>NC_036446.1:23178751-23805001 GCF_002775205.1 Xiphophorus maculatus | reverse complement strand
CAAAACAATTAGACAAAACAGCATCTAACAATTTAATAAAAAGTCTTTAGACATAAAATTGTGCCAGCAAGAAATCGTTTGATCAAGTCAGTCTGTCTAAATGATTTACTGATCTGAAGCATTTGCTTCAATAGTTTGTAGAAGTAGTAAAAATGTTGAAAAGTTGTGGCAGCAGTGCTTAGCTATTTTCTTTATTAGCTTTTTAAATTATGAATATTATTTTTGTCATTGTTATGAGGAACTCAGAAAGTGCTGCGTCTCTGTAATGCTGGTGAGATATTCTACAACGTTTTAACGTTGTTAAAAACCTGCAGAATCATTTCCGTCCTTGATTTGTGCCAATGTTTTCAAATTAATTGACCAACTAATCTGTTTGCTTATGACTAAAACTTACTGTGTGATGGTGTTGTTTTTAGGTGGAAAAACGCACCAAAGTAATTTTGTAACATTCTTGTAGCATCGTCAATAACCCCTGAATAGAATATATAAATATATTATCGTGCTAAAAGACTATAATTTTTCTTACATGATTTGATAAATCAGAGAAATTTCACTATTGCATATTTTCAGAGATTTTAGTTGTTTCCTTGTTGATCATTTTCAAAATAATTGAGGCAAAGAAAGTAGGGCCCTTTGTGCTGGTTTTTATTCAAAATAATATATTCTTTCTGCAAACATATTTTTGTGATCACATAAACTTTAAGATGTCTTTTTGATCTTTATTTTTTTAACACCAGTAGTAGTAGTAGTTGTTGGGTGAAAGCTAATTACAGTGAAAACAGTCTCACAATACAAAGTTTGCTCTTTAGTGTATTCTTTTTATAAATACGTTAACCTTTGACTGGTTGTTTGGATTGAGGGATAACCATCTTCCTTTAAAAGTTTTGTTTTCTTCCAACATTCATAAATGACCTACTGAAATTACATTATTCATTCATGTTATGACTAAAGTAGCCATTTTAATGCTATTAATTAGCAACACTTAGAGTGTGTCTCTGCATTAAATGCTTCTGATTTTTTTCCAATACTTGATAAAACAAGATGAAATAATAGCTGCCTCACTTTTCTGAAGTAAAGTTTTACATGAAATCAGGCCTTAGGCCACGTTTTAAGCCTTACCACAGTTTAGATTTTGTTAAACTTCACCCAAATCCCAGGTCAATGTGAGAGCCGGTGGAAATGGGGGCAGTAAAAATTAAGTGCTTCCTGATCTGCAGGGCAGTTCAGTTTGACCCTCCTGGGTGAAGCACACAGACCAGAGCAAACACACACCGGGCTTTTTTTTCCCAGAGAGCAGGAATCCTTTTCAAGTCCTCACATCCACACAACTTAATGGCTTTTTATGGTGGCTTGAGCTGCTTTATGATTCCTTCAGACTAAATGGGGTTCACTCTTCAGGAGGAAGGACAGCTGTGCTGCAGTTCGTAAGACTTTGCTCACACAAGCGAAGGCTCTCGCAGAGATTTTAACCTTCAAACTAACGGATCCGGTTCGTAGCGCGTAGCAGCTATTTTGCTGCTATGGATTACATTTGTTGGGCTTCTTGAGTTGTTTATGGACTTTCCAGGGCATGCAGTTTTCATAAATCTAATTTAGACTTTTGTGACAACATTTCAGTTTAAACATTGCAGAAATGCTTTATTTAAACGTCTTCACTCCACTGCAGCAGCAGGAAAATATTAGCGTTGCTGCAGAGCTATTTGGGATGGAAGAATGCCGCAAAACCTGAATGGTGAGGACTTGCAACATTTATTCTAGCCGAGTACGTTTTTAACTCAGTTTTTCTGTTGGCAAATTTTAGATGGTAGCTAGCAAATAACAAATTTGAAAAGTAGATTAAAAAAAGGCTAGCTTCTAATGCAGAGTTACAGGTTAAGGAGAGAAAAAGCAAAATCTACACAAATATAAAAACTCTTTGCTTTTATTCACAAATGTTCCTTTTTCCCGCCGTGAACAAACTCAATGAAGACCCAAAGGTAGCAAAAAACAAGGTCTGCAGTTGGATAAACAAAAACAGAATAAAACAAATGGATCAAAAGAATAAAACTAAAACAACCAGGAGGTTAACCATAGAGTGGAGTTAAAGCTTAGAATAAATGTGCAACTTAATAAAGTCAGAAGTTTCTCCCAGATGTGACGTATGTAGAAAATTACTTTTACGTGCAATACATGATGCTCCCCACATTTGTTGGCACAGATAGTTTACTTCTGCAAAAGGCCTTGAAATACGCAGATCTTTTGTTGCAGTAGCTGTGCCTAGTGTAGAAAAAAATGATGAACATATAGAGTAGTTTGTCTGAATGTTTTATCTCTATTTCCATTTTTCTCACTGTGTGTAGTGGAAAAACTAAGTTTGTCCCTGTTCCACGTGATTTAAATTTTTTGCTCTGACTGATGGAGAGCAGATTGAGTTTATTTAGATTCGTACCACTTTGCTTGAATGGCACGTTGTCTCGCCATTTCTGTTTTGAAGAGTAAACCAAAGGAACATGCACAAAATGCTTTTTTTTCCTGCTTTTTTTTTTTTTTTTTTTACATTTTAGCTTTAGGAATTGCTTGGGTTGAAACTAATTGTAATGCTGGTGACTTAAAATGAAAACTCTTGACATTTTTTTTCTGTACTTAATCTCTAATCGTAAAAAGAAATCAAAGTCAAAATAAATCATAAATATTTTTACGAGGCAGGTCACTGTCATGTCAGCGTAATAATGTCACTAGCGTTACATTATAAGCCTATTTTTCTCAACAATCGTTATGCTGAACACAAAGAATGAAGTAACACAGCAGATGATGAGTGCTGTGATTTTTTTAAATAGAAAATTTGCCATTCAGTTACTGAACTTCCAACACTTTGATTTTTGTCCTAATATTTACATGTAATTTCGACAATCTAACGTAAAACAGAGATGTTTGGATGAAATCAGATCAAAGGATTCAGATGTAATCAAAACCAGAACTTGTTTAAACTTATGATTTATTCTGAAGTATTTTTAAATTCAGGTTACTTTAGCCTTGTGATAACAATTACAGGTTGTTTTTTTCCTGTTTCTTGTTAGGTTTCTGTTGAGCCCTCTTGTCTGGTCATCATGGGACGGACACCACAAAGAGGTACGAGTACGTTGTTCTCGGGTTGTCCGGTCTGAGATCTTTCAGGATTTTACCCCAATCCGAATCTTAGACGCATCACAGAGAGTGCCTACCATTTCAATAATGTCGTCGGTGTTTAATGTTTACGATGCGCTCAAAATGTTGCCGCTCTGTCGTGTTGTTCTCATCGTTGGATTATTGTTTTGACTTCAGATCCAAAAGAGGAGAAGAAGGAGAGGCGGAGCAGCATCACAGCAGGCTCTGCCCTCGACAAATCAAACGGTCGGATATTCTGCTTTTCATTGTTGAACTTTTCAGTAAGACTCAAGTGTTAATGCCTTATTGAGTGGTTTTCTTAAATTACTTTTTGGAAAACTGAAAAATAAGCTACCGCAAAACTGCTTAGAATTAGCCGCTGTGCTTTCATTTAGATCTTAAGCTGCTATTTATTGTGTCTTTGAGCAATTTAATTACATATTTTGTAAAGTTTTTTTATTAGCTGTGTATCCACTGATGGTGTTTTATTTAACAGCAGTTGATTAATGGCTTAATCTTTATTATTTTTCTTGCGTTTATCTGTTTAGCTATTCATAATGTACTTCCAAGTAAGAAGCTATTCATCAGTTTACTGCTCTTATCTTTGTTAACAGAACCGTTTAGCTGGGAAGACTATCTGAGAGAAACCTCATCTGTTGCAGCATCACCTTCTTGCTTCAAACAGGTAGCTGATCTTCACAGTAAGATGCATTTTTGCTCTGTTATTCCTTCAATCCCCAAAAACTATCTCTTTATTTTACTACATTGTTCCCTTCATGTTTGTAGCTGTTCTGTTTTCTAAGTCAGTGTTGCGTCGATGCTGCTGCTGCTGCTTAACGGACACTTTGAATGTCCTGTAGTCAATTTTATAAGCAAAGGTTAAAAACTATAGCAGCTACTTATTGTCAGGCAGTTCTCGTCTCAAAATGATCACATTAGCAAGAACAACTTCTTGAAATCAACTGTGTTATTAAATGACCACATACAATACTACAGAAAGTATACAAGAGTGATATGTTAGCATACGATTTAGAAACTAGAAAATTCCTGAAGAAATTTAACCGGGGCCTGCCAAAACGTGCCCGTCGGTTTGGACCCAGCGTTCTGATGCTAGAAATTAGCATCAATGCTAAAAAAAGCCGCAATCATATGAGGACAATGACAAGAATGTTGACTAACATGTACTTGCACCGTTCCGTATGATAAAGTAAGTGTATCAGCTAAAATTAGCAAAAATGCTAATGTTAGCATCATTGCTGTCACTAGCATGTGGGACATCACTAGGATGTTCTCTATAATGGACTTACTCCATTCAGTATACTAAACATGGCTAATAAGTCAAATAAATAGCTAATAGCTTATTTAAGCTAAAATGCTAATGCTAATAAACTGCCTTGCTGCGCAAGGCAGTTCCCTAACCTGGGAGAAGAAGATAATGCAGAATAATATTATTGCACCGCCTGCGGCGGTGCACTAACCTCAGGGGCATGTTGAGGCTTTTATTTTGAAATTTTTGTTAAGCTTAATTTCAAAGGTCCAAACTAATCCCATGTGTAATAGTCATTGGGTTAAATCAGTTATATAATGCTCAAAACACAAGTAGTTGATGTAAAAATATTCAAGGCTTTTATTTTGAAATTTTCTTTATGCTTCATTTCAAAAGGCCAAACTAATCCCATGTGTAACGGTGACTGAGTTAAATCAGCTATATACAGCCCATAGCAGCAAGTAGTTATAAAGGCCAGTTCAGTCCTCCTCTGTTTCAACTGAGTCTTCCACTATAGTTAGAACTACAGTGATGCGTATTTGTAGTCCTAACCAGCAGCCAATAGCCTCCTGAGTTCCGTTGCTATGGTAAATAATTCTCTCTGCCAACTGTCAGCTGTGAGTGAGACATGCAGGGGGAGACAATTCTCTGTTTGAGCCAGCCAGTTTGAACTAAAAAAAGCATTGGAAACAACTCCTTCCCGTTCGGGAACCGTAATACATATTCGAAAAGCGTTTGAAGCGTATGAGAGGGCTATTTGTCGTCTCCGATAGTCCCGCAATTCATATCTCTACGTCACTCACAGTATTAACAGCGATAAGAGAAAGAAATGGTGTGCCCAGATCTGAAATTTTTGAGAAATATATGAAAATACATGGGAGAGAGCCTGAGAGAGCGACAGAAAATCCTGTCGCATGACTTTGCTCTGAAGCACCGTGACAGAAAACCGTACGGTCTAGATAAATTTCGAAAACATTTTACCAGAGCAGACAGGCGTATCAATGTCAGGACCGATTTTGATACTAATCGTGCGATATTTATGGGCGTGATGGCGATTTCAAAATTATTTTGGGGTCAAAAATTCTCTTCATTTCTCATTCTAAAAAAGCGGCAGTTGGTGTCAGTTATGCTCTGCGTTTTGGCAGTTGGAAAATTTGCTCGTTTTTCGCTTTTTACGTCGCCATTGTAAGTCCAATTCCTTATAAAAATAATAGCTCCCTTCTCGGCATCGAGCCGCACGTTTTGATACCACTTTTGTGGGGGTGCACGCAGCGGTACGAGCCGCATTAACGGTGATGGAAGAAAAATAAATCTATAAAGATAGATATAAACTAGAAAATTCCTGAAGAAATTTAACCGGGGCCTGCCAAAGTGTGCCCGTCGGTTTGGACCCAGCGTTCTGATGCTAGAAATTAGCATCGATGCTAAAGAAAGCTGCAACGTAATCAATAGCATGTGGAGATTGACAAGAATGTTTACTAACATGGACTTGCACCATTCAGTATGATAAAGTGAGTGTATCAGCTAAAATGAGCAAAAATGCTAATGTTAGCATCATTGCTGTCACTAGCATGTGGGACATCACTAGGATGTTTTCTATAATGGTATTACTCCATTCAGTAGACTAAACATGGCTAATAAGTCAAATAAATAGCTAATAGCTTATATAAGCTAAAATGCTAATGCTAATGAACTGCCTTGCTGCGCAAGGCAGTTTCCTAACCTGAGAGAAAAAGATAATGCAGATTAATATTATTGCACCGCCTGCGGCGGTGCACTAACCTCAGGGGCATGTTGAGGCTTTTATTTTGAAATTTTTGTTAAGCTTAATTTCAAAGGTCCAAACTAATCCCATGTCTAATAGTCACTGGGTTAAATCAGTTATTTATTGCTCAAAAGAGCAATTACCTAATGTAAGATTTCTCAAGGCTTTTATTTTGAAATTTCTGTTAAGCTTCATTTCAAAGTGCCAAACTAATCCCATGTGTAACAATTGCTGGGTTAAATCAGTTATATAATGCTCAAAAGAGCAATTATCTGATGTAAAAATTGTCAAGGCTTTTATTTTGAAATTTTTGTTAAGCTTAATTTTAAATTGCCACACTAATCACATGTGTAACAGTGCTTTGGATAAAAAAAGTCACATAAAGCCAAAAAGCAATTATCTGATGTAAAAATATTCAAGGCTTTTATTTTGAAATTTTCAGTATGCTTCATTTCAAAGAGCTAAACTAATATCATGTGTAACAGTGCTTTGGATGAAAAAGTCAAATAAAGCCAAAAAGAGCAACTACATGATGTAAAAATATTCAAGGCTTTTATTTTGAAATTTTCAGTAAGCTTCATTTTAAATTGCCACACTAATCCCATGTGTAACAATGGTTGGATAAAATCAGTTATAAAAAGCCCAAAACACAAGTAGTTCTAAAGGCCAGCTCAGTCCTCCTCTGTAGCAACTGACAGTTCCTCCATGTTGTAGTTCTGACATTCAGCTCAGACCTCTTTTGTAGGCACTCAGTGTCCGCCATGTTGTAGTTCTAACCTTCAGTCATTGTAGTTCTAAAGAGCAGTTCAGAGAGGCAGACTAAATTCTATGTCTATTTTGAGTCTAACTGACACTGTTTTGTGTCAGTTAGACTTTTGTTTTGAGTTAAATTTGGCTCGTTTTTTGTTAATTATGTCGCCACAGTTACTCGAAATGCCAACAAAAGTAATAGCTCCCCTCACGGGATTGAGCCTCACGTTTTGATATATATATTGTGAGGGGGCATGCAGCGGTACGAGCCGCATTAACGGTAGTAGGAAGCGGCAGTTATTTTGAGGTGTAGAACAATAGGTGCCTGCCATGCAATGCATAGGGATTACATCCCTATGCATTGCTATGGGCAGGCCCCAATAAATAAAGAGACATTCTATTGGGTGTAGAATAATAGGTGCCTGCCATGCAATGCATGGAGGCAGTACTGACTTGCTTCGCAAGTCAGTACTGCTCTCCTTATGCATTGCTATGGGCAGGCCCCAACAAGTAACGACTGAATATCATTCCAGTGGAGATGCATTAATACTGGCACATACTGTAAAAGAAAAAAATGTTTTGCTTTTTTACTGGCAGAGAAAATCAACCTCTTGTATTGTCAATTATGACGACAATATATATTGCATCTCTATGGAGATGCTTTATATGGCAAAAATCAGTCATTTTTTGCCTTGACTGGTCATTGGAGGGTTAAATAGTAGAAGGTCTGACTTTTTTCTTGTTTGTTGATTTATTTGGTCCTTAAGCAAATTAAAGTTCAGCGGACTCTTTGATGCACTTCAATAGAGGTCAGGGACTATTGTTCTTGTCTTGATGCTTTTGATGGAGGAATCAACATGAAGGGCTGATTAACCAATCAGAATTGGACTTGTGGCAAAAAGATATGCCAATTTAAACAGTTAATAAAAACAATGGTTGATATTATTTTCCTTTAACAGCTCAAGACAAACCAAGTCTTTTATTGCAGCCAGAATATCTCCTCATCTCTGGGGTTGCTTTCATGTTCAGAGTTTTTTTTTTAGATATTATTACTTTACTTAATAAAATAATTGGTTCACATTTAAGGTTTAACATCTTATTCCACATTTAGGGTAGAATTAATCATACACATCAAGAGTGTTTTAAAGATCTTAGATTGTTTTTCATTAGTAAAATAAAAATAAAGTCAGTCATATAAGAGGAACAACTGGCATGCATTGTCAGGTTAACAAAAAAGTTTTGAACTTATATAAAAATCAGATGTTACCTCTGTTCCACCTATATATAAATCAATGTTCTTGTGGGCCATGAATCTACCACAAACATTTTGAAGTGACCTGGAGAAAACTGTTACGATAGGATAATAGTTAAAGTGTAATTCCTTTATTTTCTGTTGGATTCAAAGCTACGACCTATTTTATGTAACCTGCTGCACAGTTTTCTTTTCCTTTACAGCCAATCTTTGCTACATTTATTTTCACACAAAAAGCAGTTTTTTTTTAAAGGAAAATAAAAAAAATTGACAAAATCAGCAAGTCAGACCAATTCTGTTCAGTAAAAATCTGTTTTATATGGCAGCCATATGAACAGAGAGACCAGTTAAAATGACTGACGGTGTCTTTTTGTCTCTCTGCAGTCTAGAATCCCCCCTTCCAATGATTTCAAAGCTGGTATGAAGCTTGAGGCTCGAGACCCTCGCAACTCTAACTCGGTGTGCATCGCCACGGTGATGGGCATGATGGGGACTCGCCTGCGACTACGACTGGATGGCAGTGACAACACTAATGACTTCTGGCGGCTTGTGGACTCTTCGGACATCCAGCCAATAGGAACTTGTGAAAGGACTGGAGACATGCTGCAGCCGCCCCTCGGTGAGCGTCTTTAACCACGAGGGCTCACAGCTGGATGTCTAACCAGTAGAAATTGTATAAAATCATAACAATAGTTTAGCTTTGATTTGAACTGCAAAACATGTGACGTACATTAGAGAGATTTGGAAGGAAAATTGGACTTTTTACTTTTCAACACTTTCTTTTCTTTAGTTTTAAGTTAATGTTTATTTTGAAAAACATATGTGTTGGGTTGAGTAATTGCAGAATTCAACTTAACTGAACATGTAAAAGATAAAACAGAATCACAGCAGGGATACTGTTAGCCATCCTGCATAGTTTGCTTTGGCAGTTTTGTCCTTTACACGTGATTTTACTCACTCACTGGTTTCTCCATTAGAAAGGCCCTTGAATACACTTGAAAAATTCCCAACAGGATTCAGAAGTGGTGACTGTTTGGTATCTACTGCACATTCAGGTTTCAGGATGAATGCATCCTCATGGCCCATGTTTCTCCTGCGGACGCTAAGCGGTGCAGAGATAGCCCCCGCCTCTGCTTTTAAGAAGGTAAGAAGGCAACCTAAAAAACACTTAACTTGTAGAATGGTCTGATCCATGTGTCACATAGGATGATTCAATCTCGGATTCAGTTAGTGGTCTGACCTGAAGTGAGGAGATTCACAAAGATTTCTGTAAAATATATTTGAACAAGGTGCTTATCATTTTATAGAGATTGATTTTCAAATGAAGCCTCCGTTAGACAAAGACTTGTTTTTCTTTGTATAGAAAATACAGGGAGATATTTATCAATCAAAAACAGCACCTGTAAAAGTATGTCACTATTTCACATTTTGTTATGTTACTACTGCAAACCTCAATGTACTTTGTTGTGGTTTTAGAGTTAGACCAACACAAATTAGTGCATAATTGGGATGTTATTAGAATAAAAATCTGAAAAGCATGGTGTGCTTTTGCCTTCATCCCCCTTCGTGTTAATAACACCCTTAAAACAAAACTCAGTTAGGTTATAAAACAATACCAGTCCACAAAGCACTCTGTCCATTATCTGAAAATGGAAAGAGTATGACACAAATGTAAACCTGCCAAGACAAAACTGTCCACCTAAACTCACTGGCTGGACAAGGAGAGCAGAGTAGCAGCCAAGAGGAACGGCAGAGATCTAATCCTTAAGTTGGAGAATCTGTTGACAGGATAGATATTTGTTATGAACACTCTACATATCTGCCCGTTGTGGAAGAGGAGCAAAAATGGTTCCTTCCTTCCTTCCTTCCTTCCTTCCTTCCTTCCTTCCTTCCTTCCTTCCTTCCTTCCTTCCTTCCTTCCTTCCTTCCTTCCTTCCTTCCTTCCTTCCTTACTTACTTACTTACTTACTTACTTACTTACTTACTTACTTACTTACTTACTTACTTACTTACTTACTTACTTACTTACTTACTTACTTACTTACTTACTTACTTACTTACTTACTTACTTACTTACTTACTTACTTACTTACTTACTTACTTACTTACTTACTTACTTACTTACTTACTTACTTACTTACTTACTTACTTACTTCCTTCCTTCCTTCCTTCCTTAAAGGAAACCCATAGCAACACCTGTGTGCGGTTTGTTAGAAACCATGACTCTAGATTACTCTCAGAGCAATCTGATGGGCTTGAGATATTGCCCTTGACTTGCAGCTGAACATATTCAATTAGAAGTGTGGGATACACATTGAGTTCACACTTAAAAACATCTTAGAATAATACACCAATTTTTCCAATTCGCAGTTATGCACTACATTGTGTCATAACATAACATTGTTCCCATGTTTTCATATTTTGTTGTGTTAGGAGCCAGCCAGCGCAGATAAAAACTACTTCCAGCCCGGCATGAAGCTGGAGGCTGTGGACAGGAAAAACCCCTACCTGATCTGTCCCGCCACGGTGGGAGAGGTCCGAGGCCTTGAGATTTTTGTAATGTTTGATGGCTGGCGAGGTGCCTTCGACTACTGGTGCCCCTTCGACTCCAGAGACATCTTCCCTGTTGGTTGGTGTGCCCTGACGAAGCACAGCTTACAGCCACCAGGAAACTTCTGTAAGCATTGCTTTTTGCTGTTTTCTTAATCAAGCTTTTGAATAGACTTCTCAGGAGTTAGGTAAATCTTTCATCTGTTCATAGAAAATTGAACTTGAATAAAGAATCTTTCATTTTCCAGCTATAGATTTTCACTTTCAATTCAGCTTTACTTACCTCACAGTAGGTGTAGAGAAAAGGACAAATACTTAATTCCTGTTTATCTTGTCTGATATGAAAGTTCATTCTTAATTATTCAAGATTAATTCAGATTTTACAAATACTATCCTAATAGAAGACATAATGGTTTTCTGTCTTTCTTTGGTCTTTTGATTCTTGGTTGTGAACAGGCAGGGTTTTTTTTGTTAATTCACCACTAGAGGGCATCAGATGTTAAATTCTTGTATTTGAAAGTTGTCTATTTAGTGAATTAGCAAGAAGGAGATGAAATCCACACTGAGTTGCTTAAAGAATAAAGTCTTATGTTACAGATTACAGTTCTTTTTATTATGTATTTCTGAACTTGCCAGCTGGTTGCTTATCATTTCTCGACATCATTATGGATTCAACAAAGCTTGTGCCAGTCCTTCAGTGTATGCATTTAGTCATGAACACGGTAAAAATCAAAATGTCCTCTTTTTACTCTGTAATCCATATTGTGTCTTTGTTTAGCACTCAGATGGCATAAAATGTGTAACATATGATTATAAAATATTAAAAATGCAAGGTATATTTAAAGAAATTTAACACATTGTATCAATTATATTTATTGTATTTATAAACAGAATTTGTGTAAAGTAATTTCAAATTTAGCTTCGTTTCTAGCACGACAGATTTTCTCTTGATCCAGGGACAACAGATGAAAAGTAATTAGTTCTGGTGCCTTATTAGAGTAATGTTAGTTAATGTGCATTGTCCCTGCCAATTAATATAATAAATTTCACGTGACATATTATACCCTTTTAAAAGTACAAAAATGAATCACCAACAATATAATCAAATTGTGGCTTAAATTTTGCCTACTAAAAACCTGAATAATGTGAGATGAATAATGGATCCTTCATTAAATATCCAGAAGCACGGAGAATAATTCAGAAGCACATTTAGGTCACTCAAGCTGGAGACTGTAAAAAATATTGAATCTATGTACTTCTGAATCAGTTGACATTAAACAAACGTATTGTCTTCGGTACGGGTCAAAACTTAAAAGCTTTGTGAAAAAAAAATTACAATTACAACAAAGAATAATGATAATCGGAAGAACACTTCTGTTTTTTGTTTTCTTTTACAAGCAGGTGAAAAAGTGAGGGCTGTGTGGAGGTGTTAATGGGCTGATAATTAACTTTGCATACGAGAGAAGAAGTGAGAGACAATGCAATTACTCCTTCTTTATCTGGCTTTCATTTAGTTCATCCTTTTGACCCCGATACTTGTATTTTCCTTCACAAAACCAAAACATGCCAAGACCAAGTGAAATGAGTTTTACAAACAATATCTTGCTATAGTCATGCAGTTTTTTTGGTAATGCATAAAAATCGCATAATAGTGTTTTGTGAATAATGTATGAATGCATGTCTAGGTGTAACACAAAGGCTCCACTCCTCTTTGTTTATAATAGTAGAAACCAATGTGAATGTCACTTTTTGGCTCCAAATGCTTGGAAAATATTTTCTTTTCAAACTTTCAATTTGGACAGCATATAAATACTAGGTTTTCAACTAGTGAGAATGGATAGAAAAACAAAGGGGTGACTGACATGTCTTAATAAGATTCAAACCCAAAGAATAAAATCGGTATATTTTTTATATATGCACATAACATAGTAGGATTTTGCTCCTGCTTATGATTTCATTTTTAAATACCAGAGGGCTCAATATTTGTTTGAAGATCCTGGTGAACATATATTTAAAAAGTCAGTAGAAATCTGACACTTCCTTTTTTTTTGCCATTTAAGACGCAGATTAAGATGTCATTCGAGGGTCTTTCCCGCATTGTCCCAGAGTCTGGGTGACATCCGACTTGGTCAGCTCCCAAAGGAGGACCCAGCCATCTTTCATCAGAAACCGCCTGAATAGTCTAGGGTTACACTGAGATGGACCCCTCCTGGGTCTTTGCCATATGTGTGTGTGTGTTTGTGTTTGTGTCTCTTTTTCTGAGGAGAATCCTTCTTATGTGTGCATAACTCCAGGAGTTTTCATTCATTTCAATCTCGACCCTCCTGATCCAGTTTAACCTTTTACCCCCTCCCCCCGCCCCTCTCCTAAAGCTTAAACCATCCCCCACCCTGTCTTGGAGTCCCGCCGGTAACCTCTCCCCACCCTAACAAACACACACATGTTCTCCCCCTCCCCCAGAGGATTACTTAGAAGCAGGTGACTGATGCAGACTGTCGATATGGCAAACAGATAACATTAATAAATAGCTCAACTTCCCCCTTCCTCACCCAGTTTTCCTTTCCTTTACTCGCTCTACCCTACCCCTATGCAAATTCACCAGCACCCCTACCCCGCCTCACCCTCCTTCTGCTCATTCATTGGTGAGGGAAGCTTTGCAGCTCCGTCAGCCAGCAGCCCGAGGAGCAGCGTGGGCTTTGTTGTGGGTTTTCTGCCGGGAGAAGAGAGACAGGGAGAGAAGCAGCTAATAAAGACACCGAAAGTAGACAATGAAGTGCAGATGAAGCGGCCGCTGGAGAAATAGAAGCAGCGTCTGAAAGAAACAGAGCGGTGACAAAGACAAACCAGGAAGCAGGGACTTTTATTGCCAAAGACATTACTAACCAGTACTCCAGTGCACTGAAGTTCTGCTTTTCTCTTTTTCTTTCTTTTTTTGCATTTCCTGGTGAGTGGTGTCAGTTTGTTCTATTGCATAATTGTAGGAAAAACTTTTTATCTGGCTTTATGTTTTACTTTTTGAAATTTAGCGTTTCGTCAACTCACATAATTGCACAGTTGTCATTAATAGCTGTTTTATGGCAGTTTACCATTGTCGATTTGGTGAGATTGCAGGGGTGTAGTGATTTTTATTTAACTAACACTGCAACTTTATTTTAGAGGGGGAAAGTCTCCAAAGAGACAAATTAGTGATCAAAACTAATACATGTTTGGTTACTGTTTTGAAGAAAAACAAGAAATGGAAATAAGTTAATCTGTTGTTCAGGTAAAGACAATAATTTTCCTTGTTGAATTTATCAATCATTGTTGATTCTTCAAATTATTAGCAGGAAACTTGTATGAAATAGGGGACCTGGGTGAGAAGGTTTCCCAGCAATGGTGGCTCTATTTAAGTTTGGAGCTTCATGTGTTTCTAATCATGTCTTTGTTAGTGTGCAGCTGGCTTAGGAAACAATCAATGACTATTGGGATTTGTCTTTATGTTTTTATGAAGAGTTAACTATTTCATTAAGTGTGGTTGTGTTCAGGTGAAGAGTTAAACAAGCAATTCATTCTGTGTTTCAGTGTTTGATGAAGCTGGACGATGTGTGCATGAACAGATTTTGTTATTCATGCTTTGCAGCTTGAAGCCATTTGTGTAACTTCCCTTCTCTGCTTTTTTTACATGCAGTTACACACCTGAAGTCTCAGAGTGGTGTGAATCAGTGAAAAGAGCAGCCTGTATATTTATATTTGATGTGTGTGAGGGGGCGTGCGCGTGCGTGTGTGTGGTTTGTAAGCTTAATTAGATGAGAAAGAACTCTGTGAAGCCCCTCCCCAGGACTCCAGACTGCAGACACACTTCTGTAGCGGCGCCACTTTACACACTCTTACACACGCACACACACACACACCCCAACTTGCATACACAACCATATTTCCTCAGGCTAGGGTTTTACACAGGTCATCGGGTCGAGTTCGAATTATATACTCATGATCAGTACCATATGTCCCTGCTTCATTGTAGTGTAGACATGCCATTCATGATTTGCTCAGATTTATTTCTGTTTTTTTTTTTTTTATTTTTTTTTTTATTGCTTTCTCTGATGAACTAGTCATTATTTTTGGGGTTCCAGTTTGTTAGATGATGCAAGACGTTAACATATAAGTATAATATATGCAGTCATGTGAAAAAGGTCATTCAAGGGAATTGTTCTCTTATGTTTCTGATCTTGTCTCAGTAAAATCTCAGTACAATAAAGTGATTTGAGTGCACTAATCAGCAAAAAATGAATCATGTTTCAGTCATTAAGCATCATTATTATAACTGATGTCGTTGGTTGTTTGGTGTCAGCTTGGTATGGGAACCTCACAACTAAAGTGTAATCTAAACGGGCTCGTCTGTTGCATGCAGACTTGAAAGTGAAAGGATGAACTCCCACCAGACGATTTCTGAGCAGTCTGTCCTTAGGCAGGAACCGAAGACAAATTATTCTTTGTGCAGAATACAATCTCTCGTGATCTGTTACATAATATCAAGTTCTGCAAAATGTGACCAGTTTAAAGACTCGTGGAAAACTTTGCTGTAGGCAAGCATTATTGCTATTGTTTGTCTTGTACTTTTGCTGGCAATAAATTCTCTTCAATTCTACAAAAAAGTTGGGATTTTGGCTAAAGTAACTTCAGTGAGAAGCTTCTTATAGCCATCTATTAGTCTTTGACGAAGATCTGAGGAAGGTTTGCGTCACTCCTCACTTTCAGCTGTGAGGCATTTGAGGGTTTTCCTGCATCTAAATTTTATAAGTATATTTCCTACAACGCTTCCTAGTTTCACCTTTTCTCGTCTTAACACAATTACTTGGTGGCTGTTTTGCCAAGTCCAGTGCTGCTTCAGCTTAATGTTTTACAGATGGTCTCTGATATTATTCGTGCAGTTTTGGATTCTTTGATATCGAGCTGGTCAGGTTCTGCTGGAGCAAAATATTCTCAAACTCAACACTTCCACCTTCATGCATCACATTTGGAACGAGGTGTCCTGCTTGCAAACCCTCGAGGAAAGTTAAACTTGTGCAGTCTCTTTGTGATTGTACAGCTATGACAGTCACCAGATGCTTTGATAGGTCCTGGAATGACAATTAAGGGATTTTGAAATTTTTTTTTTAGGATCCTGTGGTCTGTTCTTTGAATGTGCTTGGAAGACAAGAGCTGGGCATGTGGTAGTTTTCTTGAATGTTCTCCACCGTTTTCTGTACTGTGAGAAGGTTTAATTTAATCCCCTTTAAAAGAGGGTTGGGCAATATAACAACAATATAGCAGGTTTTTTATTTTCAAATCAAAACCACAATTTTATTTCAATGTGCCTATAAGGATTCATAACTTCTAAAAAAGCTTCTCTAGACATATTCTAATGAGTTTTCAAAACTTGTCTACTCTATCAACATTTATTAAGTTTGTTGTCAAGAGCTGAAGTGCATGTTTTCTTTTTGACTTTCAAAACTAAACGGCAACAATCGTGTAAATTCTTTTTTTACCACCTTGAAACTATGTATCATGAGTATTGTTCAAAAACTCATCATATTTATAACTTAGTATTGGTAGCAGTAGTAATCATAATATTTTTAATAATTATATCACACTCGCACCAACACATTCAGGTTGTCTACTTGATTAAATAATATCTGTCAGTGATAAATTACAGCCTGCAGCCTCAACACATAATCCACGCAGCATTCAGATTGTTTGGCTTTGATGAGAGAGAGGATACTGTAGGAGGTTTTAATTAGCTTTATGATATTTAGAGTTCAGGGCGCTTCATTCCTGGTAAGATTTGCAGTGTTGATGCTAGATAGAGACCTTAAGCTACATTTTATTGTCTTAAATACAATGCTATCAGTCCAATAAATCTGACGACATGGAAACCACTTAGATAGGCAAATTAAAACATTGTGAAGATAGCAAACATCCAGGCCACTGTTTACTTACTCCTTATTGGCCACATGGCTGCTACTAGCAGCTGGAGAATAGGATTGGTCCTGTAGTTTCCCTCTATACATAATGAGGACAAAACATCTTCAAAAAACAGGGAAATATGAAAAATATGGCCTTTAATAAAACAACATATAGAAAAGCATTTAAGCCAAGGGGAATTTTTTTTAAACAGATTTTCATTTGTAACACTTTTAATTTCACCAGCATGCATTATAGAAAACTAGAATTTTCTAAATCTCAGGCTGATTAGCCAAACTTAAAATCGGTCCTTGAATTTATTCACAGGGAAAACTGCAACAACATTCAGGTCAGATGTATTCTTAGGAAATATAATGTAGGATGGGAAGCTAAAGAAAAAGGAATCAATCACAACAATAGAGAGGATGCAACTTAGAGGTCATATCACAATCTATCCACCGTGGCAGTTTTGTCAACAAGTTTTAATCCTTCATGATTTTCTATCAGCATATGGCTCCACATGTATGAATGTTTCAGGTTATTCAGATTATTGAGCTACCAGAAAATAATAGATGTGAAATTCTTTGAGGAAAACATGGAAACATTATACTTTTTTTAATTTTTTTTTATTTGGAGCTTCATTCAGTTTTTACTAATCCTTTCTGCCATTTTGTTTTGAGCAGTGAAATATTTTCTGGTCATATAATTTTTCCATTTTATTTTATGGTCATACTGTAAATGATATTTCTTCCTAAAAGTTTGATGATTTGCTTAGTGAAATTCCCATAGCTGTACAGTAGAGCAGGAACTAGATGATGAATTAGATCTGATAATGTCAGTGTTTGATGAAAGTCATATTTTAGCAGATTTCCTTTGAAAGGTGTTGTCATAGGGAAGCGTGCAATCTGTTTTGCATAAATGTGATTATAAACTAATATATGAAGGAATAAGACATTAATCACAGCTATGGAAATGGTATGATGGGCTGTCACATTAGGTGAATATATTACAGGGAAAGATCAGAGAAGGCATTCCAACCCAGATTTATTTGCTGAATTAAAACCCACTGTCTGTCACTCTTCAAACATTTTAATGCGCTTTGGGAGAGTTTTGCAGCTTCTAGTATGATGTGTGTAAATAAGGCGGCCAGCTCTCTGCGTTCGGGGTGCATCGCTGTGCTTCTCTAAACATGTTGTCTGTGACCCGTCCATTACAAGCGAGTGAGCGTTTGCTCCTTAAAACAAGACACTGTTGTATTGTGAGCCCACTTTCACTCATTTTCCAATTAAGCAGCTTTCACTGCTCCCCTCGCAGCCCCTCTGAGAGTACTGTAAAGACTCCATAGTTACTCTATATTGCTTCAGTCAAGGAGGCTCTGATGAAAGCTTTGCCCCCTCGAGAGAGTCAGTGTGCGCTTTCAGACCCCCATTCTCACCAAGCACCACATTGTTATTGAAATTCGAGATGGTTATCTTTCTCTTTTCCACTCTCGTTTTGCTCTGTCTTGGCCACATTCACTACGATGATTATGTGATCGTATCACAGTGTCAAGCTGAAGCTAATGATGTCAAAAAGGGGCGGCGCCTCTGTTTTCTTTTTTCTAACACCCTCTTTGTCCTTTCATGCTATATTGATGTAAATATATCATATCTATCAAATATGATATGCTAAATTTTTGTTTGTGTGCAGATGTTAAAGTGTAAACATGCCTCCAAAAAACTCTCATAACTTTTTTTAAAACATGAAATAGGAAACATTTAATCTTAGTGTAACTTTAGAAATGAGAAATGATGCAGTATTTAGTATTGCAATATTACTTATTATTAACATTTTTTATTATAGGATATAAGTCAATTTCAGTGAAACTGGAGGCTGAATGGTTGTTATCTTTCCCCTCCGAAGATCACATACAAAAGCTGAATTAATTCACCTTTATTCAGTTTGTAATCCTAAACACTAAAGGCAGATTGAAATATTGCTAATATAGATAGTTTTAATTTGATATTTACATTTGAGTACTACAATTTCTGTTTTTATTTTCTGGTAAGATAGAGTCACATAGTTGGTTCACTGTTCTCCATGCAGAGAATCCAGCAGTGCAATGATTGAGAATGATTAATTAGGTTCTCGCAGCATGTTGATTTTATGTTTGTATTTGCGATGCAAAACACCCGACTGACAGACAATCTGCAAAGAAATCAGAAAACAAATCTTTTGACTATCAGTAGACTAACACTACTTGATATTGTGAGAACACTGTTGATTAATTTTAGTGTTGTGTCTGTGTGGAAATCTTACTTTATTCCATCTCTGTCCCACTGAATCCCGGTTTTTCTCAGTTACTCTTCCTGGTGCACTTCTCGCTCCGGTTTCTTCCACATCTGCAACACGTCGCTCCTCTTTCAACTCCTCCTCATCCTCGACCTCCATGCAGACCTCATACCGACTGCCAAATCCCCTGCCACCCCTCCCCGTCCGCAAGGGTGTCCGAGGTCGCCGTCCAAAATCCCAGACCATTGCTTTACTGAAAGCAGCGGCTGAGGCGGCGGCAGCGGCGGCAGCGGCTGTGAATGGAGCACCGCAGAGCCCAGTGACTGAGACTTCACTGGCCCCTAGACCACACAAGAAGAGAGGACCGAAGCCTAAAGGCAAGGTGAGATGTCACAAGATATTTAATCTGTCCTGCAATGGAAAAACAACCCCGTCATGTTTTTTTTTATGCAGTCTTGCAGAGATAAACAGCACAACATCTGAACTATATAAGTGTCTGTATTATCTGCAGCGCCATGCATGTGTAGGAGAGATTCAACATGCCAATAATAACCTACATGGAGCCAAATGAAGCTCACAGAAATTTAATCAAAATTGCTTGTTTGCTTTTTGCTCCAGAAGAAACCTCTGATGGGGCAATCCCCAGGCTCATCTCCAGTTACTACCCCGCCTCCAGAGATCAAACTGAACCCCAGCCACGTCTCTGTGGACAGCAACCTCAGCAACGGCTCAAATGTAATTTGCACAGGTGAATAACAAATTAAGCTGATTCCAGTGAACAGTTTGTGGCTATAGATATGAATGTATAGATAAGGTTGTTATCGAAAGTCGGTAACCATAAAAAAAGCAATGTGATTCAATTTATTAAAAAACATAAAAATTGATGTGTCGTGTATTGAAATAAAGGTATGTCTAAATCAAAAACAGATTTTTTTTAAAAAACAAATAATCAGTTCACTTAGAGACAGCCAATCAATGTTTTTACAAAAGAAGTATAACAAAGAGGGCCCAGCGATGGGAGAGGTCTGGTTCTTTTGTAGGGTAGCTAGCGCCAGATGGAGACCCTCAGTGAGTAAATAATCTGACAGTCCTCAGGCCACTGCCAACTCTGAAACCTCAGGGCAAAATTCTGAGGCCTGGTGGCATCGCAAGCAAGCAGCTGCCACCTTGCTTTCATTACTTTACACTGTGATGGATCTAAAACATAATTGTAACCCATGCATAGCTAATGAGTTCATCAACTATTTTATGTTTAACAAAAGAAAATGTAACTAATTCAATTCCACATTTGGACTAATCACAAACTTGAAAGTCTAAAGACCTACTTTTTGGTTTCCATAAAGTAAAATTATGGCGTAATATCAACCAAAGCAGAAGGCAGTCTGTGTTTTGCTCCGGCTTGGCTTATTTTTAACCACTTGTGTCGTTGTGCTAAACCTGACAAAAAAAACAAAACAATGTAGGTCGGGACAAGATTTGGTGAGCGGCAAGTTAAGTTACAAAGGTACAAAACCACAGGAAACAATTGCATGTATTTAACAAATAAATGCATCTTCCTACTTTGACAATGTCATTAATTGGACAGTTTGATTTTTATGACCTATAAAATAATACAAAACCAGCACACACTGGAATACCACTAGCAAAAAAGAATTGGCACTTTCTTTTGATTTAACAAATCAACCATGCTTGTCCAACATGAAGCCTTATGGCTAATATTATATAATCCTCTTAGTTAAGCATGGCAGTGGCAGCATCGTAGTGGGCGACAGCTGCAGTGCTATGTAAATTAGGACAGAATGAATCAAGCTAAATGGCAAAAAAAATAAATAAATAAACAACACTCCCTTGTAATCTAGTGAATAAAATGTCCAATCACTTAAAAACATCAACATTATCCCAAAGCATTTTTAGTTCTGCCAAAAATCCTTAACTTTTCCCTGTGAACTCTGAACCCTGTTAACCCTGTTTTCTCTTGGTTTGTGTCGCTGCAGTGTGTGTCTATGTCAACAAACATGGCAACTATGGCCCACATCTAGATCGAAAACTGGTCCAGCAGCTGCCGGACCACTTTGGTCCAGCTCCGGTCAACGCAGTCCTTCAGCAGGCTGTTCAGGCCTGTGTGGACTGTACGTATCAGCCCTCGGTGCTGTTGTCTTTTCTACAGAGCCAGTCCCACTCGGGAGGAGAGGTCATTAGAGGTAAATGCAGGGAAAAGGCACATATTTCTGCAAAGCTAGTCAACTTCTACCTGTAGTTTCCTAGTTTTCTAAACTTTTTCTTAGCCAAAATATACCTAATTAATATCACAATAAAGCAGTTCTGTCAGTTTTTAAGTACATGCGCAGATTGGTCAGAAAGGCAAAATTGGACTAACAAAACATTGTTTCTGTAGCAGGAGCTCATGTCAGAACCGTTTCTGTAATCTGAACTGACGTGCGTCTAACCTGGTTTGGGATCCAGGGATTCAGTCTTCCTCCAGGGAAAGCTGTGGACGGCGTTAGGGGGGGGTGGGCTTTAATTTGTGCTGGCTTGGCTTGGGTGGGAGGGCGTCATGCCGCGTGGAACTGGTGAAAACTAACGTCTTATAAAGGGAGGGTGCGAACCCTGAGCCATCTGCTGTTTTGTTTAGCGGTGAATGCATATTATGCATGTGCTTGTGTGAATTCAGTATGTACACCCAGTGATCGGTGCTCTGCTCTGCCCTCAGTTTGCTCAGAGCATGGCATTCGCTATGTGAAGTTGCCCTCGGCCTCCAGTGCGTCGTCTGTGTTGCGGTTCTTGGAAAACATGTGCCAACACCTGGAGAGCGACAGTCTTTTCAGCTCGCAGCCCTTTAACCCCTACAGCAACAGCACACGCTTCTACAACAGAACCAAGTCAGGTGGGGGGATTTCCTTCAGTCTCTGAAAGTAAATAGTAATTTGAATGATAAGCTGTTTGTCTGGAATACATTTGCAATCGTTGCCATTCTTAAAACTTTCTAAGCTTGGTGTTCTGCTTTCATAAAATCATACATTTCATAAAAACATTACTCACATAAATTTAAAACAAGATCTGTGCTGTTGTTTCAGGAATACTTACCAGTATTAATACATTTAAATATATATATTTATGTAATTGAAGCGAAAGAATGCATGTTTTGTTACATAGACTATTTTTGATCGGTTGGACGGTAGCCTTCAATTTGTATTATAGAAGCTACAACAAAACCATGACTTCATCAGACACAGCAGTCACCAAGCTCTCACCTCGGGGGGAAGAATTGTGTTGTCTACATAAAGTACTAGACTCACACAGTGAATTTAACATCTTTAATTCACTTCTAACCATACTGCCATTTAATGAGTCCAGTATGAGCTGCTCTCACTAAACATGCATCACATTGCCTCTGAAGTTCATGGAGTATGTGCCGCGTCTCGTCTTGGAACAGAACCACTGTCCATCACTGAGAATGGCGTTTCCAATGACAATCCAACAAAGGACCCCACACCTTCCCCTCGGCCCCTTCACAACACACTGGACTACAGAGCAGCAAAGAGGGAGCGGCCGTGTTATCCTGGACACACACAAACACCGCCGCCCCTTCGGCGAGTCAGCTCCAACCCCCCCGAGCTTGGTCCTGTAAATACACACAGACGAGTGGAAGGTAGGTTTTAAAATGCGCACAACCAAACACTGTTTTGAACTGCTTTTTTATGTGAAGCTTTAATTCTCTGTAAAATGTGTGAGATCTTCATGTAGATTTCGAAACGCAATTGTACCAGAGCTCCTATCCATTTGTAAAAGTAAAAGGGCTTTACTTTGACTAGGCTGTCTTCCTCTCACATTCTACAGCAGCTAGCTCAACAACAGGTCCAGATCACATGAAACAGGACAGAGAAACTTCAGGGAACAACGCTTCCTCCTGGTCAGTTGATGAGGTCATAAGATTTGTCCAAGAGGCGGATCCACAAACTCTTGGTCCGCATGTCGACCTGTTCAGGAAACATGTGAGTATTTCTGTCAAATTAACAGATGTCTTGATGCATGCTTTAGACTGCAACAGGTGTGGTGCCAGCCACATGGAAGTTATCTGATTTTGTTTCTGATGAACCACTTGTGTGTTGATTTGACCATACATTTCGGATCACTATCCTTCAGAGAGATCCAATAATGAAAACTTTTAAGTTTGCTGGTGGAGTCCACCACTAAGTTGCCTGACGGTTCTAAATTTCATTAAGTCAAATATTCTAGCAACAGTTCCGGGGCCTTTGGAAGAGAAAAAGGCTCAAAGAAGACAGTAAAGTCCACTTGTGTTTTCAGCACATTTGTTAAATTAAAACTCAATCTTGGTATCATTTGACCAAAAGCATGTGGCTCCGGTTGTGGACGCAGTAGAGTTTAGATAACTTTACAATTAAATGATTCAGTAACATGATTTGAAGTGAACACCTTTGTCAAATCGTACAAAGTTGGTTGGACCACTTTTATTAAGAACAATAATTTTTTTACATATCTAGTGTTTTCCTCCTCTGAACAGCGTCCTTCTGCAATGAAAGAGTCATTCTCTCAAGGCTTATTTAACTGCTTGTGCAAATGATCGCTCCAATTTTCTTGTATCGGTTGCAATGCTACCCTCCTACATTGTCGTCATCTCAATTGTCTGCAATACAACAAATCAGATATTTGTGTATGTTTGAGTGTCCAAAAACATGAACATTTTGGCTATGAAGTTTAGAAGCAAGTATATTTCTGTCATGAGAACCTTTGTAATCCTGAGTCTGCTGATGACACGCTATCCTCTCTGCAGGAGATCGACGGCAAGGCTCTGATGCTGCTGCGCAGTGATGTCATTATGAAGTACATGGGACTGAAGCTGGGTCCGGCTCTTAAACTGTGTCATCACATCGAGAAGCTGAGACAGACCAAGCATTGAATGATGATGCTGATGATGAAGATGAGACTGTTTTGTCAATGGTACCCAAACCTTCTTGTCAATTTGCAGGAATGTTTTGCGGTATAAATCCGATAAGGACACCGAGGCCATGTTCTGGTACTTTTTGGGAATACTGGGTTTTAGTAACAGGAACATAGTTTCTGCATAAATAGTGTGAATCATATGAACTGAGGCTGAAAAAAAACATAATTCCTCCTACTTTTATTATTTATCTATAATGAAATTATTTAGTATATTTTCAAGCAAAATTTAGCCTTTCAGTGTAGGAAAATGCATAGAAGACACAATTATAGAAAAGTAAATACCAGTTTGAAAACTGTTATTTCCATTTTAAGCTGATAATTTCTAAATTGTTATCACCAGTCAGGAAGCAAAGCTTGTGTAGGAAGTTGAACCTATGCTCTGCAGCAGTTTGTATCTGACTCCATAGCATAGACATCGGTTTTGTTTTATGTATTTTTTTTGCCTTATTATGAGCAAATGAAGGCCATTTTTCTGAATCCCAATAAGTCGTAACTTTACATTTCTACTTTTAGCTGGTAAAAACCGGTATACAGATCTCAATTTAAAACTAGAGATAACGCACAAACAACTGGAAACATTAGTCTAAGTGCTGACAGTAAATATTTTGTTTTGCTTCAGGCAATGAGGTTTCTGAAAGCCTGTTTCAAAACGGATAGCTCAACGTTGTTTATGCATGCTGCAGGATGTATGAGCACGGCGGCTGTAACAGGGACTGAACAACGAGAGCACCTCAGTTATGGGAATTGAAAGGGTTTAATCCGGACAAAAATGTTTGCTGAAGTCAATCGTTACGGTATAGTTTTATTGACAAAGATTATGTATTAAGATTGGTAGAGTGGAGACTGATTTGATTCAGAAAGTGGTAGTCTTGTACAAAATGCCTTCCTGAGTTATAGAACTACAATGGTCTGCATGCTGGATGACATTTGTGCTGGTCAGCCTCATCTTGACTGCTGACAGCCAAACACACACTCAAAACCAAGACTTTAAGTGACTGAAATATTCCTTAAGTGTTTTGATATTAACATAAAAAGTGCATCATTTATAGTAAAGTCTGATCTCTGTGGAGGATGTACAGCAACCAGACTTGCTTTACCTGAACATAATGGAGAAATAGTTTTGTACAAAAGTTAAATTAACAAGTAGGTTGTTTGTTATTTTGTATCATTTTGTACTGTAACAAAGTGTATCCACCTGTATCAAGTGTAACCATTTTTTTTTAGCCTGAATAGTATTTTGTGTGACCATCAAATATCTACCTGCAGAGTAATGAGGTGTTTGAGTAAATATTCTCTTGTTTCAAAGTGTTGATCTGTTTTTGAAGGCAGAAATACTTATTTTCTGAACATTTCAGAATCATTTGCTAACCAAACCGTGTCTGCATTTTCACATTGTCAGTCTCCTGTAGTGGCAACAAGTTGATACTTGAGGCCGTGTTGCTTTAATGTGAAACTCAGGTTTTAGTGAGGGTTTTCTCTTAGAAGATGTTTTACATGATAACATTTTGTGTTCAGTACTGCAGCATCATTTTCATTATGTTTATTTGTAATGCCTATGTATTGCTCTGTAGCATTTCTTGTGTACCAACACAAATTTTCTACTGTATCACAAGTGTGTTTAATATGTCTACTATGCATTCACACAATTAAACATTTGTTTATATTACCATTTTGTGGAAGGCCTAGGCTGTTCGCAGTGTGTTTCTAGCTTTGTGTTTTCCATCGTCAGTTCTCAGTTCTTCCTTATGAATTTTAGGAGCTGCGTTAAACAACAGTGCCTTGCAAAAGTAGATTTTCCATCTTGGCATTTTTTATTGTTTGTTGCATTTCAACTTGTAGTTAAATAAAAAGAAAATCTAAATTGCATGTAAAGCACAAAATATTCTAATTTGGTAAAGTAAAATAAAAACAGATATATATATGTATAAAAGAAAGAAAATCTGCACATGCATATAATAATAATAGATTGTATTTATAATGCTCTTTTTATCACTATATCTCACTACTTTTGCAATGAAACTTAATAGCGCTAGTGCAGCTAATTACCTTCAGAAGCCACATACTTAGTGACATCAAGTCCACCTGTGAGCAAGCTAAGTGTCACCTGGTCTGACCGGTGCATACACATCTTTTCGGAAAGGCCTCCGTGGCTGCAACACCAACACTGATCAAGCAACATCATGACTTCCGCATGCAATAGATGGCTCTACAAAGTACTAAATTTAGGGGAATGCATAGTTATGCGATGCACACTGAAGTTTTCTGTTATTTGTCCTGTTTGTAGTTTGCTTCACAACATAAAGAAAAGGAAATGTTCAAGGAGGCAGCAAAAGACAAAAAAAAATCCAAAGGAGCTGAACGCAAGGCACTAACAGGTACTTCCATCACCGTGGGAAGATCTCCTGCTGGCCAGAACTGTTATCCGTGCAACGTCTTGACATATACTCATTCTACAGAATGTAGAACAGGCTTAGATTACAGTGTTTAAGCAGACTGATTCCTATTTAAAATTAACCATTTATGGTTAATTTAAAATGTTGTTTTTTTTTATTTATGAATCACCAACTTGGGATAATTCATACAAGAGATTTGCTTAAATGTTTTTACAAGTATTAGAATTAGAATTTGGTTATCTGTAAATCGCAATGATCATGGCTGTTTTCAGGGTAATTATGCTAATCTGGAAGAAGTTGGTGTGGTCAGCAGGAGCCCCCTGTCGTTTTTTCCATGTAACAACAACGTACCTGTTGAGCGTTCATTTGTAACCCGATAAGGTGCGGCACAGCGAGACTTCCTCGCTCCAGACACTGAGCCCTGCGGAGCCCCGCTGGCTCTGCTGTTTGACGTTGAGTAGTTTTAGTTCTACTGAACCTAGTTTTGAGCCACAAAGTGTTCTTCACGTCAAAACGGCACATGGACAGGAAGTGTCCGAGACAGGATAAAGTAAGTTTGAAGTTGTTAGACGTAGTACCACGTGTTGTGAATGCACGTGAACACACAGCAGTGGGCCTAGAGACGGAGGACGAAACTATTTCTGCCAGTGCAGTGTTTGTTAACGTACTCCGACATTTATCGCTGCTTTTCACATATGAACTGTATTAATATAAAAACATTTGGTTTTACTATTGTCGACAAAGACTAATGGAACAGTCAATTTTATGTTTTTTTTATAGTTAAATGCCTCCTTTGAAAAATGAACTAATGGATAAGTGGTTAATAAAAGATCATACATTCAAAACAATATAATGAATTATGGTAAATGTATTATAAATTCTCCCGTATTTTTTTAACTGCAACAAAAGTCGATTTTTTTTAGCTGCCACTGTCTTATGTATACTTAAATATTAATCTTAGGCCTACATATTTGTTCATGTTTAAACTTTGTCTAAAAAGTTTGAGTACCTCTGGTCTACATAACAGCAATAAATTCTTTCAGATGCCCTTTTACATTGTGTTAGTAATGCTTACATATAATTTTTAGTGTCACGCAGAACAAAAAAAAACACGAATTACGAGTCTTTACCCTTTCTGAGCAGCAGAAGAAGAAATGAAAAGTCACTTTTGCGGTCATGTGCTTTTAATTCTTTGTATCACGTTTTTTTTCCCCCCTCGTTTCCTCCAATGAAAATCTCTCATCTGATTTTCTTTTTATATATTAGCTACAACTAATAAAAGAAAAGACTGCCATCTAGTGTAAATGCTCTGCTAGTACACTTTGTTCTAATGGGGAGCAAATAGTGAAACAAGAGGTTTTCTGTTTAACGGCAAGGACAAAATTGCATGACATTTATTTTAAATCCACAATAAACACTTAGAAATCTTTAAAAAAATGATAAATGAATTAATAAATCGCAGAACGTTTATCACAATAAAAAGAAAAAAAACAAATATGTGTAAGACCAAAGTAACATCTTGACATAAAAGGAGAAAACAAGATTTTGTTTTTAATCTTTTATTTATTTATTTTACAAAAAAAAGAATTTCCAATGATTTTTTTTCTCCTTCAAAAACATATTTACAGATTTATACAAAAATACAAAAGAGATTGAAATCTGTTAAGTTCTAGCTAGTTTTGAACATGGAACTACATTGAAACAGTTAGTGTGTGTGTGTGTCTGTGTTTTTTATCGTTTTATCATTACCTACAGTTTTTTTTCTGCTCAGATATTTTTTCTTTATCTGTTTAGTGATATTCCATACTGTACACATTTGAAGAAAAATATGTGGTTATTGTTATACTTCAAACTCGGGAATAAACTTTATAAAGTTTTCGATCCTTATGTTGTTATTTCCAAGCTTCTCAGGATTCAGATATTACAGTGTAACGAGCCTGCAAGGATACATCAAAGTCTGTATCCCTAATCAAAAGGTTTTAATAAATCTTCCATTCACTGCTTTTAAAATTAAAGAAACAGTCGTCAAATATTTCCTCCGTACCAGTAGGAAGTACAGTATGGACAAATCCCTCTAAATAAATGGTCAGATATGTTACAATATTTTCAGATTCATCATGTTCAATAATAATGTTTGCTGGAGCAACAAAATTCAACTATGAGTCAAACAGACAATGACTTTCTGATCAGGCCACCCAACCACGTGTTTATGCATTGATATTTCCGTTTCCATTTCTGTGTTTGTCGCTCATTTGTACATGTCATCCAAAGCAGACGGTCCACTTGTACACGTTTACTGGTTTCTTCAGGAAATAGCTTTCTCACTTCCACAGCTCCAGGGGGACGGAGCCCCAGCACCAAAGCTGTTCAGTTTCCACCATCCAGACAGATCCTATATCCATTACTTTACAGTCTCTTAACTGCGTGATTGTCCAGTGAGGAGATATACAGTACATGATAAACCCCTGTGTGTGAGCACAACTATACAGAACAGAATTAGCCAGACAGTTTGTACATCTATAGAACACACTATTCAACTTGACATTTAAACAGAAAATACAAAATCTTTTTTTATTGTGGAGAAATCCTGCAGATAAAAATAATGAATAGGTGATGTCATTTTCTTTTCTCCCCTCTCCCCGCCCTCCCTTCCCCTTTTTATTTATTGCATGCGATTAAAAAAAAACACAACAAATAAAACAGTGGACAGGAACAAGTGCGCTTTAGAAATTTGATGAATGCAAAATTCTTGTCAGTTCACAGCTTTTTACGCTCTCCATCTTACACAGTGTCAGTTCTGCATTAGATTCGCTGAGTTTCAGACAGTTGTGTTTTATCTATATCTATCTATCTATCTATCTATCTATCTATCTATCTATCTATCTATCTATCTATCTATCTATCTATCTATCTATCTATCTATCTATCTATCTATCTATCTATCTATCTATCTATCTATCTATCTATCTATCTATCTATCTATCTATCTATCTATCTATCTATCTATCTATCTATCTATCTATCTATCTATCATGATAAAACAGACATGATTTCTGAGGTATTCACAGAATACAGTGAATGGTTTCAATTGAAGCATGGTCTCTAAACATAGGAAGTATATGTGTTGTGTTTTTTCTGGTAGGCAGGTGAGAGTTCAAGCTTTCCACATATGTATATCTGTTCAAAGGGCAAATCTCTTTCACCCTTGCAGCAGTAATAAATGAACCATCAATCTTATGTCGTACTGTTGTCTATTATTGTCTTCTCTCTTTTTGAAGAGAGATTATGTGATATGTTAAGTTTGAAGTATAATTCAGAACGGTTTATTGGCCACTGGGGTTGAGCTTTCACCTGTCTAATGCTACTGGGTCAGTGCAAATGAAGGAGAGGCAACAAGGAGAGGCGAACAGTACACTGCTAAAAAAAAAAAAAAATTATGTGTAATGTTCAGTGAGACCTGTTCTTTGCTACACGCAGATTGGTTCCCCGTAAAAGTTCTCGTAATTTTAATATAGATAAGAGCTTTCTATTCAGTACAAATATACATGGATTTCATTATAAGATATATCTTTCTTTCTTCTATTCTTGTGTATCACGAAGTGCAAAACGAGGTTGGATCTGTGAAACCATGCCAAGTTAAACTCTAGTCCAACAGATTGAAGTCCTTCTAAAGCATTTTCACCATCTGCCCTCACTGGTTCACTTAAATTTGCAATGAAACGCACATTTCCTTTTTCTGGAATGGCAATTTTTGCTAGCAGCTGGAAAGAGCAATAAATTTTAATGTCAGCTTTTGACAAGTGTGAGATTTAATTTTAGTGAAACTTTACATGTAGCTTCATATAAATTTATCCGTTCAGGGACTTTCAAATGCCCTGCCACAACCAACTCTGTAGGAGAAAGGCCACTGTGCGATTGTCCAAAATTAGTCTGGATGATAGACAAATAGGTGCAAGCCCTTGCTCCTTCTGTTTTCGATACTCAAAGAAAAATCTGTTTTGATCTATGCAGCGTAAATGCAACTCATATCTTTCGCAGTGACGTAATCAATTCTCCTGTAATACAAAAGAAGTACAAAAATGTCGACACAAACTAGGATCAAGGATTCTTTCCACATAGGTCATGCAACAAGTTGAAGTCTTATCATTTTCTGAGGCGCATTTTTACAAAAATACATGCATCATGTTAGTATTTGGATATCATTTTAGTCGACAAATATAAGACTGGCTCTTTGTAATATACTTTATGGCAGGTCTGCAGATGTAAATATAATAAAAAACTTGGTGCTGAGTTGAGACTCTTGCTAGTGACTTCCACATCAAACCGACTTTGCTTGTTGGCAGGAATACTGAGTAACGAGTCTAGGAAGTCTGGCTGATGCAGTGGGCACCCTAGGTTGAAAGAATACAAAATGTGGGAAGAATTTTTAAATGAAGTAGTAAATCAGTCCCTAAGTGACATACGTGCACCCGCACCATTGAAAACACAAAAAGTACAAATATTAGTAAAGATTGCATGTGCCTGTACATGCACACTCACTTTGTCACAATATTATGTCCCATCAGTTTCCAAACCCTTGAGATTTTTTTATTTTTTTTATTTTTAGAAAAAAGCCTGTTCAATCAAAATATTCCTTGCACTTTTAAAGAAGGGGACTATTTTTCACTAAATAAGGTATTTAGATATATTTTCAGGACTTCATTATAATCCTTTAATGATTCTCTATCTCACAACAGTCTGCCACTTTTAAACAGCTGAGTGCATTTCAGCAACAGATTTGAAATGTTGCAGGAATCCCTCCACTGGTGAAAAGGAGAAGTGCAGGTTTTGAAAATCCAGAAAACAGCTAAGAACGGGCAAAAGTTCTTATCAGCTTATTTTATGACGATCTATCATCATGAGGGCTCCCATCTGAGTTTTCTGTCTCCCCTTCTGAAATGGCTTGCATGGGCGCTGTGTAGAGGCGACTGCGTGTACTGTAGCGACTGCTGTTAGCAACCGGGGGGATCCGAGAACGTCCCTGTCGAGATGCAGCTGACATGGGGAGTGTTTTGGGAGTGAAACTTTCCGAGTTGGCCCGAGGAAAAAGGCCTGGTATCTGGATTGGGTCCAAACCAGAGATTGGGGGCTCCTGAGGCATAGAAGACTGCTCCTCTGCCTGTCTAATTGAACCTTCTTGAAGGGACTCCCCGGGTGTTTTGGGGGTAATGGGGCTCTTCAAAATCTCTGTCGCTGACATGCGATAGCTAGAATCAGACCTGCTGCCTTTCTTTAGCAAAAGAAGTTTAAACTCCTCGTTGGATGTGCTGGATTTCTTAGCACTACGATAGATTGGAACAGGAGCTCTCTGTGACCCAACGGCATTGGCTAAAGTAGCAGGAAAGTTAAGAGGAGGAGCTGGAGGGACAACACCAGTGGAAACATTACTGGGGGTTACGGCTGACACAGGGCAAAGACGAGACTTCACGTTTAGGTCTCCTGAATCTTTACGGCCAAGGACCTTTCTTTTGGATCTGAATAAAGAAATTACAAAATAGTACAAAGGAACATCGTCAGTAAATAAACATAAACTTCATAAACTTGAAATGCTTTAAAGTTGCATTGCAACATATACAGTTTAGAAGCACATGAAGGCAATCTAAGTGCAAACTGTACAAATACCTGTGTATCATGGCAAAAAGGTCTTCTGTTGTACGACTCTTGTTAGGGGATGTAATAATAATGTCGTCATCAACTTTGGCGTCATCCGTCAGAGGGGAAAGTGAATTGTCACTTGGTGTGGAATCTGTGGAACACAACATCTCCTTGATATGTCTTCTGGTTGTCTGATTAATTAGTACACATGCTAAAACAGACCGCTCTTTACTAAATACTACTCTGTATCCTTTAAATTTGTGCCTAAAATGAGTTTTGCTCATTGGCAGATCACGACAGTGGACTGATTTTTTTCTGTGGGTAGACAATGTTTGGACTAATATGAAGCTGGATCCAGTACAACATAAGTTGAAATGGGAAAGAAAACAACTTTTAACAAAGAACAATAGAGTACTGTTTCAGTCTACCTTATGAGGAAACAGAAGATTTGGTTTCACCATAATCTGTGTTTGCTTCAAAACTATTACAAGCAAGATCCCCACCCAGTGCACTATTTATGTTCTGTAAGATGCAGTATACAAACTTATTTTAGTTTGATTTAGTTTTTCAGCTTACCTTTGCTAAAGTAATCCTCAGTGTCAGGAGTGGTGGAGTCATCCTTGTTCTCTTGGAGTTGGTGCGGATGGGCACTTCTGGTAGCACCTGATATCACTTCCCTCTCTTCTTCATGCACTTCTTGTCCTCCTGTCCTTGCATCGCTGATTAGGTAAGGATGCGATGCCTCTGTTGTGTTACCAGGCACTTTGACAGGACTAGCCCATGACCCTGAGTTTAAGTGGGATCCCCCAGCAAATTCATAGGCTGGGGGAGGAGGGTGGTCCGATCGCATTCCTCCTCTGGAACATGCAGCCCTCTGCGGCTCTTTTACCTGCTCTTCTTCTTCCTCTTCCTCCTCCTCCTCATCCTCCTCCTCATCCTCGTCGTCATCCTGGGAGAACGAGCGCTCCCCCAAAACTCTAAACTCGGAACGTGCATGTGTTGAGTGGGTGAGCCCCCTGAACTCTGTGTGTGAGTGAATATGAGTGTGGAGATCCACAGGTGAAGGGTGTGGAGCACGTGGAACTGGTCTATGCAGGGGTGAACTGTCTTCAGAGATGTCTGATGAAGGGTCCATCCTTGTTCTGAAGGCAGTCATAGCCCAAAAGGTTCCTGGTCCATACCGGTCCTGCCTTAGAAGCAGACTTTCATAGGATGGAGGTCCATCAGGGTGGCGACCAGGTGGAGGTGGCTGTGAACGTTCAGGAGAAGAGGTGTGATCATGACATGGGGGCCTGGGAGGTGGCCTTCTGGGAGGGAGAGGCCTGGTATTAACAGGGGGAGGAGCCAGGGTGGAACCACTTGGGGGACATTTTGGCCTTGTCACAGTCTCAGTTCCATTCGTTGTGTCCTGGTATGTTGTGGAAGTACTCTGCGGCTCTGCAGATTGGCTAACTGAATGAAGCTGCACTGAACGAATTGTTGATGGAGTAATTGGCAGAACGTTAGAGCCTGGATTTGTTAAAGCAGAGCCTGAACTTGGTGATGGATTGGTATTGGTTATCTCAGGGACCATTATTTTTGGTCCAATGGACAAAACATTTGCAACTCTGTGTTTGTTGTGGTGAAGGGTGTGCATGTGGTATGCTCGGTGGGATAAGGTGTGTCTCACATAGCCTCCATGTAGAACATTGAGATCGAGCTGAGAAGGTGGAGGTGGAAAGTCTGGATCTCTCTTATTGCAAAATGAAATGGAAGCCCCATCTCTGGGAAATTGTTGCAAGGAAGAGAGAGATGACTTCCTTTCTGGCACTTTAGGCTTTCTTTTGCCAGTTGAAGGGGACAGAGGTCCTGGGAAGAAGGCTGCTGAAGATGAGGGTAAGGTTGATGTTGGGGTTTCTGATTGGCTGGAATAACCACTTGATGGTGAGGCTAGGCCAGCCAGTTTCTCAGGTGATCCAAGTTTAAAGTCTCCAGATGGGAGAGATGGACTGCTTTCCTTGGACTCTAAGGTCTGGGCAACAGCCTGAATTTGCGTTTCTGTGGAAGAGGAAGAGCTGTCTGGTGACTTCATACAATCCATAACAGTGGTGCCTGTAGCTGTGCTTGAGTTAGACATTGATGCGTACTCACCATTGTTAGACTTAAGCTCACTGTTGTGAAGCCACAGATCTGCATAGTCAGACTGCACAGCACCTTCATCCTTAAATGAGTGTGTATCTGCAGAGCTAAAGGACATGGGCTCTACTATGTCCATGGCTCCCCCCAGTCCCATGCCCCAAGTTCCTAAAGACTCTGCAACTAGACAAGATGACTGTAATGGTTCTGGAGCTCCTCCAAGTTCCAGGTCCAGTTCCAGCTTCATATCTGTGGAAGACGAGGTAAGTTCTTGCTCACTAACCATCTTTGGATGATCCTTATCTGCTTGTGTGTCTGTTCCAACATCAACACTACTATTGGTTTCCTTTAGTGAGGATGTTCGCTTGGGTGGTGGAGGTTTGATTTTTGATTTCCTTAAAGGACGGCAAGTCCTCCCTAAAGTCATAGTGCCTGTTTTGAACTGAAGTGGAGGCTGAGGATAACCTCCATGGGATAATCGTTTTGCCACAGTGTTGGACTGATGACAATCAGGCCCGAGGTCTGCATAGTTACATGTGTATTCTCTGTAGGTCGGATTATACTCCCCAAGATTCACAGAGGATGAGTAGAAACCTTCTGTATCAGATGGGTAATGAGACTCAGGCTCTTTTTCAGCATTTGTTTTCTGTTTACTGAAACATGTTTGGTCATTAAGACCTTCCATTGAGCTGTATTCTTGAAGAAACTGGTGGTTTTCACTTAGCTTTTGGGTGGGATCTTGATCTTGATCTGGATCGGTCTGATCTTGGTCTTGGGGGTATGTCCACTCCCCTTCGCTGGCTGTACTGACCCCTGCATCATCTAGCTGGTCTGTGGCTGATGATGTAAAAGAGCTTGATCTGTGGCCTTGACTCTGGGGCCTGAGGTCAGAGTGGTAGGAAGGATCCAGGGAAAATCCCTCATCAATGGCATTGGGTGCTGTATTAAGTGATAACTCTGAATCACAGTGGGAAGAGCCTGTCAGGGGTGGAGAAGAGGGTGGGGGAATAGTTTCAGATGTTTGTGAGGGGCAGGTGGAGCTGGAGCCACTCCAGTTTCCACTTGATGACTGGTGGTCCTCCTTGTGGTCCACATGACTGCCTAAAACGCCTGTAGTAGACACTGAGTGAATAGGGCTGCTAAAAGTATCAGAACTGGATGAAATTTCACAGCTACCCATGTCAGCCTTGCGGGGCAAGCGAGAACGACCCCTCTCCATCCAGCTATGTTCTGGACTCCCGTCTCCTCCACCACCCCTGTCTCTTTCACTAGACCTCTGCAGTCGTTTTAGGCTTCCAAGTTGCAGTGGCTCAGGGGCTGCCTGATCGTCTGTACTCTCTTCTTCATCCTTCATCATCATCATCTTCATTCTTGGACTTGGTCCAGATGGAATGAAGTCCTCTGCTTCATAAGGTGATAAATCTTCATCTTCATCATCATCATCATAGTTGTCATCATCGTCTTCGTCACTGTCGATTAGACGGCCTCCTTCTCTTGGAAGGCTACGTGAGCGTAAGCGGCCACCATGTGTAGAAGCTGTTGTGTATGTTGAGTCCGACTGGTCACCCAGGGAGGAAATGTTACCCGTAGAATGGGACAGAGAGGCAGGGATACCTTGATGGTTGCGCTGAGCTCTAATGCGCCTTCTGGAGGGAGCAGCTGTACCTAATAGGTAGGATCAGAAGAGAGAATCACAGGTGTTTTTTTTTTCTCCATTGTCTGAACCAATAGATATACAGTAAGTCGAAGATTAATGTAAACAGATAGTTCTATTCTAGAAAAGCAATGGCATTGATTTTAAAGGCTAGACCAAACAATTATCAATCAATTATCGTTTCTGCTAAAAATATCTATCCCTATTTCAAATTTTAACTTGCAGTGACATTCTCCATACTTTGTGATCTGAAACATACATGCTATAAGGAAATCATCTGTCTGGCAGCCAGAGTCACGAGTGTGATGGAGACGCCCACTAATTGAGAGGTCCTCTTGACAGAGAGATAGTTGATGTGAATTGGCGTGGATGATCACTGTACGCTCTCTTGCCACAGGTGATTCATCTGAGTCTGAAATGAAATAAAATAAAGTATATATACATTTTTTTTCTTGATGTGGCAACTGTGAATAAGTCATGAGAATCCTAACATCAACCTACATGTATCTGCATTAACATACCCATGTCCTGTTGTACCCGTTTGGGTATTCCAGTGATAGTCTTTCTCCTCCTCAGCTTCCTTCTTCTCTGAAGCACCGACTGGGAGTGAACTAGAGAGCAACGGGCACTGGCCTCTCTGTCAAACCCGACTCCTGCTTTGACAACAGAGAAGCCAGTAGACATTTACAAGTCTGAAGCAGAGCAGTACAGATTCTCACTGATGATTATGTGCCCAAATGATTTACTAGTGCTGAAAACTTAAAATATTATTAACAAAATTATATATTGCTTAAAACATCCTTGCCAAATATATTTAGAACAATGAGAAGGTATTTGTGTTTTTCTTTCTTTGCTTGTTGTAACAAATCTTCTTGACATTAAATCTTACTCTATTGTATTTATTGTCTGTTTATTTCCCAATAAATAATTGAATTGTGGGTTGAGCTGCAGGGTTGAGGATGTGGTGTGATTATATACTGGCAATCATATACAGTATATGTACTCTTATGGACCTAAACTCTATTCAAGAGAAAAATACTCATGAAAACAAAGCTGAATATAGCAGAGATTGCCTGCAGAATATGGAAGTGTTGCATGGATGGAATGGTTTGTTTTCAGTCATGACCCCAGCACCAATTAACACTTGTGGTATAAACTTAAAAGTGCTGTCTGCGCCAGAGTAACCAAGAACAACTATACAAAGCCTGATTTGCAGCAAATGCTAGGTGAGGGGGATTCCATCCTACAGAAGTGTGTAACCAAGCTGGTGACCAGCGTGAGAAGGAGTTACCAGGTTGTTGTGGTTGTGTACTGAAGCTTCTCTGTGTTTAATAAAATAGGACTTCATCTTCAAAGAAACCCTGGAATCAAAACTGATCGGTTTGCAAATGGCTAACCAGCAGCCATATTCCAGCTGAAGATAAGCTTGAGGAAGCTTATTAGAAATTCTGCAAAAATAATCAAAGTAATGATAGATTCCCCCCCAAAAAAGACACTGTCTTTGATCCTGCCTACTACAACTGAGTAGGCAGGATCAAAGACACTGTCCTGAGAGAAGAGGAACCACAGCTCCACACATGCTGCCTGCATCTGCCAGTACAACCCAATGCTGCCCCAAGGTCTTTCTGATCATGCTTGCCCCAGGCCAGAAAGCGCTCCCCGGAGCTGGGAGAAGAGGAGCCATGGCCCCCCCACACGCTGCTCGCGTGCACCAGTCCTACATCGCTTCCCCAGTTCCCTCTGATCACACCACAACGACTTCCTTTGCTCATTCTCCACTCAACTCACTGACCACCAGAGATTCCCCTATTCTACAGAACGTCTAAAGTTCACAATGACTTGTGACAACATTGCATCATTTTATTTGTTCATTTTCACTGTTCAAATGCTTTTTGATACTGTGTTAGTTTTCATTATTTTCTTCTTTTTTACTTAGCAGTTTAGCGGAGAGTCACTAGCTCAGTGAGTTCATTGTTTGTCGTACTTTAACTGGAAGGTTGAATTATTTTTGTCAAAAATACTCTTATACTTGAGAGAAATTGTCTGCGTTTATTTTATGTATGTGCAGAGCCAGCTGGTCAAGAACGCCAGTGCTGAACTTAAGCCTTCATTTATTGTTATTTCAAGCCCTATCAGGCATTTATTCTTAAAACAATAACTTAGACTGGAAACTATTTGACGATTATTTCCTGATAGTCAGATGGTGGGCAGATGTAGTAAATTTTGAACTAAATTACTCATTTTGTTAATTATTCCTTTTGGCATTTATTAATAGTTATCACAGCCAAACCAACGCATAACAATTGTCGACCTGACACATAACGTTATACTTTAACCTACTAATCAAATAAACAATAGCAAACAACAGAGATTGGCAGAAAAGATTGAACAATTCTTTCATGGGCTCAAACCCCAAACCAAACTGTGCTGCTTAAATATGACACCATTTAAAGGGAAATAAACAGGCTTCCCAGTGGTATAAAATGTACTTATTAGAGTACTGTATTGTACTCTTAATAAGTATCGTAACTGACCAAACTCAATGTAGTTTCTGTCCTAAGTTTAGTTTTGTGGCTAAATTGTGTATGCTTCCACATATAGTCTTTGTATCATCTCCTATCGTGGAGCAACGGCTGAAGTACATTTGCCTATGAATGTGAATAACATTCAATCAAATTCTTTTTTTCCTTGTTAATTTTACCTGTGACATTAATGGGGATTATGCATGAGGAGACCGCTTGAGAATCGCCATTTGTCTTCTGATCTGATGGCGGGACGTTTTCCTTTGACCAGTTTGCCTGCTTGTCCTGGGCTGAGGGGGCACTGTGGTTTACGGCCTTATTGGAGGCTGTTTGGCCTCCAATAACTTCACTACTTTCACTTTTCTCTATCGAGGTAACCTGGAAGAGACATGCAAAATGTTACTTGTGATTTAGCACACTATAAACCACTGGACTTTTTCATGCTGGCAAGAGATAGAAGGAAAAAACAAAAACAAAGGTTTAAAGAAAACTAATTTTGGATACCTTTCTATTCCATGGAATGAAGATGCAACCTTCAATAGTTTCAAGTGAGTAAAAGCACTCAAACTATGAACACAAAATACAACAAACAAAAATAAATGAAAACACAATACCATGAGTTATCAAAAACAACAAAACAATATTAGTAAATAAAATTGTTCAAATGAAAATCAAAATATGACAAATGAATGAGAATTTTCTTCTTTCCAAATGTAAGTAAATATTCTGTGTAGTTGCAAACTTCTCACCTTCCTTTCAATTGTTTTCATATCCTCCTCTCTACCAGGCCTCTCTTGTAGCTTAACAACAGAAAAATAAAAAACAATGTATTTTTTTGTAAACATAAGAAAAATAAGGCAATATTGTGCCATTAATGGAATTCCTTACCTTTCTCTCTGTGGTCTGGATCTCTGTTTCTTTGACAGTCCTCTCCTTCAGAAGATTCAAAATGGAAAGAATTAAAATCAGTGCTACAAAACAAGACATAAAGCACCACAGATTTGAATAAACTCCATTCTTTTCTTTAAATAATAAATCAAAATAAACCCAACTCTAATAAAGTAAAAATGTGCACTAAACAAAAAAGTGTAAAACAACTGAAAATACCCCTTATATTCTAGTTTCTTCAAAGTAGCAACCTTTTGCTGTGATTACTGCTTTGCACACACTCTGCATTTTCTTGATGAGCTTCAAGAGGTAGTCACCTGAAATGGTTTTCACTTCATAGGTGTGCCCTGTCAGGTTAATAAGTGGGATTTATTGCCTTATAAATAGTCATGAAAATAAAGAAAACCCATTTTAATTAGAAAGTGTGTCCAAACTTTTGGTCTGTACTGTATATATATATAAAACACACCTTTCTGGGTTGATACTCCAGCTCTCGTTCCCTCTCTGCTCTCTCTTGCTGCATGACGAAATTAGAAAAAGTTTCAGGTTATTAGGTTACATTTTATATATAAATTAATAATAAGACAATGAATTTGCGTTAAATAGAATTTTTCTCTGAAAAATACATAAAAAGCCCATGTAAACTGTGCAGCAACTGAAAATGTCTCAGGTAAATTTAGTCTGTAACATGAGTTAACTGACCATGCTTTCGTGTTAACTGTGTATCTTGCTTGAATGAATCCATTGGGGATGTTTTCCTTTCCCATATAAAGTACTTCTACCCAGTGATTCTTTGTTCAGCTGTCTCTCTTTCTCACTAAATTTAGCTATTGCTCTCATTAACCCTGTCAAGTACTTTTCTTTACCATAGAAAGTATTTATGGCTTGCTGATTCTGATTGTTTACTAGGTATCTTTTATGAAACAAGTTCTATGCCCTGTCTGAAAAAGGCATACCGCTCGTGCGAGCCGACTCCTCTGTTGCCGCCGAATGCTATGCGGTGAGGGAAAGGTGGGCATGGGTGGCGCCACAGAGATGGAGATGGTCACCCTGTTTCTCTCTCGACTTGAAGAAGGCTGATGCTGTTGTTCGTCTGTGCATCCAAAAACATACATAAAAACTGATCATCTGTAAAAAGGCACCAAATACATTGCTGCTTTGTGTCTATGTTGCTCTCACCGCGATGCAGAGCTCTAAGACTCAGACGGGCATTTCTGTGGAGCTCCTCCAGACACGGCGGTCTGGTGCATGGGTGAAACACGTTGTGTTGCTGGTGCCATGGAGCCTGATAGTGCGCCGACAGCTTGCTCTCTATATCCAAGTTCGACACAGCTAAAGGGAGAAGGGACAAAGACAGGAAAACATGAAATGGGAACAAAGACTTTTTCAATGATTTCAATAATTACAAACAGAAACTTCCATCCACCCATCAATTATCTTCCGCTTATCCCAGATAAGTGGTGAGTCAATGCAGGCTGAGTAGGGAGGACCAGACTTCCCTCTTCCCAGCCACTTGTGCCAACTCCTCTGGGGGAATCCCAAGGCGTTCCCAGGCCAGCCGAGAAATATAAATAATCTCTCAACCGTGTCCTGGGTCTTCCTCTATGTCTCCTCCCAGTGATACGTGACTGGGACGGGTCCAGAAGGCATCCAAACCAGATGGCCAGATCACCTCAACTGGCTCCTCTCAACATGGAGAAGTAGTGGATCTACTCTGAGTTCCTCCTGAATGACCAAGTGTCTCATCCTATCTCCAAGGGAGAGCCCAGAAACCTGGTGGCGGACACTCATTTTGGCCGCTTGTGTCAGCAATCTTATTCTTTTAGACACTACTCAAACCTCGTGACCAAAAATGAGGGTAGAAACGTAGATCGACCAGCAAATCAAGAGCTTTACCCTTCTACTCAACTCTGACCGAACCACAAAAGATTGGTACAGCGCTCACATCACTGCAGATGCATTACCAATCTACCTACCGATCAAATTTGTCCTTATTTGTGAACAAGACCCTGAGATACTTAAACTCCTACACCTGGGGCAACACCTTGTCCCCAACTCTAAGAAGACACTCTATCCTTTTCTGGTTCAATATGATGGCCTCAGATTTGGAGGCGCTGTTCCTCATCCTGGCCGCTTCACTCTCGGCTGCAAACTCCTTCAGTAAAAGCTGGATTATCTGCATAGGAAAAAGTAATCCTTGAATGCATTTCTGCAGCAGCTTCAAAAATGGCGAATCATGCAACCACCCTTCCAGCAAAACAATGTAAACACCACTGGACCCCCGCAGAAAACCTCAGACACAGCAGCCTTTGAATGCCAAGAAGCAACATTGTGACATACAACACTCTTACGAGGCGGGGCTTCAAGTCAATATGATAATGAAGCTTTAGATTTCATGAATTATGTTTTGCAGCTGTGGCCCATGCATTCACTTCCCCAAATGAAAAAGAGGTTCCAGAAGATAACACATAGATATTTTAAATGTGTTAAAATAGCACATTTTAACACATTTAACAATGAAGTGACTATTATGTGATAGTTTATGTTCTCCGAAAGAAGCTAAAATTTGTGTTTTGCAACAACTTGTTTGTTTTCAGGCTGTGTTTTATATATATAATTTTATAATTCCACGTACTATCATTAGCTGGTCTCTGTATAAACATTCTATAAGCCAAGAATGTTTGCTAATAATGAACATTATTCTTCAAAGAAAGATGCCATTTGTGACTTTATAACATAAGTAGCGCAAAAATTTGTCAAGCTCACATCCAGATACAACTTTGTAATTTACCTTCAGTACCATGTTTAATTCCATATTGTATCAAACATTAGACAATTTGCTAAAGATGTAACATTATACAGTGAAGCATGTTCTTTTTCTGCTTTTTTTTTTATTGTGCAAATAAATGTTGTAAACATATTAGATGCCAGCAGGTGGCAGCCAAACCCACCCACGAAAGCCACACGTGCAGATCACCGTGTCTCTCTGTCCCTCATGTTTGGTTATTACCAAAATATATCATTATACGAAGACAAAAGCACCCCTGCCATCTTGAATGGCAGATGTATAATAGTCTCCATGGTAGGAAGAAGAGGAAGAGGAGGAGTGTGATTATCCATTCCTCTTATCTGCTCTCAAAAGTCCTCTGGCTTTATTTATGAGTCGTTTCCCCTCTTTTAACCTGATATTCAACATGCGGTTGTGTCCTTGAAAGCCATGTTGTACATCAGTAGCCAAGCAACCTTTCATCGCTCATCAAGGCTTTTATTTGCTGCCAATTAAATCAGTGAGCTCAGATCAACAGCTTCGGGTTGATTGAAACTACAAGGTTAGAGCAGTTCATTACACAACATAAACAGTGGCACAGCTGCCTGCCCTGAAGAGTGACAAGTCACAGTTCTTTATATTAAGCTATATATCTATATCGATCTATCGATCTGTCTGTCTGTGTGTGTAGACACATATTTATATATAAATACATTGATGTAGACATAGATACTATATTTCAAAGTATCTGGTGAAAGGGTTTTCTGGCACAGTCGAGCTATTGTAACTCTTTTGTCAACAACATAAATTGACGTGAGAGCTGCTTGACAAACTGAAATTCAGTTTGCTTCATTATCGTTTTTTTTCCCCCCACATGCAATTCACATGCATCCACTTGCCTTCATACAAACATCTATAGAATACTCAGCATTTAATTAATCCAATTTTTTTTTTACTAATTATTGGGGGATTCTTTGTCCTAAAATCTAGGGTATGGATTTAAAAACCTACGTCTCCTATGACAAGGATTAAGAAGCCATTTTTAGTGGTAAAAGATACAGTACATACCTATTAATTATGATTTATTTTAAATCTAATCCCACGGTGTTAAAAAAACAGGTCATGGTAAGATTTGACAATAAATCTTTAAGAAAGCTGAGCTGGCTATCCCTAACTCTATTTGGCCTGCACTTCACTATCTGTGGCAGCATTTGATGTTCTGCAAACATACAACTGACCACAGATCTACGCTGTTTTAATTGAGTCCCGTTCCTCTGCTCTACCTATCATATTATTACTGTGTTTCTCTAACTGTTTCCCCCATCTTTGTGTCTGCAGGTGCAGTGTCAGCAGCTTACACTGTCATCATTAAGACTGCCTCTGAGCGCCAACGGTGGCACACAGAAAAAAACAGTGAATAAATTCGCCATATACGCTGCAAAACTGAAAACAGAGGATTGTGGGGCCCGAGTAGTCGGTATTTCTTTACGGTTACTGTTCGTATGAAGCGGAAATATAATTTTGACGGCAGCGTTTAATACAGTAGAGAGTAAATTCACATTTTCTAAATTCATGCAAGAAAAAGGTGCAGCTAGTATAATAAATGATAGTCATGTTTAGCATACTAGAGATCGGTTTAGCAGACAGACACAAACAAAACTGCTGAAGTATATAGAAAAGCAACAGGGGAATAGTGCTGTAAACAGGGAGGTAGACATATTTGTTTTGTAATGTATTTTAATGACACTATTTTGAAGTGTCACAAAAATCAGGAGTAATTAAAGCTTATGGCCAATTAGACACAACTGACACAAGAAGTTGCAATGATACTTCTGAAACACTCAATGCCCTAACCTGTCTACTCTATTTGACTATTGCAACATTTCATATTTATCTTAAATTTTCCTAAATCATCCTGTGCATCTCCTGTTATTCCAGGCTCAGTCACCATGCAGGCTTGGTTCATTTATATATATATATTTTTTTACCACTAGTTATTTAATAATATCCTGATTTCTTATAGAAACATATAAAAAGTAAAACACTTGTGTAACCTTTGTAGCAGTACTGATTAACTGCACCAACGCTTGGACTAAAAGAAGAGCTAATGTTCCTGTTAAATGTAGAATAAAGCACGTCAAGCACACAGATTGAAAAGGGTAAGAAGATTACATTATTATTCTCCTATAGTTTTGACATTAAAAATAAAAATCATAGACCGAGCTTCAGAATCACAGCAAGTCTGTTGATGCAGCTCTTTAGGTTTTATGAGAAGTTAAACTGTAGCGTAAAACGAGTGGTACCATCACATTGTGAGGAGATCCCAACAGTGTCCCATCCTCCATGCCAACTGCGATGAGAACACAGATTTACCATTGCCGTTTCTCTTTCTGGCACAGCTATATGATCTCCCCATCTCTCTAGTACAGATATGAGTGAATGTAAGTCATTAGTGGAGAATGTATTAGGGTGTATCTGGGTCAGGCAGCACACTCCCTATGGCAGTAGCTGCAGAATCTTGTCATAGCAGACAGCTGTTATATAAGAAACACTAGCTGGCTGCAAAGGAAATCCTGCAGCGTCCAGCCACATGCACAGGCATTTTTATTCAGAATTTTTCGAAGCAAACCTTTGCCTCTACGTTTATTTTTCTTTTAACTGCAAACGCAGCTTTAGCACCACCAAAAATATCCCAATAACAGAATACAAGAGACAATTTACTTTGGATTTTAGAGGGTCTCGTCTGCAACTTGATGTTCGCCTCTAATTCGTCACATGCTTTAAATGTGCCTTTCACAACAGCATGTGCAAATAAGCAACATGTGATACACTTTAGCATGCATCAGATTATGGTTCCTCTATATGGCAATGGAGGACATTGTAAAAAAATAAAGAAAGGGAGTTTCTATAGCCAACTAAGTGTAGGCGTTGTTAGTGTCTGTCAATATGGCAAATCCTTATCTTAAGATGAAATATAAAATACAACCATATATATATATATATAAATCCACTATTTCTAATGGATGAACATTAATGTGCTAGAAAAATAAACGTAGAGACAGTTTCTATAAAATAAATGCTTTTGGAATTCATATTTTTTTCTAAATTAATTATGTTATCTAGGGATATTATAGCAATAAACCTTGACTTCCTGTTATTCTGGGGTATTGAGATGTCGCCCAATGGGCCCAATGTCTTGTTCTTTTGAAGTCAAAAGAACAAGACATTCAAGTAAGGCAGATCAGAGTTGATCTTTAAAGTCATAAAATGCAAAACACACAAAGCTCCACTATGTACCACCTTTAGAAACTTTCAGGAGGTGCTGGTCACATTTTGTGACATAATCTTAAACTGAGCTTCCATTCACAACACCTTAATGTTACAACAATTACACTGCATCAGCTGATAAACAAGCTGGTGTGATATACCTCCTGCACAACTCCACATAGCATCGGTTTTCCTGATGCTCATACATCAGAACAACAACAAAGCAACATCTCATACACTCTAAAGATATTTGACATTCCAGACAACAACACAAACTAAACAGGGAATAAAACATGACAAGATAAACAGGGATGTAATAGACGGTACCTTTGGACTGTACGGGGGCACAGCCCAGACCAAGACAAGCCAACGCCATGATTAGAAGCCGTCTACTGTGTCTTTCCCACAATTTTTGCTTTCTACGCAGCCCCTCCTTTCTTCCTGCAGAATCCTTTTAGTCTGTTGCTCAGTAGCATCGCCGCACTTACTCCTGCAGAACTTGCTGAAGCATTCCCTTGCAAGTCCAGCATCCAAACTAACAGCATTTGGAGACACATAGACGCTCCCCCTCTTCACAAACCCACCCGATTCTGTTCCCCATTCATTGGTTCTGTCATTAAGATGTTTTTTTGTCCCTTTTTTCTTTATGTTAACAATCCTTCTCTATGTCCACATTATGGTTTAGCGGTAAGGCAAGCCTATGCTGTCTCACAAACTGAAATTTCTGTTTTTTTCCTCTAATTTGTCTCTCTAGTTCACCCCCTCATCTGCGTGCCTCAGATGGTAGGATCCTGCCTGTGCATGGCCTGTCACTGACCGTAATCTCTTTTTGATGCAGTAATATGTGAAGGGAGGGGGAGATTCAACCTCAAAGTATTAATGTATTAATCCACTACATGCTGGGAATATGTATCACATGCTCAAGCCCTCTATTGCTGCCATCAGAGAGTGAAGACCTTAGAGAGGGTTTTTGCAGGAATAAAGTGATTCATTGTAATTGCCAGCTGCTGATAAACTCTAAACCAAAAAGGAAGCATAAAAATACAAATACATAAAAAAAAATAAAAATAAAAAAAAATCACAAACCCAATTACCTATAGGTATTGTTGAATGAAGCCGTCAAGAAAACTTTGTTTGTCTGGTGAAGGTAAAATATTACAGTGTGGTCACAAAATACACGGCATGAAACGTGCACAGACAGGCAGAGAGAGTGGAAGAGCACCCTGCCTGGTAATCTGCTGTAATCTGGAGCTCTGGCAGCTCACCGACTTTGGAATAGAGCCGCCAGAGCCAGCGGCCCGCTAGAGGAGCTTTCAACCTCCCGCCATGCCCCAGAACGACACAGACCAGCAAAGTCTGCACACACGTGGGTTTGCACGCTTTACCGCGGCGGTCAGCACCAGCAGGCAGGAGAGAAGATCACTGTGAATTTTAAATGTGCATATGCTCCTTGCGGGTTGTCTCATTTATTTACAGCAGATTTCCCCAACATGACTGCAGGGAGCTTCTTAATAGCTTGTAGCCCCTGTGGTTGTTTGTCAGGTTGTAATGTCTTATGTGAAACATCAATGCTGGGTCACACAGACATCTTAAGCACACATAATGTGCTATTCTTTGAAAATACTCATAGTTGTAGTTCCACTACATTACTGATAGGTTTAATGTTCAATTTGTAGCATTTTTTTCTGCTTAGTTGCTTCTAATAAAAGACTGATGAAACATCTTGTGCTATATTTTCCCCTCAACACCTTTTCCTCAAGACTAAAATGAATAAATCATTCTTGCTCACTAATCCACAGAGGCTCCTTTTTTGTTCCTCTTCCTTGGTTCCACTCTGCTCTGACCTGCACCGCATTCATGTTAAACACTGTGTGCGCATTCTTATTAGGCTGTGAAAGTTTTCTTTAAGGCGAGTCAAAGAGTACGACAGTGAAACTAAGAGGTTTATTTATAGCGCTCTCTATGCCACAGTGACTCAGAGTCAAAGAAAAATATCACCAATGCAACAGGATTATTTTCCGAAGCTGCTCTCAAAGTTTGCTTTACAAACTCAGTGAAATACAACCTCCTCTACTGCCCCTCGGTGGTGAAAAGGGAAAACTACAGACTCAGATAAAGCTGCCTGTGGCTTGGCAGAAATCAGTGTAATTAAGTTATTTGCGAGTGCTGGGACAGTTTTTCGCCTTAGAAACATATATGCAGTTAGGTCTGTTTGCAAACTCAAGATTCGCATGAAATGAAATGAATGCAATGAACGTGTCAAAATGTTTCCTGAGCAAATGTGTTTCTGATGCGGTTACTTGCATGAAAGTGAAAATCCAAGAAATCCTCACAGACAAACAAATCAAAACAAGTAAGTCAGTAAATTTGGTTATGCGTGATAAAGTATAATGCCACAGGAAATAAGTACTAAACACATGAAGACAATTAGCCGTAAAAAGGAATAGAAAGCCAAGAAAACAGCTAAAATCTCTTAGTAGTCCTGCTCCCAATCAGTGCCAGTTCTAAATGATAGCTCATGAAATTAAAGAGAAGCTCTCGAGGCTGTTCCAACCAACTCAGAAAATTAATTGGAATAGTTTTCTAAAAGTTAACGAGCACTTGTTGAAACCTTCAGAGAGACCTGGAATTAGCTGGTAGAGGTTTGCCATGGAAAAAACAAGTAATGCACTAAACTACAGCGTTCTCCATGCCAACTCAGTTCACAAGAAAAAGCTGATGTTCATTATACATTCTGGTTGGCAAACTGATCCAATATTGGGAAAAATAAAGAACTAAGCGCTTTGGCTGTCATTGCACACTCAACGTTTGGAGAGGCAAGAGCAACACACATCATCCCCAAAATACCGTACCAACAGCAATCATTAAAGGTGGTAACATCATGGTGCAGGACTGTCTTTAGGAAAACAGTGCTTGGAGATTTTATATAACTAATTTTATTTTATTTATTTAACCTTTATTTATACAAGGTAAATCTGACTTAGACACAGGGTCTCATTGTCAGGTAACCTGTTTTCAATAGATGTACAAATAAACAACAACAAGTTAAAACCGACCGTCGTCAGTACCATCAAACGAGAAACACAACTGAAAATAAAAGACAAATTGACACTCATTGAAAACCCACTGAAAGGTGTGAAGATAAAAAGGCAAACAGAGGCGCCCCGAATCTTAGAAATCTAAAGACGCTGGCAGAAACAACTAAACAACAAATACAACTTGCTTCTCCGTAAAATCTTTAATTTGTTGAAAGGGCTCTTTTTTTACTAAGTCCCACCAAATCCTCCAGAAAGTGTGTGTGTGTGTGTGTGTGCGTGTGTGGGTGTGTGTGTCAACCCTTATTGCGTGCCACCTTTTGGCCAAACAAAAACCATTATGATTAGCATTAACACTGTCAGGTAAAAAAGATACTGAATCGTATATTTCTAAATTGAAACAAGGATTTCAAGCTCATTTCCAAGACAAAAATGTTTTTAAAAAAAGCACGACGCATCTATGTGGTTAAACATCTCAACTTTGAAAAATTTGTAGTCAACCTAACATTTACTGCAGTTGCAGGTGTTCTTTTTATAGATTCCCTCCAAAAATATAATCTGAGAGCACCACTGTATAGACCGGCATTAGGTGTGTGGGAAGATGTCACAGTGGTACCAATGCTGACGGCAGTGAGTGTGTAGGGGTGTATGGGAGTGTGTGTGTGTGGAGGGGGGTGGGAGTTAAACCAATCTCTGGGTGTGCTTGTCAAGCCTTCTTCAGCCAGCATTATTCCACCACTGTGTGTGTTAAGGTATGTGTGTTTGCAAAAGCTTTAGCCATGTTGGTGGAATGGCACAAGACAAGCCATCGCCCATGTTATTTTTAACTGCGTGTCTCCATGGAAACCGGCGCATATGCTGGGAGGGGGGTGATCTCCTGCTGAGCATGTGTTATGGAGGACTCCTACCACTGGTCATAGTGTGTCTGCGGCTGTATACGTGTCTGTCTGTGTTCGTTTTTGAGGGGATCCTGTTCCTTAATTAAACCATGCACAATGATTGGTGTTCAGATTATCCCACAATCTGATCATGAACCAAACTTCCCCTATCATAAGTCTATTTTTACAGTCTCTATCTCAGTGGTATATTAACTCCAGTTTTCCATGCACAAATTACACCATATGACAACATCTCAGGACCAACTTGAAGGGTTTTGTGCACAAGTATCACAGTCACTATCAATCATAAGGCAATGTCCTGTGCAAGGCAAATGTTTGAAACTACTGTAAATATTCCCTACAATTATCTGCTGCATAAAGTGGTTTATGTCCATAATCAGCCATATAACATTTGAATGGGAATCTTATTCTGGCACTTTTCTGGCTTCCTTCACTTAGGCTATGTAAGCGATTTTTATAAATGGGAACATATGGACATTTAATATCAATTTTAACGATACAGAATATGCGGATAATATATATAAGTCATACAAATGGAAGAAATTACATTTTAAAATGTTCTGTAGAACGTAATAAAAACGGTCATTTCTGAGGAGTAATAAATTCGGATTATTTATTCTCACTTAGAATGGCTGGAATCACACCAGCTACAGCACATGCACAGCAAGTTAAATCAACAGTATGCTGTGTCTATTTGGTCCTTATCAGAATTGGTGTTATTTTAACTCTTTTCAGAGCTATTTCAACAAGAAATTGAGTAGTTGTAACTCTTGAAAAAGTTGTAACTACTCAAACTATTTTTGAAATAAGTCTGTAAGAGTTAAATTAACACCAATTCTGATAAGGACAAAATAGGTGTGTGTGTTGACATAGTGTTGATTTAACTCTGCAGTATTTATTGTGTGATTAGAACATAATCACTCATAATTTTGAAGGGTGTTTGAACCATTCAAGTATAATATGTTTGAACACATTTCATTGAATCGCCTATTTATTTCAGAATTTCTGTTTTTGTTCATTTTTCTTGTTGTGCTCCAGAACAAGTCATGTTGCACAACTCCAGACTGATTCTCAATGGCTTTATTCATTTGACTTTGACTATAGGGTATTTAATTATTTCCTCTCTCCTCCTTAAGGAGAATTTTCACCACCATTTATTTTTCAAAATAATTGAAAAATATGTTGAAATGACTTATGCTCAGACATGTAGCTACACAGGACCTGCATGATATTGGAAAAACATACCAGATGCATAAATAATGGTAAATGTCCCGATAAAATCTGAAAAAAAAAACTTTTTAAAATGTTCTTTGATATGTGATTAAATAAATACAATTTCTGACGTGGAATGAAATATAATAACCCCACAATTTCACACAGACATTTCACATGACATGCAGGTTTGTCCTGTTTAAACCTCAATCATTTAGTTTGGTGCTCCTGACTGTTGAAGTGAGAGTGAAAACCATAGCGAACTGCCTAAGGCCTTCAGACAGCAGGTTGTTGCCAAGTCTGGTAAGAGATTTTTAAAGGAATTTGAAAGCAACCACACCACTGCACAGAAAACGGAATACAAGTCAAACAACTACTAACATGCCCAAGAAAGCTAAACTGTCATGGGACATACTCTAAAAGGAAAAAGTTTACTGCCTAAGGCCAGAGTAAAACTTGCCAGAGAACTCTATGTTCCAGGAGTTTGTAGAAATGTTCTTTGGACAAGTGAGTATGAAACTAAAATATGTGGACACCAGAACAGACGACACAGGGGTCTAAACCAATCAGCCTTCCAAGAAAAGACCCTCACCCTCACAACAACTGTGAAGCATGGAGGTGGAGGTGTTATGAGCTGCAAATTATTTTCAGGCATCAGATGGCGCTTTGGGAAAATGTGAGACCATCTGCCCAAAAAGGAAAGTTGTTTTTGCTCACCCAAAAAATACGTTTTTGTTGATAACTTCTGTTTAATTAGTAAAATAAAGATTATTCAGTCACATCACTACATATGTTTGTAAGACTTTATTGAAACGTGATCCATGTTAGTCAATAAAACTGCAATAATAGTGCCTGACATCATCATTATTCACCAAAACTACATTTATGTTTAAATCTTTGCTGCATTGATTCAATGTAAACTCATTGAATCAATGAGTTTACAGTGTCTTAGTTTATCCTCTGTTGCTGAGTGGGGGTTTGTGTCGGATGATGACTTTCTTCTATAGTTATACAAGCCATCCCGCAGAACTGAGTGAACATAGTTGTTTCTATGGAAACAACTTAAAGATTAAAGCCGTGAAGAGTGAGCCAGAGCGATTCCCATAAAGCCCTCTGCCTGGGGATGTCGGGAGAAGAAAGAGAAAAGAAGCAGACAGAGTGTGAAAGAACAAGAAGAGGAGTCCATGTGGGCTGTTTGCTGAGTTTGGTGTCTTTGGTCACTTTATGGTACAAATCTGTAGCGAGGCAAATCCAAAGCTGACAGAAACAGAGAGAACTGTTCTTGCATTGATTTCCTTCACTAGAAACCATAATTACATCTGAATCTTGACATGCTGTAAATTGAACTATAACCTTTATCTTAAAAACACAATGACAAATATGATTTTTTTTTTCTCTTATACTTTTGTTCCAGCTGTTTTTGAGTTAGATTAGCTTTAACACTATGAGGCTAACTTTGGAAATTCGGGAACCCTTTGACAAACCCTTCTTTGCCTAAAATCAAATTGATTAATTCATTCATTCTTTTTTTCAGGCTCACTGGATCCTTTTCGCAGCTTTTAGAAGGCATAAAAAAATGCAGAAATCCAGGACTGCTTGTGAGTCCATCACAATGCTAACATTAAACCCCATGTGAGAATCAACTATGCACACACTTATTCACTACTCAGATACATTAAAAAAAGCCTCAGTTAATGCTGCATGCATATTGTTGGAATATGTTAGAAAACTTTGATCCCTCCAGAGTATATCCACACATATATGAGGAGAGCATGAAAATCCCACACAGAGAGGTCCCAGATGAAACCCGCAGCTTCTTGCTTCAGCTTGGAATCATTAAGTGTTAAATTAATAAAGAAAAGGCTTTACAGGCAGCTCTCCTTTAAACAAACCAACCAAAAGTATTTGATTATGCATTGCCCTATATATATATATATATATATATATATATATATATACAGTACAGACCAAAAGTTTGGACACACCTTTTAATTCAATGAGTTTCCTTTATTTTCATGACTATTGACATTGTAGATTCACACTGAAGGCATCAAAACTATGAATAACACATGTGGAAATATGCACTAAACAAAAAAGTGTAAAACAACTGAAAATACCCCTTATATTCTAGTTTCTTCAAAGTAGCAACCTTTTGCTGTGATTACTGCTTTGCACACACTCTGCATTTTCTTGATGAGCTTCAAGAGGTCGTCACCTGAAATGCTTTTCACTTCATAGGTCAACCTGCCCTGTCAGGTTAATAAGTGGGATTTATTGCCTTATAAATAGTCATGAAAATAAAGAAAACCCATTTTAATTAGAAAGGTGTGTCCAAACTTTTGGTCTGTACTGTATATGCAGTCTCAATGTGGTTTGACATAAAACAGGAGCTAAACACAAAGCTGCATCAATGCAACTGTCTACTCCTGTTTTAATATTATTATACTAAAAACAGAATATGAAAGCAAAACAGTTTAATTCCCATAAAAAATTTCATTTGCTACAAAACACAAAAAGTAAAGCAAGTGTGCCAAAAGTCCAGTAGTCTTTTGCCCTTCCTGTATATAAACTGCATATATAATTTAAAGAGAAAATATATATCAAAAAGACACGCACTCTATTTTTCATTAGCTTATTTGAAGGCAGAGCATAACTAGTGCTGTTTTTAACATACAAGTGTTGCTATGACGTACCTAAACCCTATAACGTGGTTGTTTACCCTGAGTAAAGCAGCTTTTGTTCTCCAAAGGGTGGCGACTAAATCTGTATGTTATACGTGTGCGTATTTTAATCCCAAAAATGTCTTTAAAGTCCACACACGGAGACACGCAAATCTTTAGCTATATACCAAGGCCTCTTTCTGCCATTCTTTGTCTCTCTCGATCAATTTGCATGTATTCTCTGTTTGGATCCAATGTATGTGTTTCCCATCCATGTCCTCCACGCTCTCTTGTCTTCCCCTCTGACTCCTACCCCTCCTCCCCCTGGGTGATGCCAGTGCTGTTGTCAGGCTGGAGCTGAAAGCAGCCAATCGTGTGGTTCTGCGCTGAAGAGCTCTGGGGTGATGTTAGGCAGTTTCATGCTCATACGATGAGCTTTGCCAAATGTAGGTCATGCTTCTCCTCTCGCTCTCTCTCTCTCTGTTACTCTCACTTTTACTCACACACATGCACAAGCACAAACCTCTTCACCCTGTCATTGATGCGCACGCACACGTACACAAACACACAGAAAGGGGGACTAGATAAAGAGGCATGTATTTTCATCACATAAGCACACAAAGCTTGCTATAGACAGCCAAATGTGTGCTCATGCAAACAGAAATAAATCTGTCCCATTGCAAACATTCCCTCAGACTCAAACAAGGTAGGTGACGTTGCTCCGTGGCGACACTCTCACCTGTTTGGTAACAGATGATGGATTTGTTCTTCACTGAATGGGTGCTTAATAAAAACGATGGGTTACTTCTATAATAAAGTAAAGAAATGATGTGATAAATTAAAAGATTGACATTCACACAGAAAAACATCTCCTCCTGCCGTGTCTTGAACTCTTGTTGAACTGCTTTAGCCTGTGCAGCAGAATAACCAAGGATAAACTTGGATTTCTTTTTCAAGCACTGAGATTTTTCATTGCAGCATTGTTTTTACATAGATTGAGGGAATGAAATTCTTTTTTCTTCAACTCATCCTTTCGACAAGCTTTTTCTTTTCCCACTTAAATTAAGATCACTATGTAATAAAATAATATTTGTAAGCCAGATGAATGTGAAAAAAAGCACAACTTTAAATGGCAGCTTTAGTTTTCACCAGAATCATTGAAAATATTTTCTTTAGTACGTTCTGATGTTTTGAACAACACATTTTCCTGTGTTCTCAATGCCACAGTTTCTACTTGGTCTCAGACTGACATACAGTGAATTGCTACTGGTTCACCAAGATGGAAATGTTTTCAAAGAAAAGATTGAAAAGCTGTTTGCTAAGACTTTTAATACAAATGTTTGACACGGAAGGCTTAAACCTCTGCAAATGCAACGTACGCAAAACGCAGCCATTTGAATTTTGAGCTTTGTTATATGACTGTCTCACTGTGTGCTGCCATGTACAATGCCCTTTTGGAAACGTGTTATGTGCATCTAAATGTGAGGAAATTAAAGTGATTTCTTTTGGAACATCATGTCCTATCAAGCTGTTGTGACGTGTGTTGTGATCAGTTGTGTTGAATTCACAATAATCTGCCGCCTCATGTCCAGTTTGTTACTGGTGGCATTGTCACGTGGATCAACTGACCATCTGGGAATAATACCACAATGTGTTTTGAGTTCCCTAAAATGGACAGGTAATTATTACCAAAATGAATCAATAAGTGAGTAAGTTCCCCCTGTTTTATTTTTTATTTTTTTACCTTTTTGCCATCACTGTCCCCTAGTGAGTAAAGTGCTGTGAGGATTAAGGGACGAGGGAAGTATTATGTATTTTCCAGGCACATGGTTCCATTCTATAGCACATTCAAGAAACTATGTCACCTTCAGTTGGTATGAAAATGCTGAAAACAACTTAAAAGAAATTTGACTTTGCACCATAGTTTTGCTAATGCCTTGAAATTGGCATTTAGGAACATCCTTTCCAACTCTCTGGGTATGTGCTCGATGAGAGGGTGACATTATGACTTGATATCAAGCTCAAAGAAAGTCGATTTTGCATAACTCTGGTGCTTTAAATGATGTTTGTATGTTATGTGACATTGAGGTTGGTTGGTGGCTTTAGTGTATATGTGCAGTAAAACTTACGTATATAACAGAGCTGTGGCAATGTATGTGGTAGAACTTTTCAACATGTCCCAAAAAATATGTGGCAGATTTTATGGCGAGATCAAATGTTGTGTGCTACAGTATTAATAAGCAGGAACCACTGGTTTGTTTGGCAATATTAACTTAAAAAAGCTGAAGTCACAGCATTTGTGTTTGAATTGTACAAATTACGATTAAAGTGAAATTGTACTGTGAAACTATTGGGCTGGTTTAGTCCTGTAGTCTCTCAGAGTTTTGTGTTGGAAACAAGGGAAACAAGGCAAACTTGGTTAAACCTTTAATAAAGTGTATGGGGAAAGGCAAAATGTTTGATAAATGACCAATTTTAAATTCCAAATAAGTTAGGGACACCAGTTTGAAAAAATAAATTAATTGAAAAAAACGGCAAACAGTTTGTAACATGTTAATTACTCTAAGTCACATCTTGTATTATTAGTCTGCGCTGATGACTCAAAATCAGATTTATTTACAAGATGCAAACTACTGGTGTGGTGACATTTCACTCCCTTTAATGACTCTTGTAGCGAGCCTTTAGGTCTCTTTAAAACTGATTTCACGTTACAACATAAGCTGTTAACAAATTTGAAGCCTTCACAAAACACACATACACATTTTTACACAAACACCCACACACACAGAATGAGCTCCTCCTCAGAGAGAGCATCATTTCTACGTCCCTGGGTTGCCACAGCTAAGGTTGACCTATTTTTGTCCAGACCTCTCCCTCTCTCTCCTTTTCAGTCTGTCTCTCTGCTTCACTTGCTGCAGCCCCATAATTCACCCTGTTTAATAATTCACTACAGCTTCATAAGCCTCTGTTCACTAAACAAAAGACTTGAGGAAACAACAACATTTTTATGAGACATTTAGTCAAGCAGCAACAATGGAACAATGTGAAACAATAACAAAGTACACTCTATCTAAGAAAATACGCATTAGAGACAGCAAGAGCACAATAACAGTAGGTATCATTTTAATATTACCACAAAACCTTTATCTCTTTTCAGGGGGTAACAAAAATTACACAGCATTGGAATTAACAATTTTCCATTTGTAGGTTGTTGTTGTAAGACTATAGATTATTTGCAATTCTGTTCACAGAGTAGCAAGGCCCAATGTGATTGGATGGCTGGTTTGGCCAAGAACCAATAGGGGCAGCAGGAGCAAGAAAGCAGGCATACACACACACACGCATATACTGTATATATATATATATATATAGGTTTTTTTTTTTTTTTGCTTTTTATACACATACACACCCACATGCACACACATACACACGCATATATACTGTATATACACATGGTAAAATCTCATCTGTGGTTTACTGCATTGCATACACATAAACAAAGCTTGAAATAAAAATAGTTTCCACCAACCCTGTGGGAAAACAACAAAATACAACAGGAACACATGTAAAGTTGGAAAGACTTAACTTCATTTAGAATAAATCTGCTAATTTCCACACTTAAGACCTAGTTTTTATTAGTACGTTTTTGCTTGAATATTATTTATATTAAAAAAACTATGTTGGTATATGGAAAAGATGGATACAAAGAGAATACTGAGAAAAATCATGGCATGATGTTTGTGGTGGATGCTCCTACCACCACCACAAAGCGTTAGTATTTATTTGATTTTCTTAATTGACATTATTAGTTACAGCTTACATTATGCTCAAGTTAAAATAATTTTATTTAGAATGTTTTTTTTCTAATGGGTGCACACTTTAGCTAATATTTGTCTGTTCTTTGTTTTGAAGTTCTGCAAACTCAGACCAGCTGGAGGAGAAAGCCTAGAGCATACTTTTCTAAAAGATTAAAGGGGAACATTGCCTGTTAAAGTTTACTTCAGTTATTTAATTGTGTCTCTTTAATATTCACTTAATTGAACCTTTAATATTCACTTATTAATTGAACTTGAATGTATTAATAGTGCTAAGTTAAAGTTGGTTTTGCTTTATCTGTTTCATATATAGCTTTAGCTAATTTTGTAATTTTTGTTCAGTTTTTATGTTGTGCTTCCCTCATGTGGCAGATGTAAGCAGCCATTTATTTTTTGTAGGAAGGTCAGTTTTGTTTGTGTTCAGTTGACCTCTGTTGAGTTGGGCTCGAATCTGTTATTTATTGTTTGATTTACTTTTTATTCAAACTTGATGTTTTGTTAACTGTTTTTTTGAAATTACTAAATTGAATTTTTTTCTAATTTTTAAACACATTTTGTCCTTGTTTGAGTTGAATGCCTTACAATGATCGTGACCTAGAAACTTTCTTTTGCATTTAATTTTATTGTGGAATTTATGCTTAATTTTCAAGGTTTAACATGAATGGTTTATTCTGCAGTTGTAACCCCTGCCACACTATTAAGTACAAGCCTTTCATTTCCACGAAAACATTGATCAGTGTACATATGTATGACTGCTACAGAGTCAGTGAACATCAATTCAGTGGCCTATTAATCTCATGTTATGTTTTCTAGATGGTTCACTCACCCCAGGATGCTTGAAATGTAAATGTTAGGGGATTCTCCACTATTTGACTAAATTATCTGAAGACACTCATTGAGTATTGAAATGTAATCATTAAATGGTCAGTTGACCATCTAATATGCGATAATATCACCAACAAAGATGCTCAGAGGCCAGTGCCTTCTCACAATGTTAGACTATTTCTGCAATTACAAGTGAAGACTCCATTATTTCCATATGGGGCAGCTCGTTGAACATTCACCTCCATTCAGTATTTTCTACGATGAGATCACCAACACAGCAGGAGTGTGTGATGTTTCAGTCTGATCAATGTGACAGAGAGAGTGAGTCTCCTCCAAGAACCCAGGCCTTCTTGCTCTTCTCTTACAAGCTGCCCCTTCATGTACATGACACACTCTGTCACTCAGCGTCATACTCACACAAACATACACAACACTCTGCTATGGTTGCACATTCCTTCCCTTCTACTTTCTTATGTTATCATCTTGCCCTTCAAACTATTATTCCTTTGCTTTTATCTGTAGTTAATAGAACTGAATTGTAATAATGCAAAAAGAAAAAAAAACAAAGCGAGTGTTTTAGGGAGCATGAGACATAATGTTCTTACATGTATCAGTCAGCCAATAGTTCAGACCTGAACCACACTGACAACTTTGCACAGTGTCCAGGCACTTCATCGTCATCAATACAAGATCTTCACTTGGGGTAAATGAATGCAACACTGGATGAAAATAAGTCGTGTCAAATTGCACAGGCTTAGCAAAACAATGTCTCAGCCAATGTGTGCTGTAGTTAAAGTTAAAGGCGGGACAACAAAACATGTGGCCTTTTTATTTATTTTTTGGTGGCTTTTTTTTGTTTTGGCTGGGCAGTGTGTTTCATACCATACACTGCACAACATTTTAAGTCTTTGCCTTCATCTCCGGCTCAAACTACACAACTATATTGCAGGGTTCAATAGGCCACAGCGTATGAATCATGTAGGACTCTGTACGTCTCAGTGCTCAGATGCGACCTGACTGCTCGCACTATATGTGTGTCTTGTATCCAGAACTACAAAGTAAAAGAAGAAGAAAAAGAAGAACATTTGGATGTGAGGAGATTCTTGTCCAAAAAGGAGAAAATGCTCAATAAACAACAAATGCTGTGCAGAGAAACCTTAATTTTAACTTCTCAAAAGTTAAAGGCTTACTTTAGTGCTGTTGTTTTGTCTTTAAAAACATATTAATGTATGTTGATCTGAGAGAGGGGAGTGTGTCTTAAATTTAATATGCAAGCAGAAATGCTTGGGGGAAAAAAAAAACATTTATTTTTATTTGACTTTGAAGACATGCGAAGTTCATAAACTCCAAAATTCACAAGGGGCGACCAGAATTTCAAACAGGTTTGATTTTTGTATAATTCCCAATAGGGAGTTTGTCGTATTTCTGTATTTCTAGCAGTTCCGATTTCAAACCAGCTGACGATTCTGCTTTTCCTACAAAAGCACATTACTTAATGAGATAAGTGTCAGTAGTATCCAATCCATTTAGTGCGAAGTTAAGCAAGGTATTTCCACTAAATCCATTTACAGGGCTTGAAGCCTTAGTTTTTGGTTTGTTTTGGGACCCATATTTATCCTGCTGTACATTCCTCTTCCCTCACTTTAAACAGAACTAAATTGTCCTTGTACTCATTTTAAATTGGACAGCAATTTAGTTTAAGAATAAGCCATTAAATCTGATAAGATTTTAATGAGTTTCTTTTGCCCCCCAGTTTGCCATTACTACTTAAATGTGCTGTAAGTATGTAGTCTGCATGTGGGTTTGCATGTATCTTGAAACCAAGACAAGCAAAGGAGCAAAATTACAGCTTCATACATCCATTCTTTCAGACCAGCTGAAATAAAACTACAGATACTTTCTTAGATTTAGTGATCATTTAGTAAGCTGAAGAGTAACTCCACAGAGCCTAGTGAGGACCTGCAGTTGCAAGTGTTGTCTTAAAAAACATCAGACTAATTGTACTTCCTGAAAATTAGGAAGTAATTTTCCTTTAAAAAAAAGGCAAACAAAGTTGAAAATGTGATAATAAATAGTGATTTTCTTTTCCTGCCTCAGGTCCAGTTACATAAAAATATATATACATATACATAAGAATGTATGTTAATAAGAGTAGTTGTATTAAAATGTATCTGCATTGTAATCCAGTTTATGTGAGGAAACAGAAGAAGGTAGAAATTAATGCTTGTATACACTTCAGCCCTAATTTTCACAAAAACATTTTTGTGTACAAGTTTGATCCATAAAAAATGTAGATACTGGGTAGAGACTCCATACATGCAAATATTTAACCTTAAATAAGTCAGATTAGAGTTTGGGACAAAAAAAAAAGTTTGTTCGGAGCATATCCGGTCAGAACACAGAAGTTTGATTTGATCCACTTAAAAAGTTGTGAACTATGAACTGTGTTTTTTGTCACTTTAGCGAAAAACATGGAGTATTTCAATAATTAGCACAGAGAATATTTAAACCAGACTCCTGTGAATGTAAAACTTTAACACAGAGTAACTTTTAAACACAAGAAAGTTGGAAAAGAACTAAAACTGCAGATGACAACTAAAACAAACAACTTAACTACATAACATCTTTTATTGCAACTAAAATACAAAACTACATCCAATTCAACATACTATCACCATCTTTGGGAGATACAAATATTTACTGTAATTTGTTTGATATAAGTAGTATTCACTTGGATTCACCTTATTAATGAATTATATAAAACAAAACAAAACAAAAAAAAATCATCCGTAAAGCTTACTGACCAAGTTGTGGTGTGACATGAAATATTAGCATGCTGTACATTGTAAATATTAATAATTACAGTAAAACATACACAAATCCACTGCAGACAACTGCAAAACACTAGACTTACAGAATATTATTGGCCACAGTGTGATACTAGAGAAGCACTATACTTTGTTATTATAAATTACGGTTTTATGAAGCAAGCTTGCTCTCATTACAAAAGACTTGTTTTTATGCAAAGGCTCTGCTTGTACTGTAATGAGCATCTAAAAAGAGGAGAAAATGTATAATGCATCGTTTCCCCTTTTATCTGGAAGATGAGAGGAGAGCCAGTTTCTGTGGGACATCCAAGTGTTGGTCATAGATTTATGCATCTGTGTTTTTGGTCTGGTGCGGTAAATAAATGTGTGCTATATATGCTTTCATGTAACAAACAAAACTGACAAAAAAAAAAAAAAATGTTTTGAACGTTTGGACGGAGAGAGACCCTCAATAGTGAAAGAATAAAACTCCTCACAGTAGATAAATAAGCCTAATCAGTAAAAACAATGATTTAATTGATTCTCTGTTGACAAAATGCTTTTTCCTCTGCTCTCAGTAGTACAAGCACCAAAAGTGCCAAACCTACATTAAAATGCATAAGCTGGCTAACATAGGGGATAATGAGCGACATGGTTGTGTGAGATCAGAGCTATCCTGGCCGTGGCAACTCTGCAGCGATAAACGTCAGATGGTGTAAATGCGCTGGACAAAGATTGAGGTGGGGCAGTATCGTCCTCAGGATCTCTGGTTCTGATCCAGGGCGAGCCATATGGCTCAGCTTCACTTTAACAGCCATGGATTAAATGCTTTGTTTGCACGGACTGAAGCGGTGTTTCTCAGTGGTGGTCCTGGCAGGTTTCAGACGAGTCAAACGCCACTGATTCAAATGATTGAATTAGCTCCTCGACAGGTCACCTAGTTAATCAGAAACTTGTTAATGACCTGCTCATTAACAAGTTTGTGTTGAAGAAAGGAAATATTTAAAACACGCAATGCGCTTCTTGCTCCTCCGACCTTTTGTAAAATAAAACATATCTAACAATGAGAACAACACATGTTGTTACATACCCATCAGTTATTATGAAGAAAACCCTTGTCGGTTTATTATCCTAGCCTATTATTTGCTTTCGTGATCCTAAATGATTACTAGAGAAAAGTTGCTGCTGACAGTAGTCAGCGTGTACCTCACTGTGACCCCTATGACTGATGGAGACAGGCTTCAGTCCCCACAACCATCCCAGGATTAAGCAAACGGATGAATGCATTCATTTACTTTATTAAATTGAAGATTTTTAAGACTTTTTTCGAGGTCGTGACTTTATCAACAAGTATCTTTAGTGCATTATAGATAAAAGTTACAAATCCCTACAAAATTCATGTGGTATACATTTTAATTCATTTCATTCAGTAAATGCCTTTTGAATACATATTTAATAATTAACCCACAATCTGCTAAATAAAAGCTAAATTCTCCAATTTTTTAAAAATCTGCCTTTTGCTACCTCTATTGTAAACAGCTATGCATGAACTGGAAGCAATATTGCAATAAAAAATAAAATAATATCACTCAGACATTGGTGTCTTGTTGACCCATTCTTGCCACAGTTTCCCACTTTACTGCTGATGGGCTGAAGTCAAATATTAATTTGTTATGTGCTTTTATTCTGTAATTTGTAGGCATTGATCTTACACTTTCACACAATGATCACATCATTCAGTAAGAACGATTTTTAACTGTAAACTTACATTATATCAAATTCTTCAATAAAAATCAACTGTAAGTGTAAAAAATTGTTGGCCCCATGTTGACCAACGGATCAGCTATTAGAAATCTAGTTATGAAGCCCTAATAGAGGAGGACATAACAGGAATTGTGACTTTTGTATGTCAGATTATTAATCTGCCGTCACATTTCATCTGTGGGGACTTTGCCTCAGTGGAGTAATCTGCTGGGTAAAGTTCAATCACACATGCAGACACAATAGAGCGGAGGAGTCCTCCTGCAAGAGACACGATTGGTTAATTGTAATTTCTTGCTACTGTAATTATTCAACTGCGCTGTGATAATTACCAGATCACAGAATGAGAGCAGGATCTGTCAGGATACTGCAATTATTTTTTTAAATGTTGTATCTAGAGTATTATTACTACATTTTATTGGCTAAACAATTCAGTTTTAGTACTCTACCTGCTTATTTCTACTGTTTTCTCCAGTATGGAACCAGACTGAAATATCTCAATCAGATTTGAGTGGGTGGGTCTTTGTAAAACACATAAGCTTTCTTCAGGCTATAGCTGTGGCATGGGGTACCGCCGTCTGCCGATGAAGGCTTTTAATTGGAGGGGGTTCAGGGTTTCTAACATTTTCATTTTTCTCGTTTTAGATTGTTGATGAAAATATGTTTTCGTTGCCATCTAACAAAAGTTTCATCACACTGCTGTGACATTACAGAAGCCCGACACGTGTAAAGGTTATTTTCATTAGCAATCTGCCAAACGTACAGTTCTTATCAGGCCTGAATCGGTGATGCAACAGGCTTGCAAACACACTAACTAAAGATCTGACCAAACGGCATGCCAGTAAAGGCACAAAGAAGCAAGCTCTAAAGGATGGCATTGTCTTCACTCATTCTTCCAGTGTGTTTCCCTCCACCTCATTTTTATTGCAGGAGAGATGACTTTCCTTTACATTTTAATACCTAGACAGTAGTTTCAGTGAACTAAATTTACAGTAGACATTTTAAAGACAGATCACATTTTGCCACTTGCGCTGACAGGAATTGGAGGAAAGTGAATAAAATTGGATAAATCTCAAAAGTACAATGGAGAATGAAGAAAAGTTGCAAGAAAAAAGCTAAAAGGTCCACATGTGGACACAGCAAAATGTGCCAAACTCACTGATAAGTTTGCCATTGCCACCACAGGTTTGACAGCTCCCTATTTATTCCCTGTTTTGTTTCGTTTAGTTCCTATTTATTTATTATTTTTCATTACTCTTCGCTGCTTCAGCTTGTCTCATTTTGGATCCAGTCACATGCTAGCAAGTGCCCCTCTTAATGGTTCAAATTAAACAAAAGTGGTTTTTGATTGGCCCTGTCAAAATTTAGCCTTATAAAGACTGTTCAGGTTTGAAAAGCCTCTAATGTGGCTGCCAAGCCCTTCATACTTGGGAGTGGCTATGTATGCAGCGCTTGAAGGAAATTGTCATCAGTGACTTTACAGGCAGCTGGAAAGTTATGGATTCGACACGTAAGAATGAGCCACAACGTTTTATAAACTCTGCGATGCCGAGAGTTCTAGGGGAGTCAGCTGCACGTTGTCTGAAGAAAAAACAAACTACAAACCACAAAGAAGGCTACTTCCTGTCATCTTCTTTGAAGCTTTCACCAGTAGTAACATCCAGCTGTCGGTCACATGACTCGCTTAATGCGAAAAACCACCTCATCTTAGCATGACAACTTTTTGTCGAAAAGCATGAGTTTTTATTTATTTTTTTAATTGGCATGGTTCCATTAAGCAAATTTATTTTTGTAATTTCACTTTGCACGATTCTATTGCTAATGGAAACAGAGCTAGTGTCTACAAAGAGTTGTTGTGGATGGTGATGCTCTGGGCATGTGGATCATAGAAGACTGTGATGACAAGCTAACAGTTTAATGCCTGGATAGCAGCCATCAATGTTTAACAGACATCAATGCCTGGTATCCAGGCGGCATCGATGATATTTTTCTGTAACATGCTGGATGACACAATCAGTTGTTGGTAAAGCCGTGTTTCAACGCCTCTGGAATTTGGGATTGTATTTCAGGTATTATTTGGACATTTTGGCAGCTAATCAGTTGCTCTCGGTGGTAAAAAAAAAAAAAAAAAAAGGACTTTGTTACCACAGTTACAAATTATAACAACTGCCCAAAAGTAAAACATAAGAGCAGAAATCCTTTAAGCTGCAGTACATCCATAATCTGAGGAAATAATTGCCAAAGACAATGCCTCAACCAAAAAAAGATTAACAAAATCTCTAAAATGAACAAATCAGAATGAACATAAAGTAATTCAACATGCTGCCACCGTTAGCAGTGCAATTCTAGAGGGTTTTTTTCCCCACTCTATTTCTGTCTAATATTGTAATTTGTTTGATCTCAAGCATTTGGGTGTGAGAAAAAAAATCAACAGCTGTAAAGCTGTAGTCAGTCCTGTAAGCTGAAAAGCACAGTGTAATATTTATTTTCCTTTATATCCTTGAGTACACTCTCATGACCTCTCCCATCCTCTTCTCTCTTTAACAGCTGTGCATGCCTGCAGCCATCACTACACTGCAACTCTGCCCTGTCATCCATAAGTGCATAAGGACTCGCATCATGGAGGACACCGTTCATGCATGGAAATTCTGTTTAGAGGCACAATCTTTATTTCTTCGTGAATTCTTCAACCATTGAGAAAAATGTTACTTTTCAGTACCAAAATTTTACGGCAAAAGTTATTTTCTTTGTGAATGAAAATGCTTTCTAGTATGTGTGATGAGGACATTTGGATACATGTGTTTGTGATGAAGACAAAGGTCCAGGCCTTCGTAGGTTCTCAGATTCAATTAATTGTGACAGGTATGTGGCTAATTAGTGCAGCCTTGGGTCAGCTGTCCTCACCTTTCTCAAGCCTGCAGTGAAATTGGATTAATTTAACTCGCCTAAATACATGGTAAAATTCACACACAGGTAAACTTTTCAATAAGCCAGACATTTTTGGGGGGGCATTTTAAAGAAAAGCTAATTGTCTATATCTTTTCTAGAAACTTTCTTTTTGCTGAAAACTGTTTCACATTCCACATCACACATGCACACCTCTGGGACAGGATGGCGCTCCTGTTGGCTTAAAGGCTCGGTTTGCTTGTAGTCCAATTAGTTTGGCTGGTCTTTATGGCTTGCTAAGGTTCTTAAAAAAGACAATCTGTTTCGAAGAATCTCCTTAAGAGCAGATCAATCCTTAAAACAAGCAGCAGGCAGTCCCTCCTAAGCTTTTTTCTGACTCCATCTGTTTCCATCAGATTCCATCTTACGTTGATAGTCTCCAAAGTCCAACCACTGTCTCCTCCACTGAAAATCCTCTCCTTTGCTCTCCATAAATAATCCTAACTCCCACAGTTCAATATATCTAAAACATTAGTGATGCAACTGGCTTTAGAAACTGGCTGCTCTAGCCATTTCAGCAATTGGGGGGGGGATTACATATCAGCCAAACTACGGGAGAATAAACTAAGCCATCGTAAACTGTGCATATTCTACTTTGAATAAAAATGACAGTTTAGGAAAATTATGATAGCTCATTGATGACTATGTAATTCTTCCACAAGCTCCATTTGCACAACTCTTTTTATGTCTCTCTAATGTGAGAAAAAAAAAAGACAGCAAACAACACTAAGAAGGGCAATATGCTACATTCAATTTACTTTGGAAGTGAGAACTCAGAATGACCCGATCTGGTCAACGTAGTCGAAGTTGGATTTCCTGTCTGCTGATATTCAATTAGCCATTGTTCGTAGCACCTCTGACAATTATCTTTTTGAGTTGTACTTTCCACAACACCAATTTTAATTTCTTCAGTTTAACATTGCAGAAGTTACATGTACCACTGATCTTCGGCGCTCTCTTACATCTGTACCTTGTAAAATAAACATATTTCCACCACAGCTTACTATTGTTGATACAAGAAGCCGCCACATTAGACATTAAAGTCGGTGTTAGAAACTGATCCAACTTTCTGACTACAAAAGGAACGCACCATTAGGTCACAAGACCATTTGGAAACCTTTCTGAGGGTGGTATCATTTAGAAAAAGCATCTGCTGGTCTTTCCCTATCAGGGGAAAGTTTCACTCAATCAGACAATTTTAGCATGATTATGTCACTGACTGTTGCCACAAGTAAGAGATTTTGTGCTTCTGCCATTTTTGATCCATCAGTTGATTATTTAATGTGAAAATAATCAACTGACAGATATTTTACTGGAAGAGAAACACAATGGGCCCAGATGTAGCAATGGATGTTTGTAGAAAGGCAAAGTTGAAGGACTTTTGATATATTCTCAAATATTAGCCACACAAAGCTCCCTTTGCTGTCAAGCCACAAACAGACCAAGAGCTGCTGCTGACTATGGAGCTTCCTTTTTGGTCTCTAGCCATCTGTCAAACATTTTGGAGGATGATGATGTGGTCTCCAGACACAGATGACAGCAGTTCAGATGGTTCAGAGTAGCAAGTCACTGGAGGATGGCACACATACACACATCGGCAAAGAGTTTATGCATGGACAAACTCTACTGGCTCCAAACACAGTCTCAGTCAAACAGCATCAGGTTTTACTTGACAACAGAAATGCAGTGCAGTATGGTTGTCATTGCTTGATTTCTTTGTGCACCAATGGTAAACATGAGCCGTCTATCATCTGCTCGCATAACTTTAGAGCACATTTATTGCTACTGTCTGCAGACCATTTAAGAATACAACTTAGGAAACTATGAGTAGAGGATGTCAGCAAGGATGGAAACAACTAATCTGTTTCTTTGCATTATGCACTCTAAAATCCTCAGGTATTCTTTTTTTAAATAGAAAAATGTGCAGTTTTGGTCTCTTTAAGAAAGGATAAGCAAACTATTTAATCAGTGGAGTGAATTCAAAGAGATATTCCTGTATTCAAATTGAATATTTTTTGTCAAAAATTGTATGTCTGAAGAATAGATTTATTTTGAAATTAGCATAAAAGAAAATCTGACATAAGAATTCACTGAGATTTTTTCTGACTTACATCATTTAACATGAGGGAAGCAAAGATTACCTCAAGACAACAGCAGCTTGTTGTCTTTTTTCAGTGTGTTTTCATGTGTGGATATGTTTACGTTTGTCGGATGGGAAAGACATTTTCGGACACTATTAAAGACCTGATATAAATGTACGAGTTCTGCAGTATACAAAGCAGTGGGATCACTTTATCCAAAATTAGCACAGAGGTAATTGGAGCATGGGAGCAGACAATGTGCAGTTATGATTTTACTCATCATGACATAAGAGACTCTGCGGACCTCAATAAAGTGCTTAGTGTGAGTCTAGCAAAACTACAGCTGGTTTGCCCTGTGCAAACAGTAATAACAACAAGGAAAGCTGTCACATCCTTTTCGTTTGCTTGCTCACATGTTGGGCCCATATCTGTCATTGACAACATGGGAGGACAATATGTGCTGACCATATGTTTTTATGTGCTCTTTGTGATGTTTCATTTCTTTCTTTGGAATAAAACCAGAGTATACAAATTTGTTGAGTTTTCTTCTTTCCTTTTGATTGTGAATGTCTGGCATGTAGCCAAACTTGAGCTGACAAACAAACATTGACAGAAAAATACAAAAATGTACTATTTTCTGTATTTTCTTAATCTGAAATGCAGTGGGGGAAAAAAAAAACCACTGTTCAAAACTTTGTTTTTATTGTGACATTGCGTTATCTCTATAAGTTAGTGACTGAAATGTCCTTTAAAAATTTTCTCTTTATATATAAACCTGAACCAAACACAGATTCTTGGTAAATACCAGAAAATTCATTTACCAGAAAATGAGCTATCTTCACTTGTGTGTTCACATGCATGTCAAAAACATTTAATGAAAGGTTACTTTGTGCCAGTGAAAGCAGCTTACCAAACGCACACAAACACTATTGTTTTTATTTGGTAACACTGGCAGACTGCCTAGAGCTGTCTCTTTTATATGCTTATTTGGTGTATTGGTTCAAACTGGAAAAAACCTAGAATTTTTTTTAATTATCCACAACTGAAAACAACAATATTTTTTGTAATCTTAAAGAATGTAAATGGAAAAAGTTTTTGTCAGACTTAATTTTATGTGTTTCTGGTAGGCTATGACTGCAAATGTGACGCACAAGCAACAACGGCGACAGATGACAAAGCCGCTTCTCCTGGCCCACTGGGGGTTAATTATTTACTCAAAAAACAATCTGATGGGACTCTAGAAAAGAGTGTTGTTGTGTGTAGGTTGTGCCAAAAAGAGTTAACCTGTCACTGAAACTATTGAAGCCTAAAATACCATCTCAATGCAAGACACGTTGCAGCAGCACAGACTCGGTGCTAATATCAGCCTCCACTGTTCACATTCCTAAAGAAGCTACATGAGTGATCCGAGAGTCCTGAAACACCTGAAAGCTTTGCACCAGTCTGATGGTTAAATAAGCTAAATAACATATTTACATAAGTAATATATTTGTTGTACAGCTCATATGTCTATTTATTCAATAATTTAGCAGCAAAGACTTTTTGAATTTGAAACATTGTTTATTTTGTTGATACACAGTTTTCGATTTAAATGTGACTAATCATATTAAATTAATAATAAGCCCTGCAATTAACTCATGCACTATATATATATATATATATATATATATATATATATATATATATATATATATATATATATATATATATATATATATATATACACTGCTCAAAAAAATAAAGGGAACACTCAAATAACACATCCTAGATCTGAATGAAAGAAATATTCTCATTGAATACTTTGTTCTGTACAAAGTTCCATTTGCACAACAGCAGGTGAAATTGATTGTCAATCAGTGTTGCTTCCTAAGTGGACAGTTTAATTTCACAGAAGTTTGATTCACTTGGAGTTATATTGTGTTGTTTAAGTGTTCCCTTTATTTTTTTGAGCAATATATATATATATATCAGTTTATGTATATATCTCTGTACCTGTCAGGCTTTGGGTTGAAAATACGTGAAATGTCGCCTGGAGTGGCGGGCTTGAGGTTGTCGTGGTGGGGGGCAGGCGAGCGAACGACCGGATGGGGGTGGAGGGGACGACATAGACCAGGGGACAGACGGACGTAAGTCCGGGGACCGATAGACCAAGGGGGGATATTTCGGCACCTTCGTTCGTCACACTAAGAAACTCATCTACCAGCCATGTACCGCCATGATGCGCTCCGCCACCCGTTTGTTGAGACCGGGATGATATGAAATTAATTGTGCGGTTCGTCCGTAAAGCTACACTAACACTGTAACCATCAACTACTCAGCCGCCCGCCGTCTTCAGTCCATCCGCTCACCTGTATAAATAATCCCGCAGCGCTTTTCCCGCCGTTCGCTTTCAACCAGCAGCTCCCGGAAGAGGAAGGCTGCAGTAATCCAGGCATCGCGCCAGTCATTTTAATCATGTCTACTGGTCCCCAAAACGATGAAAACCCGGGCATTATCATCAATCGATAAAATCCCCACGGGCTGAACTAGAAAATTGGACGTTATGCCGCTAACATTTGCATTCGTCACCAACTCGGAGAAGGAAGTCAGAACTGCGCGTAACGCAAATAATGTTCCGGCCGGAACACGGTGGCTAAATAATAAAAACATAAATTAACCAAGCTTCGAGGCAGATAAATTTTCCTCGAGTAATTTTAATAATCGAGGTGCTCGAATCATTCGAGGAATCGTTTCAGTATATATGTATATTCAGCATATATATATATATATATATATATATATATATATATATATATATATATATACGTCTTTCCTATCCCCTTTGGTTCTGGAAACAAAAATCTCTCCTCTCCAGCTTGTGTCTGGGTGGAAATCAAAGGGCATTAAACATTGAATATGCTGTCAAGAAGCAGAAGTCTCTCCATGCTGCTGATGATCGGGAAAGTAGGGCAGTGAGGAAAGAGGTATAGATGGAGGAGAGAAAGCACAGGAGGAGGAGAAGGAGATGCAGAATGGACACAGATAGGCAAAGATAAAAAATAGAGTGGTATAGTGCAAACTAAGGCAGATACGCTGAGATGTAAAAGCTCATTAATTATCACTGCACTAGATTGTGTTGTGTGTGAGACAGTAAAAATGTGTACATGTCGCAGTTACTCAAACCGAACTTAGTGAATATGTTTGTAGGTTGTTATATTTATGAGGAACACATCATGGAGATAAATCTACAATTACTTCCAAACTACCTAGAATCATACTCTAATTCTTTGTATATCTGCTAATATTCACCAGAGATGTTTTATCTTCCTGGACTAATGCTATTTTTCATCTAAGCGATAGCATGCAAAAATTTATGACCACAGAAAGAGACTGAGTCAGCTGAAAGGTTTAAGTGGGGCTCCATCTCTGTCCTGTTACTATGCAGACTTGCGAGACGGAGCAGTCTCCTGCGCTGCCACTGGCCATCCTCTCACAGATCACATTCAAAGTCAAATTTGCTTAAATGGCGTGCTGGGAACAAACCAGTGTTGCCGGAGCAGTATAACATATTTGCTAAAGACGAATATGTCCACATCAAAAGTCCTCTTCCACCTTGTGTGATAGGGGTTGTGTGTGTCCAGAGCCTGGAAAGTGTATGCAGTGGATTTCCACTGGTTTATCCCCTGAAATTATAAAATTACCTCAGATTTCTATATTCCATGTCTGACTACTGAACATGAACAACCTACTGGATTTTATTACCCTGACTGCCAATAAAACTACTAAATATATTTATATTGCTAAATATAAAACTGTAGCAGCTTTTTTTGTATTTGAAGCACTTTGTTTATCAATATTACACATACTTTTTGATGAATAATATTGGAATTCATGCATATTGAGTTGCTGTCACCCATTGTATGTTGCTGCTTGATGTGAGTCATACATGCAAAGAATGAGAATGGTGTTGCTGCTGCTGTTCCCTCCTCTAACCCTGCACTGTATATCTGGACTGTATGAAGTCCAGATATGCAATAATTTAAGATTTATGTTAGAATTTTGTTACAAAGCCTATATTTGATACTGTCATGTCATTATGAAATATGTCAGAATACGTGTATATAATTTATTTTAAAAATCCCACAATGGCATTTACTACACCACACAAATTTGTCTGAATAAATACAAAATGAACATTTTGCACAATATGCAGGTAGTCTAATGGAGCTATAAACAACAAATGCTGTGGGCTAGACACGTCTTTGGTAAGGGTTAGAAGGATTCTTCCAGCCTTACTTTCTAATCTTTACACCAAATCAAACAGTTCCAACATTGCAAAATCAACTCAAATCCCCTAAGGTTTCACAAAAGCAGAAATTAACAGTCTCTACGAGGAAACAGACTTTATTTTTTACTTTCCTCAAATTTCAAGCAGCATAATTTTGTCTAGACATGTATGTTCATGTAATATCACCTTGAACCAAAAACAAATCTATTTATTTATTTTTTGCTACATCTATATGAAAACCCCTTGAACATTTTAAGAGCAGCAACATCCTTTTATTCTACATTAAAGAAATAATAGAAGATTCTAGAGCCATAAAACCTATAAATACTGACACCAGACACATCATAACAGGCCAAAGCAGATAGCAAGTCTAATGGCAACAATTGTCTGCAAAAATGCCCTTTGTAGCCCCATCTTTCTTAAAAACAGAGTGTGAATACCATATTTGGTTGATGAGCTGTAATTTGGATCTGTAATATCTGATGCATTGAAGTTACACGTGGGACTGAATGGAAATGTCATTTTTAGGAAGCATAGCTCCCTATTGGCAACAGAAAAAGCAATACTTTTGCTACAAATCTCAACAATATTGTGTTGTATTGAAGTAAACAGGTGAGGAGTGCAGATTTCTTTTCAGCAACTAAAACAGTTTCTCTGTTGGAAACACTTAATTCCAGGAATATCAAACTACAGAAACCTTGGAGTTAAGGTAGGGACTCTGAACTAACCTGAAAGAGGAGGACATAATGTTTTGGTTTATGGTAGTGAGAAATAGCTTGAGCAGAGAGTAAACAGCCAGGCCACCAACTTAACAGGAGTTGTTGTTTTTGAGCATAAAGTTAATCAGGTAAGAAATGTCTTTCTTTTAAAGTAGCTTGATATCATGGTGCTATTATGCTATATTATGGGAATACATTTCATTGGTAGGAACTTAACTGAAAAGTGGCTGCACATTAGGGTAGCAATGCTCGTTGCAACTAGAGAAAAAAATGAATGCGACCATCTGAATGCTGCCTGAGACAGATAAAAAACTATATGAAGCTTTTAAATCCATCCACAAAGTGCCTGAATGTTAGGTGGTAAACTATTGCTCTCATAAAACATTTTCCTTGACTTCCTCCTACTCATAGGATACTCTTCCAAAACTCAAATTTGTGTTTTCAGCTGTCTTTTCTCTTTTTCTTCTTTCACAGTACTTTACATATTTTTATTTATTTATTTTGAAGTGAGGTGTTAATATATCTAAAGGGAGCTACAAGCCTGAAAGTAAAAGTTAGAAAAATTAGAACGTGTGCCCTTTAAGGCCTAAGCTCTAGGTCTTATGTGTCTTCATCGACCTCAGAACCCAAACATAACCAAGATGTGAGCATGAGAACTAAAAATGTAACTTCTATTAGCACTTGTGTCTTTAAGTACACAGCTGGATTAATAACCCAGAGAATATGAAAAACATATTTGCATTATGAAGCAAATAGTCAAAACTTGCTAATCCATTGACAAACCAATGTTAATAGAAGACAGACAGCCACTAGTGCAGACTGTTTTGTTCCACACAACACATTTTCCCATGAATGTGACAGACAAACAGTTTGAGCGCCATCTGAACACAGCCTGCTGCCTTGTGGGGGATTAATCCAAGTTAGGACCATATTGACTGCCTTGAATCTTGATACTCTTCACAATCAGGTGGGGAAACTTTACTGCCACTGACACTGAATTTCAATTTTATATTGAGTCTTACATGGCTGTGGATGCATAAAAGCGTATAAAAATCAATGTAATGCCTCGATTAAAGCAGTCTGGTAGAGTTCCAGTAAGTGGAACTAAATATTTACAAACAACTTACATGAACTCATGCTGCTACTATGAAAGAGGATTTTTTTTTTCCCTTCAAAATGTTTTGAAATACAGGGAATTTGACTAGCAACATAAGTTGAAGTTGCAAACCTTACATTTAGTGTTACAGACCAACTCAGTTGAAACTCTTTGGGAAACTTCAAACCATTTCTTATCTATGCTAAATCCCAAATCGATATCTACACTTTTGCAAAGTATGTTAAAAAAAATAACAAAATAAAATTACCTTCACTACTTGCTCGGTAAAAATATTCTTTCAAGACAAAATAGAATAACCCCAACATGTCTATTTTCTAAGTGGAACTTCCTGTTCTTAATTTGTGTAAGTTATGTTTAACTGAGAAGATGGGTGGATATTTGATGATTCTCCTTCTAATAATCCAATAAATGACAAATAAAAAGACATATAAAACTCCTTGTTAAAAATGTATCTGGGAAATCATATGAACATTTGTGAACTAACTTGAATTTTATTCATGCTATCGTTGTCACTGTACACAAAATGTACACAATGTGATGAACTGCTTGAATGCCAATAAATGTTTGTCAATTATTAAGACACTACAATTCAGGCTCTGTATTCCTGTTATGGATTTGGTGAAACTAGTAAATAAAGAATAAAAAAGTTTCAGAAGGTAAAGTTGGCCAAGTAATTTAGAAATTACAAGCAAGTTGTTTTGTTGCCAAAAACAGCAGTAATTTTTTAAAAATAGACCTCATTGTATCTTTCCTAGCCGCTGAATGGACAACTCATTGTTTTTTTTTATTAACCCAAAGCAGAAAGGAATTAATGTTCTCTTATTTTTTGATGATTGAAAATCACATAATTTGTATGCCATTCAACTGTCAAATTGTCTCATATTCTCATATTGAATTTGCAGCTGTAATTGCTCTAATGTTAACAAAATTTGAACTGATTCTGCGAGCTGGAATGGGAGAAACACTGTACACCTGGTCTGGACTGTTTGTCTATATGACTCTCTTGGATTAGGTCATTCATACAGCTTCCACTGCCGTTACGTGTTCAACCTTCACCGCATGCTTTCTCATGATGAGGGATTGCTGCAAATTTAGGTACAACTGAACTGATCATATGACTGGATTTTTCTTTTGAATGAAGTGGATTCATTTGAAATGAATTTTGAATTGAACCTGCCTTTCTTCAAGTTGATTTTTTTTTTTAAATATAAAATTATTATCAGCAGATATAGCACAGAAATGAGATTTTCGTGCATTCAAGATTCAGAAAACTGGGGCAGTAGAAAGCAGCTGCTTCGTGACAGCTGCACTATGTGGCTTGACTAACTGAACAATCTACTCCACAAATCAATATTATGGGACTTTCTAAAATCAACAAGTGTAGACAGACATTTGTTTGAGTTGCTGATAAGAGAGAAGATCGCTGTGCTGTAGAGATCTTAAAAGTATTGCAGGAAATATATATAAAGTCTAGCAATTTATTTGCATGTGAGCGTGAGTTCCCTTCACCACCACAGCCCCATCCATCCAGATCTGAAGCAAAGTCTCAACGGAGCAAACACTGATGAAGACATGGCTGCCTCACTGCCACATATGCCCCTGTGTGACGGCTTCACATCTGAAGGAGGGCTGCTCATAAGTCTACAGTCGCTCTTGGCCCACAATGCTCAGTTTTGCCCCAGATTATGATGTGCTACAGCAGAGGAGGAAACTGGTGCACAGGATTGGACACTGATCGTCTACAATCTACACGAGAAAGGCTGGAGGGACTGCAGAGAACATAAATAATACGTAGCTGGGGTACAGAACGCGCTGTTACAATGCATTGCAATGAGTCTCTCACCGCTGCCAATCCCGCTTTTTTTCCCTTTTTATTTTTATTTTATAGGTCCACGGCTGCAAATATCTACTGTTGTTAGGCTATTTGTGGCGATCTGGTAGTGATAAGTTTGTATACCCAGCAACATGTATTTGGGTTCGTTACCGATGGTGTGTCGGTGCCGCTGCATGTGGGAAGGGTGGGTTTGGCGCACGGGGAGACGCCTGAGAAAATCTCTTTCCTCGCTCACACACAATCACATACCGTAGACAAAACACACGCAGAGGCACGCGCGCGCGCACACACACACACACACACACACAACATTTGCTCATCATTTTTGTTTTTTGTTTGTTAAAAAGACAACTGATCCGTAAAACTTCACATATTCACTCCACGCCGGGGCCTTCGAGCGGCGGAGAGCGGCGCCAGAACATGCTTCAGGTGTGCGCTACCCGCAGTGATGGTGAGCCAATGCAGCGGCAACACACGCCCCTCCGCTCCGTTCGCGCTGCCAGCCTCAGAGAGCGCACACACACATACACGCACACGCACACACACACAGCGAGAGAGAGAGAGAGAGAGACTCCCCACTGATCGTCGACGGCTAACACACACAAGCACACACGAGTCTGAACCGCCAAATGAATGAGCAGTCAACCCATCCTGCGCAATGAAAATGCTTATCTATGTTACTTTATGGTGGGATGCGAACAGCAGCCGTGTGACACATTTTAATTTGGGGGGAGGAGGTGGGGGAGGAATGCATGGCCGCGTATGCGTGCGTGCAGTTGGGTAAAAAAAAAATAAAAAAAAAAAATAAAATATATATATATATATATATATATATATATATATATATAGAGGTGGGCGCCCTTCGTGGCATGAAGGGACGCATGTGATGTGAATGAATAAAATTATGACATAAAGAAGATTAAACATTTTTTGTTGTTCTTTTATGGATGGAGGACGCGGCTACAGACTTCTTGTGGTGGTCTACTTACGCACTGCCTCCTTTTTGGGGTCCAGGGCATTGGCAGTCTGCTGGATCTGGCCTATTTTGTTCTGAAGGACCCAGACACGCTGGTTGGTGCTCATGATGTCGTTCTCTAGCTCCTGAAATAAGGAGCACGCATGCCGTGCCAGGTCGGACAGCTGTCGCAAGGTCCGCGAGAGAACCACATGACTGATGGCACACAGGTCCTCGAAAAGCAGACCTTCATCGTTGGGGATCTGGTGTCTGCACAGAAGCTGCGGCTCCACAATCCTTTTGGCGAATGGCATTTTGTTCGCCAAAAATAACAGAGACTGCGAGCCAAGTGTATATCCCCACTGCCTAGAAGAAAAAGGTAAAAACGGGGTAGAGACAACATCCAAATATATAAAATCCACTAGAAGCCCGATGAGGTTCAGGCCGACGGCGCGTTATCCCCGGGCGTCAATCCAAAGTTCCCAGGATCTCCTTGAGATCCTCCATCCTGCTGCTCGTTTCTGGGGATCACTCACACTCCCGCTCACACACATGCATGCACACCCCCACACATGCAGGACACAGCGCAGCCCAGGTCAGTGGTGTGAGGATGCGTGTTGAGTCTGCGATCATGGGTTGCCTCCGTGCCGCGTCAATTCAGCCAGAGCGCAAAGGAGGAGACGCTGAGGCATTTCAAAATAAGACTCACGGTCGGGTGGAGAAAAGGAGAAATGTGGCTGCAAAAAAAAAAAAAAAAATTTTAAATTGTACAATATAAAACATCCGCATGAGTAGCATTTCTAACGTGATTATATTGTGCCAAGCAATTATTTTATTTCGGTCATTCTGTAAACGTGTAACCTTTATTTTTTAGGCTCCTTTCTTCCTTTCCGATGACGTTCTGGTTATTTTTCAGGTTATTGACGCAGCTTGTATCCGTGGCCTGAAGAGCGTTCAGACAGTGAAGATGAGAGTTGACTGAGGTAAAACACGGAGGTGTGGATATCTGTGGACAGGGAACGGTCACAGGGCTTCATCCCTACAAGCACACTGTGATACAAATACCTCTGATCAGGAAGAATACCTGCTGATTTGGACTTTTATTATTTAAAAAAAAAACAGAAAGAAAAATCCTCAGTAAGATTAATAAATTGATTGTCAAAACTGACTTTTAGCTTTTTTTTTTTTTTTTTTTTTTTAAAAGATTTTTCTTGACGTTAGGAAATTAGACTGGATATGAATCAATTCCACCAGAACAATACACTCACCGGCCACTTTATTAGGCATAGCTGTCAATTCTATTGACATAAGCACAAACAACAAGTCAGTCTATCACTAGACGCAATCTAGACATGGTAAAGATGACATGCAGTGTTCAAACTAAGCCTCAGCATTGCAATTAAATGACTTTAAGCATGGCATGGCTGATCTACTGGGACATTCAGCCTCAACCTCTCTCTTTCTCTCTTTTTGTTTCTCTCTCTCAAATGTACAGAGTGGTCTGAAAAAGAGAACTCAAGGAGCAAAACCTTTAAGATATTTTGCTGATGCTAGAGTTCAGGTGATAATCATTTGAGAGGAGAGAAAGGCAACACTAGCCCAGATGTCTGCTTGTTAAAACCAAAGTGAGTAATGCCACACTTGATGACCACGCCATGGCAACGCTATGAACAAAAAAACTGAAGCCATTCCTGCAGGCTGACTGAAACTGGATGACAACAGAGGGGGGAATTGTCGGGTGGTGTTGAGCTACAACCTATTATCACTCATTTGATTGTGGTATGATGAACCAGGGACGCACTTAGAAGATCCAGGGCCCTCAATTACTGTAGTGCAGTGCTTCTCAATTCCGGTCCTCAGGCCTCCCTGCTCTGCATGTTTTAGATGTGCCTCTATTCCAGAACAGCTGATTCAAATGATTGCATGACCATCAAGTGCTGCAGAAACCTGTTGATCACCCATAGATTCAATCCAGGTGTGTAGCAGAAGGGAAACACCTAAAACATGCAGGGCAGGGAGGCCTGAGGACCGGAATTGAGAAATGCTGCAGTGTAGTTTGAGACCGCTGATGGAGCGGTCTCACATAGAACATAGCCAGCACTTGTTGAAAATTCCTGCTCGGCTCCTTGGCTGCTATCCTGAACAGTTTCTGTCTTGTGTTTTCAAAGCTTCTAGGAACATCTAGTTTCTGTAACGTTACTGTTTTCTCACTTCTGCTCCAGTTATTGATGACCATCTTTAGGTATAAATAAGCCTATGGAGGTCATTGTCTAATAACATCACTTTGATTCTTCTCTGCAAAATGTGACTTTACTGAACGATGCAAATACACAGTGACATACAACAGATAAAACATTGTTCTAAAATAACACAACGGAAAGCATGTCAGTTTCTCTTATCAGCAGCAAACAAGAGCAGAAAAGTTCACATGCTGCCAGAAAAGTTCACATGCAGCTTGCTGTCATTGCTGAGTTTTTTTTCTGCTGAATGGGGTTTTCCAGGATACTAAGCCTGGTCATTGTCTGATTCATTTGCACTGATTAGCCTATAGCCTCTGGGCTCAGGCTGTATATAGACATGTCTGCAGTGAACTTGCAGTTACAGCAAATTTGAGACACTGCAGACCGACAGGAACTTGTCATTTACCTAACTGTTCTCTGGCTGAAAAGCAAATGTTCAGCTACAAATCATTCAGATGTATCTGGAAAAAATGAAAAAAAGTACCTGGAGGAATCCTTAGAACCCCTACATTAGTTCAGCAATCCATCACAACTGCTTGGCATGGAGATTTGCTTAGTTAAGTAAAGATGTTTGATCTATTAATGTTAAGAGACTCTTCCCTTAGGTGGCTGTGTGATTATTTTTATTACTTGAAAAAAAAAAACTACTTTAAACCACATTTTATGTAGTAGAAAATGGAATGGTTGTTCTTTTATTTATATATGATGCTGTAAGTTTATTCTTTGGCAGAATTACATTTCATATTTTTATATACTACTACTACTACTACTACTACTACTACAACTAATAATAATAGTAATAATAATAAGCTAGTACTTTAAAGTCATGTTAATTTATGGTGTTGTACGGTGTAGTTGCTATACATATAATAAATGTAAGATTATATATGCATAAGGAGTGGGGATATTGATAAGTTTATACTTCCAGCCACTCCCTTGAAAATGTAAAACAAAAGTTTTGCCATCATGGTTTATGCTTTAAGTTTTTGGGTTTTTTTTAAACATATGAAAACATTTTCTTTTGTAATGTAATTTTATTTTCTCTATGCGTCAAGTGGCAACAGGTGTTCTAACTATCCATTACTGTGCTACCCATCCATCCGTCCTACCTTGTGGTAATGCGCATGGGCACATCGATGCTACGTCACATACTGCTTACTCAGCAGATTTCTTATCGATACATCCTACCTGAGCACTAGCACCGACAGATAGACATAGCTATCTATCCGTGCTACGGTAGGAAAATCTGACGAGAAGCAGCTTTGCGCATGCGTGATTCATTTCCAATGTGGACACAGAATGGGGTTCAGTTCAGTTCAGTTCAAGTCAAATTTATTTAATTAAGGACAGCACATTAAACAATGCTTCATGTACGAAAAAAACAGAGACACTGTTGTTTTGTGCACAGGTTTTCTAACCTGTGCACAAAATTCAGTTTTTGGTTGTATTTTTAATATCAAAAGTTATAAAATCCTGTCATGTACTCAGACACCTACCTTGAATTTCTGCTATAAACAAGAAATGTATATCATAATGTATATCAGAGAAAGCTAATTCTCCATAACAATGTAGGTCAGTATAAATCACTCTTCACGTATTTGTTTTTATTTTAGCCAGTTTTTCGTCTGGGAATCGAAAACTCTAAGATCAGTTTCCATTTGTATTCTTGAAGGTGGGGTCTCTGTGTGCAGGTGACGTTGAATCAGGTTACTGTGGGACTGACCACCTGTCTGAGCTCGGGGAAGTGGGAGGGGCTCACGACAGCGTGGGAATCCTGGCTCTTTTTAGAGAACCGGCTCTTTAGGCTCGGATCACTAAAAAGAGTCGGCTCATTCGGCTCCAAAGCGGCCCTTCAGGTTTTTTGTTTTGGTTCCTTAATTTGTTATCCAACAGAAAAACGTTGCAAAATGTATGAGAGCTCGTAGTTCGAAATGACTTTATTCAACAGCTCTTCTTCTGGGTCAGTGTAAAGTGAAATATGCATTTTGAGTTTTAAAATAACATATGAATTTGTTATTTGGCTTTTGATGTTCATTTACAGATGAACATTTACAGATTTACCTGTGGAAAATTGATGGAATAGGAGCTTTTAATTCAGAAATCTTCCTATTTTGTCTGAAACTTGTGTTTGTATTGAACCAGCAGTCAGAAAACATGCTTCTTTTACATGACAGTTTACTGCTCTAACGTAATGGGTTTTAAATGTTTTCTTCTCTAAAAAACACACCAGCAATAAATCTCAGGCTCTGAAAGGAGTGAAGGGATTATTTAAATCCACAAGGGGGCGTCCTGAACTGTCTTACACTAACGACTGAGCATGAACGAGAATTAATGAAAGAGAAAACATAACAACCGGTCAACTGAACCAGGAGAACTTTCCATGTTTGTGGAAATGAAAAGGAGAGGGAGAAAGATTAGGCGATGGCAGCATCATGTCAGTCAAATGTTCCTTTTCCAGTAAACAACCACAGCTAGTCAACGCCAGACCAGGTGTAGCTTCTGTGGAGAGAAAAATAACTGAGAAAACAAAAAACTTAAACTTTTTCGTTAGAAAAGGTTTAGTTTCTATCTAAACTAATTAGGCAATTAGTTTAGTTAGAAACACCAGAGCGCCACCTTCTGGCCTCTCTCCAGATCAGTTCAGTTCAGATAAGGGAACTGTTCCTGGCTTTGTTTTTTCCCCTCCGTGGGCTGCCACCTTATCGTGGTGGAGGGGTTTGAGTGTCCCAGTGATCCTACGGCTGTTGGAGGCTTCATGGCTCTATTTGGGTCGGGTCTGCTGGGGCAAACGGGTCCTAGGTGAGGGATAGAACCAAGAGCAGCCCAAAGATCGCTTAGAAATATAAACACAGAATGTTCCTATTTAGAGATTGCGATATAGACAGGGTTCCTGCTTACAACCAGAGCTATAGACAGAAGTCAGACTTTCTCCCAGTGTTTTATCAGCCTGGCGGGCCACCAGGGTTTATTTCCCCCCACCAGGCTTTATGTTTCCCTCACCAGGTTATGGGTTGTTAATTTAAAAGGGGATTTTTTTTTTCTCCACCAGTGAAAAAGACAGTGTAAAGACAGATTAACATAAAGGTTTATGGTTGAGACATTGAACTGACTGGGGAGTTCTGAGTTTTGATGCCTGATCCTGCAACTCAGAGTTTCTGTAACTTGACATTTTTTAACCCAAACACGCAGCAGACCGCTGATGGACGACTCCAGCAGCTCTTCCACCGGGCTCAGCAGGTTTTCTGGAGAAAACCCTGAAAGCTTTCACAGGTGATTGTTCTCCATTTTGACTTGAAACTTTCTCAGCAATCTTTCTTAAGGAATGCTGCAGGTATTCTGCTGTTTATTTAAGTGATATTTAATAATGAGTTTTTGAAAAGTGATTTCATTCTTGAGTCGCTAAAGGGTTTGACTTGGAACCTGCACCTGTCCTGTTGTCACCTTCCCAACTTCAGTTTCCATTTACATGATTTGTAAATGCTCTGTTTTTACCAAAAACTGGATGAACAAAGTCATCAATCTGGTGTTTTGTAAACAAATTTGTTCTTTTAAAAAAAGGTTTAGCTGAGACCAGAGACTTCATAATTCCTTTTATTTTATAGTTTCTGTTTATTTATTTAGGATATTTTAAATGTCTTCCACTTGCAGTGGAAGACATTTAGAGAATTTAAAGTTTGAGAACGAAGAGGACTTCTTCCCTTCGACTCAGCAGCTTCTTTCTTTTCAGTTGGGTTTTTATTTTCCATCACAACAACATAATACATGTTGATGAAAATAATTAATCTCTGATTTTCTGTTTCTCCTTTTTATTTGTGTCTGAGCAGGGAGGGTTTGATTCGCTACGTCACACTCAAAGAGAGAGGAGAGGCAGTGTGTTTCTCCTGCTGGGCAGATCTGAAAAGAAAGTGAGGATTTAACTCTACCTTTCTGATGAGAAGCTGCTTTTAGACCCAGATGAACTCCATACATCCATCCTGGTTTCCTTCATTCATCCAACCTGGTTCCCTTTAGTTGATGTTATCATCACACAATAACTTGCAAATAAGTATTGACAAAGCTCAATGTAATTTTCACAGGTGGTGGAACATTGTCAACAGCTGCTGAAAGTAACTAAAGAAGTTACTTTTAATGTAACGAAGTTACTTTCCAAATCAAGTAATCAATAATCTAACAAAGTTACTTTTTCAAGTAGTACTCAGTAATCCGATTAAAGTTACTTTTTTCAAAGTAACTATGCCATCACTGGCTGTGGATTAGTATTGGTATTGGTAATTTCACTTCACTGTTAATCGAACATTTCCTAGCAAAGAAATCAAAATATCCTTGATTAAAAGCTCGTTCATGCTGGGCATGTTGGTTAATGAACTTTGGTCTCATTGCTGATTTCTTATCGGTATTTATAACTTACAGTATCATTTATGTTTCATCCTGAAAATCCATTGCGGCTGATAAGGATGTTTGTAAATCATCTTTTTCTTTTCTTAATATTTTTCTCCCAAATTGTTCACCACAAACAGAATTAGTGGGGCTGCACAGTGGCACAGTTGGTAGCACTGTTGCCTTGCAGCAAGAAGGTCCTGGGTTCGATTCCCAGCCCGGGATCTTTCTGCATGCGGGGGTTCTCTCCGGGTACTCCGGCTTCCTCCCACAGTCCAAAAATATGACTGTCAGGTTAATCGGTCTCTCTAAATTCTCCCTAGTTGTGAATGTGTGTGTGCATGGTTGTTTGTCCTGTCTGTCTCTCTGTTGCCCTGCGACAGACTGGCGACCTGTCCAGGATGAACCCCGCCTCTCGCACGGAACGTTAGCTGGAGATTGACACCAGCACCTCCCAACCCCACTAGGGACAAGGGTGTACAGAAATGGATGGAAACAGAATTAGTGAATATTTACCCATTTATTACAAGTATTTTCAAAATCTACTTAAACCAAACATGGAAAACCAACTCAGTAAGTTAAACACACAAATCTCAGTCCTAAAACCATTACGTAAACATCATAAAATATTTAAATACCTTAACTGATAACACATTTCTTAATCTAGCATGTTTAATTAAAAAAAAAAGTTGTTTATACTGATAATTTTCTTCCTTATTCTGGCTCCTGTTTATAAGATGCATTGTTTGATTTAAAAATACACATGACATTTATTTACACTTATTTTTTATTCCCAGTATTAGCAGGTTTTTATAAATCCTGCTTTCGATCTTGAAGGTACACAACAGGATTCTGTGCCAAAACATTTTGATTCATCATGCTGACAGGCTGAAACGTGACACTTTATTAAGAGATATCACTTCATGTTAAACCGACAAAGTCTTCCAGAATGAGATATCTGTTTTGAATCTGATAAAGCATCGAAGTATGATACAGACTTCAGCACGGTGGCATTGAATGATCCCTTAAGACATCATATCTGTAAATGAAAACTGATACACCCTCTGTTATTGCTCTGCTGTCCAAAGGCCAAGGCAGCTCAGCAGGTTAATAAAAGTGAGCTCCCTTCTCAGAGTCATATTGTGTGCGTGGATCAAGAAGCCAAGATGTCCACCGGGATTCTTGTAGTGTTTCTGGCCGTGTCTTCGGCTGTTTCTCTGGCGACTGCCGACGTGGAGTCTGAGGCCAGGGCGTTCCTGGAGAGGTTTGACCAGAATGCCAGTGAGAAGATGTACAAGTACTCACTGGCATCATGGGCCTACAACACCGACATCACTCAGGAGAACTTGGACAAAGAGGTACGTCCTTGAATGCTTCTACAGACTCATTTGTCATGTTGTTTCTAAACAGTATGTTTGAAAGTTGCTGATTAATATCTGTTGTTGTGCCACGCAGTCAGAGCTGGGGCAAATTTGGAGCACTTTCTACACCCAGATCTCAGAAGAATCCCGCAATTATCCCATCGACCAAATAAATGACCCGGTGATTAAATTACAGCTCATCTCTTTACAAGACAAAGGCTCTGGTGCTCTGTCTGCGGACAAAGCTTCACATGTAAGGCTTTTTGCTCAAACACTCCCAGTTCTGTCACATTCGTGAAAACAATATCTTTCTGATATTTGTATTATGTTTTTTTGTGAAATGTTTCCTTCAGCTCAATAAGGTCATGGGCGAGATGAGTACGATCTACAGCACCGCAACAGTTTGCCTGAAAGATGACCCCCTTAACTGCCAGACTTTGGAGCCAGGTACAGTCTGTTATTTATAAAAAGCTTCCTGGTCCTGACAAAGGCAGATATTGCAGTTATAAATTAACAAAATTTCCCAGAATCAGAAGATACTAAAAACTGTAATCCACACGTGCAATCTTTACTCCTACAGTTGATCATAACAGTTATTTAAATAATGAAGCATCTTTTGTTTTCTGCTATGTTTTCAAGTGACTTAGTCTCACCTGAAATAATAGCACCCAGTTGTTTGGTATGTGAATTGAATGTTGCTATAATAAACATGTCCTGTTACAGTAAAACAGCTCATGATGAAAGGCGTTATATACATAATCCTAGAACAAACTGCATCACGCCCTACTTTCTCAGCCACTGAAAACTGTTATTTTCCTCTTGTGTAAATGTTTCCTGTGTATTTTCCCTTTGTGAGAATGTTTCCTTTGTGTTTTATTTAACAGTTAATTTGCATTCCTTCGTATTTCTGCTTTTGTCTACACAATATCTGATGTCTCTCGTCCAATACTGTCATCTCTTTCTCTTCTTTGTCTCCATCTTCTCATCCGACCGATCACTTCCTGGACAAGTTGATCATTTAGTTACTGAGTTCAGTAAATGCGAAAGTTTAAACACGTCTGTTAAAATGCCATATATGTTTTTAATGAAACTAGGCCAATATACAAAATTTTATAGTTTCTTCCCTCCTCTACATAACATGCAAAACAAAGTAGAAAAAATCACCCTATATTTTTTATGTAAACAAAAGAAAATAATGTGGCTGTATTGGTATTTTCATCCATTCATTAATTATAAAGAACCAGTGAGCACAGCACGCCTTTACTTTGCCAAATTTGTTCCATGTTTGTCCATTCTTCTTCTAAAATTTTGTGTTTTGGGGGTGAATTTACATTTTGCTGGATTTCTTTTTCGGAACCATTAAAAATTTGACAAATGGGTCATGAGAGCAGATTTTTTCCCTGTCTCTGATTTGTCTCTCTTTCTGTGTACAGGCCTGGAGTATGTGATGTCCAACAGCCGAGACTACGAAGAGCGTCTCCACGTGTGGGAGGGCTGGAGGAGAGAGGTGGGGAAAAGGATGAGGCCTCTGTACGAAGACTATGTGGATCTGAAGAATGAAGCTGCCAAACTTAATGGTAAATGATGATCTGGGAGAAAACATGAAACAAAAAAAAAAAGTTATATGCAATGTTTTTATTGTGTTGATGTTGGAAAAGCTTCAGGATCTGAACTGAAAACAATTAAACTTCTATGATGGAATAAAACTGCTGAACTCACTGTAAGTTAGAGAAGATAAAATGAAATCAGACAAGAACAGGAAGAGCTGACAACATTGTATGCGATGACTTTGTGTTTGCTTCTGACCAGCCGGTCCTCACTGAGGCCCAATGTATTACTCAAACAGCCAGCCTGAGTTTGAACTTAAACTTTTTCCGTTTCTTTTCATTCACAAATCTGCAGGTTTTGAAGACTATGGAGCTTATTGGAGATACAATTATGAGACCCTCGATGAAGACGTTCCTTACAAGTATACCAGAAAACAGCTGATGGAAGATGTTCGCTCAATATACAAAGAGGTACACAGTGCATCGATAACAATGAGAATGAGGTCCCGTTGACAATGTCACAACATGAAGAAACTTGTGGTTGTAATTGCCATATTTTTTTGTAGATCATGCCTTTATACACAGAGCTGCATACCTATGTAAGATCCAGGCTTATGGAGGTCTACCCAGGATACATTGACTCACAGGGACCCCTGCCCGCCCACCTCCTTGGTATGTTAAAGTATTAGTTATGAATCCATAATCAAGTGTAAGTCTAAGTATCCTGACTGATTAACCATTTTTTAGAGTCACAAAATAGACACTACTATCGGTCACATCCACACACTACAAACAAAATGTTAAAAATACTAAAAAAAATTTACAGTGCACTAAAATACAATATGTATGTATCAATTTTTTTCAGAGTAACACTATTCCCACAATTAAATTTTTTTTTATGCAATAATGTGTTTTTAAAGACGATAACATTTCCCTATAATTTGGGACATTTAGTTCAGTGTGAGAAACCCAAAGACACTGAAACAAAAAAAAACATTCCTTTTTTTCATTGTTCTGTTTAAAGTCTTTTATTAACATGGAGAAGTTAATACACTTTTGAGTCCTGCATCCAAACATGTCAGAAATGTTTAAGTTATATAATCGTTTCTAATACGGGATTGAAGTACACTGATAAAAGTCTAAGAGTTCACCGGATATGTAATCGGCTGCATAGGGCTCCCACAACAAGCAGAACGTAAGGATCGTTTTAAAGTCTGCTCAACTAAGATGAACATCAGAAGCTCTCTAAAAAGTTTTATTTTTAGTAAAAAACAGTTTATGCCAAAAGGTCACTGTATAATCATATGAACTGACTTATGTCCTCAAGATTCACACATTAATTTCTTGTCAATTATTCCCACTTTTCAGTCATTAAATATTATATTGCTTATGTTAGAAGTGTAATACACAAACATTCACATATGGACAATTTAAAGAAGTGATCAGGCAAAATGTGAAGTTTGGTAATATTGTTTTAAATTTTGAATTAAATTTTGTTTTTGGACGCTAAATCCTTCAAACTGTAATTCAGAACTGAAGTTTGTCTCCCTCTGTTGGTCATGGTGTATCACAACTACTTTACTAAAAAACAAACATGAAACAGGTTGATTATTTTTTTAAAATGGTCTCGGTTTGAATTTCATTAATATAATAGTGTTCTGTTGTTGAAAGAACATATCAGGATCTACTTCAAATGTCTATAACAAAGAAGAAGAAAAAAAGAAAAACAATATTAGGATATTTATGTTTGCTGTTCAGGTGACATGTGGGGAAGATTCTGGACCAACTTGTATCCTCTGTCGATCCCCTACCCTGAAAAACCAGACATTGACGTCAGCAGCACTATGGTGCAGCAGGTGCAGTGCCAGTATATGTAAAATTTAAATAAAAATACTCCAGTGTTTCTCAGCCACTCGTAAATTAAATAAATAACATTCTCTTCATATAGTGAATATCTTCTTGAATTTCAGGGTTGGGATGAAATGCGTTTTTTTAAGGAAGCAGAGAAGTTCTTTATGTCTGTGGGACTCTACAAGATGTTTGACAACTTCTGGACTAACTCCATGTTGGTGAAGCCCGATGATGGACGGAAGGTGGTCTGCCACCCCACCGCCTGGGACATGGGAAACAGAGAGGACTTCAGGTGGGATGAAGTCAAGAACATGCTCATACTCACACACATTCACACAGACTTAAGTGCCAGTCTTACTTTCTATCATCTTATTTTTAACAGCATTAAAAATACAAAAGTAGTTGAGAAAGTGATAATTGTTGACTCACTCTTTCCTGCTGATAAAGACAATCAAAGTCTGGATTGTAAAATATCAGTTCAGATTATTACCCCAGCAATTCACAGTGATAACATTTGCATAAGCGTAAAATATAATATTTTATGACTCTACTTGTATCTGTCTGGGTAAATATTACTGAAGGAAATCTCACCATAAAAATGACTGTGTTTATCAGACTGAGCCAGTCGTGTTATCGCTCCAGATCGTTTTATTGCTCCAGATATAAATGCATCACCCTGCGTAACTGCTGACATCCACACTTCTGCTGCTGCGTCTCCAGGATAAAAATGTGCACCAAGGTCAACATGGACGACTTCCTCACCGTGCACCATGAGATGGGCCACAACCAGTACCAGATGGCTTACCGCAACCTGTCCTACCTCTTGAGGGACGGAGCGAACGAAGGTTTCCACGAGGCCGTCGGAGAAATCATGTCCCTCTCTGCTGCCACGCCCAAACACCTGCAGAGTCTGGGACTTCTCCCTAGTGACTTCATTTATGACAGTGGTATGTTCTGTATATGTTGACCCAGACACAAAATCAGCAGGGTTGTTTTTATTTTAAAAAAGCAAAAAACAAAGTTAGATATGTGAGAGTGTTTTCTTAGTAAATTAAACCCCAGGAAGAAAAATCATCTCAATCTGCATTTCTTCTTTCAAAAATCTAATTTTATCCAGGTATTGAGGCACATGTCCTTGTAGCTGATAAAGAATTCAAGTTGGTGGAAACCTCAGAGACAAAACTTATTACTTTAGATATGTTAAATAAAACTTTAGGTCCCCACAAAACCTCACATTAAATGAGTGTTTCCTATTGCCTCTCAAGAGTCCTTGTTAAAAATAGCTTCAGCAACACTGGAAGTGTCAGAATAACATGACCTGTCTGTATGTGTGATATAATTTATGTGCATAAAGATGAATGAGAAAATAGTGTTAAATCTTCCTTATTTTAGCAGTGAATCTATGTAAATCCACACAGATGCAACCTTAACAGAAATGTCTTTGGTTTGGTTTCTATGTAGAGTTTTCATGATCACCCAGTTCTTCCTATGAGCAAAAAGCTTTCATGTTGGCGTGTTTTGCCAGTCTACATCTTCCTTAGGTATGTGCATGGATGAGTGTCCGTCACGTGACCAGGGAGTTCCCTGACCACTGATCACTGTAGATAGACAGCAGCCTCTCCACAACCCAACGCAGATTAGGCGCGCACGGAAAATTAAAAGAAAGAAAATGACAGTTTCTGCACTTCTTCCACTTTCTGCTCCGATTGTAGAAACTGAGATCAACTTCCTGCTGAAACAGGCTCTCACCATCGTGGCCACGCTGCCCTTCACCTACATGCTGGAGGAGTGGCGCTGGCAGGTGTTTGCAGGGAATATCTCCAAAGATGAATGGATGAAGCGCTGGTGGGAGATGAAGTAAGCCGAAATTATCGGGGCATCTGTCGGATGATGCTCTGCCTTTTGTTTGTTTTCTGAAACTGAACCGGTTATAGTCCAAGGAAATGTGTTAAACATGAAACACCTATTTTTGGTGTTATGCAGTGAAGGACCTGCCTAGCTGCAGGTCTGTCGGTGTGCATTAGTGCTGATTCAGCGTTGTCCTAACAGGAGGGAGCTGGTGGGAGTTGTCGAGCCTGTCCCCAGAGACGAAACTTATTGTGACCCGCCTGCTCTGTTTCACGTATCTGGAGACTACTCCTTCATCAGGTTTGCTTCAAAGCTCCGCATAAAACAAATGAAGGCTTTACTTCGACTCTGTGTTTTCTTTCTATCCACTTTGTGGGCAGAGATGTTATTGATTTAAGCATTTTAAAATCTTCCACCTGAAAATTAGCTTGTAACTTCAAAATGGAACTTGGTCTAAGTTTCAGCATATAAGAAATGTTCTTTTTAACTTGTCCAAAAAAAGACCTGGTGTTCATCTCGTTTTGGGGAGGGAGGGCGTCATAACACACAGAAGAGAAAATAGCATGCTTTTATTTAAGATAAAAGTGTAATGCAGACTCAGTAAGTGTGTTTGTTCTTTTCCAGGTATTTTACAAGAACCATCTACCAGTTTCAGTTCCAGAAAGCGCTGTGTGACGCAGCTGGTCACACTGGTGACTTGTCCTCATGTGACATCACTGGTTCCAAGGAAGCAGGAACCAAGCTGAGGTATCTACTTCCTGTTTGTTGTTACCCCTGCTCGTTGTGCCCTGAGTAAAGCGTTTATGTGCTACACATGTTGCAACACAAAGAAATTCTGAAATGATTAATGCTGCTTTTCTATAGAAACATGCTGGAACTGGGGAGTTCTGAGTCCTGGACCAGGGCTTTGGAAACAATAGCTGGAAATGCAAGAATGGATGCTGGTCCACTGCTGGACTACTTCAAGAAACTGTATGATTGGCTGAAAGAGAATAACCAGAAACACAACAGGGCTGTTGGCTGGAAGACAACAGTGGATCCCTGTGAGTAAAAACTAGATCGCCCTAGAAATTATTACTCTGTTTGCTGAAACAGAGTAAAGTTTTCAGAAAGAAAATGAAAATACTTGCCCATCTCCTGCTTTTTAGCACCTGCTTGCCCAATTGTGTCTTATTTACTCATTTTTTTTAATGCAACATCTTCTCCCCTGGTTTGTTTTTGATCCCACATTCACATCTGTTGCATCTGTTCTGCAGGCTTTATGCTTGACTAAACCAACTTTTTAACAAGGAGAGCTTCAGTCTTTGTGACAAAGAAACATTTAAGGATGCATGAGTATAAAAGTGATAAGGAGAGGAGAAACACTGGACATGAACTTGTTTTGACTGATAAAATCTTTTCAAAACACATTAGTGACTAGAAAGTAGTTTACATAGAGATACTTAGTGTGACTGGAAAAATTTCAGCTATCAACCAGGTCAGTTGTATTACTAAACATACATGTATGGAAATGATCATAACTTTATAAGAAATCATGACTTTTTTTTTTTCTTTTTTTTTTACAGATTCGCAATATGCCATTAAAGTAAGAATAAGTCTGAAAGCTGCTATGGGAGACGATGCTGTGAGTATTATTGTTTTGAGCTGCAACAAACACAAAGTCCACTCTGCTTCTCTCTCTCTTTCTTTATCTATCTCTCCCTGTATATGGCACATATATGGTAATATAGTCCAAATATCCGTTTCAGTATTCCTGGAACGCCAATGAGATGTACCTCTTCAAGGCCAGCATTGCCTACGCCCTGAGGCAGTACTACAGTCAAAAGGACCAGAACCTCCCTTTCACGTCAGTATCCCGCTCCATCCTGGGGCTGTTTATCGAAGATAATTAACGCACCTTTTAAAACGTGGAGTCTGTGCTTTCTGTCGCTTACTCGGAGTGCTTCTCTGTTCTTCCACTACTAGAGCAGAGAACATTCTCACTTATGAAGAAACGCCCAGGATCTCCTTCTACATGGTGGCCACCAACCCAGGAAGCCCCTCTACGTACATTCACAAGTCTGACATGGAGGCAGCTGTCAGGTTAGCCACACAGACAGATGGATTTTCTTACAGTTAGGTAATTGAGTGGAAACACCACAAAGCTGGTTTACGCAGGGCTGAAACCAGGTATCAGTCTAACTTTCTTCCTGATATGTTGGCTGATTTTTTAAATCTTTTTCATGATACCTCACAAGGAAGCGGCATGTATCCGTTAATCTTGAATTTTATAAATTAACCTATCAGAGTAGACATAACCAGCTGGACCTTTCCATGTTCTTTAGAGGTATATGAATCTTGCTGCATGCAAATGTCAAATTTTGAAGAAAGCACTAAAAATGTCTACTAAAATGCTGAGTAAAATAAAGTTACATGTATTGTTATACAGTGTAAATATCTGTTTGCCTACAATTGTAAAACACCATTTTTCAGAGACATTATGTAACACGCACATTTATCTATCAATCCAAGGTTATATCGGGGTCGAATCAACGAAGCCTTCCAATTGGACGACCATACACTCGAGTTCATAGGTATGGTACCGACGCTGGCCCCGCCTGTACAGCAGCCAGTGGAGGTGTGGCTGGTGGTGTTCGGTGTTGTCATGGGAGTCACAGCGTTGCTGGGTGTCTACCTCGTCATATCTGGTGTCAGGGCGCGCAAGAAGTGAGTGTTGCTTTCAGCAGGCCTCCATTACGGTGACCCGTAACTTTCATAGAGGTGAAACATTCTCTGCTTCTTCTGCTTGCAGGAAATCGTCAAAGCCACCTGCGGAGAATCCTTACAGCATAGATGTTGATGGGATTAGTAACGCTGCCTATGAGGATGTTAGGGACGAGCAAACTGGACTTTAAGGAGCCAAGGAAGTGAGAAAAGGTCTCACAAGTCAGTTCTGTGTGACTTTTCACAAACATTAAATGTAAATACATGTAAAGATTTCAGTATTGTAAAAATCCTCAGTGGCAAAATGAACGCAAAAACAAGACAGCAGGCTAAACCTCCAAAGACTTTAATATTTATTGACTTTCAATAATGACAATTATTCAGTAAGGATGTTGCATAACGTATTCTTAATTTTCTTTCAGTCTTTAAAGCAATTTCTGGTCCTGTGACATTTATATATGGTAACATAATGACGGAGTAAATATTGTTTTAAAGTACTGTGAAGCTGTAAACATGGTGCGAGTTTGTTAGGAAAATGTAATTCAGAGGGTTTTGTTTTTCTGCCAGTTTCCATTCACACGGTTAAGCTAAACTTCACCTCATTCGTTTGATTTCAACACGTCTTCTTTCCATGTAACTTTGTACTCTAAAGAGTGTAACATTCTGCTTTCATTCTTGATCTAAATTACTGGTTGATGCAGAATATGCACAATTTGTTTGAGCATGTCATTTCAGTTTTTTTTTTTTTTTTTTTGAAGTGCAAGGAATTTGGTTTCATTTAAATAAATTTGATAGCTATAATAGTAAAACAAGGTTTTATCCAATATTTTTGCTGCTACAACAAATTAAAATGGGGGAAAGTGCAACAAATGCTCCAATAAACTGCAGTATGCCAAAAATTATTCTTCAATTTTTGGAACACAATACAATTTATCAATGCAACAATGGTTGTCAACTCTGCTCTGATTGGTCAGACTCAATAAATCCTTCTTTGACAAAGTGTGCATATTTTTTGTGTAAATTGACATACTTCCATGAAAAGGCCATTCTGAAAAATATGAATATTTGTAAGCTCAGTTTTTATGTCTCAGCTGGGAAAAATGTTAGAGCTGCAGTCGTGACATATAATAAAAAAAACAGGTCATATAGAAACATTACATTGGATTTCATAAGGACTTTTAAGATAGCATGAAATTATTTCAAATAAAACATCACACAAGGATGGGCTAACATTTGATCAAAGGGGAAAACCACTCATTTATCATAAAAAATGTTGTTTGAAAGTCACTTTTTTTCAGAATAATTTGAAATATTAATCATATAAAACAACAAAAAATGTTAAGCTTAGCGATAGTAAAACAACTGTATGACACGTGTCCACCAAGTCAGAGCTTCACACAGAGACCTTAGTATTTGTCACATAACTAGATGGGCTGAACAAAAAGAGCTTCTATCAGGACTCAACTTTTTATTTACAATGTGGCGGCCAAAAAGTGAGTATAAGCATGTAGAAAACAACCCTGTCTCACTTCTGAATGATAAAGAGGAATGATGACTCTCCCCTTTCTCCATCTGTCTCAGCCATTTCCACCAAATCAGTGTTGGCTACATGGATGAACCAGCCGTTGTGGAGCGCAGATTCAAATTTCCGCTGTTTTGTGCGGTCAGCCATCATGTAGAAGACAAAGGAGAAGGTGCAGTCGTCATTCTTGGAGATCTGCCTCAGTCTCTGCTTTTCACACGTCTACGGGTACAAAACAAAAAAACTGCTATCAGTTTATTGAATTCAAGTTAGAAATAGAATTATTTAGCTTTGGTGACATATTGCATTTATTGGCTTAACATCACATTGCTGTAACTGTTGTAGAAGCACAGCTACGGCAGAACCAGAAAGCCCTCAACAGATCTGCTTGAGAATAAATAATGAAGCATATTTATCTATCTACACATATTTAGATATATAAATATTTATACATCTTATAGTTTTTTTACTCAACCTAGAGAAGATGGAATGCATCCTTCTACTGAATGTTTGAATGTGTTTTTTTTGTTGTTGTTTTTTTGCCACAAACATTTGCATAGGACATTAGTTCAAGGATTTCTCAAATTACAACAAATTCAGTTGAGAAATTTAGTAGTTTTTTTTATGCAATGTCAAAACAGCACATCACAACCAAGAAATTGGACAGTCAGTACATCTGCTGAATTGCGTCACAGCAAGAATGTCAATAGTGTGGTTCTCAGGTGAGGTTTTTCCCCATTTACTTCAGTTTCCACCCAGAGTTCAGAAGCATGCATGCTAGGCTAGGTTATGGTTATTCCAAACTGACCTTATGAGTGAGTCTAATTAAACTGTGGCGTACTGGTGCATGCATACAAACATAGGGAAAAATAGGGATATTGAGAAATGTCAAACTGTTTCCTTCTCTATTAATAGCCTAACAGCGACAGGAAAGATTATTTTGAGCCTGCAAAACAGTAATCTCCATTCACAGAGGAACAGGTCTCAGAAATCACTTTCTGGGATGAGATTTGTTCCTCTTGCTAGTTGCACAGAAAGTTATGAGTTGGTAAGCAATTTATTCATGTCAGCATAACTTGGTACAAACCCAGTTCTAACTTCACAGTGCATGGAGAGTAGTTTTTCCAATTAAGACACAATTCAAATACTTTGTGACTGTTATGGGTTCAAAGCAAGATAAAAGTAGAGAAAATAGACCAAAAGCTGGCTAATGAAAGGCAGATTTTTTTTTTGTCATCGTGGATTTAATAAATAATACAAACACCACTTCCTTCCCCTCCCTGAAACTGGGAGGTCCATTACTAGAAGGCAAACTTGATGGCAACCTAGGAACACAGAAAAAAAGAAGAATGGTCTTCTATATAAAACAATAACACCATAAAGGAGGGATTCATCCCAAATCCAGAACTCATCTCTGATACGTTTTTAGTTATTGCTCACCTACCTTACTCAATACTCACTACAATATTCACTTCTACATTCCACCCCACGCAGTTTGTTTACATAAACGGGAATGGGCAAATTTAAATTATCAATTGAAATTATGATACGTTGAAAATAGGCTCACATCTGTAAAATTGTTTTAAATTAATAGGTTGACAATATTGTAACCCCTAGAAATAAAAATAACATGAAGTTCAGCTCAAAAACACTTCATTTAAAACACGCTAATTTTAATACTCAGTGAAACTTTTATGTTATCCATCCATTCATATGGCATCATCACTCCTCTCCAGCAGATGCCTCGCTTTGCAAACTAGAAGTATGTGTTGCAGAAAAAGTTCAGTAACATGACAGTCTATGGCTTTCTTCTGCTAAGAGATAAAACAAGATTATTGGAAACTAGCAAGTCTCTTATTTCAGAGAAGCAAAGACTACGATATAGCATGGTAAGGACTTACTCAGTGTAAGGTGTGTGGTTTTAATGTTTAAAACAAATGCATGGTTACCTGTGGATGTAATATACTCTTGTGCACATCAAATTTGATTTTCTTGCTGTTTGGATGCATATTCATTGCTCTTACTTTTTACCCCAGCTCCATCCAGGGCTAAAGAGTGGAGACATGGTTCTTTTCCTAAATCATATTCGGTAATTTGAAGTTGAAAACTTTAATGCTCCGGTAGTGCGTCTCGCTTGCTAAATCCCAATGAAAAAAACCAAAACAAAAACAAAACATCTTCAAGTCAAAAAAATACATTGTTCCGTATAGTTTTACCTCTACCTGTAGGAGCACCCTATCTCCTTCCTTGCAGCACCTGAGAAAGCAATTGGAACCAGTGAGATTTAGGACCACTGCAATTCCTCTGAACGTCCTATCCATGGCATTCGACTTGTAATAGTAGATAGTGATCTTTTCTGAGGACGAAAGAAAAGCAAACATGCATCACAAAAAGTAACATCAACTCCGGTTGCCAGTATTGGTGGGAAGCAGGTTGGTTGGAAGATGTATTGCTCTGAATGACAAACCTGGATTTGGTGAAGAGTAGACGGTCTTTTCCGAGCAGATAGTTCTGAGGTAGCGATGAGTGGGCACATGTTTTATCAAGACATCTGCCAGCTTTTCCTGCCTGAAACTTACATCTCCTCTGGGAACTGAAAGTGGCCGAGGAAACAGAGAACATTATCTTTGGTTCATTTGTTTTTTGTTTTTTTGTTTTGTTTTGTTTTCTTTGGTCTGTTAGAAAGTACCAAAATGATCCCATGTAATATGAAGGCAACAATATTTACATAAAATAACACCAAAGAAAAGCTGCTTCAAGATCATATGTGGACTAAACTTGTCTGCTGACCCCTATCCTTTAATCATTCAGTACACATCATACATTTTTTACTTTAAAATTAAATATTTTAAACAGGACTAAATATATTGAATTTGGACACAAAGACAAAGCGAGAAGTAAAACCTTTGAACTCACCAAATGTCACTGCGCTGGATTCTGCCACCACCACGATGTCATTGACGGTGCATCCTGTCCCCTCACATTCTTCACAACCCCTGGTTCCCACCACAGCGATGCTGGTGTTCGTCATGTGAATTACAAGGAGCTCTCTGCTCTCCCCATTCTCCTTGCTCATATCTTGGCACACATTCCCCTTTAAATCTGTTGTCCCGTTTTTCTCTCCTTCGTTGGCACCTTCCTCCCTCGTCAACTCCCAGGAAAAACTCAGGACAGTGGACTCCTTGTCGTAGGGCTGCAAGGTGTCCTCATCTAGGGGCAGCTGCTCCTCCTTTTCAGACTGTTTTTCTCTCTTCTGCACTGACTGAGGAAACAAAAATGTCTTTCAGTGCAAATGCCCACAGACGTTCATCGCATTTAAAATGGCTCTTCATATCTTTGTGACACCACTCAGTCAGAGAAAGAATTTTGCTTTTTGTGCTATTTCCTAGCCCATTTCGAAAAAATCAGTACAAAGTAGGGCACAATGTCAATGTCATGTCATGGCAGGAAATGAGACATGGTTTGCAAAGGTTTTGACAAATAAAAATCTAAAACCATGGCATGCAGTTTCATTCAGCTTTGCCACATATTCTCCTTTGGCCTGGACGTTGACTGGACTACAGTATTCTATGATCTAAGCCAGAGGGGCTTAAGTTTGGTCCTTGAGAGCTTCCATCTATAAAATAAACTAAATTTGCTCTTGAGGACACTTTGGCAGCCCTGATCTAAACTGTACAGTTACAACTTTGGCTGCATCTTTAAGTGTATTATAGAGATAGGAAGGGGGATAAAAGTTTAGCCATGTATTTCCTCCCATTTTTCAGCTACCTGCTACTTTTTGTTGGTATGTCGAATAAAACCCAACAAAATAGATGGAATCTTCTGACTCTAAAGTTACAAAATCCTAAAACATTTAAGGTTTACAAAGTACAGTTTTTTGTTTTGGAAAGTACTGTATGGGAGCCAATTGACGTACCAGCAATGGATTTCCTTCGGCGATCATTTTGGCCAGCTCCTCAGGTTCTAGGTCCCGAAGATCAACCCCATTTATCTCCGTCAGCTTATCTCCTCTTTTGGAGAAAGTAGGGAAATGAAAAGGAAAAGTTCAAGAAATGATATTATATTAGCAAAATATTTAGAAAGATTTGATAAGAAATCCCAGATTTAAAAGAAAAAATCTTTCAGACAACACTATTAACGCAGTTTAACAGAAAAATTAGCTGCAGATAAACTTTTAAATTTCCATCAGTTCTTTAAAGGGAATTAAAATATTCATGAATCAAAATGCTTTCCTTAACCCACTTCAAGAAATGGATTATTAGAAATTCTTCTCATCATTACAAACTGACTCAATTTAATCAGAAATCATAATTTTAAGGAGACTCAAAATAATAGATGGGACTAATGAATTAAATACATCCATGTACTTTATTAAATGTACCCCGAAAAGACTCATTTTTAAATGGATTTTATTTTTAATTTTCCTTAAAAGTGAAACATGATAAAATACAAAAAAATAATAATAATAATAATGTCACAACTGAAGCCTATTCCTGGCTCTTTCATTGATCATTGTTATGATATTAAGCGGTCATAAATCTCATGCAGAGCCATAAATGAAACCCACTTTCACTATGACCGAGAGCGAATCGTTGTCTCAAGCCAACGATTGTTTGATGTTTTCACGTGAATCAAGCTGTTTGGAGAAAAGATTATAAATCATACCTTATGAACCTATCAGTTTTGGTTTGGTACTTCACCACTTCTTCGACTTCGTAGTGGTGCTTCCCCTCATGGAGTTGGTGTCGAATCAACACACTCCCCTTAACAGTGGAATCCTGCAATACATGAGCAAAAACAATCTTCAAATCTTTCAACTCAGTCACCAGTGTGAACAAATACAGCATAAAGGTGTTCTGTATTAAGTTAACCTACATCCAGGTCCATGTTGGAGGCTGAGTCTCTGGCTGATGTTGTGGAAGATTGAAGGAAGCCGGTGGCGACAGCCGACTGTCAAAGCTTTGGTGTCTATTGAACTGCTGAGGACAAGGGGAAGCAGATATGGGGAGCCCCAGCAGTTGGAAAAGAGGAACTGATCTGTAAAGAGGAAGTAAAGTTCGGCAAACGCTCACTGAAGAGGGGGTGTCGTGTGGAATTGGTTAAGAGAACAGAACTTATTAAATGAAGAACAGGGATTGAATTGTAATAATAAAAAAGCTATTTCCTTAACCGCCGCCAGCAGAAGAGGTTCCTAAAGAGGTGATCTTATCACGCTCTTCAACACTGTACTGGAATGTGCTTATAACAAATAAAACAGAGAACAGAGAGGTTATTTTGCAAGCTCTCGAAATAACGTAACCGTAAGTCACCTTTAGAGAAAGCAAAACAGAAAAGAAGAAATGAGAACATATCTTGTATCATCACAGATTGCATGGGAAATATTAAGGACATATTACTGTACTTCCTCTTTAGACTTTAGTCACTAAAGGTGATCTTAATAATTATTTCTATGCCTTATTCTATGGTCATTGCTCAAGCCAATCAAAAGTAGTCGGGAGTAGTTAGCAAGGTACAACTTATAAAATCCGTGTGATAAAAGTATCACTACATAGATGCCATCTATAGCTATTCAATACTGCGGTGAAAGGCTATTGATAACGTTATTGTTACACAAGATGCATGACTAAAATCAGTATGCAGAGAAGCTTTCTGCCTCAAGGTGAATCAACTAAAGCAACTGATTGTAGTGATTTGGGTTTTCCTTGTGTTTATTTAGGTTTCTGTGTTCTGTAGAGTCTCTGTGTTGTCCTGTCTGCCCCTTGGTTGTTCCCAGCTGTGTCTCGTTCCTTGATTACCCTCTGTGTATTTAACCCACCTGTGTTCCTTGTTGCTCGTTGGAATAAGTTGTCTTGTCATTCTGCCTGGTTTATGTCTGTTGCTGCCATCCATTTGTATTTCCAGTTGCTACCAGTCGATGAGCCTTAGCCTTCTGCTCTCTCTGTGCTGCCTGGTTTATTGGACTTTGTACTTCTGAAATTAACATTAAAATCATCATTTCATTCCTTCAACCTGGGTCCGCTGCTTCTACCTCATCTCATCCAACTGCAAATCACGATACTGATTGATACATTCATTATATTTATGTACCGAAACTCATGCTCATTAAATAAAGTACTTTTTTTTTCATTAGTCTGTCAAAAAGATAATGTCTGTTCATCACAAACCACAAACCGAAATGAGAGGAATACATTTTAAAATGCATTTATTAATAGAATCACAATTTTCACCCTTTTAATATTGAACTAAGTTGTTTTATGGCATTTAGTCACTAAAGAAATCATTAATAGAACCATGATCACTCTAATATAGACCAGTGATCAATTAAATAAAAACCCAAGACATCAGCAAACAAACATCGCATCTGAATATTTGAAGCAGGTTTGAGTTGGAATGGAGAACAAATACTGAGATTATTTATAGCAGATCAAAAGTATGTCTCTCTTATTGTAAGGCAATCAGTGCATAACTTGGATTCTCTAAACACCTGTCTTAACTTTAGTAAAAGAACATTTTAGGTGTTTATGTTTGGAACGATTAGTCGGTATTAAGAGTGTAGTTTATGACTACAGTAAGTATTCCCTGACTGTCCAACAGAAAACTGGATTCACAGAATGTCATCAACTCTGATTGTGTGTAAGTCAATAGCAAAATAGTAATAGTAAAACAATAGCAGAACTTAAGTTTATAGTAATATTTCTCAGTTTAGTTCAAATCAGCTTGGCATGATTTCATTCTATTTTTAATCAATGGACTTTTATGTGCAATGTGCTGGGACCACACTGATCCACATGCAATCATGTTCTGCCTGTTTTTGCACCACATCCATCTTCTCATACACACTATTTTCCTCAGTTAAAAGCATCATATATGGGATTTTCCTTACCAGTTCTTGTACTCCCTTGTGATTGGGAAATGTATCTATGCATTGTTGCAGCACCAAATCAACCGTGTCATGAAAACAGGGGTTGCAGTCTTTCAACCATGAAAGGAGATGAAGAACTTGAGGAAATTTGCATCACGTAAACTTTAAGGCCTTGGATGCATGATGCTGTTTAATGGGTTTTTTCTTCTTCTTCTTTGCCGGCAGTTGTTTAAGCTATTCTAAATAAAATATTTTAACATTTATGTTTGCATGTGAATGTGATGAATTAGACGGCAGATGTTTCTTATAATGTTTTTTGATGTGTTGATACTGGAGAACTTGCATGTGTTACTAAATTTATTCAAGCACACATTTACAGAAGTTAATTTGGGATTTCCCCGCTGAGCCAGGGAAGTGCAAATGGGAGAAGATTGAATTACATGAGAGACACATGTTGCAAAACGTCAAGCCTCCCACCGTCCGCTGCATAATGCCTGTCTTGAAGAAGCTCAAAAGTTTCCTCCAAGCAGGTGAAAAGTGACAAGTCTGCCAGGTACTGCACTGAGATTCTGCATGGCGATGTTAATTTGTTGCATAATGGATTTTTTTTCTGTCTTTTTCTGAAATTTGATCAGGGGGATTAAGTGGACAGATTGGATATTATTACTGAAAATAAATATGTGTTAATTTTAAACCACGTTGCTCGCTAATCGAAATAAACCACCAGTAACTCGGTGGGCTTCAGTTTGGGGAGATTTTATGACTCAGCTGATGAACTAGCCCTAAATGTTCAGCTATTTTCCCTCATCTGGGTTCTAGCAACATAAGGAGTCTTGTACTGTTGTCTGTTCCTGTCTTGGTTTCAGATAGACATGCTCGATGTGTTAATAATAGGAGGCGGCCCCCATGCCTTGACCTTGGCGAGCTTGCTCAACAGCCTTGACCCCGTTCAAGACTCTGACCGTGAAGATGACTCTCGTATCTCCAACCCCCCTTTCTCGAACCTTGAGACATTCAAACACAAAAGCTGTAATGAAAGAGGAAAGAGGAGGACAACAGCAGGTACAATATGTTTGCTTTAATTTATTAAAGCAGAATCAGGAACATACATGTTTAGAACTTTAATAGAGTCGCAAACCTTGTCACAAGTTTTGATTTTCTTTAACAATCAACATTTATTCTCCAGCAAATAATGCAAAGGAAGGAGACAGATGCCACAATAAGATGAACTCTTTCTTAAGACAGCAATGCCAAACATCCCCCACAAAATGGCTGAATTTAACATTTTAATTAATAAATTGCCGCTTTTTAATGAGTTATGTAGAAATGCTCACCTGCTGCCTGAAAGGTTTTTAATGACTTAGTTTGGTAAGAAGCTGAAAGAATCATTAATTAGACAAATTAGTGAAGAGAAATAGAGAGACAAGTTAACCAAGTGAAAGAAATTGAGTGGAAAACTAAAAGACTAAACTAACTGAGGGAAACTAATGTGAGGAATGGCTGCACACACAATACCACAGACACCAGGAAATTTCAGAATCGCTCGGAACACAACCCAGCTTTGTATAATTCAAACTACAGACCAAAAGGTAAAATTAACATTCAGAAACAAGAATGAAAAACAAATCAGGAAATAGAAGGACACAAAGAATGTACAGAGGAACCAGATTACAAAATTAAAACAGGAACTGGTCAAAGATAAGAGGTAAACGAAAACTAAAGCCAACAGAACCTTAACCAAGACAAAACTCTAAAAGTTCAACTTGCAAATGTGCAGAGCCACCACAAAGTCCTTTGCACTACAACATGAGTATTTTCTATGATTCACCGGATCACCTTAGTCTCTGGGCAAAAGCTACACTTTCAAAAATAAAGAAGGTTTGTGTTTTTTATTTTTGAGGATCAGTGGCACCACATCATACACCTGTGCAATAATTGATAAAAGAAAAAAATAATTAGTATTAGTACATACTCTCTTCTCTCTGAGTTCCAGAAATTACCAGATGGTTCACGCTTCAGGTTCCCTTTTGTGAAAATCAACAGATTCGGTCAGTGCTTTATTTCTAGCGCAATATCTCTGCTGAACACACAGCATAATAACAGGTTCTGGGTCGCCAGCGTGGTCGTAGCTCAAGGCATTTACTGATGTTGCTATGTTTTGAGACCATGTTGCTCAGAAACCAAGAAGAAACTTGGCAGGTTATCCTTGTTGTATTTTCTAATTTAATTTACATAAACCTGGTGAATTATATTATGTTTTTTTTATATTTAACCAGGGGCTATTATTTACCTTGTTGCTAATTTTCTTTTATTACAGCACATGGGCAATGCATGGACGGCAATGCTTGTCCCTGACAAAATATTTCGATGAAATAATTTTTTATGATTAGAAAAAGTTGTTTTCTCATATATTTACTTGTTGTCCCCCTTATTTTGATTGTTTTTTTAATCGTAGCACAGAGTAAAATTCATTTGCTATGATGGGAAAATAAAACTCTGAAAAAATTTTTATTCAAGCTGGTATTTCCAAATAAATGACTATGTTAACATGATGTGGATGCTTCAAATTACTGGATGAATTTAATTTGAATATGAGTATATCATGATTTGTGATATATGCTGGTTTTTTTTTTTTTTTTTTTGAAGAACAAGTTGTACAAAAATGAAACAAACATCGGCTCAAATGCATACATCATTCATCTCTGCAGGACAGATGACTGAGGAGCAGGAAGAAAAGCCAACAATATCAGAAAGCAATGTTTGCACCCCACTCAGTGTCCTGGTGGTGGACACCTATGGAAAGTGGGCCGGTCTGTGGGAGAGCCAGTTCACAGCTCTGCACATCCCTCACCTGCGCTCTCACACACTGGTGCACACAGACCCTTTAAATAAGGTATTAACATAACTTCCCCTGAAGTGGAAATGAGGAATACAAATACAGCCTGTATGTTTTTTCATGTGACAGAATGCGCTTCAGGAGTTCGTTCTCAAGTATGATCGTTCAGCAGAGCTTCACAGCCTTCCGGACCACGTTCAAATTCTGGATGAAAACGCGTTCTTCAATGACATGCGGCTTGGCAAGAAGGAAAGGAGACGTCTGAATGTCACGTCGACGCTGAAGAAGAGTTTGTCCTTCAGCCTGCCGGGAACCGAACTGAGCGTGGATGTTTTTAAAGAACAGGTCGGAAAGATATTTTCCAAATAAAGATGTCTCTTAAAGTGACTTCTGTCTCTCTGAAGTAGCTTCACTTCATAAAATGTTGCAATCCTATTTGTTTTGAGGTACAACATTGCAAGGCATTATTTTATAAAATGATTATTTTATCCTATGAATTTCAGTGAGACTTTCTGAGTGTTGGAGGATTTCAAGACACACAGATATTTTTTGTTTTTTGTTAACATGCAGGTGAAGAGATACAAATTGGACAAAATTCTGCTGAAGGGAACAGTCGAACACATCATCCCAGTGACTGGGGACACAAAGGGAATGGATGAAGAACAGGAAACCCAAAGAGAGAGTGAACAGGTGAAAGTTCACCCAAGAAAGAAGGTTGAACATTTCTGCGTTGAACTTCAAGACGGCAGCATCTTGAGAGCCCGGCAGGTTGTTTTGGCAACAGGTCCAACCCGTGTTCAAATGTCCAACATTCCCGAATGGGTAAAAAGCATTGAGGAAAGTTACCCAGAGGGGCGACTGCAACACACAGTTCATCTCATGCACAAGCCGCCAAACTCTAAGCAAAGACTCCAAGAAATGGATTGTCCAGGACAGGAGGAGACTTCATCCGGTCAAGGTAAGATAGATTTCTCCTTTCAATAGAGTGAACTCCAAGGGGGTTATAACTTTTACTCTCTAAATCTTTCTTTTTAAAAGCATTATTTTAAGCCCAGTGTTAAGCCTTGCTTTTACATGAAACCTTTAGATTTATTCTGAAGGTTGACACTGAAACTGATCTATGGAGTTCCTTCACAAGAATTGTATCACTATGTGTGTCCATTACATGTAGTATGTGAGGCAGGACAGAGAGTAATGGTAGTTGGTGGAGGTCTGACCAGCGCGCATGTCGTATCGATTGCCCTGCAGCAAGGGGCCGACCACGTCACATGGGTCATGAGAAAACACCTGCAGGTCTAGTGACCGCGTGAAACAGCATGTGGATCAACCAATAAAAGCAACACAGTGATGGCACATTTGATCTTCAAACATAGCCGTGTTCAACCTTTCTTCCGTAGCTGAAACAGTTTGATGTTGGCGACGTGGAGAGCCTGGTGGGCCGTTACTCCCACGTGGAGCACGGCATCAAGATGGATGGCCAGTCCTACCTGAGGCAGTTCTACAACGAACGCAGCCTTCACAAACGTCTGGCTATGATCCGGCAGGCGAGGAAAGGGGGCGCCATCACCCCAGAGGCATACATCCACCTGCAGCCATTTATACAGAGCGGACAGGTGGAGCTGAAGACATTCTGTCAGGTAATGCAACCTGTAAATACAGATCTGTGACAACTTTGAATAAAACTGACTGTAAAATCAGAAAATGTGCAGAAGAACATCACAGCTTTTTCTGCTCATACTCACTGAACAAATTTGGTTAACTTTCACTTCGTTTTTTGCACAACAAATAGATGATAAGGCATGCTTTCCAGTCATACATGCTCTATTTCTTTGATTCTTTGCTCTTTAAGTCATTCTAAAGCAAATGCTGCAGGGCTCACTGATTTCCTGCAGAGTGCTATTGGATTGGAAAATGTTTATGTGGCTGATAAATGAATGCCTGGATGAACATTACATTATAACAAGATGAGCAATCAGCTGACTTTGCCAGTTGAAGTCAATAGGTTTATTCATGAATTAAGGTTAACTTGAATTGGGCAACTGTACAGGTGAACGAGGCCAGCTGGTGCTACAGGTCACAATCCTGGAATCTGTCTCTCAGCACCAGAGACCACTGGACAGGGGACAGGATCTGGCTGGCCACCGGCTGCAAACTTGACGTCAAACAGGATCCACTGCTTTCTGACGTGATGAAGAATTTCCCAGTCCAGGTGGGCTATGTTTCCAAACTAACTCTTGTGTTATAATTTTGGAATTTAGTCTCAATTGGACAAACCATTAAGTTTATTGATGTGCATCTGGGTTTTCCACTTTAAAGGTGATTGATGGGTGGCCTTGTATACTGGAAAGCTTACAATGGACGGGAGGATGCCCACTCTACCTGATGGGGCAGTACTCTGCTCTTCAGGTAGGCAAACATTTTTGTTGCATTTTACTAAGCAAATCTTGGTTTCTGAAACAAACTGTAGCGTTTCTCTGAGTTCAAGAGCTTTCAGTCTTATATATTCCTTCACAGGTTGGTCCTCATGCTGTAAATCTAGCTGGTGGACAGGCTGCCAGCATGAGAATTGCCAAGAACATCACGCACCATCAGATGCAGGACAGAGGACGGGATTCTGAAATGGGAAGAGGGAAATCCAAAACTGAAGAATATATCCAGCAGATGAAAGGACTTTTCTGGCTTTAGTGTTAACTAAGTGTTAACAGATGCAACTGAGACTAATATCACATAATAAAATAAGTGGTCTGAACGTAAACCACCAAGCTTGCCCTCTCCTGTGCAGAAAAAGACTTACGGACTGAAATAACATGAAGAAAAAAGAAAAAAAAATCAGAAGACCCTTTTGGATATGGTATGGCGAACTTCAGCTTGAGATGTTTTCAAATATATTGTTATTTTAAAAATATTTATTTATTTTACTTTTGTGCAATGTATGTGTTATTTAGATTTTCTTGTGATTGTTCTGATTTCAGTTTTGCTTCTTTGTGGTGTTTTTTTTGTGTGTGTTGCTTGCCCTTGTTTGAAAAAAAGGCCAACAGAACAAATGAGTGATTTTATCCCACTCCTTAAAATACAGTTTGGTGATTTTTTAAAAAATTAATAATACATTTTTTTTGTAAAAAATATTGACAAATTAATATTATCTATAAAATCAGCTATTTAAATGTATTTCAATTAAAAAAAAAAAGTCTTTTTTCAACTTTTGCTAAATCTTGTTTTCCTTCTTTTACCTTGAACCGTCGTGTCTTAAGCTCCGCCCCCCTTTCCTCACTTCCGCCTTCTAATCTTGGTTAGGATAAAATTTACTGAAATTATTTGATTTTTAAGCATTAGAAACCGACGAAATCGGACAGGTTTTGTACGCAGGCAGGTGAGTGGATTCACAATGACAGCAGACGGCTCGGTTCAGTTTTTGCTGCTGACGGTGGAAAACTGGAACCGTTCAAACTTTACATTGTTGCGTTATTGAGCACGGTGTGTCTGGCACGTCTCAACGAGATATTGGTGGCAGCAGGTGTTAAAACTACGTGTCTGCAGCCGCGGTTACAGCAAACCTTTATTGCGGCGTAACAATAAAGCCGCATATGGGGAAGTGACGCCGAAAAGGGTGGACGTCCAGCAGAGATAATGTGACAATGTATGCGTCTCTGTTGTGAAATTATTACAAGCAGGGGCGCAACTCCATATTTTTGAGGTGGATGCGAACATATCTTCGGCGCCCCCCCATATATCGAATGATGACTGAGGCCTGCTCTTGCTTTGAAATATCAGGTGTGCAGTCCAGTTCCACTGCAAAGTACTTAGAGGACTTGATCTTGGCAGATATTTTACTCAAAACACACTCTGATACTGAATCTAAAAATTCATTCTGAGTGCACCATGTCAGATATCCAGTGGTTTGTTTGGAGGCAGCCTTTCTAAGATGCTCTGCCAGTGTTACATCATATCGCGCTATGAGCTCAAGGATTCCCAGAAAATTTCCATTTTTAGGATTTCCTGACTGAGAATTTTTCCCCCTTAGTGTCAAGTTTCTCTCTGCAAGGAAAAGTATGCAGTCGATAACTCTAGTCAACACACTTCTCCAGTGTGCTTTTTCAGCTGCCATGGTTTTCTGCAGTTCACTATCAATAGTTTTACCTAGGCGTAAGCGAGATGCCATTTCTTTCCACGTCAGATAAGCATTTATGTGAGAACTACTGGTTTCATGGTGCTTCAGTGTTTTTGAAAGACATCGCCAGTTATTATACCCCTCCACAAGGCATGTGTCAAGAACTTTAGCTTCACCAAAAAGCTTACATGCAAAACAATAGACTCTGTTAGTATTTTTAGAATACAGTAACCAATCTCGTTCAACTTTCTCTCCATTAGACAGTAAACGAAAACAGTATGCTTTGGAAAAACACCTCTTATTCTTCTCTGATCTTGGATATGGACCATCAGAAACTTTCTGTGGGCCATTTACAACCATGTACTGCCTAAATGTGTCCCCCATTTTGTGTGGTAAAGGCCACTCCTTGTTGGATAACAGTTACTGATTGGACATTACATCTGATCTGACTTATCAGATACATCACAACACCACTGTAGTGGTATTGAATAAGACATTTAAACTCAAGTGTCCCCCTGCCAAAAAGGTTGGTAAAATAGGTCACCAACCTTTTTGAGTTTAAGGGCTTTAGTGACTCTGATGACTAATTTGTCTGATACACACATGAACTTGAACAACTCATCTTTAATTAAAGAATCCATAATACATATGAGTGAAAAAATGCACCCAGGAGGGCTAAGTGTTGGACCATAGCTGGGCACTGCCGCCACAGCAGCTTTAGCTTTCCTGTGTTAATATTTCGGTCATTCTTACTTAGTGCGCGGTTATGTGTCTGTGACAATTTTATGTATCAGATATTCATAGAAATACAAAACAAATCGCGTCCCTTAATGGTTTAATAGGGGAGGCAACTTTTAACAGCAAATATGGGACGATTCCGTATTAGGCTAGCTGCTAGCTTTAGCTAACTTGATTATTTACAGCCCTCCTGTCCTGCTAATACACTGACGGTACTTACCTACTATCTTTCAACCACATTGAAAGGCTTTTTTTCATCCCGCCAACATCTTTATCCTTCTCCCTTTTCCTGTTTTGCGCCCCGGACAGCTTTTTTTTTCTGCCGCTCCATTTTGTCAAGTGCACTACGAGTGGTAGTCTAAAATTAAAAAAAAAAACGCGCCTGCGTACTCTTAGGGGCGCGTGCACAGCCACCTGTATGGGAAAGGAGAGCGACAGGAGGGGAGGTGAAGGAGCAGAGGGGCGCCTAATCAGTGCTGTTCCCCTGTTATTGATCATTTCATTCTGTTAATTATAGAAAATGCCAACAAGAAAAAAACATTTTTCGAGACGGGGTTTTGGCGCCCCCTCTAGTGCAGCGCCCCTATGCGTTGCATACCCTGCATACCCACTTTTTGCGCCACTGATTACAAGCTGTTTTGTATTTTAGAAACTAACGCAGCTCACCAGCAGTGGATATGATCAGCTGATCCATCGGAGATGCAGGCACTGCTGTAACACTGGTTCATCCACTATTTCTCAATGACTGCATGCTATGCCAGCCTTTCTGGCAATGCTGGGTTGAATTAATCATCATATATTACTTTTAATCAGTTTATTATGACATGTCCATCTGAAAACGTCTGATCATACGTCATACTTACTTCATGAGGGTTCAGTAACCTGAAAATGCAATATGTATGTCTATAACTGTGGCAAACAAAAAGTATATGCAACTGTCATCAGTAAACATATTACCATATATACAGTAAGTGCTGGAAATACTTTTAGCACTTTGTATAAGTTTTTCACAATTGATGTCTTTATGTACTTTTTTAATTAGCTGATTCAAAATTCCTATTCAATTCAACTCAGGGAAGCCCAGATGCATCATGTGGTACTTGTGTTACAGTTTGAGAACCATGGACTAAAGTTATGGGACGGATACAAATGGCTGCCATTTCTGCTTTCAAAAAGTCAAAAGTGTACTGTATGTGTTGCAGTGTCTCGTGAAATTCTGCACAAAGAAGATGATTGTGAGGAAGCTGCTGAAGACCGTTCTCAGTGTGGAACAAGCGGAGGGAGTCGGCGCTCGGGTCCGAAGGAGCATTGGTAGGAAGGAAGTAAGTTCAAGCAACATCGATCAGTTGTACACTTCAAGAGTAACACTTATGAATATTCCCTATGTATTTTACTTGAAGCTAAGCAACTTGGATCCTTTCCTGATGCTGGATGAGTTTAAGGTGGTCAAGCCGGCAGGTTTTCCAGACCATCCTCACAGAGGATTTGAGACGGTAAGAAGACGGAACAAAGAGTTCATACTACCCTCGTTTGAAAACTGGGATTCTTGAAATTTTGTTATTTTGGATATTTATCTTTTATAGAGTTTAGCATTTACTACGTCCTGTTTCTCTTAGGGAGAAAAAAGCTTTCAAAAACCAAACCAAAGTCTTTACATTAGCAATCGACATCTCCAGTCTTTTATAAAAAGTATTAGTCTATCTTACTTTCACAACTAAAATACAGCCCATTTCTCATGTGTTTTCTTCCATGTATTTAGACAAAGAATTTTTTGTAGTTTACACTGTTTTCCATGACGGTGTAGAGATATGTGTGCTGCCCTTTTTCTTAATTACATAAATAATCGAAACGTTGACTCGTTTTCTTTTTAAAAGGGTGAAGCTGAACAGAAAACCAAGCCCACATACAAGCAAACAGCAAAATTCATATTTAAACACTGGACTCCGACAAGAGGCAACAGTATTATTTATTTCAAAAGCAGTACGACTTATTTAAAAAAAAAAAAAAAGAATGAATAATTTCATTTAGCTTAAACTTTGTCGTAAATATGTTTTTCATGACGGCGTATAGAAATGTGTGCTACCTTTTTTCTTATTTATATAAGTAACCAAAACGCTGAGTCATTTTCTTTTGAAAAGGCTCAAACCGAGCAGAACAGCCACGCCCAGATACAAGCAAACAGTAAAACTCATATTTAAACACTAGATGGCGACAAGAAGCAACATTATTCTATTCAGTTATGGTAACTCTGAGTTTACACATTTTCAAAAATCATACATTAGGACAGTGGTAGGTATTAAATATGTTTTTGCATTTTGAATTATGGAGAATCTTAACCTAAGTCAACATATTATTGAGTTAAATATTTCAATATGACAGCTTGAAAAAAAAAATCCCTTAATTTTTTAAATAGAAGAGTTGTTCTGTGTTATCAGAAAATCTATGATTTAATGAATTTTCTGTCACTTCACTGCTGTTTATACTTTTATGATCATTCATAATGAATTCTTACTAATAAATGAAATTTTCTGAAATTATTGAACTAAATATGTTAAAAACAAATAAAACCTAACCTAAATTTCCATTAACATCCCAGACACCTCCCACCCCCAGTTTGTGTTTGGTTTTGCATATGCAACCTTCATCTCCCTGTGTGCATGAATAGCAATGGACCCAGCTGACCCTCCCACAGCTTTTGAAATCACACAGCAGTGGAGATGGATCCACAGTTCACTGCTGGGGCTCGAGCTTCCCTCCCTTAGACAGATGTTTAACTTTGAGCCTGCAACCTTAAGCTCTGCGTTTCTCTTCCTGCTGTGATGAAATGAAGGGGTGAACATTGGGAATAGAGTTGGCAAAGCACTTTTTTTTTTTTTTTAACTCTGCAACTATACATTCCTTGAGTTTAGGAGCCTTTTATGACCTAATGATTAAGTTACAGTTAAGAGGGTTAATTAACAAAGAAAAAAAAAATACAGATTTGGTATGAATGTAAAAGCAAAAACCCGACTTTGGAGACATAGTTTAGCGACTTCAAAGGAGAGAGCAAAAAATATGAATAAAAAAACTAATTTAATTTGTGTGTTATGATTTAATGTAATCATTTTGGCAGTTAACCACAGCTTTAATTTGTGGCGTTTTCGTCTGTGTGTGTGTTTTTGTGTCTTAGGTCACGTATGTTTTGGGGGGAATCACAGCCCATGAGGACTTTTGCGGTCATTCTGGACGTCTGATGCCTGGAGATTTACAAGTACTGAAAAAGAATTGGGCAAAAAAATGACTTGTGATTCTTTTGTTACTTTAAAGTTGCAGATTATTTTAGGCAAAAAAAAAGAAACGATTGTAATTTATTTTGCCAGCACTTTTCACATTGCTGATGAGCTTTGTTTAAAGCTTTAAACCTCAGTCAGTAAATTTGCCACCTTAAATAATAATTTCTATTTATTTCACTATTATCACTGTGAATGAAGCTACATAAGCAGAAAAACTAATGTAGCATACAAATACCCTTGATTTTAACATGTGTGATTTTTAAATTTTTTTAAAGCAGTACAACAAACACAACTTGAAACAGAGTTTCAGTCAAGTCCAGCTGAATTTACTTCAACACACAGCATACCTCAGTGGACTAGAGCTCCTCATGAAAACTGCAGATGTCCCAAAGCATTTTAGTTAGTATAGTTTTGTTAAAGACAGAAACAAAACAATGAATATGACCAAGAACTAAAAGATTTTCTTTAAACAAAATGCATTTATAACGGCAGCATTTCAAAGAAAATTTTGTTTTCCTTAAGAAACAACAAACTTATGTAGCCATACAGCTGTCTCAGGTTTTAGATAAATGTTTCATTGCACCTGTAATTTTCACTTTTATTAGTACTTTATGAAGTCAAACTGGACGGTGGTTCTCGTATAACTGTCAGTTTTTTACTGAATATTTATAGAAATTATATCAATATTAAAAGGTCATAACTAGCTGATGTAAAAGAAAGGAGGAGCTGGTGAATACTAAATATTTCACTTGGTTTTTACCAGAAATCCCAAACCTTTTTGTTGATCTTTTCAGACAATCTTTTTTTTTTTTTTTTTTTTAAACCTATCAGGTGTAAATGTTTTCTCTTGATGGATTCATTTCTGAATCTGACCTGAGGCAACTAGAGAATTACATAATTGAAGGACTAAATTCTTCATAAGACTGTGACTGCCTGTAAGGAAAGTTCCTGAAAGCTCATAAAATCATTAACAAGTTTATGGAAAAAATTATTTAAAAAAACTTTAGGTCTTTGTAAGCAGTTTGTTTGTCAACACCTATTGGATGCATTGGTCATACATTAAAAGGCTTAACATAAATTTACCTTTATGCTAAAGTTCCTGCAATTTATTTAGGGTATTTGTATCAGACTATCCTACGTCGACCGTTACAGTTGCATGAACTGACCTACAGTGAGTATTTGTATTCAGTTCAGATTAAATTTAGCAGGTCGCTGGTTCTACAATTAGTGGCTTCACTAAAGATTTTGCTTCAGTAAATGTCAGAAAAAACATTTTCAATGTTTACTTTTTAAAGTTCATTATTTAATTCAAGTAACACAAACACAGTTTCAAAATAAGCTTAATATTGTAGCTTCAACATTTTCGAACATACTCAACATCAGGGTTACATGTATGCACTTTGTGATTGAGATTATGAGAGAAATTGTGTCGTTGTCTGCCAGTGGATGACAGCAGGACGGGGGGTGGTCCATGCTGAGATGCCTGTGTCAGAGGAGCCAGTGGTGGGACTGCAGCTGTGGGTGAACCTCCGAAAACAAGAAAAGATGATTGAACCAGCATACCAGGAGCTTAAAAGCTCGGAGATCCCCAAACGCAGCCAGGGTGGGGTCACGGTCGCCGTGATATCCGGAGAAGCACTGGGAGCAAAGGTGTGTGTTCATTTGTGAGAGAATCTTCGTATTTCAACCAACGAACTTAAAGCAGGAGCAGAAATTTTTAAGTGAAGTGATTTCTCTTTTCATCTAATAAGCAAATACCTAAACGTATATGCCTTTTTGTCTGTGTGTTACTGAACAGGACAGTGTGTTTACCACAATATTTTACTGCAGTGGTTGGAAGGATTGTTTGGAAAAAGGAAGCTAGAAATGAGGAACAGATTCTTTTGGCATGTGAATGATGACTTGCAGTTATGTGGCTACTCCTAGTTGTTTTCCTACATATGTGAACAGCGGTGGATTCTGAGGTGGCGTCTGATTGAGAAAGTGTGAACTGGTGACAAACTGTGGCCAGCAGAGAGGCTGAGAGTGAAGATGAACTAGTTATGGTTGAAATTACTTGATTTGAAGTAATTTCAAACATGATCACATTTTCACATATCTGCTGGTCTTCAGATTAAGCTAAAAAGTTATGGCTCATAAGGAAATGCTAACATAACAGCTTTGGTAAATAAAGAGGATCAGTGGATTGGAAAAGTACAAGTGCCCTGATATGTGCATAATATAAACAAGAGCATAAAAGACACAGCATGTTCCTGTGTTTCACAAACCAAGAATTAACATTAGTTTCAATTAAAGAACAGTACAACTTCTCAACTTCCCTAAAATAATAAAAACACGTTGGCTTGAAATAATTTCAGACTTTTAATCAGAAGGTGTAGGACGGAGCTCTTGGACGAAGAAATGGGCTTTTATATTCTTGGCTAAATATAGAATCCAGTTCAACTTGTTTAGCCCATGTGATTTGACATGTGCACTTTGGGATGTGTGACCGGCACACAAACCAAAAGTGCACAGTTGGTGCAAAATACCCATAAAATACTGAACACAGATTTAACACTGATGGAAGAGGTTGATTTGAATTTATGTCCCTATACTCTTTTTACTTGCACACAATGTGCTCATAACGACAATACTAAAGCTCAGTCACTTTGTTTAGTTGAGATGCAACATGAAGACGTGTTAAATTTGAATATGTTTTGAGAAGAAACTTTACAGAGGGTGAGCTCACAACCCAGATGGAACTCTGGGGGAATAAAAATATTGAGTTTATTTGGTGTTGATCACAGATTAAAACTTGATTCCTATGAAAAACAAACTCAAACAAGATATGTGATGATATCTTGCCCATAGTATAACGGTACTATGGGCCGTTATAATGTGAACTTATCATAACGGCCCATGGTACGAAATAAAACATGCATATCTGTGCATTTTTTTACTATATGCTTTTTTTCTTGTATACAGTCTAAGGTTTACACAAGAACACCAACCTTGTATTTGGACTTCAAGCTGCAGGCCGGGGCCATGCATGTGCAGCCAGTCCCCTCTGGTAAGAGAATACTTGTATTGTTGTACAACCCAGAGACGGATTGGAAATAACTAAAGAATCGGAGCAGACCTATTCACAAACATCTAGTTGTTCCCTTAAGACTTATTATAAATGTACAGGTTTGGAAGTATCCATGCTGTGAAATGATCTAGTTTATATAAAGCTGCACTGATGCTTGTGATGGGAAAATGCATTTGATTTAATCTTGAATATATGAGATTTCGACAGTAGAAACCCAGTGGCCCTTTTAGTAAGTTTGTAAAAATGTTCATCGCACACTAAACATCTTCTGTAGTTTGTTTTTTTTACACTCAAATACTGTATTGTAAATAATCTGTCTTTTTCATGCTCAGTACACATGAAGCACATTATGGACGTTTTTGGAAAAGTAATCAGACTGTTGTTGCATATCCCTTTTATTGCGAGTCCAATATTCCTATTTCTAATAACTGCACAGTATTTTCTGTTACAGTTTTGTACAGTATCTCATTATTACTACTTCTGTTGTTCTTATTGTTAATCTTTTTGTGTGAACTTTTACATATGATGCTGCTGTTTCACCTGAATTTCTCAATGGTGGGACAATACAGACCTGTTCTATTGTCATTTCAGTAGAACTAGACCAAGATAGTGTTGTTACCTTTGAGTTTGGTTCAATAAACCATTTATTGCAGATAATGGAAGCTGCATTTTCCATTGCATACTAATAACATTTCTTTTTTTTGACAGGATGGACCACCTTCATTTATACTCTCTCTGGAACTACTCATGTTGGTGAGGGATTTTTTTTTTCAACTTTCTTTACTTTGTTTTATTTTTGCTGGAAGTATTTCTGACTCAACTTTACAGTTTAAGTGTTATTAACAAATAGGAATATATCTGGTAAGTTGAGCTGAGCCAACATGCTTTGGTGGGTAATATAGACTACCTGACTACTACTGAAAAATCTACATAGCAAGTAAGTGAGTGCTTTGAGACTAACAACAGCTTGCCTTTTAAATCCAACCAGAAGGTTAAATACGTTCAACTTTAAAGCTTGGCCACTTATTACTGTTACTTACTAATAGTGTTTTTAGTTTTTCTTTGATATCAATCATATTTCTAGAAAATATGAGCGTACCAAGCTGCATATCAGTAACATGTAATTTAACTGTTATATGATTGTAACCGCTTGACCTGGTGGATAAATTCCTGATGTTTCTCACTGGGTAGGTTCAGGTTCAGGAAACTCCCTTTGCATGAGAACAGACTCTTCCAGACACTGGACTTCTTTTCACAGGCTTTCTTGGTTTATTTGAACTCATTTTAATATTCTGCTATAAAATCTTGCTACATTTGATTACTGTCCTTTGTTATCCTGAAGAATCACTTAACTGACTGTAATCATAACCAGATGTTTTAATGACACCAGAGGATAAGAAGGGATGCTGAGACTAAAGCAGCTATTTGAGTTTCAAGTCTCTAACTCTGTGTGTCGTCTGGCCTAAATCAGAACCAGCTGACTTTGATGAATGGACCCAGGAGAGCCGCTATTGTTTTTCTCTCAGCATTCAGTCTCATTGTGCTACTATCTTTATATACTACCCATAAAATGGTTCATAAATGGTTTGCAAACAAGTAACACAAATTGAAGAGCAGCTTATGTGAATGTGTTGTATTAATTATATCAATGCCATGTCAATTACTTAATTTTAATTTTATGTTAATTACTTGTACTACTTTTAATTATACTGATAGTTCACACATGTTAGAAAAGTATAATGAAATATAAAATAACACGGTTCGGTTTTTCTAGACTTAATGTATTTAGTTTACTTTTCAGAACGTACAGTGACATAATTAGTAAAACGTGTAAAACATAAACTGTCTCTAAACTCACAGACTACTTTTCCAGGTGCGTCTTATTCATTCAAATCGTGAATAAGCCAGTCACAGGGCACAAAGCAATACATTTAGGCAGCTGTGCTTGGTGCAGATGACTTGCTGATGTTCAGACAGATTTATTTGATGTCCCATGGTTCTTGTTCCCAGACTGGCTAGTATGAGCAATTTAGAAACCACTGATCTATAGACAACAACCACTGAATGTGAAGAGAATTGCCCAAGAAGAGAAAATATCTAGTGATTAGTTGCATGAACATAAGAGAAGGTACTTCCTGTGTACTGCCATTATTTAGTCTGTCCTGCCTTGCATCATCGACATGTCGGGCTGCTTGGTGCTGCCAGTGTCCCCTCTATAGGACCACAGTGTATCCATCTTTACATGAATATTTACCACGTCACAAAACATAAAAGTCTCACAGTAGTCTTGTGCCTTCCATAGTTGCCAGATTATATCAAGAGCATCTTTGTGTTGTGGTGAAATGGGAGGTTTCCATCATGGATGTGCAGATGACAAAGCTGCAGAAACAATGTGATGCTATCTTGTTAACTTGGATCAAAAACTCTAAAGAATGTTTTCACAACTTGTTGAATCTGTGCAATGAGGAAGTAGAGCAGTTCTCATGACAAAGGCTGTACAACCTGATAGTACCAAAGTGGACTAAATGAAATAGAAAGAGAGTGTATGCAATAAATGGTTGACCTCACATAGGTTTATACTTGATGTAAATAATGTGATGATTTTGTTTACATATTAATGTGCTTTTTTTTTTTTTTTTTTTTTTTTAAAAAGGCTCAGATCAGGACCAGCAGCCGGTGGGGCCTCATCACACTGTGGTGTTTGGAGATGGTGATTGTGTCAGGTTTGAAAACAAGGTATAAAACTTCAGATGTTGAGACTTTTTCCACATACATGGTTTGTCAGATGGACTTTATTGTCAAAAATGAAACATTTATCATAAAAAGACATCAGCCACAACTGTTTTTTTGTTTGTTTTTTTAGTTTAAAATGCCATTAAGACTCATAAACAGTTTGCAAAGTGTCTTAACAATATTGTTGAAGTTTTGGTCTCAGACTCATTAGTAGTTTTACCAGTTTGCTGTAAGGAACATCCCCATTGTTCCTTAAAAGGTGTTCCTGCTGCAGGAAAGCATCTAGAAAGCCTTGACATTTCAACCACTTTCAAATTTAGCAATTTTTTGTGTTCTAATTTATTGCTTGGAACACTAGATCTACAATCTAACACTTTTAATTAGATTAAAAAAAATCACTTTTTTTAATCAAATTTTTATTATAAAAAAACCTTTTGTTACGCTGGTGTTATTTTTATTACTTGAAATCTTCCTTTAACCTTTTTTCCAAGAGAGATGATGGATTGTTTTTACCTCCAGGGCTCTGAAGTTTCTCATTTTGTGCTGATTGCTGGAGAACCGATCAACGAGCCGGTGGTACAACAGGGTATGTTCTCTGCTTTTCCATTACTGTTCAGTAAACAAAACATGCCTTTGTTATTAGCAGGAATTCTCTCCACAGCTTTCATGTGTTAATTCAAGTTGTTTGGCCTTCAGGTCCGTTTGTAATGACCACTCAGGAGGAGATCCACCAGGCCAAGATGGACTTCTATAATGGCACAAATGGCTTTGAAAGAGCCAAACACTGGAGGTCCAAAATCAGAGATTCTTTTTAAGCAATGCAGCTCTTTATACAGGTTGTTTCTGTCTTGCACATGGGGATGGATTGGAGAGTGTTGTGATATTTTAGTACAAACCTGATGTACAACAACAACAAAAAAGACACTGATTTAGAGCTTTAAATATACTTATACCTAATCATAATGCTTTACACGGGTATCTTTCTTATGATGTTTGTAGTTACAGAAATAATATATACAATACTATATTTTTGTGTTTTTAAGTGGGTACAGAAATACATGTAATTTAGGTTTGAGCTGCTATGATTTCTTGATTAATTGTAAGCTGTGGTGTGTTTTTTTTCAGTAGGATTTCCTCTGTCTATCCTCCTCCACCGCTTTCCTTTTCCATCTTTGTGACCTTCAACCCCAAACTTTTCACTTCTATTTTTGTCATAATTATCTTGACTGCTAGATGGCGCCATTAACACAAACTGCAAGTGCTGCATTGAGATGTTTGTACAAACCGGCTTTATCATAGTGGAAGGAATGTCTCTTATTTTGCTAAAAAAAAGAATAACACAGCAGTAATATATGTTCTTAACCAGCACTTTAGAAATGGAGATTAGCACATAAGCTGAGATGGTGTCATGTGCTTATGCTAGGCGCCTTCAGAGACTTAGTTTATTTAAAAAAAAAAGAAAAAGGATTTTAAATTCTGTTTCGAGAATTTGTGGCGTAAATTCATCCTTGTGGATGTATAACCCCTGCAAGATGGTGCTAATTAAAGCATGTTTTCCTGAAGGAGAGTGTTTAGTCGCTGCTACTGGGATATAGTTCCTATTGATTAATTCATCTTCACTGAAGTTACCAAAGCAACCACATAGGAAAATTTCCCTGGTGACACTTGTTAGATATTTTAACACAAGGTTTGGCAAAAGACTAATTTTTAATGGATAATAAGCACTTTGTTTGCTCTCCTTTATTTTATTGACTCACTACAGGTTTGCTCTGTGTATTCCATCTTCCCTTTGAAGCTGATGTGTGTTACCTAAAGCATACGAGTAATAAAAGTTAAGAAGAAGTTTACATATTATTAAACTCATCATTTTAGGACATAAGGTTCTCCAGCATTGTACATTTGAAAATGTAAATCTTTTGAAGACTGTCTTGATTGGACAAGTATAACGATCATATTTTTCCATCTTCAAATATTGAAAACTACAGACTACACAGCTTACAGATGCCATAGATTTGTTTGTTGGTGGTGGTGGTGCATGTCTTGCAAATTAAATACTAAACTTAATGTGTTGGTAAGGGTTAGTGGATAGGATGTCTGGGAGACGGGTGTGGTGCTGGTTTCTTACTTCCCATCATGTCTGGATCACATTTAAAACACGTGTTCCCGCTCATAGTCAGGGTCATGCAAGTCTAGAGAGAAAAGAAAGGTGAAAGGTTTAGCAGGCAGATGATCTGTCAACTTGATACAAAGGTTTGAATAACAGAAACAAGAATCACAAGTTAAGATAAATCTTGATGCTGTAAGACTGTCTTTGTAAAACTAGGTAGATTTTGTTGTTACAAAACAACAAAATCTTGTATTAGTTTATAAACTTTATTAGTTTACTAAAATATTATTAGTTTATTTTTTATTAATAGTAAATTACATATTGCCTAATAGGTCATTATTAATAACCCTAATAATTATTTAATAATTATTAGGATTATTAAATAACCCTAATAATTTAGGGTTATTTTTATTACCCTAAAAGTAACCTTAGGGTTATTTTTCCATAAAAATCAAAGCTGCCTGAAGTAGCATAGCCATAAAGTTCTAAGTCCTGAAACATACACTAATAGTAAAGAGCATTTTTGCACTGCCTCGTTGTCTAACAGGAAATCTCAGTTTATTCATCAAAGCTTTAGCAGGACTGCCTTGGTTTAAAGCCCATCTCTCCATTTGGCTCAAACAAACACGGAGGAAGGAAGGTCTTTGTTTAATTCTCAATTAAACTTTAATTCTCAGTTTAATTTTAGTTTTAGCATGAGAACCTTCCTGCAGTAGTGTGACGTGGCGTTTTGTGGGTTTCTCACACTCTTGAACCTGAGCTTTCAAAGTTCATTTAGATGGGTGCCAGGAAAAAAATGCTTCACCAGCTCAGCACATTTAGTGTGTTTTTGCTAGTGAAAAAACGCTGGTGAGCAATTAGACATTTTACATAGAAATGACCATGTAAATTTATTTTAAGCCTTTCATATTTTTATTTTTTTAATATAAGGTTCATTGCAGTTATTGATTTTGATTGTCATATTTTTACTATCTTAACTTTTAATGTGTAAAAATAAATATGCAGATTTTTTTTTCCACAAAACTATTTACTATGCAAAAAAAAAAAAAAAAAACGGTATAAATAGTTTCATTTTCTGTTCTTCTTATTTGAAGGTGACTGAAACAGTTTTCAGTCACCTGAAAACTGCTCCTTTGCCAATTGGTCAAAGGAGCAGAAAATAAAGTTTAGGTTTAGGTTTTACATCCAATCTTGTGTAACAAAAGCAGACCAAATGTAACACAGGCGGACAAGAAGTTCTATGATTATATTTTTAAAATACCATCTATAGCTCAGTAGAGGAAAATGTGCTTATTGCAAGGACCCTCAAAAAAACGTCCGCTGACGTGGGGTTAAGAGCATACTGTAACTCAACGTGATACTGCAGTATGTCAAACAAAAAAAAAGTCTTATAGAGGACAGTCAGGTGTACTGAAAGGGTCGTCGGAGTTCCTCTTCCCTCTGGCACAGAACTTTTCCAGAGCCGCTGCAGAAGGAGGACACAGAATATCGTTACACTCTCTCAATAAACTATTGGAACTGCTGCAGACATGATACCCAGTGGAAGTCCACAACGGCATGACTACTGCAGTCCTTTAAAAACAATGACATTATTTAACTTGGTTTTGTTAACTTACCAATCAACGAGGGCACTACCACAGAAAAAGATGATGAAAAATAGGCAAAACGTGCCACAACCAAATACGGACGGCTTCTATTATGTTTTCATTTGCACGTGGCTCCCTTAATAATATCTGCACTCTCCTCACATCTCTTGCTAAGTGTCTTGGCACCGGTACATCAAACTGTTCCTGCACATGCCTCTCTACAAGTCCTTGCATAAAAATCCACGCAGAATCCTCCATAATCTGACAAATAATGTTTTTTGAGTCAGAAAACCGTTAAAACCAGCTGATACTGGCTGCCAGGAAGGTGACTGAATAAAGTATGTAAATGAGAAAATGTAGCTGAAGTCACCTAGCACCGATGTTTGTAGTGTGTTTTATTTACTTTTAAACTTTATTTAGAACTGTTAACTCTTCTAAATAAAGAGATTCTGGTTCGAATCTAACCAGAATAATTAGGTTGGATTCGATTTATCCGTTGCACAGGATTTCATTTCATTTCACCATGAGGCTGGTGAAGCCACATGGAGAAAGAGAATAATCCCAATCTGAATTGGGATTATTCAATTTTTTTAAATTGGATCCACTAATCCTTACCTAGTTTTACGAAGACAGTCTTACAGCATCAAGATTTATCTTAACTTGTGATTATTCTTTAATTTGAAGAAAAGAATAATCCCAATTTGTTTCAAATTGGGATTATTTATGGTTAATGAGGACATACTTTGCTTGGCGGGTAAATGTTCATGTATGATTATTTCTTTACTGTGTCTTTTAAAACCTGGTGAAGAAGAAATGCACTTCTTATATTTCTTGACTGGCATTTGATAACCTGTGGCATCGTCTGGCAGTTGTCTCAGGTACACTTGAAAAATAAACATGTTTCCATTGCTTCTGAGTACGAACACGTGTATTTCTTTCTGTTGTTTTTTTAGTATTAGAATGGTTAAATAACTACCTGAAACTAACTGGATTATTTGAGTCAACATTGCTTCCTGAACAATATTGCTCGGATACCAGGGAGCTGGTCCTGATGAACCTGCTCCCTCTTCTTGATCACTCAATTCTTCCTCCAAAACTGCATATAATCAGTCACAATTTCCCTGAAATACCTTAAAACTTCCTTCACTTCTACGTATTCACCCATAGTTGTTTACATTTTTACTATCTTATTTGTATTGTTTGCGTTATTTAATTTCCCTTTGGGGTTAATAAAGTGTTTTTGAATTTTGGCTTACCTTCATTACATCTTAGAAAAAGGTTTAAAGACATAGGAAAGTAGGAAGTAGGAAAAGAAAGTTAAAGAAGATGGAGGGTTTTCTTTCTAAGAGATATTTTTCTGAGCTCTCACACTCTGCTGTATTATGACTATTATGATTAGTTCACCCTTTTTTTTGTTTTTTTTAGTAAAGTTCATCTGAATAATTGATCTGACTCCTTGTTTTCAGATTAGTCAGAAACATGAGGAGCATGTGCATAGCAGTGCGTGGAGTGATGTTGTGTCACAGTATGAATGAAGACTTGAAGCGCAGAATGAATGTAAGTCGGTTTAACAAATGATATTAAAGATCCCAGTTGCAAAAGTACAAGGATTACACAGAGTTTTAAGCAAATTGGCGATCTGCTGGCATGCTGTTAGAAAAATTATCCTCCTGTTCATTTACTCATGAGTTTATTTTACAAGTTATGTTTTCATATTATTCTTTTATATTATTACTCTCATATTATTCTTCTTTTTATATTTACTTAACTTCTAGTTCTTTTGTAGTATATTATTAACTTTGTTTAGGATGTTTGTTTGGAAGCTAAAAACGTTAAACATTCATGTGTTATTAGTTCCATATGTAACTGATTAGTTGTGGTCAGTCACATGCCCTTGTAAGGGCATGTCCATAGGAGGTTCCAGAATGTAAAGACGGTTGGTCAATTCTCTGTGTGACTGTGTGAAGAAGCCCAACCTCCTTTTTCTATACAATAAAGAGAAATGCAAAGAAAGAACTGGCAGAATTGAGTCCAGACAGTGTTTGACAGCGATTCGTCGCGTCTGTTCTGAATTCTCCTATTCTGCAGAAAAGAAATTAAAAGAAACCTAATCTCTGTCTCTGGCTGATTCTTTGCAGGTTATGACAAATAAACCTATCACATGCTATTGAGGAATGTGGTGGCAGTACTGTAGATTAAACATGACTGGATGAATGAGATGTGTGGATTATATGTACTGCATTATTTAGAACAAGAATATGTTTTGTTTTTGATTGTTTTGCTCAAGACGAATGTGTCTGAATGGAAATCTTACAGGAAACTGTAGACAGTAAGCATGGCGTAGACTGCATAATAATGAATTACAGATATACAGATATAATTATAGATATATCTATATCTCTAGATATGTCCTATAGATATAGCTATAGACATAGATATACAGTATATCTATATATAGATCTATAGCTATATCTATGGATCTATATATATAAATCAGTATATATATACTGCATATATATGCAGTATGTACTATATATATATATATATATATATATATATATATATATATATATATATATATATATATATATATATATATATATATATATATACACACACATATATATATAAACTATTTGCATACAACTTCTGTTGTAATAATTTCTGATATTTGCTTGCTTTTTGTCCAATAGTAAGCAAATAGCAAAGGTCAAAGAAAAGAAACATTGTCTGAATCTGGAGAGACATCCTGTGTAGTTGACAGCAAGACTTCGTTGTCTTTGGTGTGCCTCTGGAAGTTGTTTTTATCTGACCAGTTAAGTGACTATGTAGAATGAACAGTTCCTTTTTGCAGCTGGACATTCTGTTGCATCTGAGTCACAAATCAGTCAGTCTTCATCAGGAGTGTCCAACACCTGTCCTCAACAGTCGGTGTCCATCATGTCTTAGATGTGTCCGTACTCCAACACAGCTGAGTTAAACGGCTTAATTACCTCCTCAGCAGAGGCTTTCTAAATAATTGTCATGACACGGGAAACATCTAAAACATGCAGGACGGCCTTGAGGCTGGACACCACACCTGGAAGGATTGTATTTCCTGTCTGAACCAGTTTGGAAATTGTCCCGTGGGAAGCTGGACAGAGAGATGTCAGGGTTCCAGCTGAATCAAGAGATGATACATGACTCAATTCTTACAAAGCTGAGTCCTAACACTCTGCTAAGCATTCGAGGAACATCGCAGCAATTTGAACATAGTGTTCACCTCACGTACCACCACATCTGGTGATGAGCAAGGAGTAAAAGAAACTGACAGAATCTGAAAAAACTTTAACAACAGTAAAACAATATAAAAAATTGAATAAACTAATACACCAACAGAAACAAACAAAACAAGCTATATTCGGGAAGGGGGATACCAGAATAATTGTAAAAAAACAGACCTACCAGAAAAAACAAACAAACAAACAAATAAATAAAGCAAAAACTATTCACCAAAAAGAACCCATAACAAAAACCACAAACCAAAACCAAAAGACCCAATAATTATGACAACTGCAGTTGGTTTACAGAATAAAAAATCTGGGTCGTCATGAGAAACATGTTTGTTTTCCTCTGTGGCAGCATTAACCGTAGCTATGTCCTCTGTCATCTCATTCTGTGAGAGGGAACTATTTAGCTCTTCCTGAGACGTTCCCTCTGCTGCTGGCTTCAAGTCAGCTGGCTTCAAGTCAGCAGCAGAGGGAACTACTTCTAACAAAGAAGATTCTACTACTTTGTTAGAAGTAGAATCTACTTCCTTTGCAGCTTTGCATTCCAGCATTTCAGGGTACATCTCTCTAATTTTATCCACTAACCCTATCCTTCCTAATTTAGGGCTGCTTTCCTCCTGCATGTCTTGAAATGGAGACGGAAGATTCCTGTATCTCTCGATGTTTTGTCCAACTTGTAAACCCACCTCAGGGCTCATACTTAGGTTTGGTTGATCAGAAAAAAGTCCTAATCCACCTCCAATAAAGTTTGAAGCGTTATCGTAAAACGAACCCATGTTGTCAGATTTGTGACTTTACTTCAATGCAAAATGTCCTTTTCGTCTCTGAAACTTTCCACTAAAAACAGAAAATCTTTTCCGAGTTTTTTTCTCGACGAAAGAAGTAAATGAAGTAGCGTCATGGGGACTACAACATCCAAGGAGACCTTCCGAGCGTCATAAACGACAGCTTGGCAAGCAACGTCACGTGTTCCATAAGGTCACGTAGGTGCTGGAGCAGGCAGAGTTCGGCTGACGTTACCTAGCAACATGGGCGTGGCCCGAGAGCGTGACAGGCCTAAGATCGAACGTGCGCTGCAGCCATGTCACGTGAGGCGCATATTAGAGCGGACACGCGACTCCCTGCCTGAGAGCTCAAAATGGCGGCTTCATTCGCAATACCCAAATTCCTTATAGTCCATGTAAATTTTATTACATGGTTTCTGTAATCAATGTTATTGATTGATGAAAGCACTTGTATATGCCAGTTTTATTTACCTTCACATCTTCGGTAGTGCAAATAATTGAGCTTAATGATTTGATTATTAACCCTTTAACTGCCCACTCGACCATATGATTTAGCACATTTTGAGTCTCTATATCTCAATATGAGGAGTGCCTAACTTAGCTTAACCTGATTGAGCCATGTCTGCCGCTTGGTTGAGGTACGATATGCTAAAGAAATCCACTGGAGGGCACTGTTTCTTTAAATAGTATTCTTCTTCTTCCCCTCTCCAACCAGGAAGTCAGAAACACAAAAATCTGTCACAAATATCGACTGGTTGTGGTAAAACTTTGAAAGGTAGAAATAGGTTTCTGGCATATAATAGTGTTATAGACCTTACTAAACAGAATTATGTTACTTGATACCACCTAAAAAGCTAAATTAAAGGTCTAATAATTTTTTTAAAATATGCTTGACCAAACGGTTGATTTGTCACTTTATGGTAAATGTTGCAAATTAAGCTAATGTAGTTAACATTTAATTTTTTTTGCTATAAAATCAAAAGTAATTTTCATCTATTGGCGTAAATATGAAACAATGTGTTATTACAGTGTTATACACTAAGAATAATTATAACATCATTATCTTACAAAATAATTTTTGTGACTTTCTGAGTTGATATTAGCAAATATGGTAAAATTTTAGAATAAATGTGGGGAAATCATAATTTTCACAACTACTAACTAATTTTAACTTTTCAATCACCACTAGAGGGACACTAAATCCTTCTATGGTGCAAAGCCACGCACTCTTCTCGCCCTTGTACCACAAAATCCTTAAGAATCTGATTGTCATCTAAGTGATGATGACCAAGTAGACGATCCTGATTATCAGCCCACACAAGCAGATGATACTGGAGACAGCTCTTCTGAATCCCTGGATGAAGAGGAGGCTCCCTGAAAAAGCAGATCTTCTACACAGCCACCTCGTAAAAGGAGCCGGAAAGGGAAACACACACTAAAAACTGTTCCCTTGGAGCAGCCAAATGACAACGCCGACCCAAGTTACACCCCAGGCCCCAACAAAAGCACAAGAAGAATCTGGAAGCAGGAAGACATTGATGAGTTCCAGGTTCTTAATTCAAGATTTTAACCCCTTGAAGCTGTGCCCTCACCCTTCCAGTATTTCAAAATGCTCTTCACTGATGAGATGATTGAATATATCGCACATCACACCAATTTGTACTCTGCTCAAGAGTTGGGGGATCCAATCAAGACTAGTCCTGAAAAGATAGAGCATTTCCTAGTGATCCTTCTTTTTATGGGTGTTTTCAATTTCCCATCACTGGAGGACTACTGGCACCGTGAATCACGCTTCGACCTGATCACTGACATCATGCCAAGGAGGAGATTCCAGCTGTTATGGCGATACATTCATTTATGAGGGAGATGTAGTCTGTGTCCAAAAGGAGTGTCCAGGTGGAAATGTGAGAAATGTAATGTCTTCCTGTGTTTGAATGCAAACCAGGAATGCTTTAAGTTATATCACCAGAGGTAAAGTGCATCTAATGCACAAAAAGAATGTTGTTTTGCAAACACATAGATAAGGTTGGAAATGTGATGTTTTAATATGTTTGGTAATGTTTTTTCTGTGTTTGCCATGTTTTTTCAAAGTTTAAATGAAAACAAGTAACACTAGTTCAGTCAATCCTCCAGATACGTGACACTTGTGTCCCAAAATACATGCTGTTGCACCAAAACAGAAAAGGTGTGCTGAGATATAAAAGCAACAAATGTTTCTATTGTTCTGCAGTATTTTCTTTTCCTTTTTGAATGTAAAAATGAATATTTTGCACTGTTACCTATAATCAGAAGTGGATTGAATGTGAGAATTTTGTGCTGTTGCACTTTAATACAGATACAGTCAAGATGGGAAGATTAAAAATGCAATATTCCCTTGTTCGACGCAATATTTTCCTTGGTTGAAATTCAAACCAGTGTTTTGTGGCATTTTGACAGAAATAAACTGTATCCAATGCCCCAGACATTTTTTGTTGGTTATTTCTTTATAAATTAGCATTTTATTTGAATTTATCTACTGTACTTGGTATTTTTATTACATCATATACTTAAACCATCAAGTGACATCTCAACTGTTTGGTAGAGATCAATATTTTAAAAACCACAGGGTCTGTTGGAAAATTTTTTTTTGATTGTGTATACGAGTCACCCTAGGGTAAAAGAAATGCAAAGAAAAAAATTTTCACAGGTTTTTTTCTTGGTGTGGTTGTTAAAGGGTTAATTGGCACTTATTACATTAACATTTTTCTCTCTTCTTTTTATTGGGCGTAAAAGCTGTGAATAGCAATATTGATTAAATGACTGTCTCATCTTATATCGACAAATAGGGTTTTTGACAATATTCTAAGTTGTTCAGATATTTTCGATGGATATAATTTCCACATGCAAAGGAACAACCTTCATTATAAAACCCTATCAAGGGTGTTAAACCCATTTTCATTGTGGACCCCATCAAAATCATAAAAGTCCAAATGAGGGACGATTGGGTCCGAAAGGACTAACAAAACTATCAAACAATAATGAATAAACTGTTCAAATATTATACTTCTCGGCATTCAATTAGTATTTCTTAAAATGAAATAATATTTATGTGTTATGTGTTATCTCCCTCGGACGTTCTGCATTCTTGTGATTAGACTCACCAGGCTTCCATCTTGCTCATCACCCCTCGTCAGGTTTGAAACTTCCTGGTTTTCATTGGCAGGAGGACTCTGGACCAATGTGCAACAGTCCAGTTCCTTTCCTCCTTGGACTCCTCTGATGTTGTCTCTGATTCAGGAGTGACTTGACTCGGGGGATGCTAAGCTTGGAGCTCATGTCTGGTATTCGTCTGTGTGTGGTGGCTCCTCGGGAATGGATTTCGCTTGACAATCCTCTCAAGGCTGTAGTTCTCCATGTTTCTGGTGTACTTTTACCTGTTACACTTCTTCCTTCCACTCAATGTTCAGCTAATATGTTTACATATAAAACTCTGAACAACCACCTTCTTCAGTAATTTAGTGAATTTCCCTGCTGGAATGAATAAAGTAATTCTTCTTCTTCTTCTTCTTCTTCTAATGCCCTTTTGCGATTTTCCCTCCTTGCGACGGGTGACCATGACTGTTTTCTATGCATCTGTCTTCCCTATGTTTGTGTAGCCTACTGTCCCAGAGTGAGGAACTGTTTAAAGACACCAAGAAATAAAACACAAAATGTTCTGTTTCTGAAGAACTTTCGCATAAAGTGTCCAACCAGAGAGCCACAATGCTACTCTAGGAATGGCTTTAGTACGCCCTCTAGAGGCCAGTTAATGGCATGGGTTGATGTCACATATTTCCATACTGTGCTACTACGGTAAAACCTGGAAATTTGTTTGTTTTTGCAACATTTTGAACATTTATATCCATCATCTACTGGCCTGATTGTCTTAATTATCAACATGAAACCCAGGAAAAAAATTATTTAATTTTTTTGACATACATTAGGAGTGTGGGGATGGTACAAAGGTCAAAGAAAAGAAACATTGTCTGAATCTGGCGAGACATCCTGTGTAGTTGACAGCAAGACTTCGTTGTCTTTGGTGTGCCTCTGGAAGTTGTTTTTATCTGACCAGTTAAGTGACTACGTAGAATGAACAGTTCCTTTTTGCAGCTGGACATTCTGTTGCATCTGAGTCACAAATCAGTCAGTCTTCATCAGGAGTGTCCAACACCTGTCCTCAACAGTCGGTGTCCATCATGTCTTAGATGTGTCCGTACTCCAACACAGCTGAGTTAAACGGCTTAATTACCTCCTCAGCAGAGGCTTTCTAAATAATTGTCATGACACGGGAAACATCTAAAACATGCAGGACAGCCTTGAGGCTGGACACCACACCTGGAAGGATTGTATTTCCTGTCTGAACCAGTTTGGAAATTGTCCCATGGGAAGCTGGACAGAGAGATGTCAGGGTTCCAGCTGAATCAAGAGATGATACATGACTCAATTCTTACAAAGCTGAGTCCTAACACTCTGCTAAGCATTCGAGAAACATCGCAGCAATTTGAACATAGTGTTCACCTCACGTACCACCACATCTGGTGATTCTTGCACATATATCGCCTCATTTCAATGCCCTTTCAAAGTAAATTTACCAGTATATACCTTTTTTTCACAAAATGCTCACATAACATTATTTAATAATAGCTTTAATAACCATTACATGTTTTTGATTTTTATGAAATTAGTGTATGCTGATAATATGTGGAACTTAACTACAATATTTTTCTCAAATGTTTTCATCCAAAGATACAGACGAAAATGGCAATAACTTAATTTCATTTGAGATTGTCTACACTTTGTCACAAAGAAATCAGTTTTTGACGACAGTGTAAAGATGTTCATATATATGCTGGCATTTTTTTTATAAAACCAAAACTTTATAGCACATTTATGGCACATTTTCTTTATAGAAAAGTGACACTGAGCGGAGCAGCTAAATCCAGACATCAGCACACAGTGAAACTGATATTTAAACACTAGATGGCGACAATAATCATCCATCCATCCATCCATCCATTTTCTATCACCCTTGTCCTTAGTGGGGTCAGTAGGGCTGCTGGTGCCCATCTCCAGCTAACTTTCGGGGCAAGAGGCGGGGTCACCCTGGACAGGTCGCCAGTCTGTCGCAGGGCAACGCAGAAATAGACAGGAAAAATCGCCACTACACTCGCACCTATAGGGAGAATTCAGAGAGACCAATTTACCTAACAGTCATGTTTTTGGACTGTGGGAGGAAGCCAGAGTAAACCCACGCATGCACAGGGAGAACATGCAAACTCCATGCAGAAAGACCCCGGGCCGGGAATCGAAATCAGGACCTTCTTGCTGCAAGGCAACAGTACTACCAACTGCGCCACTGTGCAGCCCCAACATTAGTCCACTGAGTCCCATACGTTCATCGCTTTTCAGTGTTTACAAATCACACTTTTGACAGCAGATTTGGAATTACTACGACAGCTTTGAAACAAAAAACTCTATTATTAAATAGAAGTGTGGTCTTTGAAGTAAATCTAAGAAAACACTCAAAATTGTCATTAAAATCCCAGACAGCTCCACCCCCAACTTATGTTTGATTTGATTCAATAGAGTCTCCATCTCCCTGTTTGCATGAAAAGGGATGGACTTCACTCCCAGCATGCCTTTCTGTAAGCACCTTAGCTGACCCTCACACAGCTTTTGAAATCACACAGCTGTGGAGATGGATAACACACAGTTCACTGCTGGAACTCGAGTTTCCCTCCCTTACACAGATGGTCACCTTTGAGCCTGCAACCTTAAGCTCTCTTCCTGTTCCATCTGACAACTGCAGAAGTGAAATGAATGCATGAATGTAGGATTAGTGATGACAAAGCAATTCTTTTACGAATCATTGACCAGAAATAATTGAAGCTGCAGCATGCTGTATCATTTAATCTGAAGCCAGTATTGGGGGAAAAAAAGAGACAGCACTGCATGCGCAAAGGTTTACGATTATTTTAGTTTTCTTACATTTCTTGTACAGAAGATGGAAAGAATTTTACGAGATGCATCAAGTGCAGATCACATACCAAGTTTTCAAATTTCAGGTTTTTTTTCTTTAAATCACCTTGGTGGAACTAAAAGTTATTTGTGTCAGACAGTTTAATGTTTTTTTGTAGATTCAAGAGTAAAACTAAAAGAACCGGACCTGTCATTTTGTGACAGTCTGGCCATAACAAAGTTCCTGAAGGTTAAACTTAAAATTGTTCCTCGGTTAAGTTGAATGTTATATTTAACTCAGAGCAAGTGCTCAGGCTTTTATGTCGAAATGATTAATAAGTCTTGCTGCTTAAAAGAGGAAATAAATTTTGCTAAAACATGATCCAGATAAGGATTTAAGTGTAAAAGCAAAACTCCTACCAGGGACATATAGTTTATCAATTTATGTTAGAGTTAGGCATATGCAATCAGGTTTAGGATATGGTTCAGGGTTAAACTATAGAAATGAATAAAGAGTGAATGGACAATAGACAGTAATTATCTATTATAAAGTTGCAGATTATTTTAGCCTAGACAAACACTTCAAATAGGGGGGGAAGAAACATTTGTTACTCTCTGTCTACCAGAAATCTTGGTATTGCTGATAAGCTCTGATGTAAAGATGCTTTCCACTATCAGTAAATTTGCCACATTAAATGATGATTTCTATTCTTTCAGATGTTACAGAGTTCCTTTTACTATTATCATTGTGCATGAAGGTGAAGCTACATTAGCAGAACAACTAAGGAGACATACAAAATACGCTTGATCTCAACACACATGTATTGTAATCATGTCACAGTAATACAGATAAAGTATGATGCCCTGATGACTGTTTCTTAAAGGTTTTTAAAGCAGTAAGATTATAAAAGCGCACACAGTCACACATAAACACGCATACACATCATCGTGCACGCCTGCGGACAAGGTTTCAGTTTGAAACACAGATTCAGTCGTGTCCTGCTGAGCTTGCTCTAACACACAGTGTTCCTCTGTGGGCGAGGGCTCGTCAGGAAAGCTGCACTCTTCAAAGTCAGTCTTTTTTCTTAGAAGGATGATTTTGTTAAGGAAAGAAACCATCACAAAACAAAAAATATGATCAAGAATTAAAATGTTCTCTTGAAACAAAATGCATACAGCAGCTCAGCTTCAAAGAAGATTTTTGTTTCTCTGAAAACGACAAGCACACGCAGCTATCAGATTGTTTCTGGTTGTATTTCCAGGTTTTGTGGGTTTAATTGCGCCTGTAATTTTCCCTTTCATTAATACTTTATGAACTCAAGCTGACTGGTGGCTCCACAAATAACGTTTTAACATATTTTTTTTAACTTAAATACTGAGGGCACATCAAGATAAAAAGGTCATAATTAGATGGTAAACATGTTTCACTTGATTTTTACCGGAAGTCCAAAACCTTTTTGTTAACCATTTCAGACAATCTTTCTTCAAAGGCAACATATCAGGTGTGAATGTTTTCTCGTGGCAGAATCAGACTTACAATTTTCATAATTAAGTACTAAATTCTGCATCAAACTCTATCTGTATGTAAACAAGGTCATTGGAAGCTTACAAAACCACTAACAAGTCTTCTGAATAAATCTTTGGAATAAATTATTCAACAACTTCAGGTTGATGTAAGCAGTTTGTTTGGTGCGTACCCCACTCTCCACACTTTTAGACTGCCTTGGTCGAGATAAGTTAAAAGGCTTAAAATAAGCCTTTATTTTAAGGGTCCTACATTTTTTTCAGTAGTGAGTCAAGAATATACAACTACTACTGTTACAGCTGTTTAATCTTCCACTGAAAAAAAAGTAGTGGAGGGACTATGAAGACTTAGCTTAAGACTTTACATTTTGATTAAACTTATAGTTAAAACAACAATGTCTACCCAGTCAAATTGGTGAGCAGGAGGAGGTAGAGTGTACGGCTCAATCTGGTTGGGGTGAATGCAGTCCAGACCGATGGTTCTCCCCGGCTCTGCCTCTCTCATGCCTCGTTCAGAGGGGTTAGCTTATCCTGAGCTGCACTGAGCCTGTAGTCATGCTTCACTCTCAGCCTCACAGCTGGCCACAGTTTGTCATCAGTTCACACTTTCTCAATCAGACGCCACCTCAGAATCCACCGCTGTTCACACATGTAGGAAAACAGCCAGGAGACGCCACAAAACTGCAAGTCATCATCCGCATGCCAAAAGAATGTTCCTCAAGAATGTTCTGTTCCTCATTTTTAGCTTCCTTTTTCCAAACAGTCCTTCCAAGCACCGCGGTCAAACATTGTGGTAAACAGGCAGCCCTGTTCGTTAACACACAGACCAAATAAGGCATATAGACATTTAGGTATTTGCTTATTGGATCAAATGAGAAGATTTAGGAACCGCAGCAAACGGGTTTCTGTTTATTTGATGATGAACAGGCCATTGAAATATAAAGATTCTTTCGCAAACAAACACGCGCCTTTACTCCTAAGGACTTTGCTAGATATCATCTGTAACTCCACCCTGACTGAGTTTAGGGATCTCCAAGGTTTTGAGCTTGGAGATCAAGAATGGGTAAAACTGTGAATTCTTTAAAGCCATTAGAGTATAAAGTGTCTGGCGTGGTCGGAGCGAAGTCAAACTGTGGACACACGGTCACCTGTGTTTTATGGATGTTTGTTTTTGCCCTTCCTGGTGTTCAAGACACACCGAGCCAAACTCCTGTGAAAACTCTCCCGCTGAGACAAACGTCATGGTGTGTGTGGTTTACAACATAAATACTGCAATCATTCATGGCAGAGAGGATCTGCTATTATGAGTTTAGAGGCAGAAGGAACAATGATTGATGAGCTCCAAAATCAGATTTGATTTTCTGCATTATGAGAAAATAAGAACGGTGAGACATTCTTCCACTGCGTCGGACCAAAACTGAATTTAACGTTTCGGTACGTACTTCCTCATGGCCTCGGATAATTGCTCCTCGAAAATATCTATCCTGCCCTGTGGCTGAAAAACGAGCTTCTGGAAGTTGAGTAGTTGGGGTGAATAAGATGTTTTTAGCTTGGAACTCTTTTTGGTCAGCGTTGTTTTTTTTCCCCTCTCAGAATTCTCCTCTAATACTGTTTTCTCATGAATTGACCTTAAATAAATACTAGTAAAAGCATTGTTGTTCAAACCAGGGATGGACTGGAAATAACAAAAGGATCACAGCAGACCTACTCAAAAACACCTAGTTGTTCACTTGAGACCTATTTGAAATGTGCAGGTTTGGAAGTATCCATGCTGTGAAATGACCTATATAAGACTGAACTGATACATTTAATTTAGTTTTGACTGTATGACTATGACTTTATCCAAGTATCTCTTGCAGTAGACATGCTCATTATAGAGTTAACATATTCAGTAGTTTGAACAGGACTAGACCAGCATTGGGTTGTTGGTTGTTACCTTTGAGATGATAAAATGTCAGAATCCTGTTTATTGCTGGGAATCGAAGCTGTAATTTTTTTAATCATACGCCTAATTCTTCATTGCTTTGTAACAACATTTCTTTGTTTGACAGGATGGACCTGCTTCATTTCTCAGTGCTGTTGGTGGTGAGTTCGGTTTTCTTTACCAACAACCTCACTCTTTATGTTTGACTTTGCTGAAAGATGTTTCACAAGTATTTCTGAGGAAACTTTACAGTTTAAATGTTATATGTAAGGAATATGTCTAGTAAGTTAAACTGGATCAGCATGCACTGCACTATAAAACTTGACCACTTCTTACTGTGACTTACTAATGGTGTTTTTATTTGCATAAAATCACCAAATCACGTAGAAAATATGACCGTACCAAGCTGCATATCAGTAACATGTAATTTAACTGTTATATGATTGTAACCGCTTGACCTGGTGGATAAATTCCTGATGTTTCTCACTGGGTAGGTTCAGGTTCAGGAAACTCCCTTTGCATGAGAACAGACTCTTCCAGACACTGGACTTCTTTTCACAGGCTTTCTTGGTTTATTTGAACTCATTTTAATATTCTGCTATAAAATCTTGCTACGTTTGATTACTGTCCTTTGTTATCCTGAAGAATCACTTAACTGACTGTAATCACAACCAGATGTTTTAATGACACCAGAGGATAAGAAGGGATGCTGAGACTAAAGCAGCTATTTGAGTTTCAAGTCTCTAACTCTGTGTGTCGTCTGGCCTAAATCAGAACCAGCTGACTTTGATGAATGGATACATTGCATCATTTTGTTATGTTTCAGCTTTGTACTAAATTAATTTCTTTTTTTCAATGTTTCTTTCTTTGCATATATCCGGTGTTTGTATGAAGAGTACAAGTCTGAATCAGTTGAAACTAACTAACGTAATAAAAATACGTCATGAAGTAAATCTGGTTTATCTTACTGGAGTGTGACATGATTGCATTATTTTATTGATTCTATTTTTATGTTTTTAATCTTTTACCTTCAGTAGGCTTAGTTTTCATTATTTTACTCTCTTCTCTGTAGCTTTAGTTGCATAGTGAGTATTTTATATTTTTTTATTAAAATTTCAAATGCAAAGTTGAACTCTTTTGTTAATAAACTCTTGTATAATCCAGATAAGTTGTTTGTTTCATACACATATGCAGAATATTGCTACTCGGCATAAGTCACTTGTGCTGCCCTTCATTGTTTTGAAAGATAGCTCTTATAAGGCAAGTATTTATAAATAGTAACTGAGACTAAACAATTTGGTGCCCTAGCTTGGTCATTTTCATCTAAATTACTAGTTTTATTAATAATTGTCTTACAAGATAATAATTATTCATAGCCAGACTCCTTCACCAAAACAGTCTGGTATTATCTGAAGGTACAGACTACACAGTATATGCATGCCATTGATTTATTTATTTTTTGTGCATCATCCTCCAGTTTGGACGAGTTACTGCGGCTCACAGACGTCCCGGACTGGAAGCTGTGGAAGTGTCGCTTGAAGCTGCAGCCGCCTCGAGTCCAAACAGAGGCTTCTTCTTCTCCACCTCCGGCCGGGTCGCACCGCTCCGCACAGTACGCACCAACATCGGTTAGCCTGGAGATACTTAAAGGTTTGACATCCTGGACAGGCTGACAGTTCATTTCAGCGCAACACGAACACAGACACAGACAGGGCAAACCACCAGGCACACTCACACCTAAGGAGAATTTAGAGAGACCAACTAACTTAACATTCATGTTTGTGCTCTGTGGGAGGAAGCCAGAGCACCCCGTGAGAACCCACGCTTCCACAGCGAGAACATGCAAACTACACGCAGAAAGACCCCAAGCTGGGATTTGAACCTGGGATTTTCTTGCTGCAGATCAACAGTGCTACCAGCTGTGCCACTGTGCAGCTTTTTTAAAAAGTTTTTTGTGTGTGTGTCTGCCAGGTGTGTGTGTGTGCATTTCCAGCAAATTAAATACTAAACAGAATGGGTCTGGAAGAGTAGGATGTCTAGGAGACGGGTGTGGTGCTGGCATCTTATTTCCCGTCACACGTTACGGTGGTCTGGATCATATTTAAAACACATGTAAGTAATTTCCCTGCTGGGATGAATAAAGTACTTCTATTCTATGTCCCTGCTCCTGGAGCGGCTCAGTAAGTCTAGGCTTGACAAATGATAGAAATGAAATTTATAAGTTAATAGATATATTACATATATCTTGGTGCTGTAAGACGAGCAACTCTTGAGACTTTGTCAAAACTAAATTTCGTAGCTACTATCACGTAGGGTTGTTGGCCCATAAAATTTAAGGCCATTTAAGGTAGCAAAGCCGTAAAGTTGGAAGTCCTGAAATACAGCAGTAATAAAAAGCTTTTTTACTCAGCAGGTTTAGCAGCCTCATTATCTGACTGGAAACCTCAACTTCTCCATCAAAGCTTTAGCAGGAACATACTGGGTAAAAGCCCATCTCTCCTTTTGGATCATAGCTGACTAGGTTGCTGCAACAGGTTGGCTCAAACACACACACACACGCACACACACACACACGCACGCGCGCACACACACACACACACACGCACGCGCGCGCACACACACACGCACACACACACACACACACGCACACACACCCCACACACTCTACATGCAGCTGGAAGATCAAGAGTTTTTTTTTGTTTTGTTTTGTTTTTTTGACGCAGATGAGTCGTGAAAAGACAAAGTGTGTGGTCTGAGACTCTCAGCTGATCCAGCATTTGGAGAGGCAGTAAACTCTCAGAGCTTTCACAGCCCTGCTCACAGAAAACTGGGAGTCAGCTGTGGATGATGAAGAAGAAGATGGAATGCAGTCTGTGCTGGATCTTTTTCTTGCTGTTGGAGCTGGGTTGGATAAACATGAGCTCCAGCATGCACAGGGATGGTGGCAACACGGTAAGTTCATTTATGAAACTTTGCATCATTTTTGTAGGTTTTTGTTGTAGGTTTTATTCCATGTGCAAGCACAAAGTGACAAAAAGAATAATAATTTTGCAACTGATGGCCTTTTCTCGCAGGTCAATAAGCAAAGCCATTGTACGAGTGTACGAGTCTGAGATTGCATCTTGCTCAGACGTTTTATAATAAATTAAACGTTAATCACTTGTTGCTAAGGCAGTAGACTGATGCATGTGTTGCACACTCGAACAGTAGTGATGACGGGACATGAGGTGGTTGTACATTTTCTTTACTTTCCTTTTTTTCTGAAAATACAAACAACATTCATAAATCCGACGTGCGTCACACTATGGCTGCTATGTTCTACTGAGTTTACGTTCTTCAACACAGAAACTTAGGACCCAAGGCTGTCCTAAGCGCCTGTTCAAAACTGGTCCCTTTCTAAACTCATTTCACTCTCAGCCAGAATAGTTACCAACATATATATGAATGTTCAGCTTAACATGGACAATGAAACACAGTGCTTTTTAATAACAAAACAAAACAAAATATTCATAGGAGAGAGAATAGAGTCATATTTTAATGGAGGGGGAGTGGGTTCCTTGATCTAAAGTCCCCAGCAACTGGTCCCCCACACATGTTTAGTCCTAACAGCAACCATGCTCATCTATTTAGCTTTAACAAGAATACCAGTTGGAAATATGTTAGGCATTTGGCTTCATTTGTACTTATTACAAACTATGCAGGCATATATCCAGGTAAACTCTTTCAATTTCAGTTGTTTCTTTATGCACAATCTTTAGATTGACTCTGATACTCAGTCGCAGTCACAACCCACAATTTCAGCTTATACTGGAAATACACCAAACATTTTGATTATTTCATGGTTCTCAACCCCTATTTCCAGACCTGCCATATGGGATCATATTTTTTCTCAGACATTAGTCTAGGAAGGTCTTGTTTTCATCTGAAGTGCTTTCCAGTTTCCTTCTCATGTAGTTTAGATGCTTGACCATTTAAAATGTAGAGCAATTAGAGCTGAAAAAAATATTACTTTCACAAAAAACTATTTCTGATATGAAATCACGTGGATTTGGCTGCTTAGTTACACTTAAGCATCTTTAGATTCTATCAAACAATGGGGGTTCTGAGTGGCTCTGGTTCTATTTTGTTCTGGTTTGGTCAGCATGGGAACTCTGCCTTCCTGTGGTAGCATGACATGAGGTTTATGGGTTTCTCACACCCTTGAATCCCAGCTTTAAAACTCCTTTTGGAGGTGTGCCAGCAAGAATGTTACGGCCAGCTTACAACATTTTGCTATTTTTTGTACATCCAGCACATGTGTCTTGGCATTTTAATTGTTTTAGCATTTGTAAATACTGTTGGTGATGTTATGTGTTTAATGTAAAAGGTGCTACACACTGACAATTAGCAAGTGTTGTTAAATCAATACCAATTACATCCAGATTTAGTGTAAAAACACCTGCATGCAGTTGGTGGTTTCACATGGAAATGACAAAATGTAAGTCTAGACTAAGTTATTTATCAGTCTATAAATGGTTGCAAAGCAATTTTTGAATCTTTGGGATTCTGAAGTGAACGTCAAGTGAGAGTCAATATACCCAAATGGAGAAAACATGGAGCGGTAATGAAACCAATCCTGTGACATGAGCTGCCTGCCAGAGACACTCTGGGTTTTTCCAGAGATTTCTGTGTACAAAATAATGTTTTGCACCAGAAGGATTTTCACATGTAATTTAAACTGAGATGCTTAACTCATTTCAGCAGGATATCACTTCACAGCAGATTATGAGATCAACATCTGTTACCATAGAAATGCAGCTGGGCTTTAAAAAGATCCACCTTCATAATACAAAACAATAAGGTTTAGCTCAGCATGGACAGCTAATGTCACTTTATAGTACAACTTTCTCATGTTCATTTGATACTGAATATTAAAAGCCGTCATATTGAAAATGAAATTAAAGCATTCACAGATTATAGTTTTCATGCTAATTGTCCATCTATTGTGTATAAAATTTAAATTCTGAATCCATAGCCACACTTGATGAAGACATCTGCATCATGTTAATTTAAATGTTTGCTTTTTTCATTGTGGAATTATGCTTATCACTAAAAAATTTCCAGTTTTCAAATCAATCATAACTGCACCCCAGTTAACGGATTGTTTCAGTGTTTCTGTGTGTTTTCTTGAACCCAGGGGGCAAGGAGACAGTGGGAGAAGCAGGTCCGCTCGTCCTCCAGTTTGGACGAGCTACTGCGACTCACAGACTTCCCAGACTGGAAGCTGTGGAAGTGTCGCTTCAAGCCGCAGCCGCTAAAGGTCCAAACAGAGGCTTCCTCTTCTCCACCTTCGGTCGGGTCACACCGCTCCACACGCTACGCAGCAACACCGTTTAGCCTGGAGATACTTAAAGGTTGGATCGTGTGCAAATCACTGGATGTGGGTTTGTAATACTATTCATCATTGCTTTCCCTCTTAAGCCATAGAAGAAGAGTGGCAGAGTATTCAGTGTATGCCCAGGGAGACGTGCATCGATGTGGCCCAGGAGTTGGACTTTCATACCTCAGTTTTCTTCAAGCCACCCTGTGTATCTGTCCACAGGTGAGTTTTGCATGCAAGTTCATGTAATCCAACTTTTAATCACTTTTACAGTGGAGAAAAAATAATCCCTAACACCATAGTATCATGTCAGTTGTTGATAAGCTCTGATTCTTGCTGACAGGTGTGGTGGCTGCTGCAACGACGAGGGCCTAACCTGCAGGAATACATCTACTGTATATGTGAATAAAACGGTGAGTAGCTCACAATGCAGTTGAGTTTTGAAGGAGTAAAAGTAGTTTTCAGTAGTTGAATTTAACAACTCTGTGTCTGTGATTTAGATTTTCAGCTTTACACCTTTTAAACTTGTACCAGAACCCGTGCTGATAAAAGTCGCAAACCACACCGCATGCAGCTGCATGGAGCCGGCAATAATTCGACGTAACGCTCAGCAACGCAGGCGCAGTGGGTGGGTAGAGAAAGTCTCAAAACACTTTGCTATCACCTTTGTTGGAGTTCATGTTTTCCCCTTGTGGTTCAGCTGCCCTCTGATGAGACAGATGTTGGAAGCAGAGGATTCTGGGAGACTTTGTGCTAGTGGATGGATTTGGGATTGTTCAAGTGAAAAATGCATACCTTACCCCTCCAGTACATCAGGTTTGTTTTTGGTGAAATATTTCTCAGTCTTTTGACATGTTCCAGAATTAAAAGCTCATGTTTTTTTGTTGTTGTTTTTTTTTTTAAGGGAAAGGTTTACCATGCAGGAATATCCCCCTGGAATTTGTTGAGTTTTGAATGTTGTCACTACCACTATTGCATCAGTAACGTCTTTTGTGCAGAGCTTCCCCTCAGGTCCTGGTTGTCGGACTGTGAGATAGACGTGGAGCGCTGTGAATGTCTGCCCAGACCTCAGCCGATTGTGTGGGCACCCACAGGAATTTGATAAAGATTTGTTCAGGTAGAAGTGGTAGTGAGTTTGATCTAAAACTCCCTTGTTTTCCCCAAATCTTTACTCCTTCAGTTACATTAAATATTGTCAGAGTAAAAACAAATCATTTCAGAAAAAGAAACAAATTTATGAAGTTCCACTTTTGTAGGATCAGACCTATAAAATCTGATTGTACAAAATCACTATTATGTATAATAGTTTTGTATAATTGTTTTGCTTTGATTAATTTAACCTGCCTGAAAGACCTTTTCGAAATACTTTGCGGTGGTAATAATACACTTGCTTGACTCAAGAGAAGAAAAAAACAAAGTTTGCTTTCTGTACATAAAAATGTGCTGCTCCTAAGACCGCCGCTGAACTCAGTTTAATCCATAGGAAATAAAAGTCTGAAAGGCTTCCTCTTTGTACCTCATGATCCTCATTGATTTCTCTTTGCCTTGCAGGTGCAAACTGCCCAAGTAGAGCTTCACTGGACATAACAATTACGACAAGCTGCTCAATGAAGAGCAATGACTAACATAAAATGTCCTATAATTTATTTAGTCTTATTTATGCAAATCACTTTAATTATATTAGCTCACTTGACCGCGTTAATAGACTGGTTTAACATGACAGGATTAGGCTTTAATCAGTGTACAGTGTATGAATTTGTATGATATTGCATTCATTCCTTGTGCGCTGAATGTGTAGTATACAAAATAAAAGATTATTTTTATAATTCAAAACTCCTGATATCTTTGTTTCTCTGATATTCTGCTGTTTACATCCAAGTTAGCCCAGAACTCCAGGTTCATAATCAAAGTTGTACTTATTCTTTCATTCTTTATTACCAATGTCTGAGCAGGTCTGTGTGGAAAAATTTAGAAAAAGAAGGTCTCTTCACGTTCATTGCCACTTCTATGAGAGGCATTAATATATATAGCTACAAAATAAAACTGAGCCGGTATATATATATATATATATATATATATATATACAGTATATACCGGCTCAGTTATATTTTGTAGCTTTAAAACAATCTTGCACTGACAGTTTAGAATGGAAAATATGGTTTTCAGTTTGACTATATTTAGTTAATTGAAAAGTTGTATAACACTAAATATATGCAATTTTTGTTTTTAATAAAATCATCAGGGCTAGCTTTAGTTACACCTCTAAAGTCCCATTAAAGTATCAGATCATTTGAGTATTTTCTAATTACATTAGCGATGTAGTCTAGTAGTAGTGGTTTTGAATGCTAACATAAAGGTCATTTCACTTCTTCGAAATAGGAAAACATGCTATTCAAAGAAGACAGATGTGTGTTGATTTTTAAAGGGGCATTTTATAGCACATTAAAGTGCCCATTTTACCTTCAGTTTCTATAAAAATGCTGTTTACATCAAAAATAACTGAAAAGAAATTTGACTTAGTAAATTTACGCTGCTGCCACTAGTCTGCTGGAGCAGAGTGGAGAACGTGGGTTCACAGTGGGGTGCTCTGCAACCCCATGAAGGAGCATCGAGTAAACAGGCGGCACTTTGCATGAGCAAGTGTCCAAATGGTTGCCACTGGGGGCAAAAGGATTCCTTAAACATGCATAAAAGAATCCAAGAAACACTCCAGGTATGTTTGTGACGAGAGAATAACATTATAACGTGATTTAAAACAACAAAAAAGTGTTTTCCAGCCTCATAGTGCCATTTTATAGCTTAATCAGTAACTATGCTAACTTTAGTTGTCATAAACAGGCTATATCGTTGCCCTTTTAAGTCAAAAATGACTAGAAGAAAATAGCTTCTTAAGTAAACTTCTGCAATCAGAGTTGATTATATGTAGGGAATAAAAAATAGTAATAAATAAAGTCTTGCTCAGACTAATTTAAAAGAGCACAATAACACAGACTTCTTAATGGAAATCTATTCAAATCTAAAAATGTCTCCTTTAAAAACCCCAGAGCCATGAGCAAGCAGGGCGAGCAAAAGACTCAGAGTCTCAATGGTCACGGCCAACATTTGTTTTTCTGTTCATTTTGCTGTTGAAGCAGGAAAAAAGAATTGATTTTCACGTGGGTTTATGAAATTTCTTTCCACAACAATGCTTCCAGTCGATAAAATGTGAAGAGGAAGGCGTGATGTTGGTACATTCCTGCTGTACAAGGCTCTTAATTGATTTTTGTGATTCATTAATAGGTCAGACATTGCAGTGTCTGAATGCAGTCATCTCTGTCGTGAGCGCAAAATACTTTAAACCCGAGGAGCAAATTTGTTTCTCTTTTCTTCTTCCTTTCAAAAAAGCCAAACTAAAAGGAGTCAGCTGCTGCTAGCGGTGACAAAAGGAAGAATTTTGTCTCCCTCTTCTTGTAGAATTGGAGTACTCCTTTTTCTTGTAATGTTCCTGATGTTTACCTGAGTTGAACTCTTTCTGCTAATGTTTCAAGGAAAAATTGCATAAACGAACTAGTAATATAATCTAATTCTTGAAATGTTTTTTTATATATACATTTATGACCAAATACCTTTCAGGAAACATAACTAAAATTGTTAGCATCTACACAGTGGGGCTGTCTGTCTATAAATATGATGCAAACCTAGAATACTTTAAAGTGACTCCCACTTATCCGAAACAATTTTTAACAATTAACAGGCAGCTGTAAACCATCTTCTGAAAATCCCCATGGTTCATTACTGTGTCTTTATACACAAAATTATAACTTAATTTGTGAGGAAATCTGATCAGATCTTTATTTTAACACAGAACTTGCTTTCTAAAATGGATACTTTTGAGATGATATCAAAATCCTGACCTTGTTTGTTTTTCAAGCTGATTAATGAAAGTTTGGATTGTGAAAGGATCTCATCTGCTCAGACTGACAGATTTCTGAAGTTTCTCTCAGTCAGCCCTTTCACCTTGGAAAATTTAGCTTATTGACACAAAACAAAAGCCTGTAAGAGCAGTGTACAGGCTCCAACATCTCATCCCTACAAAGAGGTATTGTCAAGATTGGTTTTTCTTCTGTGTTAATTTGAGTTTTCTGTGCGTTTATTTTGGATTTCTGTGTCTCGAGTCTCCGTGTTGTCCTGTCTACCCTTTGATTGTTCCCAGGTGTGTCTCGTTCTGTGATTACGTCTGTGTATTTAATGCCACCTGTGTTTCTGTGTCTTTGTCAGGTCCTTGTCTTGTTTATCTATCTGTCGCGCTGTCCATTCGTGTTTCTAGTTACTACCAGCATTGAGCATTAGCTTTCCGCTCAGCTGTGCTGCCTGGTTTTTTGGACTTTATACTTTGGACGTCATTAAAGATCATCATTTTTGCACACCTACCTGGGTCCTCAGCGTCTGCCTCACCACTTCAAACCGCACTTCATGACAGGTATGAAATTTGGCTATTAGTTTTAGGGGCGAATAAACACCCGGTGTCACCTTTTTTTTTCCACATAAACCCTCTTTAGTTGTTTGGTACTTGGTTCACTAAGTCTTGGATTCAGCTGTGACTTTATAGTTACCAAAAAGTAAAGCCTGGATCCATGTTGGTCTGGGGAAACATGAGGCAAATGGCAAGGAGTGAATAAAACAAAAGTGCTTATATACTGGTGTGATTGCTGGAACAATGGAGCAGAACTAATTACAAAATGGATGCAGCTGTGAGGGAAGAGCAGAAGGCAAGCAGAGGGAAAGGGAAACAACACAAAGGAGAAAAGAGACAAAAACACCAGCAGGAGGAGCTGAGGAAACAGACTTGGCCACAACTGGACACAAGAAATAAACGGCAAAGATGAACTCACTAAAATAACTAAGAACAGACTGAACTAAAGTGAAACAGTCTAATCAAAGGGAAAAACACAGAAAAATAATAAAAGCTATAAAAACCAAACCACCCAAGATCCAGACATATGGTTCTTCCATATTGCTTTTTCTCTTGTCTTTCTGAGAAGAAAAAACTATTTTAATTGAAAAGGACAATTCAAACCAAATTGCCAGTGTGTGGTTAGTTTAATGTTTTTAACTCGTAATGCTTCCTACCTTGATTTCAATAAGAACTTTCACTTGCATCAAAAAAAACAATGTGAGAATATGTCGACGGAAAAATATGAAGACCCACAAACAACTTCAACCAGTGGTGGTTTAGCGTAGCGGCAACACGATGATGAATTTAAGTTCAAATCCAAAGCAAAATCACATTACAGGATACCACATTAAATACAATAAGCAGGCAGAACTTGACTCTTCCAGGAAACGTGTTCATAGTCTCAGCTGTAGATTTGTCACAGTGACACTCACACAGGGTTGAGTCTTTACTGGCTCAGTTTCCCCTGTGAGCCAATATTGCCTTTTTAATTGGCAATACAGTGAATTTTATGTAATAAAGGTGTAAGAAAGATGTCTTTTTCCCCCCTAAAGACTGTTGGGTTGGTCAGACCCAGGCATAATGTGATGTCCCTGAAGGTCTTGCTGCCTTCATTTCTAGAGCATTTCAAAAAAAAAAAAAAAAACAGAAGACTTAAATGTAAAATGACAAAAGGCAACAAACCCAAGCAGAAACAGTGGATCAAGAAAAGACTCATCCTGTGGGCAGACATCACCAAATGTGCAAAAATCACACACAGGGTTGCTGCAGGACCCGTCTGATGAGGCTGATGGTGGACAGGAACTTGCTTATTTACAAACCAGCTAACAATGAGACCAGGCTAAGGTATTCTATCACAATTTTGTGAATACATTTAAATTTCTTGCATGTTGTTGATAAAACAGAAGTGGCTCCAATGGATTTAGCTCCAACATCAGGCACATTTGTTGGCAAATTGACAAACAGTGGCTGACGGGATGCAGGATAGAGCCCCTCTGTATTTTTAAAAGACCTAAAAATATCTTAACGTGCCACTGAAACCTTGTCTCACTGGATGAAGATCATCGCATTAAGCTCCGTTCATCAGCATTAATAACGAGTCAGCTGGCTGCATGTGTTGTTTGAAAAGGGTCTTTTAAGGGAGCAGAAACAACAGGTTCAGCTCCTGGAACATAGAACATCCATAAATTAAGACTGAAATATCTCTGACAGGTTTTATGTTGCACAAATTGTATTTTTGTTGCATTATTTCTTGGTTGAAGTTTCTTAACACCTTTCCTGTGATATGGTTAAAACAATATTCATGTCATTTTTGCATTACATAGCTTTATTGTCTTGAACAGAAATAAAACAGACTTTTACTTTGTTTATCTTTACTCAAAAATGCTGTCCATTAAACGTCCTGTTTTAAAATAGAAAAATAAATCAAGAACAGAAAGCCAACAAAACTAATAGATCTAACAAAAGTGCCATTATTTTTTTCACAATGGTTGCAATAAAAAAAAAGCCTAAATACTATTAAAAACATACTTTACTCAGCATAATTTACATTTTAGTCTTCAAATAAATTGGCCAAATACTCAAATTGTACAAATACGGTACAGACTGAATTACAGACTCACACAACATGGCTTGAGCTTTTCTTTCTTAGAAACATTGAATTAATTACGTCGCCGTTACCACAGGTTTCACATGTGCAAACTTTTATTTGTATGGTGTCAGAAACTAAGGTGTATGACTTAATTTACATAAACTGATTTCAGTCTCAATCTCATAATTATTCTTTGGATTGTGAATTCTTCACCTAAGACAGTGAATGATTTTATTGCAATTTAAAAGAAGAGAGGAGGCTCTGGGCATTTGTCAAAATGAAGGTGTATTTCATTAAACAATTTTTTTTTTTTTTTTTTAATCAGGTAAACCCCGTTGAGATCTAGATCTCATTTTCAAGAGGGACCTGAAACAAACTTCACTCCCCGTCGGGGAATCGAACCCCGGTCTCCCGCGTGACAGACGGGGATACTCACCACTATACTAACGAGGAGAACAATTATCTGCAAATTAACTGCACATAGTCAACAAATACATTCATTATCATCACATCAACATCTGTTTTCTACTGATGTAGTTAACAGAATATAAATAACATGCTCCACAATTTTTATTCTGTCAAAAATAGGAATAAAAAAAAAAAAAAAGTCTCAGATATTATCTATGCCAACTAAAGGTTTTACTTTAATCAAAAGTTTTTTTTCATCTCTCCCAGGAGTTTGAAGGAAGATTTTCCAGAGTTTAACTATGACGTTGTTATATCTAGTGATATTTTGAAGAAGCAAAATTAGGAGAAGAAAAATACTGAGTTCTTCATAGCAGTAGAATAAAGAAGCTGTGATCTTTTTTATTCTACTGATCTTGTTCGGTCAACTCTTTGTGAAACGGACCGGGTCTTAAACCAAACAGCTGTTTGAACCAATATGCCTTTCTGTGACTGGGAGATCTGGCCCAACTCCCTGGCTGGTTTTTGTGGATTGTTTCCCAGTTTGGCTCGCGCCAGAGAAAATTTGGATTTGAAGTAACTCTGAACCCATTGATGCTGATCAGGTTGAGGGTGAGATGGAAAGGAAAAAAACAAACTTTACCTAAATATTACAATATTTTAAAACACTAACCACCATTTAAAACTAACTAATGATTAATTATTTTAAAAATATTTGGGAAATTAAGTAAGTTTTAATGTGTTCTTAGGTGGCAATTTGGGCTTAATTTCTTTCTCTGGGAGGTAGAGTCTTTCTCTCATGCATTTCTTCAATGCCTTGTCCATCAAAATACAGAGACTGCTTCCAACTGATGTACCTATTCTGTTTTTTTTTTTCTTTCTTTTGCTTATGTTTTATGCTATTTTAGGAATAGACCATAAGGAGATTCATCAAAACAAACTGATAGACATATACAAGCACAAATTGATCATTAACCACATAATTTGCCAAACTGTACATGAAAGATTGCAGGCCGTCTTCTCAAATGCATAAATGCAGCCTAGAAACTTTAAAAGTGTAAAAAAAAAAAAAAAAAAAATGTAAACAGCATTGAAGTTATTTCACAACCACAATCGCAAGTCTACACCGAACATTTTACACAAAGTCATCACCACAGAACTCTATAGTGTTTTCAAAGTCTAGATTTTCAACATGCTTTTCATGTGGAGAAAAAGATCACAAATTTACATCTCTCTCTCACAAACACTTTTACACGCAGTCCTCCTGACAGAGCTGCCTGCCATTGATCATTGTCAGACTTGCCACAGAGTGACGTGTGCTGTGGACTGAAGTCATGCGTGTGTTATAATGTGTTGGGCTCTGTGGGGAGTGTTTGAACATGAAATGACGGCAGCAGCACAGCTGCTGGTTGAACTGCTTCTTGAAGGTTTTGCTCAGCAGGTAAAGGGCAAACGGGTTCATGCAGGAGTTGGTGAAGGCCAGAATCCGAGCAACAACGCTGAACACAAAGTGACCCAGAGACGTGTCCACCTGGCAGAGGAGAGAAAGAAACGGATTATACATATGTACAGTAGTGTGAAAAAGGATTTTGTCCATTTCTTCCTTTTTTTTCCCTTTTTCTTTTACACCTTAGTGTTTCATATGTATTTGTCAGTCAAACATGCTGGGACTAAATACACTTTTTGTTTTTTAATTGTAGTTTGTTCATGGAAAAAGGCTCAGCAAACCAAGCAGGCACTTCAACAGCATCGTTTCAGGAATATCACATTACAACCGGCTCACACATTGTAAAGAATCAATGCTATGTTTGTCAAAGTCTGTTGTTAAATTGAATTATTCCTATTATGAATTACATCCCCTTAAAAATGAATTATTTATTTGTGTTTGTCATTTTGGAACATCAGGACTATAGTCAGGCTTTTATTTATCGACAACTAAAAAGTGTTGGATTGAAAGTCAAATTGAAAATCCTCAATGTAAAACCAATAAAGGCTCAATCAAACTTTGTAAGTAACAATCCTGACTAACTATATTTCTTTGCTTATTTTATACGGTTTGGTGCTCCAAACAGATTTAGGTATGAGGTAACATCTCAGTCCATTTAACTTAATGCAGTGATGCAACTGTGAGGAAGAGATTTTTAAAGAAAAGAAACTGCAGAAGATTTTAAACTTTAGCTAGACCAAAAACGATGACAATGTTGTTCATGGTTACCTGGGAATAGTGATAGGAGCGGTACAAGTAGATGGCGTGACTGGGCAGCCAGCACACTGCAAAGAGACCAACGAACACAAGAACTGTCTTGGCCAAGCGTCTTCTGGATTCTACCTGTTGATTGAAACCGTTTCAAAATGTTATCGAGGAACAAAATACATGCCTGGCATTAAATAAAGGATTTTTTAAAAAATGTTTATCAAAACAAACATAAAACTAATGGCAAAAGACATTTAAACACAGCTTGTGGACACTGTATTGTATTATATTGGTATTTTGAAAGCAAATCCAAAACAGATGATGGAAATTAGAGGCAAAACGAGTATAACGGTCAGAAAGGCAGGATGGATAGTTTTCCTTTGAGGACGTAATTGAAGTGGTGAAATTTAAGAAATTAACACAAAAAGTTTACAGCAAGTTGTTGTAAGGAAACTACAATCAAAGCCACTATACAGCTTACCTGTCGTCTTGCATGGACATTCCCCTCCATGGGAAGGTTGGACGCACTCTTGAAAAGGCTGCGGGCGATGAAGGTGTAGTACATGCTTATCACCAACAGGGGGATGACGTAGAAAATGAGGAAGGAGGCCATGGAGTGAATCTGAGGGTGCAGTTTCCCAGCGTGGGGGTAGGGGGCGCAAGTAACAAAGCTCTCGTTTGTAGAGGTCACATTGAAGGTGTGCAGGTCCGAGTACACAGCCTCGGGGATTGCCAAGATGAGGGAGAAGACCCAGATGAATGCGGCTCGCAGGACAATGCTGGTTGTGGTGGTCGATTTTTGAAGATCAAGGGGCTTCACGATGGCCCTGTACCTGATTAAAAAACAGATAATAAATATTTTTAATTGTTAATTAAAGTGAGAAATTCGTGGGAACATGTAAAAACGCTTCTCTCATTCTTTTAATTTTAATAATAGGATGAAATAGCACTTTGAATGTAGCATCTGTAATTTTGTTGTACTGGCAGCAAGGCCAGTTGTGTACAACGGCAATAAATCTTTCTATTCCAGTCAGTTCTGTTCTTTTTGCTTGACAGAATACCTGTCAATCAATCAATCAATCAATCAAATTTTATTTGTATAGCACATTTCAGCAGCAAGACATTTCAAAGTGCTTTACATCATTACAAACACAGAAACACAATGCAATATAGAATCAAATCAATCAGATGTTAGTAGGCTTGTTTGAGCTTTTATATGGGCACTTTTTCATTTTGTAAGCGCTTTAAATTGCAGGAAAAATGTACGCATCTTCCTAGATATATATGTATATAAGAACTCACACCTCTACTTTTAACTAAATTAGTAATTCACGTTGAAACACCTAAAAGTGTGTGTGTGTATGTGTGTGTGTTTTTTCTAAGCTGAAGAATGGGAATTTATTTTCCGAGGCACATATCATAAAAACCTTTTATACTTGAACACCATTCTTTCTCTCTGTGTGGGGTATACTGCAAGTAGCAAGGTGGGATGGAAGAGTGTTGCTTTTATGCCTCTAAGCCACCAAAGGATGTAATGATACAGCCAGTAAAGATGGAGCACTTTCTTGATAATCAACACAATCAATAGCTCAGAGAACAGTCACCGGTTCCACCAGTCTTCATTTCTGTCAGGACAATAGTGTGACCTGTGCCAGGCAGCCTGAAAGAGAGACTTGAATTTACCACGGCATTGGAGAATAACTTTGACATATGATCTTTATTTATTTTTTTTTTCGCATACTGACTGCTGTAATAGTGAAAACTTGATCAGAAATACCATTTGACTGACATGAGAGGAATGTACCTATGGTAGTTAATTTCCCTTTTGGGATTAATAAAGTATGTTTGAATTTGAATTCGAGTTTCCTGGCTATTTGAGGTCCCGACAATGTCATGAGTGAAAAGTCTTAATTAGCTGACATTTACACAGCTGAGTGTCTGCATTTGTGCTGCATTTGCATAATCACCTTGGCCAGTTCGATGCGTAACTTGTGGTGAGTTTAGCAGAAGAAAGTTGATGAGCCTCAGCATGGAAAAACCTACTTCAACAGCGATTCTATTCAGAAAGTATCACTGGGAAGTACAGACGCAGATCCAACAAGTGTTTTCAGAGAGTGGCCAGTGCTGTAGAGGGACTTTCACAGTTGTTGTGTGACATCTGTCTTAAAAAAGCACAGTAATCCCGTCTGATATTTAAGGAAACCATCTCAAATATGATGGTGATGGAGAGTTTCATATTCAAAAAGACTTGAGGTTGTCGTTGCTGCCAAAAATGGATCAACAAAGTATTGAGCAAAGGGTGTGAATACTTACTTAAATGTGATTTATTCGTTTTTTTGTTTGCAATAAATTTGCAAAAGGCACAAAAACCTTTTTCTGCATTGTCATGATGGGCTATGTGTGTGGATAATTTTCAGGAAAAGATTAATTTAATGTGACTTGGGTCAAGGCTCTAAAGTAATAAACCTTGACCCAAGGTTTATTGAAGCACAGTGAATACTTACCGGATGCACTGTAAAGCTTAATTTCATCTGCCATTAAAGTAAAAATGTCACCAATATTTTCGTGTGGTAAAAATCTTTACAAACAACAAAAAAAGGAAAAAAAAAATAAAATATACATTCTGGGGAAACCATTTTATGTAATACCATGTTAAATAATCGGCCAGTGTGAAATGAATGTATAAAGAGAAGATAAATAGAAAGTATTTGTTTTATATGTTTTATATCTCTGTAACAAAGTTTGAATGCACATCTATTTATTATTGTTTATATATATATATATATATATATATATATATATTATAGTACAGACCAAAGGTTTGGACACACCTTTTAATTCAATGAGTTTCCTTTATTTTCATGACTATTGACATTGTAGATTCACACTGAAGGCATCAAAACTATGAATAACACATGTGGAAATATGCACTAAACAAAAAAGTGTGAAACAACTTAAAATACCCCTTATAATCTAGTTTCTTCAAAGTAGCAACATTTTGCTGTGATTACTGCTTTGCACACACTCTGCATTTTCTTGATGAGCTTCAAGAGGTAGTCACCTGAAATGGTTTTCACTTCATAGGTCAACCTGCCCTGTCAGGTTAATAAGTGGGATTTCTTGCCTTATAAAGAGTCATGAAAATAAAGAAAACCCATTGAATTAGAAGGTGTGTCCAAACTTTTGGTCTGTACTGCATATATATATATATATATATATATATATATATATATATATATATATATATATATGTATGTAACCTGTGCCACGATAAAAAAAAAATACTGCAAAGCTGAATTTAAAGCTAATTTAATCAGCTAAATTTAATCAGCCTGTCAGCTGTGTCTTTGTCAGTACTGAAAGGTTTAGAGAAATCTCCATAATGATGAACCTTAATCAGTTTTCAAGGCACTACGGCAAATGGCAGAAAAGGAAGGAAAAGGCTCAGGCACAATTCAGTGAATGAAATGCTCTGTAAAAAAAACTATGGTGATTTTTTTTTTTTTAAATTACTATTTTACAATACTAAAAACTGGAAGGAATGTCTAATGTACGTGGATTTATGTGTTTAAAGAATTGTCCAACAGCTTTGACTCACACATTTTTTAGTTATTTATTTATTTATTTTATTCTGATCCTCGTTTATAATCAGTCATTACATTTTTTTTAGTTTAGTGGTAAATCTATGAAACGTGGCTAAGCAGCGTCACTTAGTAACTAAAGATAAATAAGCAGTTGCCAATTTTCTGCTTGCGAACTAAGAACAGTCACTTTTAAAGCACGCTGATCACAATACTCAGCGGATCAATGCTGGATGTTTGCTTAGACAACGGATTACACGTGAAACAACAGCTCACCTGTCAGCAGAGAGGGCCGTGAGGGTGAACACGGACACCCCAACAGAGGTGAGCTGAATGAAGGGGATGACCTTACAGCCCAGCCTCCCGAACAGCCACTCGTCCGAAAGGTAGCGGCTGGCGTCCACCGGAGCGCATGTCACCAGCAGCAAAACGTCCCCCAGTGCAAGGCTCGACATGAACAGATTGGGAACATTGCGGATAGATTTGGCCGAGCAAAACGTCTTGATGAGCGTGATGTTGCCAATGAGTCCCAAAACGCTGATGGCCCCGTAAACGGAAGCGATGGCCGCGCCGGCAAACCACATCCTCCGCGAGGAGCTGCGCGATCAAGGGATGCTGCGCGATGCGTTAGCGTGAATCCTCTCCATCTCTCTGGCTGCCACAGAACGCAGAAGAGATGACGGGAAATATGTTCTCGTAATGCTCCTGTACATCCATGGAGAGGAGCTGATAAAGCTCAGTGTCCAACTTTGGAGGTGTGCGCATGACTTCAGGGTCTGAGCGCGCAGCCACTCTGTGCGCTCAAAGCAAGACTAATTCAACTTTTGAATTTAATTTGCATTATGTAACATAGTTTTGTTGTTGTTGTTTTTTTTTTATTAAAGTTTTTTTTTTAAAGTTTAATAAATTCCTGTTATCCAGTTGGTGTACATACAGTAGTCGACATTATGGAGGCCGAATGCTTTGGGTTTGTTGTGAAATCAAATTAACTCTTGTTTCCTGTTATTTTATTGAAGCTCGTTTCTTGATTTAATTTTTAAAAGTTCATTTCACGTTGACATTTCAGTTATTTACTGCCTAATCAGCGCACCTGTTGCCTTTTTTTTTTCTTATTTCTGGGTGTGCACTCACCGGCCACTTTATTAGGTAGCCTACATCTCGCTCCGTTTTTCTCTCTCTTTTTTTTCTTTTCTTTTTTGCCTTCAGAACGATCTTAATGGTATAAATTTAGCTATGTGTTTTAAAGATTCCCAAGACAATGAGGTCGGTTTTCTGTTCTTAGCTGGAAGAAGTTGCATCCGGTGGATTCTGGTGTTATAGCCCATTTGTTTTAAGGTTTAGAATGTTGTTCTTTACCACCTCTAGGTGTCTAAGTGCCGTATATTACTGCCTCTCTATTTGTGATTTGCTGTGTTTATTAATCAATTAATCAGGTGCTCCTGATAAAGTGAGTGTATATATATTTATATATATTCTTGGATTTACTCTGTTTATTGCCTGGTTATGTTTCTCATTACATCTTCCCTCATCTTTGTAATACCGAATTAGACTTAATTTCTGTGATAGTTGTGTTTGACTGGGAGTTCTGGGCTAACAGATCTACTTTTTATTACATTTATATTTAAATATTTACAAAAAGAAACAGGATAGTAACATTGTAACATTAAATTATATATATAAAAAAAGGTTTTCTATTGTACATACTAAAAATTAAAGTGGACAAGGGACAAATGTACAAATATATACTTTCTACAAACTCAGTGCACAAAGGCACCATGCAAGATTCAAACCGTCTCGATTCAAAGCAACAGCACTAACAGCGGCCCCACCATTTAACCCTCCATTACTCAGTAAATGTTAATGGTAATTTCAGTTTTAAATGTTTTTTTTCTTTCTGATTTAAGCCATTTTTTAATCCATTGTTTTTCAACCTGTTGCATATCTGTACTCACAGCTGAGTGCATCATTTGAAACATAAACCAGCATTTTCTGAAAGTTTTTGAGACATTGCCAAAAGAGTAGGTGCATTTATTCTTTCTTAAAGTGACAAAAGATGCTGGGGATTTTAAAGACCACACAGTCGAACTCACACCCGACAAATGCTCAGCTGGTCTCCAGGCAGCATCACATCTGAACAGATATGTGGCTGCTACAGAAAACTGGCTCTCCACAGGTGTAGGAGACGATAAAGGACCTCTAAAAACTTCAGCAGCAGGTCATGAAAGAGAAAAGTAATCCATGAAACACCTTTTCACCTTTGCAGCGGAACATTGATGTAATAGAAAATGCTTGGGCATAAACACAATACGTCAATGACTCAGAGCAGCAGGTTAGCAATGCCACTTGGAGAAAGAGCATCTATGATCCTGGATTATTGCTATGGTTTACAGAGAGCAGGAAGAAAATTGAATTTGCAGTAAGTGCTTGCAAGCCTCATTTTACCTTTAATTTGCTTTTTCAGTCATGTTGAGGTGAGATGATAAAGCCAGGAGAGCCGGAAACTTCTCTTTGTTAAGCGGAGGCACATTAATGGGGAAATTTTACACTTCTAGACTGAAGAGAGTGAGAAAAAAACACAAACAAACCTCTAATTCGATAATTCATCACCCTTAATGAACTGATTCTGGCTTAGCGCAAATAAAATCAAAGAAATTAATAAATTTTATTTTAAAAAAGTCTGTCTTCAAGCTTGAAATGTCATGTAAATATCAAGCAAAGACGCTGCGAGGCTTTGAGCACGACCAGACAAATGAAAACAGAGCTCTTTTAACCTTTACCACATCTCCTGAAAAAGAACATACATCCATGTTGAATCTATAATGAGCTAGCACATTTGGACGACGTGATGGAAATTAGCACACATCTGAGGCAGCAGGAGTTAAAGAGAACAATGGCAGCGGGTGATCGGACGAAATCTTCCCAGCCAACAACTCTAAGCGATGAGCTCACAAATAAAAGCCTCTGGATCTGTGTCCCTTCTGATACAAGAACCACTGATTGTACTCAGGCTGCCTTTTGTTGTCCTCAGGAGAATAAATTATTGACCAATTACGTGGAAACAGGTTATGTTTGATGATGAGATGCTTTGTTCAAGGACCGGAAATCCACAAGACCTGTTAAGTCGGCGCTGGATCAGTAAATACTTTGTTCCTCAATTCCTCAAAAAGAGAAAATGTACGACGCGTAGTAAAGAAGCCACAAGAAGACGTAAGAGAAAGCGGAGAGATGGGGGGTGGAGCAGAAGATTTAGATTGTCAGCCATTCTGTTGGATGGGTGAAGAAAAACAGAGTAACAAGGTCAGAAAAAAATATAGCAGTTTTCCAAGTAAAAAGGAAAAACTGAGAGAGAAAATATAAAAAATGGGAAAAAATATAAAAGACTTAAATATTTTTCTATAAACTTGAAAATTATTGGTAACTGGAGTCTTCTCACCATATCTTTATTTTTTTTTTTCCACAATGAGAATGCTAGAAATAACTTAAAGTCCACAGAAAAAAAGAAAACAGGAAGAAAACAACTGAACAACTTAAGTTGTCTAACCCAAGTTGTTAAGTTAAACAACGTAAACTCAACTTGTCTAAGTTGAGTTTATTCCCTCAATTTAAACAATGAGGGCAGAAAAACATGATGGAAATGTCATAAGGTGGTGCGGGTGAGGTGGTGAGGCAGACGCTGTAGACCCAGATGAGATGAATAATGGATGTTTAATGGTAATAAGTCCAGCACAAGCAGCAGGCACAAGGAAACACTGACCAGGACTAGACTGAACATTGACGACGACAAACTAGACTCTACATTGACGAATAATTGACGAGGACCCGACGAGGAACAAGGAACACAGGTGGAGTTAAATACACGGGAGGGTAATGACAGAACGAGACACACCTGGGAACAATCAAGGGAAGGACAGGACAACGAAGAGACGCAAGGACACAAAAAACTCTAAATGAACACAGAAAAACACAGATCCTGACAGTACCCCCCCCTCAAGGGCGGCTACCAGACGCCCACAAAACAAAAAACACAACAAGGGTGGGTGGAGGGGCGCCGGACGGGGGGCCAGAGTCCAGAAAAAACATAAAACAACCCACCGTTGTGGGCGGAAACACAGGGAGGGCCAAGAGTCCAAAAACAACAAAAAACTACCCACAAGGTGGGCGGAGGCAAAGGAGGCGGGAACCACGGAGGTGGTCCGGCGGTCGCCCGCGGCGGCGGGAACCACGGAGGCGGTCCTGCGGTCGTCCGCGGCGCTGGAGGCGGGAACCACAGAGGCAGTCCGGCGGCCGTCCGCGGCGCTGGAGGCGGGAACCACAGAGGCGGTCCGGCGGCCGTCCGCCGCGCTGGAGGCGGGAACCACAGAGGCGGTCCGGCGGCCGTCCGCGGCGCTGGAGGCGGGAACCACGGAGGCGGTCCGGCGGCCGTCCGCGGCGCTGGAGGCAGGAACCCTGGAGGCGGGACCCCAGGAGGGGTCCGGCGGCCGTCCGCGGCCCTGGAGGTGGCGATGATGAGCCCCTGGGGCCGCCCACAGACGGCGATGACGAGCCCCCCGAGGTCGGGTCTCTGGTGGAGCACAGGGGGTCTCGGTCGGAGCACAGGGGGTCTCGGTCGGCGCACAGGGGGTCTCGGTCGGCGCACAAGGGGTCTCGGTCTCGGGTGGAACGCAGGGAGTCTCGGTCTCGGGTGGAACGCAGGGAGTCTCGGTCTCGGGTGGAACGCAGGGAGTCTCGGTCTCGGGTGGAACGCTGGAGGTCAGGGTCTCGGGTGGAACGCTGGAGGTCAGGGTCTCGGGTGGAACGCTGGAGGTCAGGGTCTCAGGAGGAACGCAGGAGGTCAGGGTCTCAGGAGGAACGCAGGGAGTCTCGGAAGGAACGCTGGGGGTCTGGGTCTCGGAAGGAACACTGGGAGTCTCGGAAGGTGCGCTGGCTGGAACGCCGGCTGATTCGGCCTCGGGTGCGCCGGCTGGAGGTGAGCCGGAGCGGAGCCTCGGGGCCGGCTGCGGGGGCGAGCCGGAGCGGAGCCTGGGAACCGGCTGCGGGGGCGAGCCGCAGTGAAGCCTTGGAAACGGCTGCGGGGGCGAGCCGCAGCGAAGCCTTGGAAACGGCTGCGGGGGCGAGCCGCAGCGAAGCCTTGGAAACGGCTGCGGGGGCGAGCCGCAGCGAAGCCTTGGAAACGGCTGCGGGGGCGAGTCGCAGCGAAGCCTTGGAAACGGCTGCGGGGGCGAGCCGCAGCGAAGCCTTGGAACCGGCTGCGGGGGCGAGCCGGAGCGGAGCCTGGGAACCGGCAGCGGAGGTGACAGCTCCGGAAGGCGACGAGGGGCCGGGTCCACCGGCGGCTCACGTCGCTGTCTCCGGGCTGACCGTGGAGGTGACGGATCCGGAAGACGACGAGGGGCCGGGTCCACCGGCGGCTCACGTCGCTGTCTCCGGGCTGACCGTGGAGGTGGCGGCTCCGGGAAACGACGAGGGGCCGGGTCTGCCGGCGGCTCACGTCGCTGTCTCCGGGCAGACAGCGGAGGTGGAGCTGGAGGTGCTGGTCCCGGAACTGGAGCAGGATCTGGGCTGGCGGAGAAACTGTGTGGCTTGGGAGGCAGAGGTTCGCCAGCCATGACGGCTAGAGCCGCCACACGCTCCCACTCTGCCTCCCTCTGCAACTCCACCAACCCCGGGTGCGGAAAACGAGGAACCCAGTAGTCCAGTAGGAGCCCCAAGCGGATGGCGAAACCGAGCCGTCTGCAGGCAGCGTATGGTTTGGCCATCGCCTCCTTATATTCCCTGATCGTGTCCGTTAGCTCCTTTAACTCCTCAGGGTCCATGATGATAGGTAAAAATAGCGTGCCTCACCGTTCGGTCTGGTCGGGTCCTTCTGTCATAAGGTGGTGCGGGTGAGGTGGTGAGGCAGACGCTGTAGACCCAGATGAGATGAATAATGGATGTTTAATGGTAATAAGTCCAGCACAAGCAGCAGGCACAAGGAAACACTGACCAGGACTAGACTGAACATTGACGACGACAAACTAGACTCTACATTGACGAATAATTGACGAGGACCCGACGAGGAACAAGGAACACAGGTGGAGTTAAATACACGGGAGGGTAATGACAGAACGAGACACACCTGGGAACAATCAAGGGAAGGACAGGACAACGAAGAGACGCAAGGACACAAAAAACTCTAAATGAACACAGAAAAACACAGATCCTGACAGGAAATAGCTGCAAGTAAAGTACAAACAGGATCTTTCCCAAAAGCAAATGGCTTTTTGGCTTCGTTTTGTGTTTACGTTATAAGTTTGTAACTTCAGAAAACAAAAGGGAAAGAAAAACATCTTGTTCTCATCTTGAGATGCTACATTATTTCAACAAGAAACATGCATCTGCAAAGAAAGTTTGACAGAGCTTGCCCTCCGTTGTATAAAGACACTCAGACTTTTACTTGTGCGTTCATGTGAAAAGGTGCTTTACGCCTCATTAGGCATGTGTCCAAGTCAAAGACAAACAGGCTTATATAGAAGATGAACCAACGGTGCTAAATGAGACCCCTGGCTTTGGCTTCTTGTACAAATGGAGAGGTGTGAAGAAGGTGAACATTATTATGTTACAAGAAAAGCACCGTTGCTGTGATGAAGACAGGAGCGAGTCTCGACAGAAGTATCAGAAAGTGTCGCTAACAGAAGGCTTCTTCACCGGTAAAGAGTGTTTCTTCACTGTTGTGCAAAGGACCAAATATTTGTACAGTCTCAGACGTTTAAGGGACTTCTCGACAAATTGTTTCATATTGTTGAGTCTAAATTTCAAAGGAATATTTTTTTCAAAGAAAATGAATCACTTTGTTTTCCATGGAAATCTGTGAGATTAACAGTAAGTAAAATGAATGCATGAATCCTGCAAAGAATAAATTAAAAGACCGTGGCACTAACGACAATGGGCTCTTTGCACCTCAGCTTCCGCGTTCGGGGAAAAGCGGCTCAATCTTTTCCGATCTATTGAAAAAGGCTCTTTACACTGGGCGTCTGAAGGGCTTGTCCAAGGTAACAATTAATGATGTACATCGATCCGAAGCCCCGACAATAAGCTGGAGAAAGGTTTTAAGATGTTCGCCTCGTTATACACAGATACGAAGGTGAGTTTTACTTTCTTTAAACTTTGTGGCTAACATTAGCTTTAGCTTATGCTAGACATTTTTCTTGTAAAAATGTGCTATCTAAGTATCTAAACATTTTTCATCCATTCTAACGGACAATGTTTTTACCTTATGTTCAAGTATATTACCTGCGTTTATTGTCGTTAGTGTCAGAGACCAAGTAACGGGGATTTTACTGTTCAGGCTTTTTGCTTCTGAAGCACAACAAGCCCATAGCTTAACATTAGCTCTGGTGTCGGAGTTCTAGTTCAGCTGACTGTTCAGGTTCAAAGTTGTTGCGTTTAGAAAAATATGGCCGTGTTCCTTAAGGTCTCCGTGTTATTTCGCTTTATTAGTTTTGCATGTTTCTTGTGAAGCAGGATGGTGTTTACAGCGGTTTGTACAGGCGGATCAGTAGCTCGGCTGTCTGGCTCTGGTCTGCTCTCTGGTTCCCATAAACTCTTTCAGGCTGAATACAGAAGTGATTCCATGGAAATAACACAGGAGGCTCCTTTACCTTCTTCTTTAGGCTGACGAAGTTGATCCGGAGTGAAGTGAAGGCTGTAAACTTTGCTGTGCTGCGTTAGCTTTAACTGGTAGCTACGAATATTTACAAGCCACCATGTTCTTAATTCAGGATCGTTTGGAAATCCATGAAAACTTAAAAGCCCATTATATTAGGAAGACAGCAATGTTCATAGTATTGTTTTATTTGCGTCTGAAATAAGACTGTGTCTTTTCTAGTTGTCATGGTAACTCAAGCGAAAAAAGAGAGCGTATTTGGGTTGTGACGTCAGCGCAGCAGGTGCAAAGAGCCCATTGGTATATTGATCTTGTAGCCAGAGAAACTGTAATCTGTTTTGGATTCTTTAAACTGGACTGCAAACATTTGTTTTTGTTTTATATTGGCAATAAAAATAAAGGTTTCAAGAGCAGAGCTAATGGTGCATTTGAAATCCATGAAGGCTATGTGTTCCTCTGTTTGATCAATTACTATTTAATAAGAGAGTTAGTTTTAGTTTCACTGAGTTTTCATCATTATTTTTCTTTCTATGAAACTTTAACTGTTTAAAGTTTCCTCATCCTTTTCCTTCTTAAAAAAACTTTCATTTTCCCCTTTCTTGTGTTTCACATTCCTGTCTGTTACTTGTTTTCCTTTATGACTTTTGTTCCTGTTTTTAGATATTTCTTTTATTATATTCATCTACTTATTCCTGTATTTATTTATTTAGTTTTTCATTTAGTCATCTATTTATTTGCCAACACACTGTTATCACAATCTTCTGTTTCCTTAATTTCTTGGCTCTTTCTTTAGTTTTTATTTTATCCTATAGTTCTAGTTCTATTTTAGTATTTAATTAACCTTTTAACCTGTACTTTACGATCCATTTATTCAGATATTTTGTATTTTATCAGGGTCCTGCCCTTCAACACACTCCCAATATTTTCACTGCTGTTAATCTTTTGATTTACATTTACTGTTGAAATATAAAGCAGTAATTCGTTCAATGGTTGCTATGCCGCCATCTGCTGTGTATTCTCCAGTACTGCAGTTATTTTTCTACCATTCCGGACAATTTAAATGAATTCATTTATAAAAGAAATTAAACGAACACATATTGAAACACTTCTCTCCACTTCCTGCTATTTCTACCCATTTTAAACAATTTAGACCAGTTTGTCAACACCTAGGCTGTTCTAAAAACTGGTTTCTTTTTTATAGTGGGTAACAATTAAAAATACCGATTGTGGTAATCCTTTCTTGGACTCTTACGAGTGGAGGATTCTTGCCTCTGCATCCACAATTGGTTTGCTCCTTCCAAACCCGCTACTTTAAATGAGATAAAATACCTAAAGGTGTTTATACCTCCAATCACACTTCAGTTCCGGAGCTGAAGCGTCTTCACGCAGGACTCCGCCGCCCTGTTTTTTTACGGAATGAAACGTTTAAGACGGATTTAAGCGGCTGCTCGCTGGACTCCGCCATCCAATTATCACCACAACCGCATAAAGTTAAAGCCGTTTAGTTTCAGCTGTTAGAGCCCAGGATTCACAGCGTTTCTTACACGGGATTTCTTTTAACGCGAACGCGATCAACTCATTCACGCTTTTCTTTTAAAAGACAATTTTCTCTCAGTTGTCTCTCCCCTTCCACGGAGTCCCGTCAAGCGTCAGATTCCAGCTGATAAACCAAATACCAGTCCCGGAAAAGGATCTCTAAACTCATTCTCAAACTGAAAAAGAAGAGAGAGACAAGTGAGTTTTAGATTTACTTGCAAGGAGAACGGACAGCAGCGTGCTTTAGTTACAATCTACCCGCTCTAAAACAGCTCCTCCCAGAGACTTTCTTTTTATTTCCTTAGGGCGGTCCTAGTTACAGAGCCTATTCAGGGGTCTCAATCAATCAATCAATCAATCAAATTTTATTTGTATAGCACATTTCAGCAGCAAGACATTTCAAAGTGCTTTACATCATTACAAACACAGAAACACAATGCAACATAGAATCAATAATCAAAGCAAAGCATTAAGTCAAGTTCCATCCATAAATTTGTAATTGATTACATTTCAAATACAATTCTAAACAGGTGGGTTTTTAGTTGAGATTTAAAAGAAGTCAGTGTTTCAGCTGTTTTACAGTTTTCTGGAAGTTTGTTCCAAATTTGTGGTGCATAGATGCTGAAAGCTGCTTCTCCTCGTTTGGTTCTGGTTCTGGGGATGCAGAGCCGACCAGAACCGGAAGACCTGAGAGGTCTGGAGGGTTGATACAACAACAGCAGATCTTTAATGTATTGTGGTTCTAAGCCGTTCAGTGATTTATAAACTAACAACAGTATTTTAAAGTCTATTCTTTGAGCTACAGGGAGCCAGTGGAGGGACTTTAACTCCAGTTCTCGAGGGCCGCAGTCCTGCACCTTTTAGATGTGCCTCTGCTGCACCACACCTGAACAGAATAATTAGGTCATTAAGGCTCTGGAAAACTGATCTACACAAGGAGGAGGTCATTAAGTCATTTCAATCCAGTGTTTTGTACCTCTGGCACATCTAAAAACTGCAGGACTGCGGCCCTCGAGGCCTGGAGTTTGAGACCCCTGGATTTGGTTATCTTGAGTTAATCACAGCTGCTTCTTCTGTTCTCTTGAGTCACAGGTGTGTTGCACCTGCAAGCTGCCGTAATGCAAAATTCAGAGTTCTTGTTTATTTCCTTCTGTAGAAACGATGCAGGAACTGATGAACCCACAGAACAAGGAGGTGTCTTGTGCATCCCTGTCTCATGTACCGTTCCTCTGTTTCTGGTTCATAAACTTCGACCCTTAATTATCCGTCAGTCATCACTCTTGCTGCAGACCATCTGGTGTCAGCTTCCAGTTTGACCCGTTTAGATGTCTTCCTGCAAGCATCTCTCACTAGGCACAAATTCCAAAAGCAAACAAGAGTATTTATATTTGTAATTCATTTAAATCATCACTATCCCACAAACATCCTGTTTCCAGCAACCCAAAATACCCTTTACTGTTAAAAAAAAACCCAGGGTGGCACCCAATACGCCACCGTTGAATCGTACAAATGCATAAAAATTCTCGCTACTTTCTGACATACTGATAGTTCCTCTTCCTGGATATGTACCCTGACTGGTTCTTCCCTTTGTTGGACATCTTCGCTTTTTTCTGCCACCCTGGATTTGATCCTATCATTTTTAATCTTCAGCGCTACAATCTCTTTATGTAACTCTTCATTTTCTGTCTCTAGCCACTCGAGTTTTTCTGTTTTTTCTATTAAATCGTCCTCTAAAGTGTATCTCAGTTTTTTCTGTTCGTCTTCCAGTGTATATTTTATTCTTAACTGGTCTTCATAATCACAACTTAGTTGGCGTACACTTGCATTTACTTCCGCCAGGTCCAGATGAATTTTTCTGATTTGTTTCTTGTAATAGTCATTCGTATTTACAAGTATGTTATTTTCCTTTTTCCAGTTGTGTGTGTTGTTTGTTCTGTTTAGTTGCTCCAGTTTAATCTTCAGACTTTCCACAGTTTTCTGAAGCTCTTTGTTCTCCTCCGCCAGCTTGCTGCGGTTCTTCTGCAAATTGTTAATTTTTGCCAACAAAAATTGTTCTTCTTCCATCTTTGCTCTCTGGTTCAGACTGCAAATGAATTTCTCTGTGGAACCTGGGAATACAAAGGCAGCCGCCAGTGATGTCATAGACATGATGAGTGACATCACTGTGACATCAAAGCCACAAGAAGTCTGTTGGGTGTGGGGGAGGGGGGATGTTTTTTTTTTTAAACTTTATTCACAGACACACTGCACAACGACAGAGTGAAACATTTGTTCTGCCTCCAGAGAAAAACAAATTCAGATAAATATATTCAAGATGAAGAAAAAGCTACGGGGCTTCGGTTCCCAACTGTTCATTCAAAGCAGTACAGAGTTCAATTGTTTTAATAGCTATTTTTTGTCTTTGATAGTCTGGATATAAAACTTAAGTTCATTGTAAAATGCAGCAAAGCACGGCTTCCCCTACCTGGAACAATGAATATGATATTTAAATAGTGACAATAAAGGATTTATGAGAAACTCTGAACTGTTGAACTTTTAGTGAGGCCAAGTAAGACATCTTCCTATAACAGCATAAATTGAGCTTCTATGTTGTTGTGGATAAAGTCACACCGATTCTGCCAAAAAGCACCAAAGGGACAAAACAAGTGGACAGCAGTTTAAGGATAAGAATCACAACACGTACAAGTTGCATCAAATTCTTTCTTGAATATAGAGTTCTCATAAAAGTATTAGTGCAAACATCTGCGATAGCTTTTCATTTTAAACGGGTCGGATATTCTGATGAAGTGATATTTTAGTGTTTGTCATGTAAATTGTTCCAATGCTATGCTAAGCACAACCTCTAAGCTTCCACTTCAGTCTCGTCACATAAAGAAATGAGTGATAAGAAATCATATTTAACATTAACTGCTATAGTTTTCGGTTTGTAAACATCCCGGTAAAAGTTTTAGACACGTAGCGCCGACATGCAGCTACCGACTTACACCGACTCAGCTATTTATCTGAGCTACGAAACGACGAGGCAGCACAGGTGGTCAAATTTTCCCTAAGCTTTGTTACTGACTATACTTGGCAACTCTGTAAGATGTTCATTTTGTTCATCTGATAAAGACAGGCTGTGGAAAGTGATTAATATTGTTGAAATTATTATGTAAAATCAAATCAACATGCAGCTGTTTACATACAACGAATATACTAAGGCTTTCAGACAAACACTGTCTGATGATTTGAACCTTTTTTTATTAAAAAAAGAAAGAAAAACGATTGAACTCATCACACGTAGCTATAGCAACACAGGCCTGTGCCAACTACAGGCTATGGTATCTGTGCGTAATACTTAGAAATATTCTGCACAGATATCAAAACCAGAAACCGCATTCTTTTAAATTCTTCCTTCCTGTTTTGTTTTGCTGTGTCTGTTCTGGCACGTCTGTCATTTTGTGCAACACCTGCCAAACCAGTTTGACCGGGGAAAAAAACATTTCTGTTACTCAGTCGCACACATTAGTTATGACAGCAAATTACCGTCTGCTAATCAATTCTCCTAAACTTTGTCTGTCTTACAACATTATTAAGGTGATTCTTGCAAGGTGAGGGAAGAAAACAAACATTTCTGTTACAATTATGGAGAGCATTAAGCAGCAACCCCCTGCTCACAATTCTCAAAGTTGAATATCTTCACCAATTGAATGAGAGAGAAACGTGAAAAGGAATAATATGTTCTCCTGCTTTCGACCATTTCGTGGAAACGAGGCTTCTTTAACGAGGATTCCTGACAAAATATCCTGCTGGATGTCTGGACAAGCAGAAACCTGCGCGGTGGGCGGGACAAAAGAGTCACCTACAGAGCAGGCTGTGTAGTGATTGGCCGAGAAAGCCGTCAATCAACTCGGGGCAGCAGACGCACCCATCGGGCTCATCACTGTCGAGAGTCTTCAGGTTTCGATGTAAATGAAAGCCTGGGCGATCGGCTGCCCGCTTTTCTTATTTGGTTGAAGAAAATAGAGCCGCGAGTTTGGTTTGATTAAATTACCACCTTTGCCATGGAGAGGAGAACTTCTACACTGGCCCTGCTTTGTGTGGGTGAGTATTTGTCAATGAGAATTTGCTTGTTTCCTTGTGTTGGCTAAAGACCACACCTGTTTGCGCACATCCAGGATCAACGTTCTGAAGAAGGAAAAAAAAGACAACCTAGGCCCCGTTCTCTTATTAAACTGTACTCTTTTTTTTTTACTTAAATTTCTTCTTCCTCTAACAGTTTTACGAAAAACATTGTGTCAAGTAGCAGCTCTAAGAATCAACACTGTCCATTTTAAAACGCAAGGCCCAGCAGACCATATTCAAAACCTTTGGCCTTAACATGCAAGGTTTTACTTTAACAGCGATGGTTAATATTCAAAAAACATTTTTGTTAAATGGTTTAACAAATACGTTTGGCATTATTGACAAATGTATTTAATTTCGCTATGGGATCAATGAAGCATTTTGGAATTTGAATAAAATTTTTGATATGAGCATTTTTGTCGATCGTTTTAGAAAAGTGGTTTATTACACGCTCTTATGATGACTCGTTCCTTCTTTTAAAGAGATTCAGTTGGCTCTAGAGGCCTTTATTTGACATTTGACAGACAGGAAGGCGGGTAGACTTACAACGATGGCGACCGGGATAGTGACTGGTGACATCACCAAGGACTAAGGCCTCTGCACTAAAAGTCGCGCCACTGCCGCGTGCTTCTATTTTTTTTTTAACTTTAAATAATTTAAAGCAAATCAACACGAAAAATAAATGTTTGATTAAAATTGTGAGTTGGTGTTTTTGTGAACTCAGAAGCACTGCTGAGTCCTAATGATGAGCTTCAGCGTTGAGCATTGTTGCTGTTTATTCAACAATATATGATCACATGATCATGGAAATGACCGCCGTTTTAATTTATTACAGTGTGGTCAGTTGCTGCTGCCATCCAGGTTGACATCCCCAAAGATCAGTATGAGTTTGCCAGAGGAGACAACGTCACACTGCCCTGCACATTTACAAGCGCTCTACCCAGTCCAAAACTGATCGTTATCACATGGTCTGCTGGTGAAGTAAGTATCTCTATGTGTGTTTTTCATTTGAATCAATCGACATATTTCTCTAATGCTGTGATTCTCAACAGGCCGAGGTTCTGATCTACTATCATCCCAATGGAGACATAGACAATCAATTAGAAGGCCGGGCGTCTCTGGATGTAAATGTTAATGGTGGAACTGGGAAAGCTGACCTTAACCTTTACTCTGTCACATCGGCAGACAACAACAAATATAAGTGTCATATAAATATCCCCAAAGACGACAAAGGCAAAAATACTGACACAGCAACATTGACTGTTCTAGGTAATTCTTAATTTGCATTCTGAGATATTGTGTAGCTGCACATGTTTTATCTGATTGTAAGTAACAGTGTTTTTATTATTATTCTTTTTAATAGTCCCAATGTACCATGCGCGGGAATTTTTTAATTTTTTTTTAATTGTCTTTAAGAAAAGATTTCTCAAAGACAAATAATATCACTCTCTTTATCCTTTTAATTTTTTCAAGTGGCTCCATCTACACCCATCTGCAAGATTCAGGGTACAGCAACGTACGGCCAAAACATCAACCTCACCTGTGTTTCTGAGGAAGGGTCTCCTCCTCCAACTTACAAGTGGAACAGTTATGATGTCCTAAACAATCCTCGCGCTAATGACCCCAGAACCACTGATAGTAAGTATTTAGGACACACAGAAGCTACAAAAACACAAAGGAGAGTAAACCTCTGCAAAACAATTGTGGAACTGATAAAGACAAAAAGAAACGAGACAAAATTGGTTTGATGTTTAACTTTTGCCAATAGTATTTTTTTTTCTTGTGAAATGATCACTGTAAACAGACAGTTCAGTGAGAATTTGGACAATCAGGGTGAAATCAATTAAAGTTTAAATGTACTCATCCTGAAAGGTTTGCAGCAACATGCAGCGATCCAGAATTACGTACTGTGTTGAAAACTTTTAGTTAATGAAAGTAACAAATGGAAGAAAAATGCAAACAGTTTTCAATTATATCTTATGACAACTGTTTAACACTGCTGGCAATGAAATCTACTTATGAGCTAGTACTTTGATATGCGGTAGAGCAATAAAATGAGATTGATCCTTGGTTAATTTTTTAATTAGGTATCTGTTTGCAGCTCTCATAGACACAGATAAGGAACCATTACACTCCTCTGCATCAATGCACTATTGGTTTATTACAGTATTGAAGGTTGATTGCAACAGATGTCGTCATTCCAGATTTTTAGAAGTAATACTGCATGTTTCTATGATGTAGTGCAGCCTTACATATAAGAATACATCATTATTTGTTTTGTTTGTGATTGTCTTTCAGAGGGAGGCGTCCTGTCTCTGTACAACATCACCAAAGAGACCTCTGGATTCTACATCTGCACCTCACAAAACAAGATTCGCTCAGCTTCCTGCAACCTCACACTCTCAGTCTTACCACGTAATATATGACCTTCTAACAGATCTGATCATCAAAATAATTAATTCTGCTATTCGTTGTTGTCTCAACTCATCTTCTCTGATTTATGCAGCAACCATGAACATCGCTGCAACTGCAGCAATCATTGGAGTAGTCATTGTAGCTTTGGTCATACTGATCATTATTATCTACTGCTGTTGCTGCCGAAAGAAGGACAACGAGAAGGAGAATTATGCCCTGGCACCGTAATGTTTTTTTATTATTATTATTATTATTCATCATTATTATTATTATTATTATTATTATTATTATTATTATTATTTCTCACGCGCTCTAGCTCTAAACGAAACATGCTAGTTATAAAACAATGCAAATCCAAAATGATGGACAAGATTCTCAACTGTCCCGGACTGAGGCTGCGATTTGTTTGAGGTTGAATATGTGAGCTGCTCACATCGGGGCTTTCAAGTTTACAAGAAAATCAGGTTATAACTAAAAAGATATTTTGACAGGAAATATTTGTACATTTTGATGATGAATTAACTGTGGCAAAAATGGAGAATATTGAAAGAAATTCTAATTTCTTACAGGAAGAGTACGTTACAATCTTTTAGTTTGCCTGGCATCTGCCTTCTTATGTTATTCCGCTTGATTCTCATCTCCCTTCAGCTTTCTGGTCTTTCTGCCATTGAAGTTGATTTCTCTGGTAGACTTTCAATCAAACCAATCAGTAAGCAGAAGAAGTAGTTGTGGACAATAAGGTCGATTTTCCGTGCTGTTTTAGAATTGTAGTACGTGTTTAGTTTGCAAATGGCAGAGGAGGAAGTGAACAAAGCTATTCAGTTCATGTTGGTCACGCTTCCAAATATTGAATTAACATTAACAGCCATCTAGTTCAGCTCAGCATGTCTCTCTTAGCAGTGAGGGATAGTTTTTTACAGTGCAGGCAATTTCTGGTAAGCTTCAAGGCCCCCACATACTCGGGCGTACTGAGCACATTCCATGAACCGCGCTGACTGTCCGCGGACGCTTGGGTCTTCATACTCACGCGTACTGATTACCTAAAATTCTCTCGTGACAAATTCCTTTATTTCACACAATCCTAATGAGTACAAGCAAGTTTGATGAACTATTTGGGCTGTGATTGGGTAAAATTTAAAAGCTGTACAATTTAAATCCTGCTCTCTGGAGTCAACGGTTCCAGAAAACAGTCGGTTCTCAGTAGCAAACCCTCTGTACAAAGCACAGCCTGGCTAGCAATAAGTATAACTTTATACATTTCCCAGTGATTATTATAAACCTTTTTGCCTTCACAACCAGATGGTATGTTTACTGTCCATTTGTATCTCAGATATTTTTTAAGGTTTTACAAAATTGCAAGGATACATTTGCTACTTTTTTCTTCAAATGTACAACCAGCTTTGTCTAGCTCATCTTTTTGTGGACTGTCAATGGAGCTTATCCCCTCACCCTAATTGTCTGTCTGTTGTCTCAATTCCAGAGTTGGTGACGAAGAGTCTGTTCGAAAAGGGGAGGGTAGCAAAGGTATTGAAGAGAAGAGCAGACAATATGATGATACCAGTGTGACCAAAGCAGCTAATCCACGTGATAACTACGAGGAGAGGAGTGAACGCAACTACGACCGCCGAAGCGACTATGACGACCGGCGCAGCGACTATAACGACCGCCGCAAAGACTACGATGACCGACGCAGCGACTACGATGACCGACGCAGCGACTACGATGACCGACGCAGCGACTACAATGATAGGCGCAGCGACTATAACGACCGGCGCAGTGACTACGATGACCGTCGCAGCAAACCCAGTGACCGCAATGAGCGCTATGATGGTGACCGCCGCTATGATGATGACCGCCGCTATGATGATGACCGCCGCTATGATGATCGCAGAGACCCCCGCTATGAAGATGACCGCAACAGACCTTAGAGAAGCTGGACTAGAATGACGAGGGTAATCCAGCTAATGTGTGTTAAATCACAGATTTGTTTAACAGTTTTACATGTTTTTGGTTTTTTTAACCCAAATGCAAAAGTTATTCCCCATTGGAATTTTTCCTGAGATTTTAAAACATGATATTGACTCTTTTGATTGTTCAGTTATCAATTATACGAGAAGAGGAAATAGACCAGAACATCTTGTTGCCATATACGAACGAAGTGTTTTCCAATCTGTTTTGAGATGATTGCTGAGCTCATTATACGAGTTACTACTCAGTGCAACGCTGGTGAAAAGCATTGTGCTATAAAAAGGCACTATGTACCTTCAAAATGCATAATACTGCCCCTTTAAATGCAGCCAAATATTAGTTACATTTGTATGCAAAATCCAGATAATAAACACTTCAGGAGGTGGACAACATTTCACATATCCACCACACAAAATATATATTTTTAGGATTCCTGCATATTATTTAAAGTGCCGAACAACTTCCTCATATGTGTCGAGCTAATTATAGTAAATGGTAGGCTTCACGGGATTTTATGTCAAATATCAGGTGTACTTTGAAAAATTATCCTCCTTAGAAGTGAAAATGTAAATATTTTAAGTATATAAGACTGTTTCAGTTTTTACATTCAGTTACATTTTAAGTTGTTTTTGTTGGATCACATTCCAGTCAGAGATTTTGTTTTGTACAAATACAAAGGCTGTTATGAAATGGTGCCAAATGTGTGGAAGGTGATCTATGCAATTAGATTAGTTGGTATTTTAGCGTGTTTTTCTTTTTTGAATACTTTTTCATTTTATTTTTTTTTATAGTGCCTTTAAACATCTGCTTCTGCTGGGTATAAAAGCTGTAGTTATTTAAAAGACTGCCTCCTCGGCAGAGATGAAGTCTTTTATCTTGGTGCTTTTTTTATGCTTACTTGGTTTATTTTGCACAAGGCTAATAGTGTATCACTGCATATAAATGTATTAATTCAACCATCTAATTTTCTTTTTTTTAACCATAATATCATTAAAATGGAGCTTTCTCTTATGCTGGTCGTTGGTCTAATAATGCTCGTCCTGTTTTCTTTCTGTTACAGTAAACCTTGATTACAAATAAAACTCAATGTACAAAAATAATTTCAATCTGAATGTGTGATGTACATTTTTAAATGCACCGTGCTGTTCTGTTTTGCTGTTTACATTTATTAAAGATTTCTCTTGAAAAATCCAAGTTGTTTGTTCCACAGGATAAGCAGGACATTTTAAAATCCTGACACTAAAGGGCGACATAGAGCATTCTTTCAATATTTCTTGCTGCAGAATCCACAAGGATTTAGAGGAGCTGCTTGATCCGAACCCGCAGCTCTGGGAGCTTCACTGCACTGAACCCCATTGAAAACCTCATTGTTATTCCTCCAAATACTGATTTCCGAACTCTCCCTGAGCTAAAACATTAGTGTTGTTGTTTCTAAATGAATATGAACTTGCTTTCTTTGCATTGGTTGAGGTCTGCACGCACTGCATCCTTTTTGTTATTTTGTCCATTTGTCATTTTCTGTAAGTAAATATTAAATATTTGCTTGGAACTTCAGAGACGTTGTCAGTAGTTCATTGTGAAAATAATGTTCATTTTACTCAAACATAAATCTAGATAAAGTCAAATCAGAAAACTGATCATTTCAGCTGTGTCTTAATTATTTTTTCCAGAGTTGTATATTATCCATTTTGCATCTGCTTTCAAAATTCAAAGCTGAATTTTCTGAATTTCAAAAGGAATCTCTAGAATGTTTTTGTAGACAATCTGTTGTCTAAAGAGAATGCTTAAAACAAACTGCTAATACATGCATAAAAAGTAAGTGGTTTGTAAACAACCAAATGTGCAAAGTAAAAAATGTGTTATTTATTTTTTGCAGATATTTATGTATATTTAGTATGAACTTTGCCATTGAATCAAAAATGGATATAAACAAATTATATATTGACAGAACAAATTAAGCGTTAAACGATAAATAGCGAGAAATTTAGCTAACCAGTTTTAATTGTTTAGTTTTTTAACGGTTTTTTTTTTGTTTGTTTGTTTTGTTTTGTTTTGCTCCCCCTCTCCTCCCCCCCTGGCTAGAAGTCCATATCATAATTTCAAGTTCATTTTGCAGACTTTTCTACACATGTTTAACTTCTATATAGTGCGTTTATTGATTCGGTTATTTACCCACGTTGTCAGGATTCAATCTAGGCATTTTCACATCTCTCCGTCTCTCCCAACATCTTTTGTTTGCACTGGGGGAGCGTCCTGACGCCTCACTTGGTGCACCAAGATGCCTCTTATTTACTGAGGAAAAAAGATTTTCACAATTTCAAAATAAAATTAAGGTTGTTTTTTTTTTTTGTTCGTTTGCTTTTTGTTTTTTACACTCAAGTATTTTTGCTCAATCTGCGGAATGTGCAGGTTGAGCTTTATCTTCAAATTAAAGTAAAACAGATTCAAATCAGAAAGAGAAAGTGTGCTGCAGGCTAGTCCTAAACGACCCATGTTAAGGAAAATTTTGAAATCCCACAATTTGATCTTTATATTTAAAGCCTAAAGCGACACGAGTACTTATTATTTTCCATAGCAAATGATTAGCTACATTTTAACCAAGTGGTTTATTTTTTTTTTTCTGTCTGCGTCAGTGATCACTTTATTATGAAAGGTCGCAAGTGGGAAAGTGTTCAGCTTCTCCGAGCTTGACTGATGTCCTCTTGGGCGCTGTAGTCCCGTTATAAACTGTCTCCGAGATCCTGAACCATCATCCCGGGATGAGACGGAGGAGGAAATAAAACAAAGTTTTTATCCTTCAATTTTCACAATATTTACCACGAGGATCTGGAAGCTGGTTTCCACCGAAATGTGGCGGATTTTCATCCTTTTTCTGGCAGGTAGGCTGAGCAGAAAGGTAGGGAAAAAGTGATCCAGCCTGCGGAAAGACTGCCAAAGACAGGTTTTAGTTAAGGGAGGTTTGGGGCCAGTTTCGCTGTGCTTTTCATTTGCCAAGACTGTTTGTTTCGGATTAAGTCATGTGTGAATGAGTCGGGTTAGAAGCTTTGGGGGTTGGGGATCAAAGTTGTTGTTTTTTCAGATAGGCTACATTTTATCTGGATTTTTCGGAGAAAGGAGCTGACCTCTGCTTGTTTGGAGGAAATATGTGACAGCACTCTAAAAATACACTAAACATGTGACCAAGTATGAACAGAACTTTATAGAAAGGATTAAAAAGTAGTAATCATCAAATTATAGAAATTAAATTAGAAAAGTATGGGAATACTTGTGATGTAATCTTCATACGTTTTCTTGCTTATAGTGACAACATTCGGAAACTGACAATAGCAATCAAAAACTTTAAATCTGCGTTTTCCTTCTGTCTTTAGTTTATTTTCTGCGCAAAAATATACCTTCTCTATTTATGGGTTTATATCATTATAGATCTGAAAGAGATTAGTCTTCCCTTAATATTTTGGGGCCAAATAAAGTTAAAGGGAAAAAAAGTGCAACATAAAAAGCAAACAGCAGTTTAACTAATTTCTTCAACTCATATTGATTATTGAATCAATTTGTTTAAATCTTTTTGAAGTGAGACAGGTTTGATCCAATGCAGCAAAAAACACACTCAGTGTTTCCTCACAAGACCTTAATACGAACATCCAAAACACTCCCTGTCCTCCTTTGCTGAAAACTAGTAAATGCAGGATAGTACCACAACTCTGAGCTAAAGATTTTAGATGCTCAGCGTTTATCATTTATATAACTTGATAAGAGAATCAATGTTTTATCTGTTTTATCAGGTTATTTTTCATTTTAAGAACAGAGTGTGCCTGGTGTTCCCTTGTAATGACATGATGTAATTAAGACTAAATGATATAAGAACCCCCACCTGTTTAAACTACCTGTTTGAGCCAGGCAGTTTATATCGTCACTTGCAGCAGTTTGATTCCCGAATGAAAAATCCAACCGTAAATGACATGTGGTTTCGTTGCAATTATTCAACTAAATAGAGTTTATTCTCCTTTTCTATTAATATTTTTTACCACCTCCTTGTGAGATGGATTTTCTTCTTTACACAACCTATCTAGATCTTTCATAGCCTTAGGTTATAAGGTAAGATAAGAGAGTAAATGTAACTGATTCTTTAAATTGTGATAATGTGAGAGAAAACACACTATCACCTACTGTATGTCAGATTGCCTCAGGCGATCTGTTTTCACACACCTCCTCTCATTTCAGCCCACAGTCATTTTTAATGGTAGGGATCATTTTGCCCCCTGTAGCCTATATTTCACAAATCAAAATATTCGCAGAACAGCAGGCACAGATGTTTCTGGGTGTGTATGCCTTATTGGTCCTTTTTCTTTTTTTTCCTCACATTATTGCTTCACTGTAGTTCCTAGCATTTTTAGCATAGTCTCCATGTTATGCTGTGAGTCGAAGCTGTCAGAAGCTGCAAAGTGACCAGCAGGGCAGCAAAGCTCTGTTGGGTTTCTGCGAACACAAGCAGCTCAAACAGTTGCAACAACTATTAGTCAAAATGTGTCCTGATTTATGCATTTCTTACTTCCAATGAGCAACATTTTCCTGTACTCACTTTAAGCATTTTGAGTCATAATTTTCTGGGTTTTCTTTGGGCTTTTGTTGCCTTTTTATTCATCTTTTTGCTGTCCAGATACATTAGAGATAATGTTGTTTTTATTCTGAACTCTGACTTAAAGATCATTGTGGGAACTAAGCACAAACGTTATTATAAATTCACTGTCATTAAAGCAATTATTACAACTTAATCCAAAGACATTTGAAAGACCATCAAAAAAACTGAAACACTATTAATAATTACTAGAAGATGTGAGTTCTTAGCACCGTAGTATATTTTCCAGCTGATTTACTAGTTTGCTAGTGATTATGCTTTACGCTCCATTAACATACAATCACGTTATTCTTTTTACCATCCCAGCTTCCTCAGGCTACCAACCTATATATTTTTTCTTCCCTTACAGGTATCATCCCTCCTCCATGCTCAGGCCTCCATGTGGTGGTGAGAGATGAGAAGAGGTACGCTACTCTGTTCCAGTCAGTGGTTCTGCCTTGCCACTACACCAGTGTTTCCACTCAGTCTGCTATGGTGAAATGGATCTACAAGTCGTACTGCCGGGACCGCACGAGGGACTCGTTCAGCTTCCCCGACAGCTTGAGCGGCGGCCTGGGCGGAGGCGGGCTGCAGAGTGGAAGCAGAGGGGTCGGCGGAGGCTACGAGGCGGGCTCCGCTGCGAGCCACCTCGACTGCTCCGACAACAGGAGGACCGTCAGGACCGTGGCCTCCATATCCGGATCCTCGGTCACGCTCTCAGAGTACTACAAGAACAGAGATGTTACCATCATCAACAGTAAGACATTCCCCCTTCTGCCGATTTCTGTCATCGAAACCATCCTCTCATTCCTTGATCACCTGGTGATGGTCATTGTTGCTGCCTGGTGATGTTTCAGCTGTGGATGCAAACTCTCGATGTAAACATGCCATTCCACTGCCCTTAGTTTTCCCTTTGTGTCGCTGTATTGCCATCATGTCCTTCAAAGACTAACTATGGGACAGACTGTTCTTATGCATGTGCGTCTGAAAAGACTCATTGAGCAAAGAGAGGTAGGCTTGTTTGCTGGCCTTAGATTTACGGAGCTCTAACTCTCTTCTTGAGCCAGGATTTTTGGACAAAAGAAAAGGCTTTCACACTGTCTCTCCATTCATCTTGACCTCTGGTTTGTTCCCTCTGATGTATTTCTGTGTCCAAGTTTTATTTTTTTCCCCCCTCAACATCACACTCTTTTCTTTGTCCCACTCCACCTCCTGTCTTACTTTTCAGAGTAGCGATGTTGTAAACTGGCAAACCTAACCCCCCCCCCAAATAAAAAAAACATAAAATCCTTTGTTGCCTTTGGAGACGTCCAGTCATCCATACCCATGTAATCCTACTCAGGGTCGCAGGGAGGCTGGAGTCTGGAGTCTCTCTCAGTGGGCTCTGGGCAGGTCGGGTGCTCTGGTAATCACATGGCTAACAAGCTCAACACTTCACGGTTCATACACACGGCTCAGAAGATACAGTCATACATTAGCTAAAAAAGTTAATCCACAAACCCAAAGGCGATGTAGACACTCAGATTTTATAAGTGAATCGGAGACTGGTCCCAGCTTGTCTTTCCTTGGCCAACAGGAAAAGGAAGGGAATTCTACAAAGTGTTTCCTGTCTGAAGTATTTATGCATGTGACCCTCTTACAATAGAGTTGGAGACCCAGGATTGTCAGCAAGCCAATGATATTTCAGCTCTATAAATCACATTTTAATCACACAAATTAAATCTAACCGCCCCTCTAGAACTGGGAAATACTTGTTGAATTGCTGTGTTCGTGTTCAGTTCACAGGAATAATTACTTTTGCAGAAGTAACTTTCTTTATAACTACTTTTCTCTCACCGCCATTTTAGTTGTAATCTGTAAAACTGCACAAACGTTTTAAACCATTCTTTATTTCTTTTGGACTTGTTACCTCATGAAATCTTTAAAGTGGTATTTGTCAGTAATTTTTCAAGTTTCCTGATCCTCTTTGCGCCTGTCTAAGAGAAGAAGCTGTGGATACTCTGCTTCACAATGAGGTTATCAGACCAATGATGGGCGAAGCGAAAAGTATCAGGAGAAGCATCAGGGTTAAAAAATTTTTAAAAAGTCTGAATTACATGAACTTTTCCCCTATTTTTCACTCTGCCCAGATCAATCTCACTCTAAATAAGAAAGTTTTATTTCTTATTTAGAAATAATAACCTAGATAGAACATCATCTTCCGTTAATGCAATATATAATACAAGTATTAATGGACGACTCAAAATATTCTCCCATTTCTGAAACGGTTGAAGAAACATTGAATTATACGCTAAGTAAATGTTGACCAAATAGAAGAATTCTCTTTTTTCCATTAAAGTGTTTTGGCGCAGGGTTTACCTGGTGATTATTTCACCCTTTCAACATATCATGTCTTTGTCATTTTGGTTACTTTGTATTTTTCCGAGTACAAATTGATACTGACCGGTTCTGTTCATGCATCATGAGGTTTTGACCATCAGTTGATTTACCATATTCTACTCTAAGGAACTACAGTTATATGATTAAACATTGACCAGGGAGAAATCACTTTATTTAGTTATTTTGGTTGATATGAGGTCATAATCGGTAAAAGTTACAAAGTTGTTTTAAATGATAATCAGAATCAAAATATATAGGAATAACATAATAATATACTGTATATAATAATATAAAGTTAATAATAATATATGACTGAGTTACAATACAAGTAGGATACAAGTATTTTAATGACCAATTTTTCTCCCTGATTCATGAAAATATACATGCTGAGTGCGATAATCCCAGCAGTCACTTTATAACATATTTCCAGAACAATCAAACTTTTTTGTTGTTGGGTTTAGAATAAGTCCTTCAGGGTGCAAATGAAACTAAAAATTAATTTAAAAACGCTTCATTCCAGACTAATCCAGAACGCACTTATTTTAGAGGATGTTTGTTAAAAAAAAAAGAGTCGGTGCCTTTAAATTGTGTCTTCATTTTTCATGCAGCAGCAGATCTGCGTATAGGAGAGGTCCAGTGGGGAGACAGCGGTGTGTACTTCTGCCAAGTGACTATAGCTGATGACATAGAAGGGCAGAATGAAGCTTCGGTGGAGCTGCTGGTTCTTGGTGAGATATTTCTGCTTTCCTATTGCTTCTTTCATCACGTTGTGATGCAACGAATTTCAACAACAAATAGGAACGTGTGATCTATAAAAAAAAATTATTTGTAAATATTGTCAGGTAATCCATAATTGTTAAATCAACTTGACATACCGGTTGGAACAGTGTCACCGATTCAATAGATGCTTTTACCGGCACTAGACTTTTGGATTTTATTCTCTGTGACCGCTTTGACAGTCATTTTCAAAATGCTTTTTATTGCAGATTTTCAAGTGGCATACTGTTTACTGTGAAACAAACTTTTATGCTGGACTTTTCTTTATAACAAAACTTTTAAAATGAGCCACTCATTGAGGGGCTGAAGAATAAGGAGTTCTTCCTTCATTTGAAACTACAAGAACTGCATTCAGTTTCTACCAAAATGCAGTTTCGATCAAACAAACTTCAACATTTAAAATTAATATGCCAAGTGTGTGTGTGTGTGTGTGTGTTTTGTGTGTGTTCAGTAGCAAACATTATCACAAAGACTGCCAAGAAACATTTTTGGACCGTTTGGTGCCTTCAGCTTCCAGAGGCTGAACTTTTATTTGGTTGGTATTCGACAGACTCACAGGACGCAGCTCCTGCAGCTTTCTCTAAGCTGCGGGAATGTTCTCCACTGTGATAAAGATGAGGTAGCGTAATACTAAAAGCACAAGAAGAAGATAGTCTTGCTATGTTGTTGGGTGTTGAGCTAAATCCGCAATAGCCCCCAAAATATGTGCATTTCCTGACCTTCTGCACCATGTGAGGCGCTTGTTGTGTTCCCATAACAACAGCGGAGGCCACGCTCGGGGTGTCTTTTGTCTTTACAGCAAATCGCCTCACGGAAAAGAAGGCAGGGAAGATTTAATGATGCAGAGAAAGCAGAGCAGAGCACAGCGTCACAATAGACACTTGACTGGTACTTTACAGAGCTATATCAAGTAAGGCCCAATATCCAAAAACTATGAATACTGTACAAAATTAGCTGTTTAATATGGTCTCTTTGGTTAAACCAGTTAAAAGCTGGTTAAAATTGCATCAAGGTTGAAAGATACCGGATTCATTTTCTTCTAAAACCATCCAGTTCCTCCCATTATCCACCTTTTATTTTTATCCACGTAGCTCACGTCTATTCTATGCTTCTTCTTGAAACGGAGAGAAGGAAGGGAAGCGGTACATGAACATCACCATGTGCGGGGCACAAAAACAATCTAAAGCTCCGTGGAAGTCAATTTTAGAGAATCACCAGGTTTCAGTCAGTCCAAGTGCGCATGACCAAGAAAAAAAATACAAAACAACAGGTTAAAAAAAACAAAACTGAAATATACAAAACTATAAAAGGACAAATTGTAATTGTTCAACTGAAAAACAAATTGTTCAAATCCAGCAAAGACCAGTTTTAGCCTGCCAGAGATATTAAGTGAGGTATGTGCACTGTCAGCTGGAGTCAGGCTACGATCAGCTTGCATGTTGTTTCTGCTGCCCTCTTTTCTGGCACAGCAAATATTCATTTCGTCCTTTCTGCCAATACTCACACCCTCAGCTGTTAAATACCAGGTTCTGTTTGCATCTCAGACATTTGCCGGGAGGTTTCACTTCTCACAAAGCTGCAGTTTGCTTCCCTGGACACATGACATGCACTTTGTAACCAAATTTCTTTTTAAAGTGCCTCTAATATTCCATATTGTACCTCAGCTGATGCCTCTAATGTTGTGGTAGAAGAACATTTTAAGGAATAACCTACAGGTCAGCCAGTCACATGTACAAGTTTTAAATTTCAACATCAAAAGGTACATTATTTACAGAAAATAAACTCATTATTTGTTCATTATGCACTATTTTGCACCAGTAAAACTACTCTGTGACATGTATGAAAAACTATGTAAAACTTTCACACACACACACACACACACACACACACACACACACACACACACACACACACACACACACACACACACACACAAATAAAACGTCTCATAGCAATGCATGATTAATGACATACTGTGTATCACCTCTCCCATCTCCAAAATACTGTTTGACTTAGTATGTTGTTGAACAATTTTTAGCACCAATAAATTCAGGCAGTTGTCTTTTGAATAACTTTGTCAAACTTGCAAACTTCATTGCGGAGGAGCTTTGACCAACTCTTTGCAATTTTGCAATCAAAAACACAAAGACTTAAAATTATTATGGTTACATACAAAGTGTATTCACACCTGATGAGATGACTGTTGGTCAGACTTGGGGAAATCCTACCTTTTCATGCATATTGGTCACTTTTAGACAGCTATCTAAAAGCCATTTTCTTGTGCTTCTTGTGGATTTTTATGTTATAAATGCACACAGACCACTGAAATGGACACTAATGCATCATAAAAATCAACTACTGGCCATCAGCTGAAAATGTCCCTGTCCCTCCTTCTCCTGTAGACGACTCTTGCAGGTAAAAAAATATTGTGATCATCAGATAATCCCTCAAGAACAGTATTGCTGGTGTATTTTTCAAATGACAACTTTGAATATGGAGAAAATTACAATTGATCACCTAAAAAAGTAAAATAAAAACATTTTTACAAAAAAAAATTCCTACTTTTTTTCTATGCCTTAAGAAAATAAAAAAAAATGTGAAAAAAATCCTGACACAAAGGATCATAATTTATGCCTGAAAGGTTAAGAAAATGTTTTTGCTGCCTGTTGAGAACTGAAGAAATGTTCATATCTGGGATGTCTACAGTTCTTCCTTTCTCATGGGTCCTGCCTGTTTATCTTCATGGGAATAATTTTGAGTTTCAGTCTGTGCTACTATCAGACAGATGACATTTTAAGACCTTTAAAATCAGAAACGACGTGCTGATTGCTCTCATCAGCAGCTCTGATATATCGGTTTTCTGAAACCAGACAAAACATGCCCTACTTTTCATTCCTTGACCTGTCAGCTCTCTCTCTCTCCCTCTTTCTTCCCGTTTTGCTGTGTTTATGCTTTATTGGCATGCTTGCATACTTCCACCTAATTACACCAATCACTTGATTTGATTCACTCCATCCGCTCTCCTCTGCTCTGGTCACCTTTGCTCTGTCTCTCTCCAGGTTTCTCAGGTGTGCCTGAAGATCTCCTGCCTGACATTGATTTGAAGATTATGCCAGGTACAGTCGGGGCATAATGTCTTCTACTCTTTATCTGCTGTCTTTCGTTCATGCTAACCCTTCTGGCTTTAAACCGCATCTTGGCTTCTTCTGGCTTTGTCTGATAACAGACAAAGGACAATTTCTAGATCGTCTGCTAAATTAAAATCAAAAGTTAGTTTGCAGATGGCTGACATCATATCGGTTACTTTTTATCTTAGTTTTCCCAAAACATCTTGTAATCAGGTTTACAAATGGGCCACAAAAATAAAATAAATAATTGTCCACACTTAAGCATGCTCATCATGTGCAATGTTCTATTTTCTTGATATTTTTTTTATGGATAACACAACAGATTTTTTTTGTGTGAATTAGCTCCAAGGACACTTTAACAGAGCCAGTTTCTAGATAACAGGCTGGTCCACACCCATCAAATAATGAGCTGGCCGTTGCTCCCACCAAGATGAGCAGTGCTGGAAAACAGTTATTATGGTCATTACAGTTATTTATGGCTCGGGTTAGCATGTCATCCCACTGCGTTTGGTTTAAAGGTCTGTAAAAATGCAGCAGCTAGAAAAGGAGGGGGAGTTTGGCTTTATGTCACACATGTTTATGATCGACGAACCGAAGGAACGGTGTTGAAATACTCCCAATGTGACGTGATCTGACTCTGAGGCTGGATGGTTAGAAGTTGCTTATTTCAGCTGCAGGCGTTGTGTCGATGAGTGTTATCTGCAGTGACTCACGCACAGGTTTCTGTGGGGGCTAAAAACGCTTAAGCGAGATCGTGTGTTGGCGTAGGCGTCCCGGTGACTGTAAATCAGATCACATTACGAGTTATTTATCTGAAACGTCCACAGATCTTCAGTGTCGTAGAGAGCAGCATAAACTGCCCTTTTCCTTCCTGCAGCAGAAGCAGGCTTCCTGTCAGTGTGTGTTCGGCAGCCGTGACCGCTGGCTGTTTACGAGACAGCGAGAGAATGCCGAGCGGAACATAACATTGTTGAAGGTTTCCTTATCTTCCCTCTCCTTCCCTTTTTTTTGTGTAGTCTCCGAGGACGGAGGCAGCAGATGTGGTCTATCGGCTGCACTGATTGCACGCATCATGTCTGTGCTGTTACACTCAGAAAATATTGAGCAAAATGACCTCTTTTTTTTGTCATTTGTTCGAATTTCTAAAGAAGGTAGAAAAAGACTTACATTTCTGCAAGTTGGTTATTCCTCTGTTTGTCTGTAAAACGTTTACCTCTTGTTTCTGTCACAGACAATGTGATGATAGTTGGTTTGGTCACATTTTAAATCTAGCGTTCTTTCCTTGCAGATCTCTCGTTCCATATGTTCATTAAAACACTTAACTGATTTGATACGAAGGTTTTAAAACAATGTTATCACTCTGCTGCCATTTAGTTGTCTCATCTAAAGTGACACAGTTCTCTCTCAGCTTGACAGCAGCTATTTTGCTCATGAAAATTAAAAGTAAGATGGTGTTGATTGCTGACACAAATCATGTGACTCAAACATTATTTATAAATTGCAATAAAATGTAGCAGCCACGGTGTTGGTAGCACTACGGTGTTGTGTGGTGCTGGGATTCATGTGTGTGTTGCAGCACAGGTTTGCAACATTTATCCATTGTGGTCACACGACTGAGAGGTGGGAAGTATATTTGGCGGGTCACCAGCCAGTGTTGCTTTATAATCTAACAAATTAGTCAGTTGATTTAAAAGAGTAATCCTCATTTTGCTGATGTTTATATGGAGCGAGGCTGTCAAAGAACAGTTGCGCTGAGGATGTACATAAAAATAAAACGTCTGATCCCTGGACAGAAGTGCAAAAGTTCAAGCTGGTAGTGAAAACAAAAAACAAAAAGAGTTGTTTTATTGAATATAACTAAGTTATCAAGTTTTCCCTGTTAAGCATTTACACATCTGCCCAAACTCGACAAGGTTGTAAACCGCCATGTTAGATGACAACGTGGCATCCTCTAGAAAAAATACTAGAGCAGAATCAGGTCCTGATTCTTAAGCAGATATTATGACAAGCATGTATTTGTCTGTGTGTCCCTGCAGAGTGGGCGTTTGTGGTGGCCGTGGTGCTCGGCAGCGTGTTGTTCCTGCTCCTGGTTGGAGTTTGCTGGTGTCAGTGCTGTCCCCACTCCTGCTGCTGCTACGTCAGCTGCTGGTGCTGCCCCGACACGTGCTGCTGCCCCCGACACCGTGAGCATAAACACACACTCGGACTGGGACGCAATTCATGCCAAGATTATTGATGCCGACTAAAAAAAAAAAAAGACTTCTTTCTTATTTTGGAAGTGAGTATAATTGTTTCTTTTTTAGTGTATGAAGCTGGTAAAGGCATAAAGACTGGCACCTCCACCCCTCAGACACCAGCCTACCCTCCATACTTTGTGTCTGGACTTCCAGCCATGATCCCCATCGCCCCGCCCTCCCTGGTGGACAAGGTGTCTACTGTCCCCCCCTCAGATGGGACTCTAGTGGCAGCAGGTGAGGTGTTACCTTTATCTTTTCTTCCTATGAGAAACAGATTATTGGTTCGAGACTCAATATGAACTGAAAAGTATTTAGAAAAGATCTGATTTGGAAAAGAAGTGATTGCTTAAATATTGTTGGATGCATCTCTGTTAATATTAATCAGCCAAATCTTATTGACTACTGTAAAATCGTATGTTGAAATTCAAAAATATGCCTCAGATTAAGAATTTTCTTGGCTGCTGAATTAAGCGCCATAATGAGAAATGAACCAATTGCAGTTTGATTCACAAGTTCCTATATCTAATTTTTGCAAATCCCACACTTTCTGTTCATTCTGACAAAGTGTGGATTATGTGACATTACACATAATCCACACTTTCAGTCTTTATTAGTAAAAACTGTCTTATCAAAATGTGCCATTAGTGAAGCAAAATTACACTTTGAATCTGCTGATTCTCCACCAAACAGTCCCATCAATAACTGGTCTGACTCTGGTCACCTCGACACCAGTCAGTGGAGCAGTTTCAGGTTGTATTTGTGGCATAAATCAAAACAAAATATACAAATTCACTGGAACTAGGATTTCCACAGTGTTTCCCTTTTTGTTGCAGACAGTTTGCGGAAGTAGCAGATTCTGGTGACAGTGCCAGCTCGTTGTAAACGAACCAAAGGCCACATTCGGCATCACTCATGCTTGCTAAGTACCGCTGTCTGAAAGTAGTCGCTTACAATTGTGACTGTTGCAGTATCTCCGATGCCCATGCAAGCAGTAGGGATTCCCTACCGCGTACCTTCATCACAGGATCAAAACTCTCTCAGGGTGCTGCAGTATGTAGAGAAACAGCTGGCTCACTTCAACCCTTCTGGGTCCAACAGCAAACAGTGTAAGCTCAGTAAACCCACTCTGCAGCTTTGCTACTCAGGCCTGCTGGTGCTATCTGCTTGTGGCATAGTTTCATTTAGGATTCCTATTTTCCTCAGCCTGTCGCAGCATGCCTCTCCGCTCTCAAATGTTCTGCCTGTTGGATTTTTTGTTGTGCACATGTGTAAATGTAGCAGATGAGCATGCCAGCCTCTCTGATTGGTTTTACACAAATCTTACTCACAACCTCTGGTCATTTTTCTTCCAGACTTTTGACTTTCTTAGACTCCTGTACGCTCTTTTGCAAAGATTCTTTTTAATGATTCCTTTTATTATAATATTTAATTAATTCTTTTTAAATCTATCCAGCCTGTAATCAGTCAGAGTTGAGCTCCCTCCACGAAGGAGACACCAACTTCCACCAAACTTTCAGGAATGTCCAGAAAAAAGCTCTGCCCGCAATCCCTGATCAAGACTCCTCCCCAGAACCACACGGTTACCGTGAGAACCGCAGTCCAGACCTGCAGCGCCACCGTAGGAACCCCTCATCGCCTCATCGCTACCGTCACGACCCTGAGTCAGACCACCTCGACAGCCAGGATGAGCCTCTGCTTCCACGGCGATACAGTGACGACCCGCCGTCTTCCTCTCAATCGCACAGGATTACCCGAAGTCAGAGGCAACAGAACTCGAGTGATGAAGACAAGCATGACAGGTGAAGGAAACATGTGAATCCTGGGGTGGCTTTATTGTTAAAAACAAGAACGCAGTAACCTTCTGTGACATTTTGTAGGTGGAACCCTCGTTCAGAACATCTGCAGAGGAAGACGTATCACTCTTCAGGACGGACCGTCTCTCTGGATGAACTGGAGGAGTTTGCTACTACCTACAAGAAGAGAGGAGGCAGAGGAGCAGAACGGAGAGAAGAAGAAATGGTGGAGTATGAGATGGAGGTGCTGGAGTATGGTGGATATCCCTCCCATCGCAAGGGTCCTCCTCAGCATTATTACAGCAATGGGGATGAGCTTGACGACAACAGTGAGCATGAAGGGCATACCAGAGCAAGCCATAAAAGCAAACACAACATAAGCCCTCTACCTTCTCCCAAAAAGAGGGGGAACACACAGGAAAGGGAGAGGGTCGAGCCACCTCCCCCCAAAATGGATCCACCATCGAATTCCTCTCAGGAAAGGGACTACGATGCCACTTTCCTGAACAGCCTGTTGGAACGTAAAGCGAAGCTGCGAGGATTTTCCCACGGGAGAAACGGGACCCGGGCTGAGGAAGATTTAGATTGGCCCTCAATAAGGAGCGGCAAAAAAACCAGCAGAGAGTCCAGTCGCCACTGCAGCCACTCTCCCAGTAACAGGCCAGAGGCGGACTCGCCGTCTCCATCCAACTCAGAGAGAACCAGAACTGAAAGGCCGTCTCCGCGGCCGCTCCACGCAAACGCCCGCTCCCCTCCGCCTCTTCATCTCCTGCCCGCTCACAGAGAGGAGCACAGGGACAAGTCCAGGAAAGTGGTGAGGAACATCAGATACAGTTGAGGTTCCTGTTTGAATTGTGAGCCAGAAATGCTTAGCTTCAAAACTACGAGTAAAACATGTTTAAGGCATAATGGTTGAGGATTGTAAGAAAGTATTATTGGTATAAACTTTAATGCATTTATTCATTCCTGTGAAAGTGTGAAGAAAGTGCCTCGATTTGAAAGTCAGTTTACTTTATGGTGCCAATAGAGATTCAGTTCACACATAAGATAATTTCACCATGTGAGACAAAATATTGGCTTATGGAGTCAATATCTCAAACTAGTAGATTATCTTTCAGATGACAGACAAGGCTACTTTTGATGACCTATTTCTTTACTTTTGGACCCAGCATACTTAAGTCAGACATTTTATTATTATTATTATTATTATTATTATTATTATTATTATTATTATTATTATTATTATTATTTATCTGTAAAGCTGATGTTTGGTATCCCCTCTTAATTCACTGTAAAGTTGCTTTCATATTCTGCTACTGGCAGCAAAAACTGCAAAGATTTCAGTTCTGCATCTTGAGGTAGATTGTTGGTCTTTGCACAGTGATCTTGTCTTTTCTAAATATTCTTTTTTTTGTTTTTTGTTTTTTATCGAGCCAAAGGTTTGTTATCATATGTCCCTGCTTAGAGAGAGGTCCTCCTATCTCACCAGAGAAAAGCAGCTTGTGTTCGCTGCTGTTTTGAAGGAATATCCCTGGAATTATGACTGTATGTGCAGAAAACAAAAGCAAACTAAGCAATGATGCAAATGTCTTCCAGTTTATGACCTACTGATAATTAGATGGATTGCACCATTGTAAAATGTCTGTGTAATTATGAGTATCCTTCAAATTTAATATTCCTGTCTACTCTAGTTAAGGTACCGACCCACTTCACAGAACCTCACGTAAAAAAAATTAAAAAAAATTTAAAATCCCTAAAAGTTTGATTTTGTGTCAGAAAAGCAAAGCTACATTTCTATAAATTAAGTGCCCTCCTGTGTTGAGTTCTGCTCATGTGAATCATCAAACTCACCACATATAAAATAAAATAAAAACTCACTTCAAGGGCTGAAAAGGTCCAACCAAAACTCTGTGATGCGTTGGCAGCTTTTTCATTGCATCAAAGGTCACAAAATCAGCTACTTCCCCACATAAAGGTGTTGTTTTTGCTGTAGGTGCTTGTCTGTTGTGCCAGATTTGACAGATTTCTGCTTTAACAACCTTTTTTTTTCTTTTTTACTATTTGATTTCTTATTTAGCTGACAAAATGCCCTGCAGTTGAACGTGTGCTGAACACGAATCTTTGACGCTAAAAGTCGAGAAATCTGTGAAGGTTTTTACTCTTTTATCTCTCCGCTGATTCTGTGTTGGGTGGGGGCGATAGGTGTGTTGAAAACCCACAGTAAGTTTTGTTGTTGTACCTTTGACAGGTCAGGTTCAGATGCTACCAGAATGAAAACTAGGTAGAATACTCTGTTCTGTATCCAACTTCTCTCCATAACATTTATAACCGGTTGTTTACTCACAGTCATACCTGGGGCAGAGTGGTGTTCAACCTCAACCAACCTTCCTGTTTCTGGCCTTAAAATAAATCGTCATTAACAAAAACTATGTGCAGAACAGTTGAAGAGCAGTTTGTCCCAGGTCCTCCGTCACCATATTAACCTCACGTCACTGCTTTAATGTTTGCTCTCGCCGTTTCTCCGCTCAACATTCACTTTTGTGTCGTCCTCACCAGAGCACGCTTCTCAGCCGAGACTCTCTTATCGTCTGACCGACTCGAAGCCAAAGACAGTGAAGGAGCGGAGCCGAGTGAGAGTGCAACCGTGAAACTCCACACGAGGAGCAAGTTGCCAGCTGGAAAACGGTGACGGAGCAGAGTCTTTGAGTCTGAGTTTATCAACCTATGTGCAGCTGCAAAGGACAGCTGCCTGGGAGGACCGTAAGAACAGCTGAATCAGTAAAGATACAGGGTGACAGTAACTCTGTGATATCACTGAGCGATGAAGTCACCCGCTGTGTCATGCATATCTCTGCCGGACTAGCACTAATGTCGGCGGGACGTGTGGCCTGGGCTGCTCCTCTCAGTGGGAGGCAGTCCGTCTCCTCTTCGTCACTTTAGGAAAGCGCTGCAGCAGATACTTGCTAACTCTTCAAGCACAATGAATGCATTCATTTCTATCTAATGAGACATGGGAGTAGAAGAGCCCACCAGTGGAACAGATAAAAATGACAACACGCTCATTGTAAACAACACCCCCCGCCCTCCCACCCCACCCCTTCACACCCTGCCACTGCATCAGAAAACAATGTGCATGATGTCACTTATTAACATTTAACAACTAAAGCACTTAGGTTTGAAAGAGATATTTGACAGATACTTATTTTTGAAAGTTGAAAGTTGTGACAAACATCAGCAACATTATAAATGTTTTATTAATAATGAAGATTGAAATGAAATTCGTTTACAGCACTGGGCAAATCTCTCATTTCTTTGTATTTTCCTTTAAAGGAGCCAAACATCATCTCAAAGTATTACAGCATCTTTCTGTTGCTCCGTACGACTGAAGTCCAGGTTTTCAGCTACTTTTTATTATTTACTATCCTAACAAGGAAATGTGTACCATGTCAGTAAAGGCATTTTTTGACCTAAACCTGAGGAAAATTGCATAATTCATCTTCACAAAATCCAAGATCCATTAATAAAAATTTAATAAAATAATCACTGTATCCAAAAATAACATTACCCTGAGCATAGTTAAGTAACAATAATGAGTTATAAGCAGCTAATATCCAAATAAAAGCTGAAAACTCTTTGTTAAACAAGTTAGTTGTTTCCCTGGGAAGCACAATATGAAGAAAAAACAGGTTTGCATCGTGCTGTGCCTTATCTACTAACCCATATCTTAGGCTTGACTTTACATTGAAGTGAAAATAGAAGAAGTGACTGGATATGTAATATTTTTCTGACACAGCTGTTATAATATTACACAAAAACATAAATCATTTCAAGTTAAAATGCTGACTGTGCTCTTAGGATTTCTGTGCTTTACAGTGCTCTAATGTTTTTTAGAATAGGAATTTTTCTGTGTATTAAAATGTCTTAATGGGATAAAGCAGAAGCAAAAGGTCAAATGATTTCATTGAAAGAAAAAATATATTTAAACTAACTTGGCCCTCTTTGAAAAATTTGTTCAACCACTTTGGAAAGGTTTTGATTGTGAATGAGCCGTTAAAGTCACGGTACAAGTCACAACACTAATGTTTGGTCGTCACACCTTCCAGAAGTCAGAAGATGCTTCTGCCTTGAAAATCTCCCATGGAAGCTATTTTTGAATAATGAATCATGAACAGACTCCTTAAACTGAAACGTTCTGGATTCTTTCATGGCCTCCTGAACGAGTCATTGATTCGTTCTTGGAGGATATTTGTAGGCCGGCCGCTTCAGGGAAGAATCACCACGGTACTGTGTTTTCTCAATTTGTGGATAATGGCCCTCACTTTGGTTAATTGGTTTCCAAACACAACAAAATTGGTTTGTAACCCTTTTACAGACAAACAGAGGTCAAGAATTTTGTTTTTCATCTATTCCAAATTTTTCTTTTCGATTGGGAGATGACATGTTCATGTTGACTTTTCCTGTGTTTTGTGATTTTGTACGTCCCGCACTTTTCAGCTCTAGGTTTGACAATTGAAATTAAACGTAGCTTTTCATACTTCATATTTTCAGTTTCGTACCGACTGCTGCGTGTCTGTGTGTGCTTTTTGATTACAGAGAGAGAGAGATGACTCTTTACTTTTCTGAAAAAAGAAACAGTATGTGATTGAGTGTGACTCATGTCCTTTGTCCATTGTTGTCATCATGGAGCGTCTGTTGTGACTATGCAGCTGTGTGTAAAGTCACACACCATTCTGCCAGTTCAAGTGCAAATATTTGCCTGGATTTTTCATTACTAATTCATCAATATTATATTTTGTTTCAAATATGTCATTTCATGACATGTATGTCATGTCATATATTACGTATGTATGTCATATATACATATGACATATATGTCATGAAATTAATTGGGTTTTTTTCAAATAAACAAAAATATAAACCTCTGGCTTTGCAGTACCATTAAAAATGTACCTCTTGTCAAGGTGTGCTAAAAACCATTGAATGCCCTGATTAGCGAGGATTGAAGACCCAAATGCAGTGGAGTGACACAACAAGAATTTTAATCACAAAATAACAGAAATATTTAAAGAACTCAGGGAAACACCAGGCAGACAGCAAAAGGTACACACCACATTAAATCATCGTTGTTTTTGTACAAAATCACCAATAATTACTCACATGTTAATATTTACTAAATATATTCAAATCTTTAGTACATGTTTTACTATTTACAAAACAGCAAAATATTTAGTAAATAGTAAATATTTAGTAAATATTCACTATTTACATAGTAAATATTTAGACTGTTACTATTTACTATTCGACTTACCGAATAGTAAATAGTAACTATTTAGTAAATAGTAATGATTTAGTTAAAATGTGAACTAAATTATTTTTATAATTAATGTTATTTTTTTGACTGGAGTTGATTGGAGAACTTTTAATCAGTAATCCATGAATTCATGATTTTCTGGCTTGTAAGCCACAGAGCACAGATCCAAAATTTCTCTTAGCAACCTTTCAAAGTGGGCAAGACGAGAAAACATTCGATTTAGTTACAACAGATGTGTGTTGATCTTCATATGTGGCATCTTCTGATTGCTAAATCTCCATGACAACCATTATCTTTGTGCCAACTGTTTCTAGGGGGCCTTCAAGGAAAATACATAAGAAAAACATATCTGCCATATTTGCTAAACCAATAGCAAATGTCAACTCATATCAGCTGCCTTGGTTGGATGAGATAAAACTTGAACTTTTCATTAAAAAAACGTTTCAGGTGGATCGGGCATAAAACAAAAGATGTGGAAAAGCTCCACTGTTTTCTTGCTGCAGGATCTGTGGACCTCCTGGGATGTTTCTCTGCAAGGCAAGATGATTTCTTTAAAATGACACATTTTAAAGAAGTTCCAGATCTAAATACTAAATAAAAGAGTTGGGAAGACCCAGAACTTGAGAGAATCTATTGAGATTCTGCAAAGAACGGTCAAAGAATTCAACCATCTGAAATGTTGTAAGACAATAAAACACTGTCTTATTGGCAAATGTAGGTTGTGAAAAGTTTTTGACAATTTTAACAAAAACTACTCTTAAGTAATGTAGGGTTTTTCCTACGGAGAACCTGTTTTTAAATGAAAGATTGGGCTTTTTGAACTTTTTTTTTTACAAATTTTATACATTTATCTACTCAAACACATATTTCAAACCCATATTATATGAGCAGGAATTCCTTTTTTTATTTGTACAAATAGATATAAAGTAAAGCAGTCTGGAGTGACATGTTTAATTCTGATAAATAAAGAAATTTTGCAACAATAACATTTGCAGAAAGGTGAATCCAGGATTTTAGTTCTAATTCTTTTACCAAAGTTGAAGATTTGAAAGGGAGCATCAATTCCTTTCATGACCTTAGCCTTCATTCATTGCTTGTTTCAGATCGGAGGGAAGAGCTCCAACAGTGACCAGCCTGATAATATCTCAGGAATGTCAGTGAGTAGCTCTCACTTCTACAGAAGCTCAGCATGACATCACCATCAAGTAAAATCTGTTCCTTTTTTGTGTTCCTGTTATGGGTTTGCCTTGCGAGGATTTAACACAGCTTAAATAGTTTGACCCAATAATCAGGATGCCTCCTGGCTGCCTGCCTTTAGAGGATCTTCATGCAGTGGGGGGAGATCCTGAGGTAAACCCAGGACTCCCTTGAAAAATCATCCATAGCACTTAAACTATATAAACCTTTTGTCCCTTTCCAATCAAATACTTTTATGTATTTCACGGGAGATTTTAGGTGACAGAACGACTGTCTGCAGAGGCTGTAAATAATAATTTAAAAATAATAAAAGCTGAACAGAGTAAATCTCTATTCACACCTGGAGCATTTCACTGATGGTGGATGTTTAGATTCCCCTTCTGGGTCAGATGAGCCACTGCACAGAAATGGAAAATAATAGATAGATATAATTCACCTTTATACATGAAATAGACCAGTTTTTAAGAAGGAAAGCTAGAAAAATATAAAAACAATTAGTAAAATACTCAAACAAATTATATGCTGAATAATAATTTCAAACATTACGCGCATGTGGCACTAGTTATATGTTGTATGCTTGTGATGCATTTTAGTGCAGGATTAAACATTCTGGTTATAACTTGAAAGTAGCAGAGAAATCAACTAGTAAAACAGAGGTTAGATACACAGTACAGTAAAAATGACGTTTGGTTCTAAACCCCAAACCTTAGATAAAATGAATGTGTATTTAACATCGCTACTTTTTAACTCTAATGGACTCCGTCTGAGTAAAGAAACACATGAAACGAACTGGAATTTAAAGCACTTAAAAATAACAAAAGTTGCGAAAAACCTTAATGTGCAGACAAGTTATATTTAGTATATAGATTAACAATTTATTAAAATGCCCAACAACAAAAAATGTAATAATCTGAGAGTGAATACATTGTTTTTGCACTGAAGCCTCAGCAGATGGTCAGGATGAGTGCGAGCACAGGCAGGAAACCGCGAGTGGATCTTGGCAGATATTTCCTAGAAAAATAGTTTGAGGAGCCCCAGGTGCAGAGGGGCTGAGCACAGAAGCAAAACAGGTTCTGGGAATTTGAGGAACACACGAGGTCCAGTTTACATGCAGATCAATCCAGATTCTTTGGGGAGATAATGTGTGTATATTTACAAAACGATGGGTAAGTCTGATGAAGTAATAAGAGGGTGAATAGTTTTGTGATCTAAAGTAAACAACCACATCCCGATGTGTGTGAGCAAATGGGAGCGTAAAGTTTTTACTGACACCTAGCGGTTTGAAATAAGCATTACGCCTTCACAAAAAACGCTACAAAATGAAAACCTATGATTTATATATAAGTTTATCTTTTTTCATTTTAAAAGTTTTTCATGTAAAGCCCATTGATTTTAAGTCTATTATAGAATAGGTCGAGAAACAAACTACAACCCAAAACTACCAGACGTCCGTACTGTTTATATCCAACAACGTCACAAAACATTTTGTTTTGAACTTAGACAGGGTTGCACTTGGGGTTATGTAGATTTTCAGGAATTGCATCAATCCTTTTATAATTTGCTTGGCTATTCTACCTTGACAGATTAAAAGTACTGGGTGAAAGATAAAAAACTTCAGTCAGGAAGAGCAGCACTTCTTATTTGTTACATGTCTGCAAGCCAGATATTTATGAGACAGAGAAAATAACTCTCTAGGGTGTGGTAGCTCTGAAAAAAATGTGTAAGCGCTACAAAGACTTAATCCTGCATAGTGACGGCAAGTCTCCCCCCGCCCCCAAAATAAACTCTCTTTGGAAATAGAAACTATTTATTTGACCTGTTGGGATACTTTACCATCTTATAATAATCACAGACTTTGTGATTACTAAACGTTTTTGTGGTTTATATAATCTACAATTATCTGAAGTGAACAAAATAAAATAGTTTATTTGAAGAATGCATGATTCATTTTTTTTTTTTTTTTTTTTTTGAATGAATTATCAAGAAGGTTTTGGAGTTTCATGTTTTATGTTTATCTGGTAAAATATTACATACAGACAGGAGCATGGACAGACAGCAACTTTGGGACAAAAAATGTTTTTTTTCTTTTGAAAGACATCTAGATATATTTTTAAGGGTTAACATTGATTTTATTGAAAGCCTGCAAAGCTTATATAACTGGGGTGGAAAATCATTATTGAATATGCAGCTGCCTACTCACCCATTGTGCAGAACTGCAGGTTTGTTGACGTTACAGTGTGTGAAGGTTTTGCATAAACCAGCCAGAGAGACGTTGGAGAAAATTCAAAATATAGTCTTAATTTATTAACAAAGAAAATCCAAAAATGATAAATTGGGCCCAAACTGAGGTCAACATAACAAAGTACAACTCAAGGGGTAACAGAACAAACTCAAGCACAAACTGACCTAACAAACAAGACATGAGGGGAACTTAAATAGTGGCTGATCAGACCATTAACACACACTAGGGGGTAATTAAACACACAAAAACCTAACAAATACTGGTCAGAAAATTACTAAATCTATAAATAAAATAAATATCAGAATTTAACTAACTTTCCAAAAGAAGAAACATTAAATAAATGGTAAAATTAAACTAAAGACCAAATTTCCCCCTCTCCTGGTGAACAAATGGAATGGCCCGCTGAGGACGTTTGACACCCATATATGGACACCAATCAGCTGGAGCTCATCTCTGATTTTCAGCAACGGGTCCAGAGGAAACTGGTAACTCAAAAGAAAGAAATTAATTTGTTATATTTAACAAAATATACAAAGAACTGACACATAAAGTTAACTAAAGAGTCAGACTATTGAAAACAAATTTAAAGATAAAAATCTAAACTACTCACTAATCAATATATAAAGTAATATTAAGGGAAAACAGGAAACCAATAGTGTCTGTGTGTGACAGTCGGGACAGCTGTCACACAGTGAACTAGTTCAATCCTTCGATGCTATATTCAAATTGTACTGAAGATGCCTCAAATGAATCTCATATTAAGAAAACAATATTTGAGTCTAATATCTTCAACCCCAAGCTTGTGTGAGATTCTTGTGTTATACTCACAAGTAAATAATTTTACTGCACCACACTCTCCACAATAAATTTTAAAAGAACAATGAATAACAGGATCTAATCATTTAATTAAATTGAAATAGCAGTTATTTGTTATTCCTTTTCTTTTTTTATCAGAGCTGCTTGTAGCTCGGCATCTTCAGTTTCAGATTAGTGGTAGCAGCAGAGAAGCGTAGTCCTTTAAATTTGCTTTATATTGTCATGAGCTAAGTAGTTATATTTGTGTCTCTTGTGTGTGGTAAAAGTGTGTAGCATATTTTTACAGCCATTTGTTTATAGATTAAATTAGTTCTTGATGGACAGATAATTAAATAACTTAAATAATATTATGAAATAATAGTTTTAAAGACGAAACCAAAACATTTAGTTTTGGATTTCGAAAATTAAATGTGATATTATGTAGAATTATATCAAATATAATAGATTTAATAAATTATTTATCTTCTTATTTCTAGTTTTAATAACTTAATGACATTTTTTCACAATTATTTCATAAGTTGCGTCTTTATTGTAATTCTGCTTCCCTCTTCACTCTCCCGGTGGAACTTCCTGGATTTACAAAATTATGTGTCAATGTATTTTTTTTTTCTCCAGAACAACGGATGCATAGAGAAACTAGCTGATGTTATTTGTACTTGGAGGTTTTTCTTACATATCACATATTTATGTTCCTGCTTTTCCAAATTTGCCTTTGTTTTACTTTCCAAGAGCTGATAAGGCGCGTGTGGGGGAATTCAGTTCACCTGTTTACGTCACAGCCCCGGATGAGCTCACCTGTTTCGGGGTGTGGCCAGAGGCGAGCTCAGTATCAGCCACAGGCGCAAGAGGACGGGAACTAAACTTTTTAGAGTGGAACGATGATTAGCTGGTCTTAGGTCGAGGTGGAAACAAAGTCTTAGCTTTGCTTGTTTTTCAGAAAGTTTTTAACATTTGTGGCCTGGTCGAAGTTTGAGTGAGCATTTTTTAGTCGGTGGTTGTTTTTCTGGTGTGTGTGTGGGGGTGTGTGTGTGTCTATTTTATCATCATGTGGAGAATACTTGCCGCAGTCCTCCTACTGTCTCTTCTGAAAGGTAAGTGACACCCTTTTGCTTTCTATCTTCGTAGTTTATTAAACCTATTTGTATATAAATTGGTTATTATTAGTTTATTTCGAGTTAAACCTTCTGAAGTGAAGGTATCGGTCACGTGACGATGTTCAATAGATAAAAATGAAACTATTCTTTTGAACAGCCTATGTTTGGTATCCAGTCGACATTTGCACATTTTATTTGTATCTAAATACATTTGTTTGTTGTTACTGTTAACATTCATTTTCTATCCGGCCACCCTGTTGCTTCATTAGCTTCAGGTCCAAAATAAAAGGGGGAGGGAAAAAAAAGGGTTTTATAAACAATGTTTACAGGTCACTGCTTCCCGGCCCAGTTTACTTTTAACCACTTAATTTTAAGCCAAAAGAGTTTTAATTCCACTTTTTTTTTTTGAAAGATGTGTATGCAGTTTCACTGAGAGTCATTTCCGGTGTTTGTGTCTGTACTACCCGTCTTTCTGGTTTTGCCAGTCTGAAATGACCTCCTTGTTTGGAAGAGAGGCCCCGCACACATTGCTCGACGCCAGCCGCTTCCAAAGGAAGGACAGCCCAGTCCTCTAAATCAGCTTCACCTTTTACGTTGGTTTTGATCTGAAGCTTCTTTAATCTGTTCCTCCACAGAGTCAGCTTGTATTCAAGTGACAGTTTCTGAGACACAGCGCTCCACAGCTCTGTTCGCCTCAGTGATCATCAACTGCGATTACTCCACGTCTGCAAACCCCAATGAAGTTCTTGTCACCTGGAGGTTCAAGTCCTTCTGCAAGGATCCTGTCCTGGAGTTCTACTCCACAGGTAAAGTAGATCTATTTCATGTCAGAGAAAACAGGTGGTGTGTTTGGTGGCGGTGTTGACATTTCCTCCCAACCTACTTCCAGTTCATGCCTGCAATCAAACCAGTTTCGTTCCCATGTACTTTAGCAATGTGAACCAGTTTATTTCTTTCAAATATTTTTAAAAAAAATCAGAGCTAAATAAATAAACTTTCACACTTATGCTGCTTTTTGTGAATATTTTTATATGGCATGCTATTTTCTTGGAGTGAGCTTCTTACCCTTGTTCTGGCAAGTTTGTTCATATAAGATATGAGCGACCACAACTCCTGATGAAACTAAAATATCTCCCAGTGACATCTTGCTAAAACTTGAGTCACATGTCCACATTTTCTGACAGTAAGCCATGAGCAGATTATGATAAATGACTATAATTGGTTACCCGGCAGTGGATAAAGATTGTAACAATATGGAAACAGGTCATCTTGAGGTTGACTTCTTCTTTTTGTAGCTGAAAGAGTTGAGCACAAAACTGGTAAAGGGGGTGAACTGATGAGCACCCAGTTGTTTTCTTCTGATGAAACAGACAAGGTTGGCAAAGTGTTATTTGTTAAGACATGAATTGATGCCTCATCAAAATGCTAAGTTAAAATTTGTTATCATGTTTCACCCTCACGTAGAAGATAAACATGATGCAGTAAAGGCCACAATGCTTCCCCCCCACAGGAAGCCGTCTTAGTTTACCTGCTGTACATCATTGCACATAAAGCTTCCTGACATTTACCCAAAATTAACTTCATTTCAAGTAAACATCAAACAAACAATGTTCCATGTTAATCATACCACAGTAGAGGAAGCAGGTTTCTTTCTTATGCTTGTGTGTCAGACCTAAACAACAGTTGCGGTTAAAATATTTGTGTACAAAATATGTAGCATTTTCAAAGACAGTGGTGCATCCATTCACCAGGCGTCGGTAGCTAACGTATCTTAATTTGGATGCCAAAATCTGCACCAAAAACAAGTTAATGTTGGACATGCTGCAAATTTTACAATTGATCTTTCATGGAACTAGATTTAGGACAAGAAGAAAATTACAAGTCAAGAAATTATGCTACAGAGCATGAATTCAGAGTGTCAAGTTGAATATAACACTCCTGTTCAGTCTTGAAAAGAGCGAGTCGTCTTTTTATGTTTCTCACATCCTAATCAATACGTAGAGTTTAAATTATGGGAAACAATCGGTACTTGAGACTCAGCTCTTTGTTTTTGAATAAATCTTATCTTCTGTTCTACAGGTATACTGAAAGTCAATCACAAAATCACTATATTTGTAGTTTTGTATCAAAAATGCTTCAAACATTTGAAACTTGAGTCTGAAAACGTCAGGAACCCTTGGAGCACACACAATTGAATAAGTGAAACAGTTATGACTTAAGCCATGCCTCTGTTTTTGTTTTTAACAGGGTACCAGTCTGCTCTGCAGCTGGGACAGGACCCGGCTAACGATTGCCAAGACAGTCAGCGGACAGTTCGAGTCGTAATCCAGAAGAGAGGAAGCAATGAGCCGATTCTGGGATCTGAATATCGGAATCGAAAGATCTCGATACAAAATAGTGAGTCCACACAAGTTTCTATAAGATGTTTGATTTCAGTTAGGAGATTGCTTTATCATCCCACCCTTTTATTATTTTGCCCAGTCTTAAAATATTTTCACTTAACTCAAACTATTGCGAGGTAATGGGTATCAATAAAGTCCATTTTCTTCATTGAAATTTAACGCCATTCTTCATCCCATACTCGTCAATACAACTAATGTGAGAAAAAAAAAATGTTTCAAACAGGCGGTTTTATCCAGACAACCGGACTTTAACATTGATGTACGTTTGTGTGTTTTTGCACAGAGGCAGACTTGGTGATAAATGAGGTGATGTGGTGGGACAACGGCGTTTACTTCTGTGCTGTTGACGCTCCTGGAGACACCACCGGCGACTCGGACAAAGAAGTCAAGCTCATCGTCTACCGTAAGAAACGGAGAACGTCAACGTCTCAGCCGGGATGGTTCCTTCTGTAGCACAGTTCACCCAGACGCCACTGTTTCTTCTTCTCTCTCCTAGATTGGCTAACAGTGCTGTTCATCGTCATCGGGGCCCTCCTCCTGCTCTTGCTCATCTGTATTTGCTGCTGCCAGTGCTGCCCGCAGATTTGCTGCTGCTATGTCCGCTGTCCCTGCTGTCCGCAGAAATGCTGCTGTCCTGAAAGAGGTAAATGTTGCATGATGTAGCCATCAAATGATTTAGTAAAGTCGTATCCCAAACAGCATAGCTATTGCTACTTGGAATATGCTGTTTGCCTCATTTTATTTTTAAAGTTCTGACTTATTTTGAACATTACCTTTGTTACCTTTCAGCCGTTATGCAGCATCGCATGATGAAGGAGGCTCAGAGGGCCATGGCTCCGTGGATGAATGGACAGCAAGTTTATGCACCACTGAGCCATGTGTCCTCACAGATGAACCCAGCCCTCTATCCAGGTACACAAACAACTTATCTGCTTCTTCTTCTCACTGATTCTAGTATTTGGTTTTTTCCTACTTCTATAGCAAATGGGTGTCTTATTGTTATCCGTACAATTTAGAAACACAATTTTAAACAACTAAAATTGTTAGTTGTTGGGGTTCTGATCAGCATCTGTGTTCTGTGAACAAGCGGTGGACATTTATCGTATCGTCATTGTAATTTTTTTTTCTCCTTAAAAGAATGTTGATTTGTCATTGCAATGATACATTTTATCGCAATTTATCATTGCAATCATTGATAAAAAGCTATCAGTGAGGTTTGGTGGTGGGGTAGTAACTTAATTTGGCTAAAGACTAAACTGAGAAAATTAAAACTGTGAGTTCACTTTAGCCCATTTGGCCTTTGAGGCATTATTATTGATCCACTAAGTTTCATTCAAAAAGGGAAAAGTTTGACGCTAAAACCTATCAGCTTTCTAATGGATGTGTACTCTCCTTTAACTGTTCTGTGTTTTGTTTTGTTTTTTCCTCTCTAGGATCTGTCTCTGGGAAGAGCATCCCTCTAAAGCCAATGCCCCTGCCCACCCCTCAGCCCATAGCTTACAGCATGCCCCCTCCCAGTGTCCAAGGCACCCATGTTTCTGCCAACACCAATCACATGCTTGACTACCTGGAGAACCAGGTGCGAGGAATAGATGTCACAAGTCCTCTTCTACAGGTATATTCCCCATATTAATGCTTAACCTCGAATATTTAAATTACAACTTTATGTGTTGCTGTTCCTGTGAACTTTGATTCATTTTCTTTGCTTCTTTTTGCTTTTTATTTAGAAGCTAATATAAATTATTACAAATTAAATAACACACTTTGATTACATTATCACAATAATTTTAGCATTTAGCTTTTTTGCAGCTGATAAAATATTAGATAAAATATTATTTAGGTATTGACTTGGCCTGAAATTCACTGCATGAAATGAGACTAGATCACTGTCCATAATTTTAACACAGATTCATTGCTACTGACATGCATGCATCAACGTAGTGCTTCCTTTAAAAACATTAGTTCGGGTGCATTAATTGCTCCTTCGACTATTCCTATTGTGCTCTAAAGAAATCACCACCCACTGTTTCCATTCCTTTCCACATGTGCCTCAGTTTTCAATTGTTGCTCATTTAGGACCTATTGATGTCAACGTACAGTTAGTAGAATTAAAAGTTCAGTAGTTTGTAACTATAGATATTAAAAGTCCAGGTTTAACATCCATGGCCTCAGACTTCCCTAGACGTTTTGGTTTGGGTACCTCTATGATCCTGAGAGCCATGTTGTCCAGGTCCGTTTTTTTGTTGTTGTTGTTGTTTCCCACGTAAAAAGTAGGAGTTGGATTTATTTTATACTGTAGGAATTATCCCGGCATGATTATCTGTAAGCTTTGCTACTGATGCAGAATGTAATTTTTATTTCCCCCCCACTTTCTTGGATTAAAGATCTTGTTCACAGTTCACATTATTTAATGCTCTTGTGCATAACTGAATACATTTGTAAGGTGAAATAAACTGATATTTTTCTTTTTCTGCCAGTCCGTGCCACCCTCGCACATGCAGCACATGCCTCCTCCTCCCAGGCACATGCCTATGAATGTCCCATTTTCCCCGGGGGCTCCCAGTATGATCTCCGCTCTCGATGACGGTCCAATGAACCGCCGCGTCATTACAGTTCCGCCGATCAGGGAGAAGCAGTCAGGAAGACCCCCTGCACCCAATACCCGCCCTCCCAGCTCCAGCGAGAGCAACCGCAGTGGCTATAGCCGCTACGATGAGCGTGGGGCAACAGGCGGACGGCGTTACCCCTCTCCAGCCAGATCTAGAGGAATTCCCCGGAGCTACAGCGAGGAATCCCTGGACGGGAGAGGTCACAATAGATCGAAGCCAGGCATGGATCGGCCTCGCTCCCGTTCCAGGGATGATTTGTTTGATAGCAGGTCCAGAGGGGACTACTCTCCTCCAGCAGCAAGACGCTCCAGGGGATCGTGGGACTCTGATGATGACTCCAGCAGCAGGAGAGGAGCAGCAGGGGGTAGAAGAGGAGGAGGAGGAGGCTGGGCTGACAAACCTCCCAAGTACACAGAATACGAGCCAGGACAGAAACCAGGACCGCGGAGGAATGAGTACTCTGTAAGGCACTCATTGTTTAAGTAAACACAGAAATGATCAAAATAGACTTGATGAAATGTTTGGCTTGCCCTCACACTTCTGAAGTGGGTCTAAAGTGGTTTTCTCCTTCACAGGACAAAAGTTCCCGGAGCGCCACCAGTATTGTCATCTAAGCTGTCCAGCAGGGAAACCATTTCTGACCTCTCAGCAAACGTGCACAACTCATTTGCCTTTTCTGGCTATGGGTAAACACTTAAAAAGAACGACGCAACAGTTTTTTATTTTTCATTTAACTTTTTTGCCTAATTAGATGGAAAGAAGATGGAAATCTATTTGAAAGACTCAACGCAGCCTGTAAAGTGTGAAATACTGCGAGCTTCTAATGGTTTCCTTTGTTTAATATTCTGAGTAACACTCCCCTCTGCTGGCTTGCTTGTGTGCTTAAAGTACTCTGAGGTAGCAACGGAGTCACGGCTTACCGTCGGTGTAATGTCAAGTAAACCTCAAGTTGGATGTTTTCCTGGTAATATTATGATATTAAATGCTTTTGCAATTGCAATCAGGGCCAAAACTAACTACAGCTGTTACATTAGACCTATTTGAACCCTTCATAATATGAAAATACCCTTGTCCACCTTATGCTTAAATTTATAAGTGTATTTTTACATCTGCTGGACATCTTAAAGTGAGTGTAATGAATATAATTTTTAACGTTTTGAAGGAAGCTGTGCCACAAAAAGCAGTCGGGGTTATTTTTGAACATATTTGTAAATCTTTGTGGAGGCGATAAATTACATATTTGCACTTAGTGCTCACTTGAAAAAAAATAAATAAATTAAGCTTTGTGTGTAAATAAGTGATGATTTTGAGCGATGTAGGAGACACTCCAAACTTTTTTTTTTTCTTTTTTATAGTTGCACGTTATGAACATATGGTTGCCTTTGATTTCTCTGTTTCTTAAAATCATGTACAGTTGGTGTGAATTTATTAATAAACTCTATACCTTTTAGGTATCATTGTTTTCTGTCTTGAAACTTAACAGTTGAAGAAAAATATTCTGTCCCTGTCAATGTGCTGATATTGTTCTTGATTGAAGGTAAGGGATGTATTCTATAGATGTTTTGAATCATTTGACAGATATTAGATGTATCACATCACCCTCCCTAGAATAATATAAAATTGTTCCCACATATATCATTTAGAAAAAGATACAAAATCTTAACTAGCATTGTGACAAAAATTGTCTTGTTTTGGCTTGAATCTATAAAATTACTTCACCCTGTTTGTGACTGAAATCACCACAACATTGTTTAAAACTGGCATGAATAAATATTCAGCTTCACGAAATCAGCTGTAAATTCAGTTTGGAATAAAGACTCCCTTAACAAAATATTCACTATATTTCCCTGCAAAAGAACCTCCTGCATATACAATCAAATGGCACAGTTGGTTCTAGTTTTTATTCCTTTTTTTTCCATCAGCTAGTAAATTTCAACTTCACCCACTAAGATATATCAGAAAATGGTGATATAAAGCGACACAAATGATAAAATCGAAACATTTAAAGAAAGTTGTAACAATAAATGTTTTCTAACTTATCCTTACAATGCCACAGCAGTCGCACAAAGAGGTAAATGTATTATGGATACGTTTAAGAATGCCTGAAAAGCTAATTAAATCCCATATTTTTTTACATTTATTTATTTTTTTCTACTAGAACGACTCTACATTTGTACAGTTCCATCCTCCCTTTAACTGTTTTCATGGATATGATGCCGTGTGCACTAAGGAGTAGCTGACTTTCAGTGTGTCTCAGTTCACGGATGGATGGTTGTCTGTCTTATTTATTTTTCTGCCGCTATTTATCGTTTTGCCATCTCTGTGGCTTCATGGATGAGAGGAAAAACAACCTTGATTTCAAGTGTTCCTGAACTCTGTAAACCAGAACAATATTGTGTTGATGATACAAGGAATAAACCTGATGGGCCGTTTTGCGCTTTCCTTTGATCTCCAGCTCATAACTCATATCTGTCAAACTGTGCCTGAACTGCGACTGTGCAGATGTAGCTTTCAGGAGTTGTGATGCATCAGCTGTGACTGAGCCTGTTCATTTTGCCCACTCATTTATGTGAACAGCTTTAAGCCTCTTCTTTTTTTTTCTGTCCTTCCGTTATGTTATTGTGCCATTACAACTAGTGTGCTCCATAAAGTACATAAATACTGCTCTTTGAAAAAGCCTCTCTGAGCCTCCAAGTATTTTCCCTCACGTTTGCAGGTGTGAACGTTTGACTGATGCATGTACAAAGGAAAGTCAGTTCAGCTTGTTTTTCCTCAAATACCAGTCTTAGTAAAAAAAAAAAATAATAATAATAATCTAACAACATTTATGTTGGATTTTACAGTTAGGGGGTCAGGGCATGCATTAGAGTATATGTGTTAAGCTCAAGGCCCGGGGCCCAAATCGGCCATTATTTTTTTTTTTTATGTGGCCCTCATAAAATAGGAAATAGGTCTTTAAAGGAAACAGCCTCACACAGAAATGCTATTTTATCAGCCAAATCAAAGCAGTTTTTGTCTGTGTAGTGCCAAATATATTAAAAGATGCTCAGTACTATTTAATTTTAACAAATACCAACAGAATGCATTTGTTAATGTTTTAACAGTTTATTAATGTGGTAGTTTTATCAATAACATTCTGCAACGGCCCTTTGAGAATATTTGTGACCTCGATTTGACCCAAAACGAACATGAGTTTGACACACCTGCATTACAGAAAGTGTTATGTCTGGTGTATGGCTGCACAGTGGCGCAGTTGGTAGCACTGTTGCCTTGCAGCAAGAAGGTCCTGGGTTCGATTCCCGGCCAGGGTCTTTCTGCATGGAGTTTGCATGTTCTCCCTGTGCATGCGTGGGTTCTCTCCGGGTACTCCGGCTTCCTCCCACAGTCCAAAAACATGACTGTTAGGTTAATTGGTCTATCTAAATTCTCCCTAGGGGTGTGTGTGAATGGTTGTTTGTCCTGTATGTCTTTGTGTTGCCCTGCGACAGACTGGCGACCTGTCCAGGGTGAACCCCGCCTCCCGCCTGGAACGTAGCTGGAGATAGGCACCAGCAACCCTCCCGACCCCATTAGGGACAAAGGGTGAACAGAAAATGGATGGATGGATGGATTTGACCCAAAACGAACATGAGTTTGACACACCTGCATTACAGAAAGTGTTATGTCTGGTGTGTGCCATCAGTAGCAGTACCTACATTGCCTGAAATGTGGAATACAAACACTAAAGAAGCATGCTTACATATGTTGCAGAGCTCAGTGCTTCTAATTTAAAGAATACTGCCAAAGATGCAAATCGGAACTGGTAAGCTCCTATTCCTTAATGAGATCTGCAACATTAGGAACTGGCTTTGGCCCTCATTAGGGATATAGGTCTTTAACAGACAACATAAACAAGTACCACATACAGTAAGTGTATTGTGTTTTATACTATAGGTTATTTTTGAAATAATAACCTATAGTATTAAAAAAAACCTTATAAAACAATATAAGGTTATGGGCGTGGCGTAGGGGACAACGCGACCCATGTTTGGCGGCTTTGAGTCCTCGACGCGGCCGTCGCGGGTTCGACTCCCGGACCCGACGATATTTTCCGCATGTCTTCCCCCTTTCCTGTCAGCCTACTTTCATATAAGGGACACCACAAAAAAAAAGACCCCTGGAGGGGTAAAAAAAATCTTGTTTTTTTATAACAAACATATGGTGAGCTACCTTTGTGAACTGACATATTCTCAATAAACATCAAAGCTGGTCTTAGTTGCAAATCAAGGAGCAAAACTAAGTGAACATCTCTAGCGGAAAGAATTCACTTTTCCAGGTGAGCTGAGCCAAGTGATTCGGATCCCGGAAAAGAACCGGCCGACGCTCTCGTCCCAGTCACCACGCAGCGGGTAGCTCTTCGGAGTCGCGTTTGGATGACGACGGGAGCCGAGGCGGTGCTGCTTTGCCACGTCGGTCTCTGTGCAGCGCACTCACACTGTTGCTCCTCCAGCCCAGCACTAACTTTCAGAGCCGTTTTATGTTTCCAGAGGAGGAGAGAGCGACCCCCCAGCGTCGCCGTTGCCGTTGTAAGTCGTCGCCACGCCCGCATAGTGTTGGATATTGAAGCTGGGAGGTGGAGAAATGCCCGTTGCTGTCTGGACTCGTCACACAACTGACTGATGCATCCTCGCTCGGCTCAGCTCAGCCCTCCGCATGTTGTCGATGTTGTGTGAGTAGACCTAGCTTTTAAAACGCTGCTCATTTACTCCAACAGGCTGAACAGCGGGCTGGCAGCTTCACGCGTGTGCCTTTGTACAAAGCAAGCTTTATAAAGTGTCCTCGCAAGTTTTCCGTGGGGTGAACACATTGACAACGCTGCCTTGTGGCATGATTCGCGCAAGCAGCTTTTAGTGCATGTCTTAGCAAGTCGGTGGCCATAAAACGCCTCACAGCAAAATGTTCCTTCGAGGAAAGAAAACAGCAGAGTCCAACAAGTGCATCGGTTCAGGACGTCATCGTCTCCAAAAAGCCACTTGAAAGCCCAAAAGAGAGACGCGCGGTTGCACACAAAGACCGAGTCATTGTAGTTAATGTCTGTAGTCAACAGTTCCTGTTTTCACTTTTGACTTACAGCTGTAGTTCGGGTCCCTTGTGGTGTGTTTGCGTGCATGCTAACGTCTGTTTCCTGTTTGTAGATGCGGCTCAAACAGCCTAAAGCTGCTGCTACGCGTCATCCCCATTATCAGCATCTCCACGATGTTTCATAAAGTACATCAGCATAGAGGAGATGGTGGTTCACTCAGAGGCTGGATGCTGTCAGCCTCTGCTTTGTGTGACAACGGCAAGGAAAACCGGGTTGATTAGTTAACATAATAACATTTAAAATACATGATGAGAAGAATGGAAATATGCACAAAACTCACAATGAAGCCCCTTTTATGTGACGATTAAATCGGGTCTTACAGATTATGTTTTGGTTGGGCTTGTATTCACAGCTTGTTTTAACATAGGGATTCAAATGTCTTGTTTTAAGCCCTTGGTTTTTGTCGACCAGAAAACAACGGATCTCCAACTTTTATTTTTAAAGTACTGCCTCAATAAATACCACTGCTGCTACTGTTTAAGTGTAATTATATAAAAACAGTGGAACTGGTTGAAGGAACTAGTGTGTGTTTTTTTTATTTTAAAATTGACATCTCAAAACTTGAAACGTTGACAGAAAGTTTCTAGGTGACAAAATCCCAAGTGCGAAAGTCAGAGGTCCAACATCAAAGTCCGGTATGGCCTCCTTGTATGTAGAACTTAGTGGTTAGGGCTCCACTGTATTAGAAAAATGTGCGACGATATTGATTATTGTTGACAGTTTCACCTCGATATGGATAAAGAAGTAATTAAAAAGTGTTTGGCTTTCAGCTCATAGCAAACAGACCGGAGACTCGTCTATTCAAGCTGCTGGGAAAAATAATTAAAAATATTTCTGTCCTTTTCTTATTATTGAAAAAAGTGGGAAGTTCTGGCTGACACCTATATTTTCTTAATGACTTGACCACCGCCGCCTCTCTGCCTTCTAAAACGCTTTGCGCTGCATTGAGCGCATATTACAGGCATCATGGTGCATGAGTGCATGGTGCTTAAATGATTAGCTATCATTTATTGCAGCACAAGCAGACCTTAACTGTGCACATCGTGTGATTAAATGAGCAAGAACAGATTTATTTGTCTTGGTCACACTCTGAATATTATACAGCCTCCTCAGTGAACATGTTGCCTCAGGGTTTAAAAATACAAAATGCAGAAGAATTCATTGCTGTGTTGCGTTGCTCCGAAGCAGCCGAGGAAAACAATTCGGCAGATCCTACTAGGTTTTGAATTTCACACTGAAGTTGGGACTTCAGAGGGAATTTGGACTCACCTAAGGCAGCCGCCAGTATTTGTCCACCATATACTGAGATTTACCTGGAAATTACCAGCAAAATGTTCTTATTAGTTCTGCTACATGTAATCTAAGATGGATCGATAGAATATACTTTATAAGTAACTCAGACTTGGGCGTCTTAAAGCCTGATGGTTACAGGCAGAAAGGATTTTCTGTGTTGCTCTGCGGCAAAGTGAACGCCACAGTTTAAAATCTGATTTCTACCACATGTGGTTTTCTAGTCAAGACAGTGGCATTCAAACACAAGAAGCACAATTTAATTTAATTAAAACCCTTATTTAACACTTCAATTCATTTCAGTAGATTACTTTCCCCGTTAAAAATGACCTTTGCACCAGGACAACAACATCTGCCACTCATAACTTGACCTAATTAAGAAGTGCTGCCATAATGTTTACGTATTTGTAGATGCGTTGTCAACAGCTTTCTTCTTAAGTTTCCGAAGCTTAAATTTGTGATGTTTCACTTGTTGTCAGCCACAGGTTTGATCAGTTGCTTGAGACATTACAAGTCTACTTAGTGGAAATACTTAAGAGGTAAAGTAGAGGAAGAAACAAGTTATGAATGATTTGTTTTAAGTCCTTAGTGAATAGTAAATATATTAAGATTCAATTTACATGAACTCAGACAAATATGAGTAAAGAGGATTTATTTTAATGCACTAAACTTACTTTTGTTTTTTTCAACTAGGGTAGCATTTCAGAGATCAGACAGTTTTGTTGTTTTGCTTCTTTATTTTTTTTTTTACATGGACATAATATAAATCTTGTTGCCATTAATAGAGACTGTCAATTATTTTTTTTTATTATGCGAGTTGATTTTGCCTTCGCTGGGGCTTTTAAATTTGGTTTGGAAGAAACACTTTTACTTTAAAATTAATTAAGATAAGCAAAAGTCCCCCATCAATTGGGATGTAGGGATACACAGTTCATTGTTTTAATAAAGTGTCACATTTGGTGCCAACTTTGCAAAGGGGCTGAAAAATATTTAAGGCAGCTTCTGAACTTTGCAGTATTTTAATAACCTGCAAACTTTCCAAAAAGTATTAAAGTGCCCGCATAATTGTTGTCTATGTTCCAGTCAGACATTTTACTGTGTGTGTTTTCCTGCTTGCTCTATAAATGCAGCACATTACTGGTTACTATACCGTAGTTATACCTGCAACTTTCCTACTGTAATAAAGTCTGACCCAAAAGCTTTTTTTTTTTGTTTGTTTGTTTTTTACTACATTGTTTTTTTTCTGTTTCAGACACATAGTACTTAGTACTTAGTACATAGTAACACAATGAAGGTGAATTGCTCCTGTATTTGCCAGGTTTTTTTATTTTAAGTTAACTTGACAAACACTTCTAGCCAGTTGTTTTCCAGTTTGAGCTCAGCCGGGCAGGGCTGCTTTTTTTTTCCGCTGAGAATTGGGGGTCGCTCCGTTTGTGTCATTGAGATATTATTTGACAAAAACCAGGGATGTTGCAATAAGGGAGGCTTTGGATGAGGTTGTGTCGGTAGCGACATGAGAAACAAACAGAGTTTCAATGAAGTTCCATCTGCAGAAAGCTGCTTTGTTTGGTCTGTAAGATCTACGCCGCTCCGTTGCCAAGCTGAGTTGAAACTCGGACAGATCTGACATAAATCTCTTTGTCTTTATGCTGGTTACAACCTGGATGTTGTAGTAAAGATCTTTGTTTACATCCCAATCCAAAGCCAAAAAAAAAAAGACACAATCCACTTTCACAAAATACTCTTAAGTATTTTTTCCTGAACTCTTGCCATGGCGTGGCAGATTTACTATGTTTATTTTTTGCTTAGGAACGTGAAAATAGTTACAGGCAGTCCCCAAAGTTAAGTAAGAAAGTTCTGTAGAAAATCTTGTCAGATTTAATCATGGTGGCGTTTTCACCACCATTAAGGTGACATTTAGTTTTTACAGTGATGACACATAAATGCATTAACAACTGGGAACCCGCCCACTGGCAAACAGGAGCATCTGTGCAGCTTATTTTTTTCTCACTTAATTAACTTCTCGAACGTGTACTTATTACATATGGGTTGTAAAGTTAATGTCTCACATCCTTACGCTAATTACTGTTTACCTTTCAGGTTTGCTGGTTTTCAATTGCTTTTTTATGATCTGTTTCGTTCCCCCTACCCGTTTCTTTTTGTTTTAATTGAACCTTTTGTTTTCCTCGTTACACCCTGCAGTGACCTTGAAGTACATGGTGGGTTTTTGAGAGGAACGGTAACTGGCGACCATGCCAGGAGGCCGCAGGGGTCCCAGCAGACAGCAGCTAAGTCGCTCCTCTCTGCCGTCCCTGCAGACTCTGGTCGGAGGCAGCGTCAGCAATGGCACGGGCCTCAGGAACAGGTAATGCACATATGCAGCTTTGAGGACACTTGGAGCTGCTGCAACAGGACTTTGTTTAGAACACGGAGCTCAACATAGTCAATAAGTGGAGAAAAGGGCATAAAACACAAACTGTGTCAAGGCGGTGTTTGCTGTGTTGATACAAGGACTTTTTTTTGCAGGAAAATGAATTAAAGAGCTTTAACAATATTTTATTGATTATTAAAGAAAAAATAAACAAGCTGTCTTTGGTTTGACTAAATTCTGATTAAAAATTCTTACAACTGTAAAGGTAAAATAAATATTAAAAAACTACAACTTTCCTCCTGGTGAATGTAGTTATGAAGTAGATTAGTGGCAAAAATCTGAATTGTTGTTTCCAAGGCAAACATTTGTTGCTATGTGACGTAATTTTGGCCAAACTATCCAGCTGCTTCCATGTCTAGCTCTAACAGTGAATCAGATTTTGATAAAGAACTATATATAAAAAACTGTCCTGCTGTAATTTGAACCTGTCATACAACACGTTTTGGCCCTGTTTACAAAAAAATCATTGAAATTTGATATTTAATCAACAGCTTGGCATCGTTTTCTTTTAACTGCGAATCAGATAAGAGGATGGGTTTTGAATAATCCCTCTGGCCCTGCATGATGAGCTTCTTCTCGTCGCTGTGGCAACTTCCACATTTGAACCTTTGCATGTGTTGTCAGTGTTTCAGCAACCACAGATGTGTCAGGACGGTCGCCACATCGTCGTGTCTCTATCAGGACTTCTTAATGGAAGCTCCTTCTGTCTTTCCCTGTTTTAAACGCTCTGCTTGTCAAACCTTTGCACAGTTACCAGCTTTGGTCGGCCACCAAAAATAGGTCCACCGTTATGCAAATGGAGAAATTTCAAAAGCGAAATAACATTCTGTTATTCCAGAGTTTAGTCTTACCCTGTGTAACTTTCATATAATTTGTACGTTTTACAGATTATGTCAGTTTTAACACATGTAGCTTTCAAATGATCAGTTCAGACACGCTTTTCAATATTGTGGTGTCAGTTGAACTTGTTCGACCAGGTAACATTATTCTTGAGTAGTAATTAGTCACAATCTCGTGGTGGTTCCTACCCAGTTTGTAAATAAATAAGGCTGAGCTTTTTCCGTCCGTCCAACTACAAGGACAGATGGAGAAGTTGTCAACTGAACTTGTAGGCCAAGGGTCTTCCCATCCAGGCCTCAAGCTCTGGTGCCTTTTAGCTGCACCTCTGGTCCAACACACCTGAATCAAATCGATGAATCACCACCTGTATGCAGTCAAATTTTCCAGAGTCCTGGCGATGACCTCATTATTTGACTCGACTGCGTTGAAGCGGTGGCGCATCTAAAAGTTGCAGAACTTTTAGACGCATCGAGCCAGACCTCGAGGTCCTGGATATGAAGATCGCTTTACACCAGAATGAGGTTAAACTCTGCTGTCTCTAGGATGTTTAGGATCCTCCTGAAATTGCAGATTTGTTTCAAATATTAAATGTATTCATGAGAAGGTGTGCAGTAGGTTTCAAGGTAACAGCAGACCAACTAAACCAGTCAAAATGTCACAAAAGAAGTGAAGTAGCTCACCACATTGAAAATCTGACACCAAATTTAGCATTTCATTTTCCAGTGTTGTGGAGCCTGCTGGTAATAGGATCCCACTGCTATTAAAGCAAGTTCATGGTCAAGATTCTGTTATCAAGTCTCATAAAAAGAAGTCCAGGCAAAGGCTAGAAATTTGACACAGAAAAATTGTGGATTTTTGTTATGAAAAAACTGTAGCACACTGATTAATAAACTTGTTGAACTTGGTCATTTTCACTTTTTGTTATGAAGCTGTGAGGATTATTAAATCACATGCTTATGTTTCTAGTATTTCATTTGTTTTCTTTCATTGTTTGTGAGGAAGTCAAATTTAACTAAATGTTTTGGGGAGTTTTAGTCTCTACAATTTACTGAAGGTGTTATTTGACTACAGTAAAATGCACTGTTTACTTGGACTTCTTTCAGAAGCAGTAACTCGGTGGGTCTTTCTGCTCCGCCTATTTCTACTCTCATCACTCCGGAGCCGGTCCGTCACTCGCGGATCCCCGAGCTGCCGTTGGACAGCAGCTTCCTGTTTGAGTTCCTGCTCTTTCTCTACCTGTTGGTTGCTTTATTCGTCCAGTACATCAACATCTACAGGACGGTGTGGTGGTACCCCTACAGTCACCCGGCTGCCTCTACCTCACTTGTGAGATTACATAGACATTAGTTCAGTTAATGTAGAACAATGGGGTTTTTTAAAATGTTTTTCTAATGTAGAATAACTAACTCTGTTCTCCTTGTAGAACTTTCATCTAATGGACTACCACCTGGCTATCTTCATCACTGTTATGTTAGCCAGGAGGCTTGTTTGGACCATTGTGTCAGAGGTAAATAAACTGCATGCAGACAGCTGGCTGGCGCTCTAATCCAAAAGTTGCAAAATGTGCCTTGATGATTGTAAAGTAGTTGTTAGATCACTTTTATTTTCTTTTTTCAGGTGTCTCAGAGCAGTGGAGGGTCCCTGTTCCGCTACATAGTACTTATTACTGCCCGGCTCAGCCTGCTGACCATGTGCGGCTGGGTGCTCTGCTGGACGCTGGTCAACCTGTGCAGGAACCACTCTGTCCTTAACCTTCTGTTCCTGGGATACCCGTGAGTCCTCAGAGCAGATCACTGTCTAGAGCACTGTGCTTGTCTAATATTTAATTCCAGACATTTACACCTACACTGACTGTTGGGAGGTAAAGTCAGAAAGTCTGCCATCAGACTGTTTATTAAAGGAGGGTATAATATAAAATCCACTTTTTTGAGCCTAATATCTTATAATGTTACTCCCTGACTAAAAACATACAAATGTTGCTTTGATTCTTTCTTACATGTTTGAGGAATCCTTTAATCGCTTGTGCCTAAACGCTTGCTCATTCAAAATGGAGCCTATTTTCACAAAGCTCCCCCTCACAGAGCACCCCACTCCCACACACTTCCACTCTCAGCTCCACCAGTGGAATTAGGACTGTCGTGACAACAAAATTTGCTGGATGACAAATTGTCCCAGAAGTTATTGCGATAAATGATAATACTGTTGTTTTGAAGTCAGACAATAGTAATGGCATAATAATCCAGGAACTCATTCTCAAAAATCAATGAATTTAAATTCTAATGAACATTTTGACACTGGAACTGTAAGACATTCTAATCATTCAAAATTCGTTATTGCAACAGAAACGACAACATTAATTAAGCAGTATCAGTAAATAAATTTGTCCTTTAAAAAAAGGTCTAGTTGAGACAAAACCACCACACTGAAGACTTTTGTCATCCAGGTTTTGGTAGAAAGAGTGAGGTGAGAAAACAATAAATCATGTAAATTGAGATTATTCAGCTTGTTTTAACTCATTATGTGATTAATTACACAGGTCTACACTTAATCACCTTCAGTCCAGAATCTAAAATACTTCAGTAAAGCCTGAACTGGATTAGTTTACTTGGAACAAGATTTCTATTCAGTGCTTTTCCCATTACTGTCCTTAAAGCACTTACCTAAGCAAAACAAAACATATTTTCACAGTTGCATCTGATAAATTGCCATTGCTAGTAAAAATGTATCTTCATCAGAAATCTTTACAAGGAAAGATTTACAAAGCTGCTAATTGATCTGCTTATCCACAACAGTTCAATAATGCCAGGGACTCTTTCCGTTTAATGTGCTAATGGAACCAGAAAATGCAATTTGCTCTCCCTTGGTGTCTCTCAACATTTTAAAGATGCATGATGTGTTCACGTTACACATAATGTGAATCTCCTTCTTTCTCTGTTTTCCCCTCTCGCTTCACTCGCTGTCCTCTTCAGATTCGGCGTGTACGTCCCACTCTGCTGCTTCCATCAGGAAGGAGGGAAAAGCCAAGCGCCGGGATCTGACTGCGAATACCCCTCCGAACACCAGCAGGCCGACCTCGCAGAGTCCCAGCTCTTCCGACCTCGCGACTTCCTCTTCCTGTTGCGGGAGAACATCAGAGAACAGTTCTCCAGCCCCCCACACATGCCCACTCACACCTGCCCGCAGCACATACACTCGGACACGCCCGAGCTGATTCGAGCAGAGGTGGAGGAGCTGAAAAGCGACTTTAACCGGCGGATCAAAGAAGTGCTATTCAACTCACTGTTCAGTGCTTACTATGTAGCCTTCTTGCCTCTCTGCTTTGTCAAGGTTGGTGTTTTCTTGACATGAGGTCCTTTCATCCGGTTCATACCCAGCCCTCCATTTGTTCAATAACTACCTTCATTTTTGGCCAAGTTAAAACTAATCTCATTCCCTTCCTTCCAACAGAGTACACAGTACTACGACATGCGCTGGTCTTGTGAGCATCTGATTATGGTGTGGATCAACGCCTTTGTGATGCTGATGAGCCAACTGCTGCCTCCCAGCTACTGCGACTTGCTCCATCGCTCGGCGGCTCACCTGGGCCGCTGGCAGAAACTGGAGCCCGGTTCATACAGTAACACACCTCAGCATGTGTAGGTGTCCAACATACACACACACACACAATGTTATTCTCACAGAGACAAATGAAGCTGATGTTTGTGGTTTGTGTGGTGTCGGTGTCTTTCAGGTGGTCAGAAAGCACTGTTTGGCCCCAGGGGGTGTTGGTACGACACAGTCGATGTCTATATAAAGCTGTTGGATCCTATAATGTTGCGCTTCCCTCTGATGTTTCCCATTCAAGGTTTTATGTGAGTATCTCATTTTGTTTAGTCGGACCCAGTTACATATTCATGTGTTCTTGGAAAAAAAACCCGAAATGGGGAAGTGAGGATTGGTGCTTTTTAGATTTGTATTCGGCCAGCATTTGATCCTGATGAAAATGGGGCCTTTTATTTACACGAACATAACCACAAAAAAACTGAATGCATGCACTTTTGAACTTCCCCCAATGAGTTTTGTACTGTAAGGTAATCAGTGAAGGCAAAAGTTAATTAAAAATCCAATTTATTTTACCAGTTCCCTTTTTTAATAATAGAGTATTTAGAAAAATGAATTTCCCTAAGGTGAATATGTAAAGCCGGTTTAATTGCATGTCTTATTTTCAAGTGTTGCATATTTGGAGAAAGGAGGCCAAATGTGTGAAAATAGATGGATGGAGCCATAAACATGTTTAATTTCTGCCTGATTTTACAATTTACCAATATTTGTGATGGGAACTGAAGAAAGTGGATAGCTTCTGCTTTCGTTGGTGCAACAACTTCTGTTTGTGTGAGTCAAGAGCAAAAGTAGAAGAAATCTGTAAAGGGAAGAATACGTTCAACAGTGCTGTATGTCCAGTACGAGGTTTTTTGTTTTGTTTTCTGGACGTTTGAGTTGATTTTACATAAAGGAGAGAGAAGGGGCAAAAAATATTCAGCAAATGGGAATAGAGCCGCAGCAAGGTCTGCAGCCTCTGCACATGGTGCATGCGCTCTGTCAACTACTTCTCCAGTACAAGAAGTTTTGACATTAAAGAGATTATAAAACACAAATAAAACTTCACCCACAATGACGAACCACAGCCTTCGAATTATGGCCCTGCTTAACATCAAAAGGGAAAAAAACAGTGTATTTAAAAAATAAGATCATCTAAAATAAAACAATTTATCATCATCAATGTTGATGAGTTGATGTCTAAAGGTTGTGTGACAATGTCACGTTATTTATGTGACAAGCAGAAACTATGACAACGTTTTAACAAGTCAAAGACATTGTAGTGAGAAAGCAGGAGGTAAAAGTCAAAACAGATAAATGTAGGTCAGATTAGATTTGTTAAAAAAATACTTGCATTTTAAGCTTCATATTTTTTTTTAAAGAAAATTTATTTTAGAAGAAAAAATTAACTGAGCGTCTTTACAATAATTGTGAATTGAATGTAACTTAAATATCACTTTCTATACTTTCCTCTTCAAAACTTGAGTTCAAAATTTTACCAATGAGGTTTTAATGCACTGGAAACCCACAGGAAACCTGCTCAGATGGTGGATTTGAATTTATGTGCAACGTTTGGGGGGGGAGGTTTATAGTCTTTGAAAGGCACAGAAAAAGCAGAAATATCTAATAAAAAATTTAGTAAATTACCCTGAATTTCCAAATCAGCCAAACAATTAAAATGAGAATTACAACATTTGTTCTGCTCACTTCACAAGATCAGATTTTTAATTTGTTTCTAAAATTTCCTGCACCCACACAGGCTCTGAAATGTTCACAAATGTTAGAAAATACCCCTGGTCGGCAGGTAGCACTAAAGGCTAAATGCACAACATAATTCAAAGTGAGCATATTTTAGCTGTTTTGGAAGGGCTCTTGTAAAACAGTTTTATTTGACAGTTATTATTTCCTCTGAGCCGATGCACTTTCCACTAACGTGAAGTTTAATGCCGTCCTAGTCGGGACAAAGCAGTTCAGATATCGAAACACTCCACACTCTTGATCTTGTAGTTCCAGAACAGAAAGCGATAGCTAGCATGCAGGAAGCGTGTCACCACTTCATTGCTTTTAGAAATCTATGCCTGGTCTGCATGAACACACCATAGTCTAGAAAAATTCTCCTATCCTCACCAATAATTACTTCTGTGAATATACAAGAGGCGCAGACGCAGCACAAAATGTCAGTTTAATGAAATACCCATCTTAATTTTGAAACAGAAATTGTTAAGCTCTCAGTTATTTTGACCCAGTAAGCCCAAAGTGATTTTTATTCTCAATTCTCCTCTGTGTCCTTGCAGTTCCTGTTTCATAAGCCATTGCGGATCTTAAACCTGCTGATCGGGATCGAGTCCAGCGTGGTTTTGTACCAGTTATACTCTCTGCTGCGCTCTGAGCGCTGGAACCACACGCTGTCCCTGGGCCTTATTCTGCTCTGCAACTATTACGTGCTTTTTAAACTTCTTCGAGATCGCATAGTGTTGGGCAAAGCCTACTCCTACCCTCTGTCCGCCAACAGTTCGGGGCTCAAGTCGCAGTAAAGGACAACAAAACCTCACCTACAAACTCTGGATGTGGAGCTGTGGGCCGGAGGGGGTGCAGACTGTGAACTCAATAACTGTGTTTTTGATACGGTTCTATTTTTAATGCGATGTTTGTATATGCCTATTTAAAAGAATATTTTTATTTTGTATACTATTTCGTGTTACACCGGGCATTACTGCTCTGACGATAGCATGTTGTTACGTTGTTGCCAGACGACAGGGAAGTCGGGGAATGCCTGGGGGTGACTTTCACCAAAGATACTTCAAGTGCAAGCGGCCACTCGCACATCAGATGTGGCCCTAAACTGTTAATAAAGTGGGGAACTCGAGATGAGAGGAAGGATTTGTGCCTGAGATCCAGATTGTTGTTGTTTCTTCTTGTTATTATTATTTGCTTCAACCCAGACTCTTTTCTCTGCAGGCAGCCAGTGTTTTGGGAGGCAACAGGTTTGATCATTTCAGCATCAATGCTGCAATTTGTGACAACCCTTAGATTCTGCTTTTAAAATAGTTTGCAATTTTGTACCAAATGTTCTCATTGGCAGAGTTGGATGGGAAAGGTCACTTATTTTGTTTTGTTTTGGGATCATAACTAAATTCCTTAGTTTAATCAAAATAAAGCTGAAGTATGCAGCTGTAATGTGGGCTGTACTGGGTTTTTCATGTTTTATTTGAATAACTCAGCCATACAAACATGAGTGACTTTTTATCCGACTATACCCAAAAATGTATAAATTTCAAAATGACAAACTATTTCTAAAGCAGATTTTTTTTAGTAGTTTTGTTTGGTTTTGTCAGTAATATCAAACTAAGTACAACTGGAGGCAAACTGACCCTAGAAGTCTACAAAAAAGCTAATTTGATTAAACTGCGCTAAATGTTTGTTTCCCCTCTCTTCACATCAGCTACAGCGCCGCCTGTGGTCAAACCGTAGCGCTCGCACGACATGGAGGTGTTTAGGAGAGCGTACCGTCAACAGGTGCATTATTTAGTTCAAAGCTCTGACAGATGGCCGACCTAAATTTGACCTGCTAAATTCAACTTTCTGTGACAGTGTAGGTTTCTGTTTCATAGATTGATTCCACAGCACTTTAACTCCTGAATGGGAATTAAATGGGAGGATGGTACAACTTGTAACGGTAAAACGTCCAGTTTAGCTGTTTTGTTGGATTAGAGTGGAGAAAATGAAGAGAACGTGGCGAATAAAGAGATGTTCTTGGCTGTCCCAGCGCCTGTTTCCACTGCAACATGAAAAAGCTGTCATCACACACTGATCTGAAGAAGCTACTGTTGGGTTGGGGTGAAAGCCAAAGTGAAAGCTGGCAGGAAATGCACTTCTAGCATTTCCAGTTCCTATATGCAAAGTTTCCAAACAAAGGTCACTTTTTGTTTCGTCTCACTCATTGAGCAGCCTCATGTTCTTTGTTGCCTTTTCTGTTTGAGATCCGTCACTACCACCTTCGTTAGATTCAGCATTGAGAGAAATGAAACTCCTGAATCTTCGGTTAAACTTAATGAAAAATACAAGTGCCAGTTTTCTTCTTAGGTTTGCTCTTCGGTGCTTTATGTGTTTCACATTTTTCACACCAATGTAGTAAATATCACCAACGAAATGGTTCTGTTGAGGTTGCATGTTTGTGTAGCTGATTCCAACCAGTCTTAAGAGTACGGTGATTTGAAATATTGGTTTTGAATGTTGTGGTTCTCCCGTCTTTTCACTCGCCCATAACTGAGTAACATTGCTTAAGGGTTTGAGGTTCTGCATCTGTTTAGTTTACTTCAACGCTCTATCTTTACTCCCTTCCAATTGGCAACTCCAAAGTAGGTCGAAAAAAGAAAAAGCGATCAGTCTGTATGTTGACAGATTACATGTTGGCCTTTTTTATCCCATTGCTGTGAAATGTATTTGATCTTATATGAATTTACATAAAATTTTACAAAATGATAATGCGACTCAATTGTTTCAAACTGAAAATAAGACTTGGGGGAGGGGGGTTCTGTTTTGGTTTCAGTGTGCCAAATCCCAGGATCCAGGTTCAGATTCCTGTTTATTCAGCGCGTCACCGATGGTGAAGTTATAGGACCCGATCCTCAATCTTCATATCTCAGCTTTTGACAATATTCAGCTTCTGCAAATCATTTCTGGATATTCGGACACCTGAAATAAAGTAATTATGTTCAAACTAGTTGAGTTTTTTTCTGTGTGAAGATAAAGACATATATATATATATATATATATATATATGTATATATTTGTTTTTGTTTTCTTAAGGATTGGCTTTTACATTTTTGTAGTCTTTGACTTTTAGAAAAGCCTCATCTGAATCTAGATTGAGCTGACAAGGTAAAATTTGCGGATGCATGCAGTACTTTATCTCGCCAGGAGATGACGCCATACAACAAGCTCCAATAACTCATGGCCCACACAAAACATGTGTTTACGAATCATCCTGTAAAATAAAGATTCATTTATTAGACTCCATTAGCACTGAAAATAATGTATGCTTGTTGATTAACTTTTATGTCAACTAGGAGAAGGTGCAAAATACAGTTTACAACTTTGGCTTAGCTGACATGTACATTCATCCACAGGTATGATTCTCAGTAGAAGTCTTGGCAGTGCATTCTTAGTCAACATAACTAACAAAGGAAGACGTATCCTCTCCATCAGTTTGCATTTCACATCACAAAAGCTAACAGATACTTTGATTATTCAAATCATCTTTTAAAATACAAATACAATCTTTGAAAAATATGTAGGACTTTAGAGGTGCAAATGAAGGTGCAACAATGAACATAAAAATAAAGGTTTGAATAGTTTGCCATTACCAAGGGTTTTCATTGCTTTCTTTACCTCCCCTGAAATTGGACAAAACCATGACGTTTATTTGTTTTACCGTGTCTGTGTTGAACATAAAATGGTGATAAATGTGGAATCCTCTGGCTTCCAGCACTCCAAAAGAAAATGCATCGCCTCGCAAAAGTATCCAGATGGCTTGAAATGTTCATGTTGTAACGGTACAATCACAAACCTCAATGTATTTAACTGGGATTTTCTTATCACCAACAGAGTAAGCTCTTAATTATGTAGGAGTAAAAAGATGAATAGTTCTCCAAACCTTCTGAAAAAGAAAACAAAAAAGTGTGCATTGCCTATGTATTCAGCCCCATCGCTCTGATGCCCCAAAAAACAATGAATTAGAAAAAAAAAATGGCCCCAGAAATCAAACGATGGAAAAAAAAAAGTCAAGCTGTGTTTACTGTAATCTCTGCTTAAAAACAGGTGTTCAGTCAAGGCCTCAGAGGTTTGTTAAGAGAACGTGATTAAAACATCAAAAAACGACACAAAGAACACAGCAGACCGGACTGGGGAAAAGTTACGGAGATGTTTATAATGTTAGCTTATAAAACCATATACCAGACTTTGAACACCTCAAGAAGTAGTTAAATCCATAAAGTTAAATTCAATATTTCAAAAAATATGGCAACAGTGCAAACATACATGGTACGAGAACTATAATAAGGCAATCCACATGCCGGGGGCGCCTGTGTAGAAATGATAAACATCCACAGCACAGGTAGGAGAATGCTGTTGATAGGACAACTATTAGCATGGCATTCCAGAAATTAAGACGAAGGAAGCTATTGTTGCCACGAGTCACGTATAAAAGACAGCAAACGAAGAAGGTTTTCCGGTTAGATGAGGCTGAAATGTAACTTTCTGGGCTACATGGAAAATTGGTGGTTGGAAACTATTTTGGTGAATTACCCTGAAAACAAACCCCCCCACGATGAAACCAGGAGGTGGCAGCCTCTTCTTTCAGCAGTGCAGGGAAAGGATGGAGCTAAATGCTGGGCAATGCTGGAGAAATGTTGGGGCAGGGAAAGAGGTTCACCAAACATAAATACCCCCCTGGATTAACCATCCTGATTGTACCACAGCCACTTCACATAAACACACCCACCTTTTAAATAAACAATATTGTGGAAAAGAAATATGATGCACTTATCAGAAACATTAAGAACTAAAATATACTGATGAGTTTGCTGCTAGTCTTTTGCTTCACAAGAAGAATTTTATAGATGGTTCAACAAAACCTGAACATATTTTGAATTTTAAAGCTGGGATGATCAAATCATGCCCAGATTCTTTTTTAAAAAGTGTTTTTGAAAATTTCTGAACCAACTTCAGAATCATCTGGTGCACAGATATTTTCTAAGTACTCAATCAATGCAAAATACAAAGGTTGAGCTGTGGATAGAGGTTAGTTCCACATTGACTAGACTTGCAGTTAAATAAAACAAAACCTTTTCAAGTACAACTTTGCAGCTGACAACTTTTTTTGAATGCTAATGACACCCTGGAGGGAGAGCCATGTATAACACTAACCATATGTTAAATCTAAGGGTTTGATTGGTCCTGTCAAATTTTAGCTCCAATATGACTTATTTTATTAAAGAAGAGTCAATATTTTCTGTGTCTAGATTTGCTACGCTGGTAATGACCCAAATCTCTGCTGCATCTGTAACTGTAATAAAGGGTGGTTCTACAAAGGACTGAGTCAGTGGGGCTGAATACATTTATGTCACATTATTATTTTTTTTTAAAGATTCATTTTTAAAACTGCACCACTCTTGAGTTTGTGGTTGTAACGTCACAACATGTGAAAAGGTTCCTAGAGATTGGCACAGTTCTTTTTGTGGCTACACCCCTGTGTAGTCCTCTCTACGTTTTTTTTCCCTTCACCCCTCTCTGCAATCTACAAAGTTTCCTTTAATCCAGTAGCAGATCTGTGCATATTTAAGAGGTGTGATTCTGACTGCCACATTAAATTCCTGAGATGTCCCTTTATTCTCCACCCACTGGTGGCCGGAGAACACACCGATCACCTTGCGCTCCCAACGCCGCCGCCGCCCGTCCCACATCCGGGCGTAGACTCCAGAGCCGCTGGCCCCAGGCTGAGCGTCGCAGTGCTGGTACAACAAGTCCGACGTCTCCTCGCCTGCCCGACAGAACCGGTACACCAGCTGTCCAGCGCGGTCGTTGTCAAATCCTGAGAAGTGGACACGACGACCCGGAAGTCTCTGAGCTGGGGGGCTGACCCCTAGCTTCATGTGGCGGCGTTTGTGAGGCTTTTTCAGCTCCAGCAAAGCATAGTCGTAGTCCATCCCGATGTCATTGGCATTGCCTTTAATCCAACCTTTGGGAACGTGGGTGCGCTTGGCTCTGATCCACTGGAACTTCATTTTGTCATTGGCAGGTGGGGAGTACTGATCTGGGCCTCCCTCTACATGGTTGGTAAAGTTAGATGGAAGGTAAATAGGTGAATGTTGTACATCCCGTTGCTTTGGTTTCAAAAAGCCCACCCGAAGCTTCTGGGCTCCTTTCACATAGTTTTTGCCATCGTGAACACAATGAGCAGCTGTGAGAACATGACGGTCCCCCACCAGTGTACCAGAACATCCAGTGGACAGCTTGACAGCCACCGAGAATGGGTACTTCAGCAGGAAGTTCTGCCCCGCAATACTAAAACGACCATCATGTCCAAATATCTGCCGTTTTCTCCTGACATGTGACCGCTCTGCCTTACCAGAGGAACCAGAGGAGTAAGCAGGACTAGTATTGGAATAGGGATTGTAGCCATAAATCCCAATGGCGGTCTCAGTGAGTTGGCCGTTAGAGTCTAGGGTCTCGTAGGCCAGAAGGCTCCGCAAATCCCAGTAGCTGGGACGAGAGGCTTTCTTGTGGCATTCTGGGTCGCAGGGGGAAGCAACGTCCAGGCGTGCCTCATTCACAAACTGCGGCGTTGGTCGAGCCTCTGTTTGCTGGGGCAGGACCACAGGGATACGCTGGAGAATCCACTGACGCCGAGGAGAGGAGGACAAAACCGAGGGAAGGAAAAGGAGACACAAAAGGGAGGCAAACCTGTGTGGACATGAAGAAGCGGAGAACGTGTGAACCACGTTGTGGAAAGAAATAAGTGAAATGTGCAACAGCAAATATTTCTGCAAGACACAAGCGATTAACTGTGACCGGATGTCTGGACCCCCCCTTATCAAACATCCTCATTCCTGAATCCTCCATCATACATTTTTAATTACATGCATGAGAGTTGAGGGAGGGCTTTTAATCTTGAGGAATTCTGATCTGAGATGAACATCTGCAGCTGTAACTTTCCACTGTTTTCAACGCAGTAAACCCGACAAACAAGGAGAAGATCGGCTCTCTGAGGGAAAATTCCTGAACTGGCCTGAGGGACTGACCTTAAACCATAAAGAGCAGCTGAAGCAAGTTGCAGGGAGAACAGAGGAGGAGGGTGGGATGTTGTAAATGGATTAGTGGGACACAACGCATGGCTATGAGTTTTAAATTCACCTCTCGTCCTTCTTTTCTCCCTTTGCTTCTTGCAACCTATAAAGCTTATAAATACGAGGGAAAAGCGCGCTGCTATTGTCTGCTGTTCTTTCAATTAATAAACTATTCTTCTTTTTTTTTCTTTCTAAATAGACGAGTTTAATTCTCTATATCCATCCTTTCATTACGCTCACATCTCCATCACTGCTATGTGACTTACCGGGGAAGCGCAGCCTTGGAGCGCATGGTCCTGCCTCTGCAGGTGAGCCTGTTGCTGAACAGCAACCCCTCCTCAATCCACCGCAGGTAGACAAGACACTCCTATAAAACAAGAACCGACGGTGTCTCCGGAATTTTCTTTCTTTTTTTTTTTTTTTTAAGTCGCCTTATTCAACTAAGACGTCGGGGTTTTATGTCGAGTCCTGATCATTCGGTCCGGTCCGCAACGCGCAACTGCGTCCAGAGCGAATGAGCGGGATCATAGTGCGCTGCTGGAGGAGGATCCGCCGTCCGCCTGATCTCCAGAGTGTCACATCCGCCAACGAGGATCCAGAGCGCGCAGCGCCAAGCCCAGTGTCGTCATGTGATATCACATCGCTGCTGCTGCCGATTGCTGCACGGAGCAGGCGAGGCTTCCTGGTTTGAGTCCAGCTACGTCAAATTATGCATGTTGTTGGTTTTCGTCATGCAAAAAAGTTTTCGAGTGCATCTTAATAAGTTCGAATATTATCAAAATATTCATTCGCTTTTGCCTCTCTCTCATCAACATAGGGCTGCTATAATAGGCATTGCTGAATTTTAATTTGTTCTTGGTAATTAATATTAAAAATATACATTTTCATGACACAGAAAGCGGAATGTTTGTGTAGTTCTGTGTATTACTATTATTATTATTATTATTATTATTATTATTATTATTATTATTATTATTATTATTATTATTATTATTATTATTATTTCTTGCACAACATTTTTTCCCAATCTGGACTTCTTTCAGAAGCAGTAACTTTCCCATCTTGGACGTCCGCATGCTGCATACCTCATCTTGCTAATATTCCCCAAACTCTTAAATTACGTTTATTTCACAATGCTAAGACTGTGGCGCATTTTTCTTTTCTTTTCTTTTTTTTAGTCAGACTCAACTTTCCATGAATATGCTCTCCAAAAAGCCAGCTTCTTCTCCAAAGGTAATTGTAACTTATTCTCCTTGCGGACGTCATTCTGCTGCACAACTGCTGAATCAACAGTCTTCTTCATGATTGTGTTGTAGGCCATAACATCTCCATACTAAAATCCTTTCAGATAGTCCTGTGTAATTTTTTTTTTTCAAATATTTTGAACGACAGAGAGGTTATTTTGTGTCTGTATTCATTAGAATGAATAGATGGAAATGTTTAAAATATACCATCCAAAGTGTTATTATTGTTTATCATAACACTGATAAACTGGATATCTTCCAGAGTTTCTGCACTGGTTTCCAAGTTGTGCATTTGAAGGCTTTTCTTTTCAAATCGAGATCCGCTGACCGAACAGCTGGACCGAGCCCTCTGCCAGAACCGAAGAGGAAGGGAGGGACTGTAAAGCTGCACAGAGGAGGATGGAAAATGATATCCAGGCTTTTGAATGTGTTTGTTTTTGTGTGTGTGTTTGAAGGAAAATTTGAGATGCTGCACATTATCTGTAAGTGACTCCTTCATGCAGACTCTAAAATGACAAATACGTCCGCATCTGGCCAAATTCCCTAAATGTAATGCAAAAACATGAGTGGTTTCCAGTCAGACTTGGACATTGTTGATCGTTGGTCATTGTTGTACATCCTCATTTTGTTTAGTGCAAAACAAAGGCTTCGCCTGGTTTGCTCTGCCATGCGCATTGCAGATATTTCTCCAAACTTCCAGAATTTGAAGTGGTGTAATTTCTATCATCAGTGTCACAGCAGCCTCGTTGCTGTTGGGAATGTTGGATGTGGGCAAAGAGGGATTCGAATGCCAGTGTTGGAAGTGTTTCCACTTGAGCCACCCATGCTGAAAATATGCAGACCGTCAGTGGATATTATTCTATCTAATGATTTCAGTAGGAAGAACTGCCAGCAGAGAGAAAGGGAGAGCAGAGGAAATAACAAGAGGGTTGCTGGAAGTGAGCCAGGCACTAATGGATCCCCAAGCCTCCACCCATCCTAACACTTTCGCAGGGTGTTCAAGGATACGTTTGAAAATTTGGCTTTGCATTCTCGTGGAAAGCGGAATACGGATTAAACATACAAATACAGTAAAACTGCATTTGAGAAATGTGTTATTTAAAGAAAAAAAAAGACAGATCTGTTCAAAGGCAAAGTGTTTAGTAGGGAGACTTTTTGTTGGATTTCTTAAACAAGGATCTTTGGGCATTTTGTAACCTTCCTTACTGTCAGGGTACAAATTACACTGTGACAATGAGGGGGGGGTGGGATTTTTCTTTGGAACAGTAGTTATAATGCAGACACATAAGTTCAGGAAAATAAAGTATTACAATTTCCCAAAGGTTTTACATTTTCTAACATTTATATAGAGCACAAGGGATCCCATCCAACAAGCTGTTCTGGAGGAAAACTGTCTGAAAATCAGAAACATAGTTCATCCCTATGATCCCATTGGGCCAATACTAGATCCTATGGGATCATCCTATGGTCAGGCATTGTTCTAATGTCTGTTTGAGTAATACCAGTAAGTAGATTAACAAATTGTTTTGGGTAATATCTTTTCTATTTTCTCCCAGCATGATGTTAATGATTAATGTATTTATCTATACATTGAGCAAAGAATGGAGAATAACGGTACTTGGCCTTTAAAACAAATCTAAGTAGAAACTCACAGACACACATATTAACACATTTTGGTTGTTTTGACATCTGGCGGCCACAAAATACAGACATTACCTGGTCTGGTCTTGAGTAAATAGTTTCTATGGCCTTTTTGAGAACAATTTGCAGGATGCAAAACTGGACACCTGTTATTGTTACTTCTGTTAGGGGCATCCAAGCCTTAATTTGGCTATACCTGTAATCCACACCATGCTTTAAGTACCAACCTGTTTACTCTATCTTATTCTTCAGAGACGAGCTAATAAATTTGGCAGTAATTGTGAGATGTTGCTGTTTTTATCATCGACGGTGCCTTCAACGTTTTACATGTTACCTAGACAATGAGATCCACAAAAGACCACAAACACTTGTTGCTTATATCCATGATTATGATCCTTGTTTTCCATTTCACTGTAATCCCCTGCAATCTGTTTAGGTCCTAACAAGGAGGAGGCATTCTGGATCTTGTTTGAATGTTTGTGTTTTTGCATGGTGCAGATTTTTGGGAGGATTTGTAGATGCAGCAAAAACTCAGTGGATAATGTTTATAGGACTTTTGAGCTGTTTGGAGTGATTTTAATAAGGAACACGTCTGTTTTCAATGCAGAGGAAGACAAGTGTAGTCCATTAGTTCACTTTGCATGACGGGATATTGTCATATTTACCAAATCATCCAAATAAATCCTTGCAGCAAAATATTTAATATGAAGTTGTTGGAATCACATTTTTACCTGAGATACCTCATAACGGATTTTTTTTTCCTACGTTAGAGCAATTTGGAGACCACCACAGTATACACATGCCACAGTATATTCATATACTGTGGCAAAGGTAAAGGCAGCTTTACCTTTGAACAAGCCAAAGGTAAAGCTGCTCACATTGTAGCTGCAAAGAAGAAAACATTTTATTACTTTTTTTATGGTTTTTGGCAAGGAAGCGCATACAATTCAAAAACATTGTTCAGGGTCTTCTGTAACTGATTACGGATCGGCACCTTTGCCAGAACAAAGGGCGGACCTGCTGGCTCATCAAACACTGCTGAGAATAAAAAAGAAAAGAGCCACACCCATCCTACCGCTCAAGTCTACAAATTGGCTTGCAGTCATTTACACACTTGGACCATGTCTAAAAAGTGGGCAGAACTCACAATTTAACCTTTTCGTTGTTATTCTCCTGGGTCTAATCAGCTCCACATTCCTTAGACCAGCTGATTTGATCCTTTCTAAAGATAAAAACATGTTAAAGAAGCGCGTGAAATAAGAGGCATCAGAGCTAAATGAGATACAAGGGAAGAATTAATTTCTTTTTTTTTTTTTACTTTGACTGGAGGCGATGCTTCCATCTTACCAAAGCCAGAGTGCTAATATGAGAGACATGTCTGTTTGTTTTGAAATGTTATGAAAGGACCCGTCTGTTTGGCTTTGCCGACTGTCGTCAAGGTAACCGACATTCCCCGGAGTGCTGCTCATGTTAATTGTTTTATTCCTCCCACCGTCCTCCTCTCGCTGCTGGCCACAGGCACAATCAAGCGAGTGTGGACAGACTCACCAGTGAGAATGGCCTCTCTCGGTCCTCCTCTGCCTGTCCTCCTTCCGTCGCCGTGTTTTCCCGTCTCTGTGCCTCTCGTGTTTGATTAATCTCTCCCATCCTGGACCTCTTCTCTCACCCATCCCTTGTGGTCGCAGAACAGCTGTTAGGCGAAATGAGATAACCGAGGAGGTCTTTGGAGAAATGATTTGCTGTGAAATCTTTGGATGACCTTGAGCCAAGTCCACCACTCACTGCAAGGATAATAAATAATAAGGATAATAAAAGTGCTGGCAGGCGTATTTGACATCTAGCGTTTATTTCCTCTTATAAAAGCCTGTTAACACTCGTTCAGTTGCAGTCAAAGGAAATGAGCTTTTTCATGCATGTGGAGTTGTTGCTTTCCGCCATCCTGCAGTAAGCCACATGCTGTCATTTTGCCAGGCCTTGTGTTGCCATGTAAAAGCACAGCAGATTTCCCACAGTAACAGTGTTTATGATTGCATGCAGCAGCTAGAGAGAAACGTTACAGGGTAAATAGGTTGCAGCCATGTACTCACTTCATGTTATGCACACCACACAATGAATGCAGATAATGCAAAGTTTCCATACAACAGAGTGTTAACAATTAACCCCCCACTGAGAAATGAAGTTATGGGGCCCGGCTGGATCAGGACTGAGGTAAATCATTGAAAGACGAACCCTTTATTAGATTTGCTTTTTGTATTTTTCTCATGAGGTGTCTAATTTCACAACACTGCATTCAAATGTATCCATTAAAATGGACAGTATTTTGTACTTTCTGGGCGCATAGAGTCACTTCATTTCACACAGTAAAGTAACTGTTACATTCAGTTCTTATAAAAATGCAGTATATCAAACATGACATAAAATAAATCTGACTTCGTCTTTTAATGCCTGGCTGCACAGTGGGCAGTTGGTAGCACTGCAGGTTCTGGATTCAAATCCTGGAAGTCTTTCTGCATGGAGTTTGAATGTTCTCCCTGTGTGGGTTCTCACCGGGTACTCCGGCTTCCTCCCACAGTCCGTCTGTCTCGTCCTGCAATGGACCGGCGACCTGTCCAGGGTGTTGCTTGTTGATTGCTGGAGATAGGCACCAGCACCCTTCGCGACCCCACTAGGGGTAAGAGTGTTGAACAATGCCTTGAAATGGGGTCTCTGTCTCTTTAAGAAATTCCTGCTCTTTCTGACATGCAGCCTTCAGCACATCATCACAACAACATTGCTATAGCAAACTTCTAACAACGTTTTTTTTGTTTGTTTGTTTTTTTACCAGGAAAGGGTAACAGGCGTTTCAATAACTATGGCTAATTTATTAGGGAAGCATCAATCACAAGATATAATAATTAAAGCACTTATTAAATATTTAAATGACACGAAATTAGCTGAGAGGATTTTAGTATGTGTGTGTGTGTGTGTATGTACTGTATGTATACAATATAGTTATTTTAGGGTTTTAAAGGATAAATTGAATTTCTGGATTACACCTCCGTCCAGTTGATGGCGGTAATACTCCAAGCCAGTAAACACCATAGAAGAAGAAGACGTATTTACCCCCTGCCCCACCAGGTATTTGCTGCTGCCATTTGTGCGCACGTGTCAGTCGATCTCGCGCGTGTCTGTACGCGTCTAGCTTTTAGCTCTTCATATTCTGCAGCTCTGAGGATGAGCTTCGTGGAAAAGGCAACGCCTTTTGAGACCACGTTTCTGCAAACACAATGGCTACCAGGTGAGATTTAAAGGATTTCTCAAACATGAAAAAAATCAAAGTAAAATGCCAGGTATGTTTTTGATTTTCCACAATACTGGTCCTTTACAACAGGATGATGGGACTTAACGAACATAATGTAGAAATGCATAAAGTGGTGAACAAATGTGGCAGACAGAAAACTTTAAAATAAATAAGCAAGATTTATAATATCTTTGTTGCGTAGGTGTTAACACTGTTAGCACAGCTGAACTAAAAGATTGTTTACCTGACATTTAGTTCAATTCCTGCATTTAGTTTCCATCATTAGGAGTCTGTTTCACAGCTTGACTTGATCATATTTGCCCAGATAGTGATGACGTTATCTTGTCCACAGCTTTCTATAGCTGACCTCAGATTTTCTGTCAGCTTTCTTCCTGGATTCTGGTTTGGTGATTCAAAAACTTTTATTTTCTTCTGGTGAAACCATTCTTTTGTTAAATTTGCTAAATGTTTGAAGTCACAAGGATGCTGAACAGTTCAATCTTATTTTTACCTTCAGTTGCTTAGCAGACACTTGAAGGTTTGGGGTCAAAACTAAGCGGCATTTAGAACTGTTCATGATTTCATCCGCTACGTTGGAGAGATGTTATGTTTGGAAGAAAATGCTTCTGTCTTTCAACCCCACTCATCAGACCAAACATATGGAGAAAACAGGAGATGGCTGTCACATGCGGAAAACGATCAGTACTAACCAGAAATTCCTACAGCTCCCTCAGTGCTGTCGGGCTCTTGGCAACCTTCCTGAAAGTTTTCTGTTCAGTTTTGGAAAAATGGCCAATTTTAGTTATTTCCCAACGGCTCCATGTTTTATCAAATTACTGATGACTGCATTTAGTGTGTCATGGTTGGGTTTTTGTGCCTCTCTGGTGACTAAGACTTTCATACAATTGATCCTTTGCAACCTCTGCAAACTATGGCTTTAACCACAAGATAAAAATTTGTAAAGCATCGAGTGGATTGTGTTTACAGTTAGTAAAACTCTAGGACTAATAGAAGTTTAAATTCAAAAATACTGAATGTTGGAATTGAATTTAAAGGTTAGTCAAAGTGTGTGCGTGCCACTTGACCAGGGTAAATACAGTTTGACATGACATGTAGAGCTCAAACTTGGATTGTGCAGTGAAATTCACGGCAAAGCATTTATGGCATCCTGTGAGATTTGGGGTTTTCTTGTGTCAATTTTTCTTTTGGTTATTGTACTTGATGTTCTCACAAACCCAATTTTGTTTTATCGGCAGGTAATAATTATTTAAACTTTGGTTTCTCTGATGTTGTTTTTTTTCTCATAAGGCTGGAGCTTGTAATAGAGTTACAACATAACGTCGTCTGACATTGAGTCAATTCTGTGGTAATTAACTGTAAGTCACTGGAACGAGGGTCATGGGAGGACGTTTTATGTGAGTTATCCGACAGAACAGATGGAGGAGAAATAAAACGAAAGCGGGTAAATCAGTTTTTGAGGCAAAGCTTAAACTTGGCAGGTCCAGTTGATGGCGTCTGGGAGGCTGGGTTGAATTAACATAAGTAAATCTGATGTTTTGTCCTCCACCCCGAAGACCACAAATGTACAAGTGCAGCATCTGCTTTATGTCAGCGAGATCAAATGATCATTGCATTATTATTTTGACCTTTTGATCAGGGTCTAATCCAGTGCAATTATAATACACACAAAATCCAGTTTTTAGCTAAATGAGTGACTCGGGGGGACTGATACCTTGAAGTTTTCATTGAGCATGCCAATTTGATCTACAAAAGTTGTGAGTCTCAAGCACGCAAATCTCCAGTAGTGTATGATGGTCTGAAGAGCATCGTTGTTTGTAGCGCGCTATGCCAGAAAATTAAAAGATAACCATGATGCCTTGTCCTAAGGAGCAAGGGAGAAAAAAAACCCCCAAAAGAACCTGAAACATTGGGAAATTTTACCGTAAAATATGTATTTTATTGTATTTATACGGTAAAATTCTGGAAACCACAGCTGCCAGTATTTTATTATAAATTAGAGATTTTTTTTACAGTGTTAGGGCTTAGACCTATCTCTCTTGATCTCTAACTTGACCCACTGACTTGTCTAACACCTCTTAATATCTTGTTGAGTTACCCTTACCATCAGCAGCCATTGCTTGGAGAGTCTTGTTATAATTTCTTATCTCAAGCAACAGTCAACTATCTTATCTTGTTAGTGTGTTAAAAGGTCAAACTCCCTCCATAAATATATATGCGAGTACTTTATAACATCTCAAAATTCAGGCCATGACATAAACCTGTTTTGCATAACAGCCGCATTCAGGAAAGCCATGTTGCAGTTTAAGATTTTTCAATCTGTTTATGACTCCGCTTCTTGCTGTTTCATCACAGCATCTTGAAACTGATTCTGAACTTCATCTGTTTCTTGAAAACAAATCACTTAAGCAGCTCTGTTTCTCAGATGAAAACAGTACCAAACATGACCCCAACGTGAATCCCAACAAAGCACAATAAATTTAATAGACTTGTCATCATACCATTCACATGACTACTCCATAATATATTAACATGCTTTTATAAATCAAACCACCAGCTTGCCTGCAGAGACGGTGACTAAGACAAGCGCCGTCTTTGCTGAAGGTTGATTGTTGTCTGATCCAAGTGTATCCACCCATCCCTGAGAGAGCAACATCACACTGCAGAACGTGTAGCCGTCAGCCACTGATGAGCCACAGATCCCAGAAATCCTTCTGAATTTAATTAATCTTCAAACCTTGTGACTATTTTTCAATGCTTTTCCATGGCTACCATCCAAAGCCTGCTACATTCTCAGAGATAAAGACATCCATTCTTTGGTCACAGTTGGAGCATCTTGTTCAGTTCGAACTCTTGTCCCACGGCTATCAAACTGTGTGAGCCTGCATTTGGGGGAACAAATGGTTCACCAAGTATTTAAAATTTTAAGGAGAAAGAAAATAATCTCCTTTTTCCAAATCAATGAGTTTACTGTTGGATTCGGATATAAAAAAAAAATCTTTTCACAGGTTAAAATTTCCTCCTTTTTTTTGCCTCATTGTCACTCGAACTTTAAAGCTTAGATTCTTTTTGTCCAGAAATGGACTGTCGATGTGACACAAACCTAGAGTCCATTAAAAGACCAGTAACGTCATCCATCTATAAAAGTCAGTACACCATAATGAAATATCTTGGCACTGGTGATTTCATGACATGGTCACAATTTCTTATGTCTGAGCTTTGTTGATTGGCTGCATTGTTCTGCAGGGAGTTTTAGATGCCTGTTTGACTGTGTGTGGCCTTGTATTTGATACATTGTAAGGCCCGTTTTTCCAACAAACACTACACTGTGAGGGCCGGCTGGTCGTTATGGGCCTAAACCCCAGGCGTGAGGTGCGGAGGATGTTAATAATGGGCTTAGGAATATGTGAGTCACTGAGGTTGTTGATCCACTTGATCTGTTCAGTCCCTTTCCTCATGAGTCAGTCTGAGTGTGGGTTAATAAGGGCTTAATTTGATATAATTATTACAGACAGCCACTTGGTATTTAATTTTGTATTACTTCTAAAAATATATATCCTACATTTTCTTTTACAAAATAGAAAAAGAAAGAAGGCAAGACAAACTTGCATTTATCAGGGCATTAATACGTTCAATATTCTCACTCAGAATGTGAGGAATACATTTTTTGTAAGTTGAGAAGTGCAGATTTTACGTAAGATGGCGACTCTGAGGCATGGTGAAGATTTACCAAAAGGAAGAAACAAAGTTACAAACATGACATAAACAGGACTAGATTTAGCATGGAGGAGTAAGAAACGTAGAAAACCAAACTTGGAGCAGGAACTAAAACCAAGATGTGAAACCCGACGCGTGTGTAAGCAGCTGTGGAAGCTGCTGTGCTGTGGCAACTCCATGGAGGCGCTGAAAGGAAAATTGAAACCTTAATTTTGGGTAGGCTGTTGGGGGTGAAACACATTTAATTCAATATTAGTACTCAATTATATATATTTTTCCTACACTGTAACCGGAAAATAGTCCTTATGATAAGAATCTTTAAAGATTAGTGATATTTAGAGTGAGGAAAAAACCTATGAAGGCGTTTTCTTAATATGGCAAGAACCTCAATGACTGTTTCACCAACTTAACAGGAGAAAAGGAAAATGTTGCAGTTAGCTTTTGTTACATATTTTAGACACAGATTATGATGCTGAAATCCCAACTGTAACCCCCTAAATGTAAGTTTCCAAACCACTTCCAATTTAAACATTGTTTTGTCCTCTGTTTCCATCTGTTTATATAAAGTATTTCTCTTTTTTCCACATACTTTGATTAGCTACGGGATGGCTGAATTCTTACATTTCAAATTCAAGCAGGCAGATAACGGTCTACTCAGTCACGGCATCCTATTTTAATAGTGTGTTTGGAGTAATCTGCCTTGAGAAGAAGCAGATGTGCTGTATCACATCCAGAAAACAATGCTGAAGGGGGAAGATGTTTATCTTATGAAACAGAGCACGTCAGGTGGAAAGGCCAAGCTGACACGAGGATACCGATGGTTTAACACAATAAAAGCTGGATTGGGCTTCTTGTTTTTTTGTTTTTTTTGTTAGGAAATTACCTGCATGACTCAGAGAACCCAGAAACACCAGTAAAGCAGGATCTGTGCAGATTCGCTAAACAATCTACAAGGTAATTTTACTTCTGTCTGTAGCTCTTCATGCAAATCTTTCGGTTTCAGTCAATAAATCCATTACATGTTTGCATCAGATGATAAACAGAACCTCATTCCTTTTGGATCTTTGTGTACTCATCAATCTTTCCTCTCCTCCACACTCCCACGAAACCAATGTTCCCATTGTAACACCGTAACCAGGCCATGGTGACTGACCAGCCGGAAGAGTGGAGGATTTCGGGTTAATGAGAGCTGCCGTGTGGGAAGGAGTGAGTCCACAGCAGGAGGGAGACCTCTGCGTCACTCAGACAAAGGGATTTTCCATGTTTTGATGTAGGAATACTCTTTCAAAGCATCCCTGCGTTGGAATAATTGAAGCAACATCACGCCACCCAAACAGCTTTGTGTTCAAGGTATTTTTATTTTTCCTGTCAGGGTTGCCATAAGTGGATTCCGACTATTGTGTAGATTAGGTGCAAACTATTTCCGCCCCACCCTGTCAGCGCCAACTCAGAGTTTAACTTAAAGTTTATAAAAAAAATTGCATACATATTTTTTTCTATATCATCTTCTCATTGGGTAGATTTGGTGAATATTTGCTCCTGGGAGCAAAAGGATTGTCCTGTAGTTCAGACTGTTTTTCACTGAGCTTGTAGGGTTGTAGCATTCAGTTCATGCTTGAACCAGGGGCCTGCAGCAGGAAATGGCCGGGGTCCAGCATGGCTCCGCTTCAGGTCTGTGAGTAATTTTGTTGTGATATGTGCTGATTTTGGATCTGAGCTTTAGTCCCCAATCACACAAACATTTATAGACTGTTTGCTCTATAGTTGTGAGGACAATAGATTGAATTTGCAACCTGTTCTATGGTCTGATCAAGTTCATCTCATACATTTTTTTTTATCAACAAACTTTAATCTGTGGCCTGAAAATTAAACTTTACTGACTGCATGCTGGAGGTGTTTCTCCTTTGATTTCTCTCTGTTATTGTTTGGAAAATTAGGCTGATGAGGTTGTAAAGTCACATAAATCTCTGACATACTTCTTCATCCTGAGCTTTGAGAACCACCTCACATGTTATGACAACTCGAATGACTCACAGAGCGAACTCATGTGACCTTCATGAGAAACAGTTTAATCTACAATCAGAACTAAAGAAGCTTTTATAATGAGGGGTGAACATTTCCAAATAAGACTTCTTGCTAGGGCCGAGCAATATGGCTGAAAAGTGTATCATGATATAAGTGTTTCACATCAGTCTATTGATAAGTATTGATTATACCTGAAACATTGCCAAACTGGGGCTGTGGCCTTTCCTGTTTTATCCTCAGTTTCTTCTCTAGCTGGTGTACTCGTTTTCTCCTTTCACTCCACAGCATTTTTTTTTATTTTTCAGTAGTTATGAAGCACTGTGGCAAAACCTGAAACTGCTGCTGCGCAAGGTACTTAACAAAGTTGTTGCTAGGTAACGAAAGATTGAGAGAGTTAGTTGATGCTCCCAACCTTTCTTAGCTAGCTCTGAGAAGTAGAGTGGTTAAAGCCTTTCCTCTGCCTACATCCCCCAGAATGCTGTTCGGTTCTGGATCGGAGTTCAGTGAAATTATTAAATATTCTATCAGACATATTGTCTATTGATATTGGTCATGTGTTCATCATGATATATTTTCATTGATATATTGCCCAGCCCTACCTCTTACTTTCATTTAAGGTATTAATTCATGACAATAGTGAGATCTGTAGTTGAAAAGTGTAACACTCTATTTCACTCCAATTGTACTACATTTAGTATCCATGACATTACACATTTCTGATATTGATATTTTTTTTGTGTTGAAGGAAAAATCAGTAGTGATCAGATTTGATCTAATGATCTTTTGTTAACTTTAAGACAATTTATTTTAGACTAGATATGACAAAAAAAATCTACTCTGAGGGTTTACCTAAGGAAACCAAATGGTCCATGGCAATTAAATGTATCTACATTCAAACTGATGAACAGTTAATGACAACATTTATACATCAGGCTTCCGACTAATTGCAAATAGACATCAGATTTGTGGAGTTCTGTAAACGCAGAGCTTTTGGCATTGGGCTGGTTTGGAGCCTTCTTATCAGCGTTACCGCAGTGCCAATCAGGAAAGCAATGACAAATGATTCTTCCAGAGGCAATTGTTGCTGCCTTTCAATTGTTCTCAACATGGAAAGAGTTACAGAGACATTTCCCAACTGGTCAGAGTTTATCACTCTACTGTGGGAAAGATTGTTCACAGGTGGAAAGCAGTCGAGTTAGCTGAAAAAGTAATAGATGATCTATCAAGTTCAGCCCGAGTTCAGAGGGTTTAAAGCAACAAAAACATAAAAAAGGCACAATAACTGAGAACTTTGGCTCGGTTTATGGTAAAATAATACTAACATGATGTACCATATCCTATTCAGATTTTTTTTATCTTTAAGATGAAGTTGAGCAACTTACTCCCAGCTTTTAAATTTGGCTGTTTGTTTGAAAAATAACAAATGCAGTCAAAGTGCAAAAGAGTGTTTAAATTAAGACACCATTTGTACAGCAGTTCTTATTTAAGTGAAAGTTACATTTCCTCTGCATGTGAGGTCACTGATATTTGGAGATCATCTTTTTGTACTGAAATCCAGCTTGAAGGGAGCCTGGCTATTGCCTTCCTGTGCATAAAAGAAATTTCACTTCCAGCACAATCTGGGTTTTTTCCCCTATGCTTGGATTCTCTGGTAGATTCAATCAGTAAACAGAAGAAGTTGTGAATAATATCGATTTCTGCTCTGTTTTTAAGTTGTAGTCTGTTTGTAGTTTTAGCGTCAAGTAGGCGTATTACATACGTCACTGGCAAATGCTAGCAACTGGGCAAAATTGAAAGCCTCATTGGAGTCCGTGCCTCCAGGAATCATTTGTTTCTCAATAGCCGAGAGCCCAGGCCCTCTGTACGAAACAAATAGCGTAGGATAAAGGTTCATATTCAAACATCACAGAGGCCATTTTCATGTCATGCCTTTTAGCTGAATCAGCTTTCAAGTTGATCTTATTCACTTACTCCAAAAGTTGCATTTCCATGTTGTGAAAATTGTTCCCAGAAATCAGTGTTTTCATCTGGTTATAAAATCCAAGTTCTGGAAAGCATCCCAGCACACGATGGGCCTCACCTCCGGGTTTTGGAAGGCTCTCAGGGTTTTTATCTGTCTGTTTTTCTTTTCCAGCTGTCATTATCTGTCAGTTCACCACTCATTAACAGCCGACAATTAACGGGATCAATTAGACTTGTTTTATGTACTAATTCCTGTCGGATGACCAAATCAGACTGACATCAAATGTAATTAGTCACGCTGCAATACATTTACAGTGGATTTGCTGAAATCCTTTGAGGTTTCTCTTGGCTTTATGAGCCAGACTGACTTTAATCTGTTATTTCACAATATAGCAGTCAGCTATCACAGCATACATAACACGTGCAAAGAGATTGGAGAGCATGGGCTGATTAACAGGTGATGACATGGGGCGAGGTCTGAAATACAGCTGTGTATGTTTGTGTGAAGGGGAGATTAAGCACTGTGAGATAGTTTACAGTATTCTGCAAATAGTACTGCAATGTGAATATTTCCTCCTGTGATAAGACCTCTAACGTATTACCACTTAAACCCTCTTGCTATTTAGATTGTTCTATCTTGTATGCAAGTGGTGATGAGTGAATGAATGAGTCTCCGATGAGAAAGTGTTTGTGTGATCACAAAGGACCTAATAAATTTGTGCACACATCCTCAAGACACCACTGGGTGTTGCACTAGAGCTGCAGAACCTCAGACTGTGAAGTAAAACCCTAAGTTGAAGCCTTCAGGCTGCCTGTACGTGTCCCTGTAACTCTAAGTGTGTCCTACTCTGATCTGTAACGTAGTCAGAGACGTTTATGACAAAAATAATAGTTTATTAAATCTGAAAGTTCTCAGTCAGTGCCAAATTGCATTCATTAAAGCCTGCATGAGCTGATAAACTGCAAAGATTTCAAATACTATACCAACATTTAATAATTGGAAAAAGTAACTTTACTCTGTGCAGAATAAATTGGTCATATTCATTCGATATTTGTGTAAATTAATTAACACCACACTGTAAATAAGTGCTCGTGAAAACATCTTCATGCAATGGCTTTTAAGCTTCTTTTGACATTTTAATTTTCAAAAAACTGCTGTCTCTGCATACAGAGAATATTATTTTTGCCTCCTCTTAGCATCAGACAAGTCTGAACAGCATGCACCATAAAATTAGTGGTTGTTCTATCGCAAACACATTGGCGACAGGTAAACTGAAAAGGTAATTTATTGTTGAACAGTAAACGTATGACTCAAATAATGAGTGTGAGATGAACCAGATCTCATGTAAGGACAACCTTTAAGCTAAAGGTCAAATATTGTACAAATTCATTTTTCCATTTTTCCACTGACTCATACACCGGGTGATCACAGGAATCACAAAATGCTTTGGTCCTCAGCCAATGAATCCTTCAAGTCAAGACAAGTCAAGAGTTTTATGCAACACAGGTTTACAATTGTGTTCATCACCAGGCAGAGTACATAGCGTCTCTGTCCAATTCATTTCAGAAAAAACCCACCACAGGCCAACTTGATTCCAAAATTATTAAGCTATATAGTGTTGTGATTTAAACTCGACGGACCCAAAACGTGTGAGCACACGAACAGGAAATCAGCCAACACAGAACAATCAGAGTTTACTTATTTTATTCTTTTTAGCGCTAAAAAGAAAGAGATGCTTACCCTTACAGGCTTAGGTGGATGTCAAGTGTAAAGGCCCGAATCTATACAGCATCTGCTCAAACACGGAAGACACCTTGCTTAAATCCTAAAGTCCGCCTCCTGGTCTGCTGATGTGTTACGTCACTGCCTAGTGGTCAGACGATGAGCTAAAGTTAAGTTTCGTTTCTACAGAAAGTGTCCGTATAAAACAAAAGGCTTTTGTGCAGAATCTTTGTGTCCGTAGATGTGTGTGCGTGCATGTATGGTGCGTGTCTGGAGCAAACGTCTCAACAATAGTCAGATTCAAACCCAATTAATATCCAGATTAAATGAAAATTATGATACAAAACAGTCAAATTTAGCTGATCTAGTTCTAACTGGATGTGACATTAGATTTCCTACCAATTGGTAAAACGGTCGTCTCTCTTAATGTGTCAGATTTGCTAGCAGCGAGTGAGCTGTCCCGTCCACAACCTTTAGTTTCGCAAGAGTCCTGAACAAATTGTTCAAAACTAGTGAATCACTTTACTGACTCTTAATTAACTTCCAATTAGCTAGCCCTCCACCCTCCACAAACATGTAGCAGCACAGCAGCTTTTGGTAGCTGTAGTTATATTGACATTTCAACTTAACCGCTGCAATATCCCTACGGGAAAAGCAACTCAACTCACTGTTTCCCTTCCTGCAATGAGCTGTGAAAAAAAAAAAGAATAAAAGTGCCTGCAGGATGGAGGAATCATTGAGCTGGTAACTCAGTCCAGCACAGCATTTTCCAAACTCATTTCCAGTTTAGCACCTCATTCACTCTTCCACTTATGGCTATTAGTTTGCGCTTTCTGAGCTGATTAACTCTGCTAAATGACCAGTGGCGGCGTAGAAACGCATTTCTTGCAGCTTCTTGAGTCACGTTCAGCCGTTTCAAAAAAGAGAAGCGGTTCCAGGATTTATTTTGAGATAAATTTTGTAGAGTGGTGAAAATCTTTTCCTTTATTTACAGTTAAAAGTCAGGGGAGTAGCTGAATTGCAAAAGGGATACTGTTGGGTTTGGGAAACATATTGTGAAATATCAACAGATCAAACCATTTATGTGACAGATGTCTTTAGGGAAGGTTTTGGGTTTTTTTGTCCCCTTTTTTACTCGGTCAGCCTATCGCTTTCTCTTTTCCTTTTAATACCCACTGGCTGAGCAGTGGGAGACTATGCAGTCATATTTTGACCATAACTAGGCATGAAACATGGAGAGCAAGAGGGAGAGAGAGAGTGCAGAGTTAGGAGAAACACATAAATATGCACAAATCATCAGCTAAAATAAACACTGGAAATATTTACCCACGTCATAGCAAAAAGGGAAAAAAAAATGTTCACCCATGATCTCATTGCCCACACTGTTTAAATTTTGTCAGCAGCACATTAGATGAGATGTATCCTCCGCCTAATTCGGATGTTCAGAGTAAATTTGAGCTCACTGTTGAGCTTAGGAGATCAATTCTGTCTTGAAAATAAACTCCTCAGTGCCACAAACCACAGATGTCTCCACTTTGGCACATCCATGCTGTCCTCCCAGTGTTTGCTGCCAGCTGTAGGCGAGTTTAGTGTGGAACATCTTGTCCTCAAACTGGTAGAAAACCTATAGACTAGCTAGACTTTCTCGTCCAACATCAGTGTCTGACCTCACATATTCACTTCCAGAAGAATCAAAGCTTCCCACAACCCCTGACCCCTGTGAAAAATGATCCCAGAAGAGCTGCAAACGATGAGGCAACGTCATTTTACAACATTTTACATGGATCAAGTAAGGGGATGTTAATCGAGTTAATATCTATGAAACTGACACATTTGTGTGTGCAAACAAAGTTTAAAATTAAGAGAAATACAAGAAACATTTACTGTAATTATTTAGTCAGCAGTGTTTGACGGAAGTGCTGAAATTCAACATCTATATCTGCTTGTTTGCATCTGAACTTTTTAGCTAAGGCACAAGATGTCTTCTCCCATCTCCTGCACCCCCTCTAGTGGGGATTTTGAAATGAAGACTCCAACTCATCAATAATCTAATTTTTGAAACTGTTTTTTGATAAAAATTTCTTTTAGCTTTGATTACGTGCAAGACTTATGAGACACTCTAAAAAGACCTTTCTATGTTGTGGTAAACTGATGCGAACAATTATAATTAAATGTGTTTTTGCTGCTTTTTTTTCCACTGTAAACCCTGCAGGGTGTTGACTCACTCAACAGTTATATTTCTTGCTCGTTTCTCAAACAGTGACTGGACTCTGACATTTAGGAAAGCATCTTGTTTGCATGTCGCAGCTTGTTTATTCTGGTTTCTCTTCTGGTCACTTTTGGATGGCTTGTGGGGGAGGCTGAGACCATTAGGATCTTTAAACAGATGTTTTGGATAGGTGCTATAATAAAGTCAAGCACCATCTGGCTGCCAGTCGACTCGAATGGATTTCTTCCTGTTCTTGGAAACAGAAAGCAGCGAGACATCCAAACATGGAAAGCCTGAAAGAAAGAGAGAAACTGAGAACTGTGTCCATATTTCACTAAATGAACTATGATCCGCTTTGAACCAAAGAGAACACATTTTATGGTGTTGGAACAATGACATACATCTTAGCCTCTCCTAACCGTAAGCAGACATTCTGTGGTAAAATGTGGTATGATTAAGCAAAAAATAGAACAACATTTAGAAACCAAGTGACAGTCTGTGTTGCACTGGCTCACAAATTTGTGAAGGATGAAATAACAGCCCTTTTCCACAAGTATGCACAAGTTGATAAAATATCTTTGTCAGGTTTTACTCAAAACATGTGGAAATACCCCAAAGTATCCTGTCTTCCGACCAAATCCCTTTGCAGCAGATTTAATTAGTGTTGGGTTATCCCTGATTACAATTACATTCAATGACATTTTAGCAATAAGTTTGCAACCTGTCAAAGTTTGCAGTAGCACTCAAATGTCTGCGTACCCAAAGTCTTACCTTTGACCAGGAATTAATTGCTTTGAACAATCTTGTCAAATTGTCTCAGGCATGTTAAACAGACCGTTTAACACATCTAGTGAACGTCTATAGCATTATTGCTCTAATTTTCCAAGTTATTAGAGAAGGCATACATTACTGATTGTGTACTTGAGTTAGCCAGCAAAACAGTTTTCATTGGTTGTCTCTGCAATCAATACAGAGTAAAATGAATATGTATCAGTGAATCAACAATTGTTTGACTCACTGGCAGTGCTGGCTTTTGTTCCTGGTTCATAAAGTAGTAGATGATAAAGTAAACATAACGTTTATAACATTAAAACATAATAACTCAAACTTTAAAAATTAATTCAGTTTTCTTGTTGTGATATGAAACATCATGAAATGTGTATTTGAAATTAAAATAGAAAAAAAACTATTTAAAGCAGGTTGTTCGCACGGGGAATCAAACAGGCTAGAGCCGCCCCTGCTTAAGCTAACAATTAATCACACTGACACTTTTGAAGCAATACATTAACTGGTTTAAATAAAGCTCTGAGAATCTGTGGTTGCTATTTTTTTTTTTTTTTTTTTGCTGCAGCACTTTTACCAGTATGTGCAGTCTGTCTGGTTGAAGTCTCCTCCCTAAGGCGTTACTTGAAACGGTTTTTGTATTAGTGCACAGTTTGTGACTTTTCACTGAGCGATTACAGGATAGTGTGGGATGCAGGTGTGGCATTGGGGTTCAGCTTTAGATATTACTGAATTTCTATTTGTGATCCTAGAGACAGTGTAGACAGCTTTCAAAAAGGATTCCCAAATATAAAAAGGGCAATGTAGCTGGGAGCCCGAAGTAATTAGTTAATGTAAAACTCTAATATAACGTGAACCCAAATACATAGATGAAAATGGAGACGACAAAATGACAACAGCAAGAACCTTACCCAAGTTACACATGTTGAAACTTACTGTTGTAGTAGATATTTTCTAATGGTGGGTCTCGTGTAAGGGGCATAAATAGGCAGGAATCTTAGTAAGTTTATGAGATGCCTGTAATCATCACTTTAGAGATGATTACAAGCATAAACAGAATATTTAATTCCAGAATATATCAAAATAGTTACTGAGGAGAGTCTTTCCTAAATCAGTTTTTTTTTAATTCAATATTATGGACTAATGTTTGTATTTATTTAAAAAAAAAAAGCACATCCTGAAGTGAAACAGAATGGCAGATAAAGCCGGGGAGTTTGGGGGAAAAAATGTCTTTGCTGGCTGTTATTATCTGTAATCTCTGTTATTTGATCATGTTTTTCACTGCCATGTACAAAGCCTGGACATGTAGAGCACACAGTGGTTTTGTTGAGATGCCGTTTTGATTTACCATTTCCCATCTTTTTAGTCAAAAGAAAAATCCCCACGCTTTGTAGGATGGAAAGTGATCTTTCACACAGGGTTTCTGCAGGCTCACTTTTGTTGTGGTTTCTGAGGAACTCCTAGGTGGTCCCAGGAGATTTAAGAGTATCATTTAGAAAAGCTTCCAAGTAGGATAAATACTGCAAAGCAGGGGGTGTTGCACTCATTCCCAGTAACTGCAGCAGAAAATGTGTAGTAATCCTGTTCCAGTTGCAGCTGGTTAAATTAGGGGACACTGAGGGATACTTTTTTTCAAGAATTTCCTAAGTACTAATTAAGCTTCATTTAAACTCTGCAGTGTAAGTAAGGGTATTTCCATTCCACTTTAAATCTTTCTAACTACAAGTCGCCTGTTTTGAACAGATTCTCTCTGAGAAAGCTCGTATCATCGCAGATTTGCTTCTTTAATTTAATGATAATAAAGGCACAGCAATGAAATGAAGCTCACAATCATCAAATCCTATTTAAAACTTATTCTGTAGAAACACTTATTATGGATCTCTGAAAAAAGTTTCCAGAGTTTAAAACGACTAAAAAAAAAATAAAACACACAGAGCAGCTGCGAATTGCGCATTATAATTGTGAAAGAGTGATCAAGAACAATTAAAATAGTGTATATTTCATTGGGCTGCAATGCAGCAGCGACTTGTTCAATTTGTTAGCGTTTTCCTCGTAACGTCATTCTGCTTCAGATCATAAACTGTGAACCTGAGGGGCAACACGAGTCCTTCCATATGTTGGTTTCTCCGCAGTTGGTGGTCCTCCTTTTACACCTCCAACAGCGTTGGCATCCTTTGAGCTTGTCTACCAGCAGTTTTCCAGCAGATCTGTAATCAGGGAGGCATAGAAGGCAGAGAAGGGGAACATGTTTGGAAACGAATGAAATTATATTTTGAAAGAAAAAAAAAGATATGGAAAAGCGATTTACAATCCTTCCACGGAAGACGTAGAGTCTAAGCTCAGGAATCACCTGCATCCTTCCTTTCATTTCCCGTGGTTTTATCGTGCGCTGTTGAATACCTGTCTAATTTATCGCTTTATTTCCACAAATTTCAGTAAAACAAATTAAATTGAGGAACCCAGATTCATATTTCTATCTGCTTCAGGAAGTTTGAGTGTCTTTCAACAACACACCTCAGGAAGCGCCTCTCCTCTTCCTCTCGCTTGTGTTTGAGCTCAACACTTCGACTCCAGTCGTCCTCCAGTGATTTTCGGAAGGCATGCTTCTTTTCGAAATGATTGGTGTTGTCCTGCATTAACCTGTCCGGAGGGTGGGGGAGCACATTTTTGATGCACACTTTTTTTCCTTGCATGTCTTTCTGGGATCAAATTTTATGTCCTCACTCCATCTTAGTGTGTTTTAGCATTTCCTTTTCTTTTTCCAGCTGTAGTTAGAAAAAGAAAAAAGTGTAGTTGGATCTCCTCCCTCTGAGTGGCAACACTGAAGTTCGCCTGAAAGAGCTGTAAGAGTACAAAACACGGGTGTAAAAGAGAAGTTCTGATGAATACCCAGGCCCTTAAAAAAAGAATCAATAGCTAAAAATCAAAAGGGAAGTAACCTTTTGTGCTCTCTTTCAGTTCTCTGCCCTCCTAATTGCTGTTTCGCAGCGATTTAGTCTTGGTTTGTCAGGCGGACACTCGGGACACGATGTGAACATCTTGCCCTCCACCTAAAAGGCAATCAACACGAAACATTTTAGTTGCAAATGCTTCATAAATTTATGTTGAGCTATGTTTGAGGAGGTTGTGGATGAACATTGGTAAGGCTCATTTAAAAAAAGACTATATTCACCGTTAATGTTAACCATTAACCTCAATTTACTTGCTATTATCACTTCCAGAAACAGGGAGGGCACAAAGACAAGTCTTTCCAAGTAAATGAAAGAAATACTAATAATCAGAGATGGCTTTCTGTTTCCTAGCCTGAGCGTCCAGAGCCTTCCTGTAATGCTCGGTTTTCTCCAGTTTCTTCTGGAGCCGCTGAGCCCTCTGCAAAGCTATCCTGAAATTAAAACATATGGACAAACACACGCACACCCGCTGCAAAACACATAAAATCCAGATATCTGACTTGTTGCTCAGTAACTCACTCCTCCATCAGCTGCATCTGGTCAAGTCGCTCTGTAAGAAGGCGGTACTGCTGGTCCTGAGCCACGAGTTGCTGTCTCCTTTCCATCTGGCTCCGTAGATCACGCCTGTAACGATGCTGCCGTATCCTCTTCGGGGGAGTGACTGGTCGAGCCGGGAAGACGAATGATCTCTAAGCACAACCCGGAGGAGACACGGCAATAAAAAAAAAAAAAACGTCATATTTTCCTTACGTTAGTCTTGTGCAAATTCTCCTGACGTGAACAAGAAATATCTGAAGGATTCTGTTGTGTGTTCTCAAAGAACGCCGATGCATTTGCACTGGCATGGAATGAGAACTTCCTGCACTGCAGATCCTCCAGTGAAAAGTCAGTATTCAGTACCAGTAAGACCAGTTCACCGTTAAAGCCCACATGTGATCAGTTAAAGTAGTCCAATAGAGAAACATGCAGTAATCCTATATGTCAGCGTTCCTCTCATCAGTGGGCAGGATTTTGGTAATGTCTGATTTTGATCATTGTTTTATCGGTGAGAATGAGGCAAAAAATTGTAACGATAACAAATTAATTTCATGCCAAGCAGTCCGGAGGAGTCTGCGACGTGGACATAAAGTTCACTTAAGTTTTCAAGCAAAGACTTGGAAGAGCTTCGTTTCAAGCACAGAACCAGGAGGAACTCAGCAACTACAGCATGTGAGGATGAGTCATGGATTAGACATAGAAACCGGAATAAATCAGATAAATATGACTTCAAAAGGTTATATTTAACCCGTTAAGTTAAATATAACTTAAAAGGTCTTCAGAGGTCAGTGAACTACAGGCTCAAGAGGGAATGCTGCTGTGCTTGCTTGTCATGTTTTTCATCCCACAGTTCATTCAGACGCATCTAAGCTTCCTGCTAAAACAAACCAAACTGACTCCAGTAAAGTAAAACTGATCTCTGTTGTGATCAAAACATTAAACTGACGCATGTGACAATAAGTCGCTGAACTGCAAATAGATGAGCAATCAAAAACACCTTAAGAAATTCCCACGAACCGACTCACTGGTGCAAACTGCTCTCCTACCGCAGTAACCACAGTTGCCATCACGCTGTACAATAAAAAGGATGTGTAAAGGTTGTTGGTTTTATGTTTACTTCTACTCACAGGACAGTTGAAACAGGAGCTCTTCTCCCGCCTTGACATGTGCAAGTTGAACGCAGCCACCTTCTTTGCCTGCTCACGCCGCTCAGTTAGCTTTGCCTGAAGACAAACACACTTTCAATAAACATGTTGACGATCATTATTAGCAGTTTTTTTCACTTTTACATAAATCAGCGTAATTAAACGTACTCTTTTGGATGCAGAAATGTAATTTATTGTAGTCGTTTCATTTAACACAGAGGTCATCTTACCAATACTGGGATTGTCCCAGTTTTGAGAAAAGCATTAGTTCTGGCACCTTTGAAATGGGTGCCATAATGTCGATGGCCATTCATCTCCATACTGGCATACATGGCTGACAAAGTGACTTGTTTTTCACAGAAACGGGGAACCTACAAATTTAATTTCAGCAGTTTGTTACTATTTGTGACTATTGTTGTGGGGATCAGATCTCATCTTCACTGAAACAGTGAGGTAAGGTGACGTCAATAAATCACACAACATGTGCTGCTTTGTTCAGCTGTGTCTCAGCCAATGGAGTAAAGTAAACCACTATAATACATTGTTATTTACAGAGTATCCTTTCTTAATTTGTAAACAGAGATTTGCAAGAGGGGTTCATTTCCTCTAGTTCAGTATTAGATCCATGGCTGGAGTTACCCTCATTACTGACCTTTCGTTGGAATTTTTTTGTTTCTGGAATCGGAAAATGTCATTATTGGCAGAATTTCTTCCTGGTAAATCACCACCACAGGATCTAGCAGCTTGTAGACGTGTCCTTTTCTGGGTAAACCAGTCCTCTGTTTCCTGGTAATTTCTTTTGTGTTTATTGGCCCGGCCTCAATCTGAGAACTCCTGTCATCAAGCAAAAACTCCCTAATTTTGCCAGTAAAGTTTGCTTTTCCATGAAACAATTCACCCTGATACGTGGAGAAGATTTTCCAGAAAGAAATTCAAAAATATTAAAAAGAATGAGGTAATCAAGATGAATAAATACTTATGGCACTAAAGCCCCAGTTGTTTTTCAACTAAAGGAAGAAATTTTAGGAAACGTAGGGGATTTTAGTCATATTCACATTTTTCAGACTTGCACAGCACAGCTTTACCTCACATGTAGCCTTTTGTAATTAATACTCTAAATACAAATAAACTGGTGTGTTCTGGCTGTACACTGGCACACACTAGCTCTTGCTCCATCTCCTGCTCATCTCTCAGTTGTTCTTTAAGCAGTAAAAGGTTTCCACAAGCTTTCTCCTCTGCGTCTCGTTGCTCTCGTCTGTTCTCTAGAACATTCCTCAGAGTCCGCTGCATGCACAAGTAGCACAGCTTGTACGGAGAGAGCTGGAGAGTTAGGTTTCTTGGAAGCACAGAGCAACAGTAGCTGTATTCTTAGCCTGGCAAGTATTGTGCCAAAAATGCCCAACAGGACTTGAACCTCTCACAGTCAGCATACTCTATGTTACATAATATGTTGGGTGTGTGTGACAGAATGAATCCACAGTTGGTTGCTTCAGTGGAATCTTGTCAGAATGATTCAACAAAAAATATAAGTCCAACAATAAGTATGCAAACATCCTCACTGATGTTTATATTTGGTCTGGTCATAACTTAGAACAAAGGGACAATATTGACATATGAGTTGCAGTAACAGTCATGTTGTCACGCTAAACAATGCTTGATATTCCCCACAGATCAACTTTAGATGTAACAATAGTAAGTCAGTGATGGGTGTGGCTGTTTGAACGATTCAATCTCACAACCAAAGCTTTCCCCACATTGACGGAAGATTTAGTAGAAAACTGCTGACAGTCACACAGTGTGAACCTTGCTCTTAGTGACACTGGTCACCATCTTAAATCACAGCTACTCCCTCCACTCATTCTATGAAAAATGTATTTTTGCACTGGGAGTGGTTATAACATGTCAAGAATTTCAAGAAGTGTTCCCTGCTCAAACCACCACATTCAGCGAACCGCAGAGCCCACGCTCTCCTCCTGACCTCTAATCTCTATAAAAAACGTCAACGTGGCTGCAAGCAACAGAACTAAGTGGTGGGGGAGGACTGCTCTGTAATGCAGAAGCATTAGCTGCTTGGAAATTGCAGCTACAGGGAGGAGCTACGCCTTGAACGCGGAGTTAGGTCCACCCGGGCATTTTGCACAGCTGAATGGTTGCCACGGGAGATTAAAGGATTTCTCAATCATGCATGGAAGAATCATAGCAACACTCCAGGTCTGTTTTTGATTAGAGAATGTGGGAATGAGAGTAGAAGCAGACTGCTTCACACATCAGAAAGACCAACACGATGTTTGAAATAAAAGAAAAGACAAAACGTTTCTCAACCTCAACACATTTCTATCAATAGCATTAAACATATTAAAGAGGAGTTGAGGGTGTTAACCCGTCTTGGATGCGGGATTGTCAGAATTTGGGTTGGTTGGGTATGTAGCTGGAGTGGGTGGTGGTTCTCCCTGGGCGGTGAAAGTGATGTATGTTTGTTTGTAGGTTTAAGAGTGCGGTTGGAGCCATTAGCCCACCTCCTGTCAGGAGATGCTTGGCAGGTGAGTTGATGTCATACTGGTGATTGTTGAGGGGTCCTGTGTGGTTGTGGGCCTCGCTGGCATCTGCTCTGTTGCCTTCGCACAAGGCCTTTCTGTATTATGTTATGCGGTGTGGGATTTGAGTGTGATTAATAGCGCTAAGTCCTTCTTCCCCGCTCTGATTGATTGTTTCTGACCAAGCGGTGTATTTCTACAGATGACAATAGGACCATAGGGAGAAGGCGGAGGAACTCATTTTTTTTCACAGATTGTCTGTGTCATGTTATTCTGTCATGACACAGTGACAATTTTAAGAAATATGTAAAACACCTAATTTTATAACAGTTCACTACTCCAGCCACATAGAGACATTTTATAGCACATTCAAGGTCCGGGAAGGAGCTCCGTCCCCATGGCGGCGCTGGGTCCACCAAGGTGTTTTGCACAACTGAATGGTTGCCACGGGGAAATAAAGTATTTCTCAAACATGCATGAAAGACTCAAGGCAACACTCCTGGTATTTTTTTATTTGTTTTGTGATGAGGGAATAACATTCTAACATGATGTAAAGCCCAAATAAAGTCAATTTTACACAAGACTTCAAGGTTTGAAACTGTTTCATGTTCTCTCAGGTGAACCATGGAGAGGTTTCGGTGTTTGCTTACAGTACATGTGCACTTCAAATTGTGTTTCTTTCCTGAAACGCACGAAAAGACAGAGCATGATTCTGAGAGTTTCCTGGATTTACCTTCAGACATTCCTAGATGAACTCACTGTTCTTGTGTTAACATTTGTTCCAAAGATCGCTTTCATGTACCAGCTGCATTATAAAGGCTTCAGATGTGCTTGTCCAAGCAGACGCCTGAAGTGAAAAGAGGTGTGAACAGAGGAGGATCTGTCCGTTCTACATCATTTATGGCGTCTGAAGCTGTTAAAGAGGCAGTGACATTAATCTGAGACCCCCATGAAGCTCTCAGCTCTCCCTAATTAACCTGCTTATTCGGAGTGTTGAAAACTGACCCGCCGTATGAAGTCTGTGTGTGTTTTCATCCACGTGTGTGTTGACTACCTGCTTGTGGGCTCCGCAGGGGGGATTGGATTCAGTTTCTCAGTCAGGCCGACAGCTTTCATCTGCAGTGACTGATTGGATTTAGACTCTCTTTGCTGGGGAACCTCTGCAAAGAAACACAACACTGAGTGGCTTCACTGCTTTAAGGCTCTGCTAACTATCTTGGTTTCACAATGGAAGCTATTAATTATGTTGTTCTAACAACTGAATCTAAGCCGCGACGTGGGAACATCTTGGGGGACATGTACGAGTTGTGGACTGAAGCTAAAGTCAGAGCCATCACATAACTGTTGTCTCTGAACCATAAGCATCATAAGCAACTTTAAAAACATGATCAGCAGTTCAATGTCTTTTTTGATGAAAGTATAATTAGGATTGAATTTGAAAATCTCTAGAAGAATGAAAGGTTACAGAACAGGACTTACTCAAGGTCCAGTGTGAAGTTTCCACAGTCGCTGGTGATTTGAGGAGACATTCAAACCTCTGCGTTTTATCAAGTCCGAACTCAACTTGGCAAGAAGAAGAGCTGGTCAAGTGAGTGCATGCATCCAACAGTGACTTACTTTTCTATATACAGTACAGACCAAAAGTTTGGACACACAACTGTGTGTCCAAACTTTTGGTCTGTACTGTATATTTTTGTGTTCAAATGTATTTTTATTAGTCTGATGTACTATGTAAATATTCAATGAAACTGGATTTTAGGTTTTCTTTTACTATAAGCTATGAACTTTAAAATGACCCAGAATTACAACTCCAAATACACCTCTTATTATTTATAATTTCTTACACTGAATAACTGAAATATTTTGTGTGATAAATCTAATTGATTTTAGATGTATCTATTGGTCATATTGAAATACAGCTTAATCCTTTACAATAATCAGCTTGAGGTTCTCACTGAAAACTAAAAAAATGTTGTTCTGATTGTAATTCAAAGTACTAAAAAAAAACTATGACAGACTACCAGCTTCCCTGAAACGCTGAAGCGATGTTGTCACTGCCGGTAAAACAAATGTATCAGTAAATTGAAGCAAGAGTGCAGGAAATTCTATGACCAAAGGGCAAATGAAGATAAGATCATGAACTATTGATTTTACTGCCTGTCTGGAGTGAATTGGTTAATAAATGACATTACAAAAAAACAGATCTGTTTGCTTTCTGTTTCTTAAATCACAATGAAGCTATTTTCCATCCATCCATCCATCTCTCATCCTCACCGTGTGGATCAGGCCTCTTTAAACTGTCTGAGGAAAGTTGAGAGGAAGGAAAAAAGTGTAGCAGAAAAAAATTGCTACACATACACTGTTTTGATGGAGTTGTGCTGAAAGTAGCTCTGGGTTCCCACAGGTGCGCTTTACATTTCAAAGTTTCATTCTCTTTTAGGATGCATTCATACCAGCTCCATTCAGTCTGCTTTAATCAACTTCATAGTTCGTTTGCCTAGAAAGTCCGGTTCGCTTGGTGAGATGTGAATGCGTAATTGATCTCTGATGCGGACCAAAAAAGTGAACTCCGCTCTGCGGAGGAGGACAGGTTTATTTTTTTAAAGGGCGCAATGTGAAAACGAACCGCACCAACTGAAAGGGAAACAAACGTTACATTTATTATATTTTGGCATCTGAACTAAGTTCACCTTTATTTCAAAATCCGTGACTCTTTGACTTGTTGAATAAGGATTGGAGTATCATAAAACACACAAATTCTTGAAAGCACATTTTGTGAGCTTTGATATCTTTAGCGTGTAATAAAAAAAATGGACACAGTTCAAGAACCACAACGTATTATTTGGTTTTGATATCGACTCTGGTGCAGGCAACAATTAAAAAGGCAGATGTCAAGATTATTTTTACAGGATTGAAATGTTCAGCGAAGTTCTGTGTGTCTCTCGGACACTGAAGGGAGAGGCGAACAACCCGGCAGTGTTCAACATTCCAGCTATTAGAGGAGTCGAGAATCTGAGAGGAGGTTTGTAGCTGATCTGAGCCTGACCGTTCTCGTGTTTTTCCTCTGATATTGTCGACAGCTGGTGGATTTGTTGGAGGTTGGACAGGCAGGTGATCAGCCGATAGACAAGTGTGAATTCGACCAGGGCAGGAGCGCAGCATGAGGAGCATCCAGGAGAACAAGCTCTTCTTCGAAAAAAGAGACCAAGGAGGCGACCACAAGCCACAACTTGATCTATCAGGAAGAGGATGAACGGTTTTTTGAGTAGAGAAACAAAGAGCTAATGCCAGGATGAGTCAAGCATAACATAGGAAAAAAAAAAACGATGCCAGATTATGTCTTGGTGGGAGTGAGATCTGGTGATCAGGCTGAGCTGGTTCCTCTATAAAACGTCTATCTTATGAAAAACAAGCAGTTTTCAAAAGATTTCATCCATGAAAGAAAAACAACAACCAGGTCTGATGAGTGCCACGCCAGAAAAAACAATCACAAATTCTTTTAAAAAGAACCTACAGTATGTGATAACATGAAACGAGCTACAGATAGAGAACCTAGAACCCATCTGTCATAAAAAAAATAATAATAATAGCACAACCAGTTATTATGTACAGTGGTTATTACTTTTTCACAGAGAAGTTTAGTTTGAGACTTTCTTCTCTTAAGATATGAAATAACATAATTTCTTTTGTATTTCCTCTTTTCTTGGCCAATATTAACATTTCTCTGAATGATACCAACATTAATACAAAAGCAACAACAGAACAAAGTTGTAAAGAAGAACCTAATTTCTCTGTACACAGATACTGATGTAGAGTTACTGCAGATTAATTATTCCTCTTGAGCAATATCTCCCAGCTCCAGTTATCCCGCATGTCGAGGTTTCCCTAAGTTTGCTTACATGACCCTAATTGCTCAATTATTTTCTTGGCTCTTTTCTGCAAAGGCATCTTTAAAGACAAGTGAATTTGTAATAGAGAAACATTTAAAACCCCCGATGTTCATCTGACATCGTATATAGAATGATACTTCCGTTCATTAAAAATCTGGAAGGAAAAAAAAAAGGTCGTCACATCTCCTCGTTTTTCTGTACAACCAGCGCCGAGCCACCTAAACTGTGAAAAGACAATGAATAACCACGTAGCGTTATTGGAAGAAAAAATATACCGTTTTTCGACAACTGCGCCAGACTCCGCAACATCCGCGTGTCCCGTTCGGACACCTGCAGCAGGATGTTGCTCATCTCATCAAGCCTCAGACCTGCAGAAGCTTTAGAAAGAGTCCAGATGCGCCTTTGAAGACGACAGGCGCGGAGACGCACTTGGAGGACAGAGTTGCACGAATCATGCAAAGAAAAGAAAATCAGAGATCCGGGCTCTTGATTTCTGTTAGAGTTACGGCAAACTGCAACTTAAGCCTAAAGGGAAACCAAAAATGTTCAGGAACATGCGTCATATTTTTTACTTTTTTTTTTTTTTGAATAGGCAGACAAATTCAATAGAAAGACGTGGGGGAATGATGATATTAGTGATGAACAGAAAGCTTTACCAAGCGTGTGGCGTACACAATTAAAGAAACAAAAGCAAAAGCAGTGAACATTCAACGCAGTTGTGGACTGCCTGACGACTTGATCTGTTAGTAGCTGACAGACCAAGAAGGGGGAGGTTTTCCAGGGAAAAGTGACTTCACGCATCAAAGTCATTCACACGTCGGAGTCAATCCAGATCACAATGGAGATGAACGTTCTACTGATGCTCCTTCCTTTCCTGACAGGTAATGTAATTTTTATTCTTTACACTACTTGTTAACCTGTGTTGGATGCATTATTACGTCTCTCTCTCTCTCTCTCTCTCTCTCTCTCTCTCTCTCTCTCTCTCTCTCTCTCTCTATATATATATATATATATATATATATATATATATATATATATATATATATATATATAGATATATAAATATCTATATATAGTTATAGATAGATAGATATATATAGATATCTATCTATCTATATCTATAGATAGATAGATAGATAGTTAGTTAGTTAGTTAGTTAGTTAGTTAGTTAGTTAGTTAGTTAGTACTGGACATTTAAAATACTTAAGGTGAGCTCTGTCTAAACTGTTGAGTACTCTTTATGTACCCCCTCGTACGTGTGACACAAAAGAAACTTAGACCTCCAGTTTGGCCTAATTCAAGATTGAACATCGGAGAATCGGAGCCACGCTAGGAAATAAAAAAAATAATAAAATCACAATCACCGTCAGACGTAGCGCTCACCTGATGTATTTTAAATGTCCAGTACTCTGGTCAACGGCTGCTGTTTGGAATGTGTTATATAATTTATTTTTTTATTTTTTTTCAAAAATAAAATTAACTATCTGTTATTCATTTGTTCTGTCTAGTAAAATGTAAATAATTATGGAGCCAGTATTGTTCATACCGCGATAATAAATTTAAAGTTTTTTTATTTATTTTACCAACATCTGGTAATTATTACTGGTAATTTTACCAGTACTCTTGTCAACAACTGTTGATCTTTCTTCTGATTGGTCGTCATATTAATGCTTAGGACTGGACCAGAGCCAAATTCTTACTCCAATCTGATAATCCGTGGAGGAAGCAACAGATTAGGATGGTGGCAAGGGAGGTCTTTCAACCTCAAAGACTTGAGGCTCATTGTAAAAGATAAGGATCACGATTTCTTCATGCTGAGCAACAAGCCTGTTCATGCGTTTAAATGTCGTGAGAATTGAGCAAGCAACAAGAAACGTTTCACCTAATTGTCAACATGAAAATTGCGCCACCCGAAGATTAAGTAATTCAAGTTCTGCAATGTCTAAATCGTGTTTACTTAAATGTCAGGCAATATATTTATATTTATATGTTCTGCACTGACTGCCAAAAATCCTTTTAGTCAAATATGAACAAGACTTGTTCTTGGAAAATATGACCCCTTAACTATGCAGTGTCTCGTGTTGTCATGTGCTAGTGATTCACAACGGAGGCGCCATGTAAATATCTGTCATGTTCCGCGTTTTTCTGTGTTTATTTTGAGTTTCCTGTGTCTCTGAGTCTCCGTGTTGTCCTGTCTCCCTTTGATTACTTTCTCGTTCCCTAATTACCTCCTGTGTATTTAGTCTCACCTGTGTCTCTGTGTTTTGTCGGGTCCTCGTCGTTTGTCACGTCATTTCTGTCTGCCAAGTATATTTCTGTTGCTACCAGTGTGAGCCCTGGCTTCTGCTCAGCCGTGCCGCCAGAACTTTGTGGACTGTTTGGAGCATGACTTATTATTAAAGTCTACTATTCATCTTACCTGGGTCTACAGCGTCTGCCTCACCACCTCTCACCACCAATTCATGACAATATTTGCTTTAAGATGTTTTTGCTATCTTCAATAATGTTTAATGAGACAGCACAGTTATCGCTGCACTATCAGAACCACATAAAAACTTTCCTCTTCTGTTTTTGAGTTTGTCTCTGAACCGCTAACGGATTACAGGCTGCAGCTGCTAAAGAGTGTGCCGTTTTCAAACAAACTTATATTGCCTACAACCAAGTCCAACCAATAAATCAGCTAAAATCTGACTCCCTGTTGCAGGTGTATTTTCACTGAGACCTAAAACAATATACACCAAGACAGGGGAGATGGTGGTGCTGCGCTGCCCTCAGAAACATGATTCTGACACAACTATCCTGTGGACCAACCAGACGAGACAGGGGATGGATGTGACCAGCATCCTGTCAACACAGTCAGCTGTTTTGAGTCAAATGGACATGCTTCTACACGGACACATCCTTGTGATACTCAGCGCCTCTTTGAGCCACCAGGGAAATTACTCATGTTCAGCGAGGTAAGATGAAACACTCAAGACCTTCAAAATGACATTTCTATCTGAATACTAGCATACATCATCAATTACATGTGGGCTGAATTCCAGAAATAAGAATTCCAGAAATCAGTGTGTCATCTGGATGCCTGATCAGATTAGCCCCGGAAGTTAAATCCTTACGTCTTCTACAAAACTGTTCCTTACACATCTGTTGGGTAGGACCTCTGTTCTGAAAGAGTGCTGAAATAGGTGTGAAGCATTATTCAGTTCAGATTGGAGTCAAGGCAGCCTCTACATTTGTCTTGTGGAACATCCTGTTCAACAGTATGATCAGAGTTGTTCATAAAATCTGTCAGTGGTTTCAGTAGTATCTGCTGAGCTGCTACATCTGAACATAAGTCTGTTATTAAGCCTGGAAACATAATATCCACATATTTAATTTCACTTTCAGTTTTAGACTCATTTATCATCTGAACAGGCAATTCAAAGCTGTATTTCACCCCTCTTCAGATGATCATTTTATGGCATAATCCAATAACTCTGTTACCTTCAGTAGTTGTAGAAATAAAATAAAAAAAACTAAGAAAAAAGAGCTATATCTATCTAATATGACTCAAAGGAAATTGTACTTCCAGATCTTAATGCCTTGAAATTGGGCCTCTGTCGCTTTAAAACTGTCTGAAACTCCTCCTTCAGGAATTCCTCATTCCTCTGTTAACCTTTTACAATTTTTGTTAGTGTTGCTCTGGGAAGTAGCTCATATAATGAGCTCAGCAGATGCACAGTTCCACCAGGTGTTTGCTAATTGCTGCTGACTAGTCTGAAGGAGCTGAGTGTTGGAGTCCTGGGGGAGGGATGATCTGTGAGGTGGAAGGTTGGAAACTGCAACTTTAAGGAGGAGCTGTGCCTCAAAGCTCAGTGCTAGGTCCAACCAGACGTTTTACACAGCTGAATGGTCGCCATGGGAGATAAAAGGATTTCTCAAACGTCCATGAAAGAATCAAGCTATGTTTTAGACAAGCATAACATGATATGTAGCTCAAAAAAGTTGATTTTTACACAATACTGCCCTGCTAAGTCTTATTGGACTATATTTTTAACAGTCAGTAAAACTGTATTGTTTGCATTGTGATGAACTTAAGGCTTTTTATTATTTTTATATCTGTGCTTTTCAGACAAAATATTCTTATATATAATTGTTATTATCTTTTTTGATGGGAGAAGCTTGTTAATTTCTCTATATTGCACTGTTTATTGTATTTGTATTGATGTACCCTGAGGGACTACAGATAAAAACGAGCCTTTATGGCAAACTCTGGCATATCATGTGTTGGGCATTGTCCCTTAGAAATAAATAAACATCAACAAGTGTTCATGCTGCACTTGAAAATAAGGAGAAAAAAGGCTGAATTAATTATATAATCTCTTAAAAACCCAAATAAAATATGTTTGTAGTTGCAATGTGACAAAAAGTGGAAAAGTTCACCTATACGTTTGCAAGGCACTGCAGTCAGGCTTTTCATACACCAGCCATCCTTGTTTTAATTACAGATGCTAAGTGAAAGCTCTCTTGTCACGTTGCTTAATGTTTTGACAGGAATGCCAGCAGAAGGTTCTGGTTCAGCCTGATTGTGTACGAACCCCAGTCCAGAGAGTATGAAGAGAGGAATCGTTATTCCACAACATGCTACACACAGGAGTCCTGCACACTGTATTGTCCTACGGCGAACATCCCCGCTCATGATACTCCTAATATCACAGGCAGAGGAATCACGTGGCACAAGGTATTTGAAAGCAGAGTGGAATCAGTGTGGAAAGGGTCAGCCTGAGAAGGTTGCATGATTTTCTTTCCTTTTCTTCTGAAAGCTTTATTTCAAGGTATTACAATGTGGCGATATCTTTCCACGTTTAAAGATTCACTGCTTCTGAACATGTCTTCCATCTGGCAGGAGGGCGAGACAGTGTCAACACCACACGACTTCCCGAGTGCAGTGGAAAGAGACGGTGGCATCTACAAGTGCATCAGATCTTTCTTGTACGACGGTCAAATTTATAACATGAGCTTCTCAGTAATGCTGGAAATCCAGAAAAGCAGTAAGGACAACACACTTTGATGTACAGTACAGACCAAAAGTTTGGACACACCTTCTAATTCAATGGGTTTTCTTTATTTTCATGACTATTTATAAGGCAAGAAATCCCACTTATTAACCTGACAGGGCAACACCTATGAAGTGAAAACCATTTCAGGTGACGACCTCTTGAAGCTCATCAAGAAAATGCAGAGTGTGTGCAAAGCAGTAATCACAGCAAAACGTTGCTACTTTGAAGAAACTAGAATATAAGGGGTATTTTCAGTTGTTTTACACTTTTTTGTTTAGTGCATATTTCCACATGTGTTATTCATAGTTTTGATGCCTTCGGTGTGAATCTACAATGTCAATAGTCATGAAAATAAAGGAAACTCACTGAATTAAAAGGTGTGTCCAAACTTTTGGTCTGTACTGTATATCTATGCTCTTTATATTTTAAACTATTTTAAACAGAAACCTTTTTTTTTTTTGGTTGCATAGAATATGGAAAATCCGAGATCATCTCGCCACATCAAAATGACGTGTTCCACATAGACTTAGGTGAGTTCTTGTCTGGTTTCATTCTAAGACTGCGTCTCAAAGCTGAATCAATAATTTATGTTTTTTCAACTCTGTTCTTAGGATCAACATTAGTGATAGAATGTAAAGCTGTTGCGTACTCCGACTATGACGTGGTGTTTTGGCTAAGTGAGAATTCATTTGTCGATACGGATGAGAGCCTACCCGTTTTCTACAATTATTCAAGGTGAAACTTTTTCTACATATTGTCTGACCAAGCTTGTAAAATAAACACAACACAGTCAGCATTTCGCCCACATCTAGTAGAGCTAATACGTTTGCTTCTTTTCTTTCCATTCTGTTTTGCTCCTTTTAGTACCAAATATATAGATGAAGTAAATATGACAGCCTCGTTAGTCTTCAAAGACGTGTCAGAGGAGGACCTGTTGAAGAAATACACGTGTAAACTGGAGTCTGACCACCAACAGTCAAGCTTTATCACCATCTCTCTGGCTGAAAAACGTACGCCAGGTGAATATTTACAGGATGAGATTAACCTTTAATAAACCACCATTAAACTGAAGTCATAATCTGCTGATTTATAACATTTAAATCTTCGACGTAACTTATCTTAATTACTACATATTATGTTAAATTTTCCTACAGCTCATCTGGTCTCGTTCTTCCCAGTCTTCTGCACTTTGGCCGTCGTTGCTGTTGTTGTGATCATGGTGTTGTTACTGGCGTTCCATGTGAAAAGGTCCAAATATTCCAGTTGCAGAGTATAAAAGCATCTGTGGAGCTCCGGATCAGTTAATCATAGCTTTGGCAAAGTAAGGTTAACATGTTCAGCACCAAGACAAAACCTCGGTGAGGCTGTGACTGTCAGTTTCTAGAGACTAAAGTCTGGAGGAGTTCATGTTTTCAAGTACTTGCTTCCACCTCACACTGCAAGCAGATAATGCGGCACATTTAGCAGTGTTTTTTATGCTTGGTTTCCCCCTAGTGGAGATCAATCGTAAGCGCAAGTTTCATTTTACACATACGAATCACACAGATGATTCCTAAGAGGCCAATTAAGCAAAAATAGGCTACGTAGTGTATTAAACATTCTTCCACTGGCTTCACAACTAATTTTCTGCTAGGATAGAAGAAAACAAACCCACCAGCGTAACTCTGCTTTGTCTCAAGTACAATGGGAAGTCATAAAAGAAAAAAAGACATGGAAACTCATTTCATAAAAGCGTAAGAACATGCTATATATCAATCAAATTAGTCAAATTTTATTTGTGCAGCACATTTCAGCAACGAGACATTTCCAAGCGCTTTACATCGTAAAAACACAAAAATAAAAAGTCATAAACACAACAACTGAAACATTATATTTATTCAAGTGCCATAGATACATTTTTCATTGATTATGTTTCAAAAGCAACTCCAAACAGGTGGGTTTTTAGGCACTCAGTGATATAATCACATACAAATATACACTGACATAACATTTAAGTCAGTAAAAGTGTAGTCTGATTTTTATCTGACAGCTGACTGACATTGTTTTCTTGGTTTGTACATTATGTATTGTACTATTTATTACACTCATGACCTAAAAGTTGACTTTTTATTGTCTGAAGCTCCAAGGGTGTTTAATTAGCTACCCGACTGTTAAAAAGTGTTTGCGAGTATTTAAGGATTTCATGATTTTTTTTTTTTTTTTTATTGAATCAACTAAAATAACTTCTCCGAGAGGAATGACAGAATGTGGCAAGTACAAATGAGGGAGTGTTATTATTAATGCCACTAAAAGCAGAGATCATTTCTCTGCTATAAATCAGTTCAGACTGCGCTACTTTTTCAACCTGCAACAACCAGTGTTAGCCAGCAGGGGGTGGTAGAACATCAACATCTTCAGCACTGAACATGAGCTTGGATTAATTTGAAATGAATGGAACTGAATTACTTCAATTTATTAAGTATTCAGAATTTAATAGAGCTAATAAATTGTTCATGAGTTTAAATATAATTAAGCTGACACACATGGACTCATTCATGCATCCAACTATTTTTCCTTGTTTTATGCATTAATTTGAAATAAAACCTGATTATGTCTTGCTTTGGTTACTTACAGTTGAGGGGAGGATTCCCTCGCATACTACTGCGGTATGCTTTTATATTTTTAGCAGACCAGCAACACTTATTTTAGTGCTGCTAAAATCTTATCCAACATTAAGAAGAGGGATTGTGAAGCTGACTGCATACGTAGCACATGACTTCAGAGCAGCATCATTTCTCTGCCCAGCAAATAAACTGGAAAGAATTGGGGGAAACCTCGTCAGTGATAGAGGGAATCTTTTATTGATACAACACATGAAGGTCAAACATCAATAAAGACTCAGGCAAAGGAAACTATTGCATAACGTCGATGTGGTTCTGGAGAAGCTTTGTCAGCATTCTGGGAGAAAACAAACAAACAATGATAATGATTAGTGAAGCAGTTTTTTTTTAAAGCGTGAGATGGTTAAAGTATTTTAGGAGAAGCAACCTCAACTTCACCCTGAATCTTGGCTTTCAGTCGCCCTTCATCAAATCCGAGACAGATGAAAAACATCTGGATTAACCGACCACCATTTTTTTTCCAGTTGACTTGTCTTGTATACGAAGAGATAAATGAAAGTAATAATCAAACAGATTCTAGAAGTTAAGTTGTGGTTGATGCACGTGTCTGCACAGACAGTGGTTGATGCGTCATTCAACACGGTGCATTACTATTATCAGTGTTTGCTATAAAAGGCTTTCTGCATACATAAATCCCTGGTTCACAGGTAACAGTGAGACAAAGATGAACTAAACTGACTGTTTGAATGTTTTGTGTTTGAAAATTATACGAGTCACTTCAAAATATTTATTAGATGAACAGCACTTCGCATAATGTGTTTGTTGTGAATATATATATATATATATATATATATATTTATTTTAATAAAAGTTTCTCCAACTCAGATAACAACATGACCAGACAGAAGATTCATAGAGTTCCTCCTTTTTTTTCTTTTGGACAGTGAATTCAATAGTCTTTTAGGTCTAGTAATTATTTTTTTGTTGTTGTTGGGTTTTTTTTTTGGTCAGTTTCAAATGTTTCCTGAACTCACACATATTATATTAGTTCTTAATTATCACTTTGTTTTTGTCTCAAGTCTCTTGGGGCCAACATGCTAACAGACATTGGAGAATGGGAAGGCTAACCAGCCCTAATGCTCACTTGTGGCGAAGGCCAGCTGTGCTACACGGTACCAGGAAGGTGAAAGTAATCTATCGGTTTACATCACAGGTCTCAAACTCCAGTTCTCGAGGGCCGCTGTTCTGCAGCTTTTAGATGTGCCTCTGCTGCACCACACCTGGGTAGAATAATTAGGTCATTAGCAAGACTCTGGAGGACTGATCTACACAAGGAGGAGGTGATTAAGTCATTTCATTCCAGTGTTTTGTGCCTGTGGCACATCTAAAATCTGCAGGACAGTTTTAGTCCTCCCTTGAGGACTTTAGTTTGACACCCCTGGTTTACATGATAAGTAACATAGCATAAAATGTTTATTCCTGAAAGGTGTTGACATGTTCTCAAGCTGAGAGGGGCGGCTTTGACAGTAAACCCCCCCCCCCCAAAAAAAACAAACTTGAATTTTAAAATGAAATGTTATGACGTCAACAAATGTGTATCCAAGTTCTGTTGCCCACAGTTTTATTGCTGAGTATTTTTCACTTCAATTCTAGGTGAGAAAAAAAAACCCTATCAATAACTTTATACCACTGTAGGCCTATGTGGGAGGAAATGGTTTCAATAATCGCTGTGTTTTTGGTCACATGCAGAGTAAAGAAAACACGAACACAGATCATGCAGCTTCTTTGGAACAGGAGGTAAAAAAAAAAATCACACGAGCTGAGAGCGTTCGTGGCGGACTCTTCCCCACAGCTGTACTGTGGGTGGGTATTTTTCTCGTTTACAGAGCAGCTCTTACTTGTCACTGACACAAAAACTCCCGATTATATATATATTTTTATTTTTCCAATTACGCCGGAATAAACGGTGGGAGGAGGGACTACCGCGACTCAGTTTACCAGTTTCTTGGACGATTAAGACGATAAGAAAACGAGGGCGGCTTAAGGAATAAGCAACTGTGCGGTGATCTTCCTTAAGTTTCACTTAATCTTCCATCGCACGTCGGTAACGTGGAGGAAGTGGCTTTCAGCGCGTGGGGGGGGGAAATTTAGGCAGGAGCCAAACTGTTCACAGACACGACGCTGCTGGAGGCAACCAAGGATGATTCTGCTTCTTCTCGTCCTTTATACGGGTAAGTCAACGTTGATGGTTTCTACACACGTTTACCTTTGGCAGGTGCCCTACAATGATGGTTATGTGCGGAATGACGTCACGCAAGGAGATAGGAGAAACTGTAGTAAATATGATTTTGACACATTGTCGTTGTAATGGCCGCAAAATAAATGAAAGTGATTTGTACACCGCTGGGTTAGATGCGGGGTCCTCTTTAATTAAAAATATTTGATTTACAGTGAACCCTCGTTATGACGCGGCTTTGCGGATTTTTTTTCCACAGTGCATCGTGTTCTGCGTCCTGATTGGCTTAACAGTCTGCGCGCTTCTTCTCCACCTGTGTGCCAATAACGTTACGGTATTTAAATATACATAATACAGCTGGGCAAATTTTGGCAAATATTTTTGCCCAGAAAAAAAGACGAGCGACAACAACTACCGATAACTATGTTCTTCTCTCGAAAAAAAAAAAAAAAAAAAAACTCACCTGCACCGCAGGCTTCAGGAGAAAAACACTGCAAAGCGGAGTCAGGCCGCAGCGTCACAGTCAGAGGAGCAGTGAAATACGGGAGTCACAATTTGTCCCACTGTACTTCGTATTGATGATTACAATTATTTTACTGTAGTTATTTGTAAGAAAGTATTATATTTGATTAAAACAAATGCTTGGGCCTGAAAACCGATTTTGTTCTTTGGATTCAGTGTAGAGTATTTAATTATGCTTTATAATAATTGTAATTTAAAAAAAAAAAAAAAAAACTACTTCACGGATTTCGCCTATCACGGGTTCTTTTCGGAACGCAACCCCCGCGAAAAACGAGGGTATTTATGTCGTTATCTACATGATAATTAATGATAATTAGGTATGTGGGCAAAATGTTGCGTAGGAAATTTTATCATAAGTAATACGTGAGAAATGCTCTTGTGCGATTATCTCAGGGGAAACAGTGAGTAAAGCTGCATAATATCATCAACATGAAAGCAGAAAAAGGGGAAAGTGTCTCAACTTTTTTTTTTTTTTTTTTTTTTTAAAAAGGCTGTCGGGAACAAAAACAGGCATTGGTGCAAGAAACCTTCCTTAATATTGTACACACTAAACCCTCGCAAAAAGAATCAGAGGGATCTTCAAATACTGGAAAATGTTGCATGTAGTTCAGAAGAAATTTGTCTGGTTTCACACCCCTGACCCCTCCTAGAAATTAGGATGTGGTTACCTTGTTGCCTTCGGTGACTTGACAGCTACTGCAGACCATGTGGTTGACACATCTGGCAGCGTGGTGCATTATTATCAAAGTTTGCATCGAGCTAAAGGGATTATTTATAGAAAATTCAGATAGCCTTTGCATGCTCCCTACAAAATTGCAACATTTACCACACGATCACTGAAGCCGGACGTCTTTTTAATGATCATTTAACCCTTTCATGCATAGTGGTCACTACAGTGGACAGCTATCTAAAAGCCATTTTCTTGTGCTTCCTGTGGATTTTTATGTTATAAATGCACACAGACCACTGAAGTGGACACTAATGCATCATAAAATATACCATCAACTACTGGCCATCAGCTGCAAATGCAAGAAATTATTTTTGTTAAATACAATATGGCCGACAGACAAAAAAGCATGAGAACCGACCCGGTCCCTCCTTCTACTGTAGACGACTCTTGCAAGTAAAAAAAATATTGTGACATTAGATAACCCCTAAGGAACAATACTACTGATGTATTTTTCAAATAACAACTTTGTATTTGGACAAAATTACAATTGATCACATAAAAATAAAAAATAATAAAAAAAGTATTTTTACAAAAAAAATTTCCTACCTTTTTTATGCCCTAAGAAAAGAATTTTAAAAAATGGAAAAAAAATTCTGACACAAAGGATCATAATTCATGCATCAGAGGGTTAAGGTTGCACTGTAGAAAAAAAACAGAAATGTGACTTTTATTTTTATTTTTAGCCTGATGTTCAAAGTCAGGCTTGGTTAGTCAATTTAACCCGCATTTAGACTTCAAGAGACATCTTTTATGTGGCTTTCTTTTCACCTTTTACCTTTCAAACAACTATTTCACATTGTTTAACTTTTGCTCAGGGGAAACGCCATAGTGGTTTCTAATCCATACATGATACCATCTGTGCTGTGTGAAAGGATTGAGCAGGCACATCTGGTGTGAAACTAACATTTCAGAGACAGAAGATCGTATCTAGAGTGCAATATGGCGGTGGTGTGATGGTCAGAGGCTGCCTTGCTGCTTCAAGATCTGCACAATCGGCTGAACTTGATTCTCTCATGTTGATTTGTTACCAGAAAAACATGTATAAAAAACATACAAAAAATTCAAAGTTGTCTTTTTTTAGTTGTAAAGTTGTCTTTACTAGCTGGATTAATGGCAAAAATGTCTGGTTTGTAAAAGGTTGTAGAGGTATGTACTAGTTCAGCAGTATATATCCACCAACAAAAACTCAGTTCAGTGTGATATCATTTCATTATAAATTCAAAACTAATTAAATAAGATTTTTCTTTCCTTTTCTTCTTATTATTAGTTTTTGAACAGCTATATTTTTTACAAGGAAATCAACTGATAAAAAAAACAAAAACTACCATAGCAAATTAAATTTGTTGTTTTGTTTTTGCAGGCATTTGTCCCGTGACGGCCAAAGAGATCTATGCTAACGCTGGTGACCTGGTGATGCTAAACTGCAGGGAGTCTAAACATGATGGTACCGTAATGCTTTGGAAGATGGAGAAAGACCAGAAGATGCACCTCTACAGCAACATGTCAGCGTCTGAGCAGCAGAAGCTCGGTTTGATTTTTTATCGGCGCAGCCTTGTGATTCTCAGTGCATCTACAAACCATCAGGGGAATTACTCATGTGGTCCTCTCGGGTACGAACTGATGCTCACACTCCATACCTTAAGAGTCTCTTTGTAGAAATGTATTTCAAAACAAATGTAAACTTTACTTTAGATGTACATCTTTAAACATAGACCAAGCCATCTGAATAAAGATTTTTATGCTCTGTCCATCTCTCTTTGATGATTTACTGGAATACCAGCAGCCAGATGTGGTTCAGACTTACAATATGCGAAGAGCAGTCCACAGATTGTGCCATCAGGAACAAGTACCCTATGACATGTTTCGCAAAGCAAGCCTGCAAACTGATTTGTCCTGAAGGAAGCATCCCTGATGCAGGAATCCCCGGCATGAAGAGCAAGGAACACGTGTGGCACAAGGTATTAAAATCAGCAGTGGGTGTGATCTGAATATATAACATCTATCTGACAAGTTCAAGTGAGATTATTCTTGCTAATATTGAAATCCAATAGTATAATTGGTTTACAATATGGCTCCTTTCTCAGGAGAATGGTGAGCCCTCAGTTAATTACTTCCCAAGCGTTGGAGTGGAGAATAGTGGAGTCTACATCTGCATGCGGTCTTTCTGGTATTCTGGGGAAATATATAATACTTCCTCTTCATTGCAACTTGATGTCCAAACAGGTGTTACAAAAATGCCCTCTTGATATCTATTTATGTGTTTTTATAGTTAAACTTTTGTCAAAACCTAAAATACATGTCCTCGCGTGCAGATGAGCCTCAGCCAAATTTAGGAATCTATTCACCCAAGAATGGTCAGATTTTTGAAGTAGAACTCGGTGAGTGTTTTGTTTATAACATTAAGACACCAAAATGCATTCTATATTTCTCTGTGTTATTATTATGTTTTCATTCTTCTGTAATTTTCTTTTTTTTTTATTGCAGGCACAAAAAAAGTGATTGCTTGCAAAGCACTCGTAGATTCTTGCCGAAATGAACCATATTGGACGAGTGACGGGGAATTTGTGGACGACTCGGATTTTTTCACAGATCCATGGCAAGAACCGAACTTACATTTTACATATACTGCAACTGATGATAAATAGAGATGTCATGTAGATGTAATGCTGTCACTGATAGCTCATTGACGTCCCTTTTGTCCTTTCCATCAGTGAAAATGAAAAAATGCCGAAATGGATGAATACATCTTTAATTTTCAGAGCGGTGTCACCTGAAAACCTGTCAAAAACTTTTACATGTGCATATCCAAGTCACAAACTCATCTCCACCGTCAACATCACCCTCGTTAAAATAGGTGTGGGAATTTTCAAACGTTCAGTGTTCTCGATTGCTCATTTCGTGAACAGATTATCTCTTATTGCAGAACAATTGCAAAATGAGTTATCTAATAATTTCATCAATTCAATCGCCTCCCTGCAGCTCAACCTTCTCATGTGACGCTAACCGTATGCTCTGTCTGCGTTGTGGTGTCGATGGTGGTGATCGTTGTTGTTTATGTGAAGTTTAAAATTGACGTCACCCTTTTCCTACGAGATAAAGTTGGCTTTAAAGATTGCCGAAGCAGCACTTCAGGTGAGTCTTGACCAGAAAAAGCTCATTTGATCTTAAGTTCAAAAAGGAAAATAGGCCCAGGGATGCGTTAATTCACTACACAGATTTTGATTGTGCAAGAAGACTATTAAACCAGTCATCCATTTAACTTTATTTGTTTAGAGACCGCACATAGTCAGTGGTACACACTGTTGCCCTATAAGTGATCTTTCTAGTCGTCAGATAATTTGCAGATCTAGTCCATTTTCTGGATTTATTTCTATCAAGACAGTGTAGTTAACATTTCTGAGAAATTGTTAAAATTGTCCAGTTGCTAAAACCTTGACAACAGAATGTCAGTGGCGATGGAAAATGTTTCCAAAAGCTTTAAAGACTTAACAAATGCCTGTCTGCTCTGAGTAGCAACAAAAAAGATGTCTAAGAAGTTATTGTATTTAGTTTACATCAGAATGGGTTTTTGAAGGCGAACATGGGAGAAGTTAATAATGGTTTTTTTGTGTTTTTAGATGGAAGAAGCTACGATGCATTTTTGATGTGTTATAAAAGCATCACTGATGGAGGACTGAGTGAGGTAGACAGAAAGTGCCTGGCGAGCACTTTGGAAAATGAGTTTGGCTACAGCATCTGTCTTTATGATCGAGATGTCTTACCTGGTCAAGGTGAGCTGAAATGAAACGCGGCCTATTGTATAGTAAAATTGTAATATTTACCCTGCGCTCATATCCTTTGCAGCCGTAGCCGATGCTGTGTTGGACTGCATAGAGAAGAGCCGGGCTGTGGTTTTGGTTCCCAGCTTTCCTGATCCTGAACCAGGAAGTGCAGTGCTGAGCGCCATCCACTCTTCTCTAGTGGAGCGGAAGACGCGCTTGATTTTTATAAACACAGAGCAGACGGAGGCATCGACGTCGGGTTCGTTTCCAGAGGCTTTGCAGCTTCTGAGTAAAGCCGGGAATAGCGTCACCTGGAAGGGACGGCCGCCCTCCACCTCCTTCTGGAAGCAGCTGCGTTATCACTTACCGGCCCCACAGCAAACACCAAAAATGCAACTTTTATCACAAGAATGCTAGGATGATATCCAAACCTAACTCTAACCATTTTACACTGGACATACAACATGAGAGATAAGATATGCCAAGTATTTTGTTTATGCGTTAACAAAATAATGCAGAAATCAATTTAATGAATGTGTTTATATTTAAAATATCCTGTTTATTTATGACTTTAGTCTACTGAGTACCTCAGTGCAGTACACTAAGAAAAACTGACATGTGAATGCAACAATTATATTTCTATCTTATTGCTACAGTACAAGTTGTTTATGTAACCTGTGAACAGCAGAATGTGAATTAATCTCAGTTGTTTTATTATTTAATTTTTACATTTTTGTTTCTTCATTTAGAAATTAAATGTCTGTGTTTATTGTCAACTGTTATTGTCTTTGCTGTACCATTAAATATGAAAAGCAAACATACAATGAGGAAAATCAGTGTTCGTAGCGCCCCGCGACTTTACAAGTTCTCCCACTTAGAAATCATGGAGGGGTCTGAAATTTTACTTTTAGGCGCATATATGCTGTCAGAGACATAGTATTAAAAAAGAAAATCCAAAAATCACAATATATGATTTTTTTAAAGAATTTATTTGTGTGTTACTGCTGCAAATAAGTATGTGAACACCTTGCAATCAGCAAAAATTCTGGCCAATGAAAGACCTGTTAGTCCATTTCTAAAAATCCACCTCCGCTCCACTTATTATTCTAAATTAGAAGCATTTGTTTGAGGTCATTAGCTGCATAAAGACTCCTGCCCACCAAACACAGTCAGTAAGACTCCAACTAGTTACATGGCTAAGGCCAAACAGCTCTCCAAAGACTCCAGAGACTAAATTGTAGACCTCCACAAGGCTGGAAAGGGCCTCCTTAGTGTGTTTGAGTAAAATGGATGCCTATGGATGGATGGTAAACTGAAAGTTGTTACTGACACAAAATCACTCACATTTACCAATTAAGATGGAATACGTAAAATGAAACTGAAATACATTTTTAATGAGCTTTACTTGTATATTACACAGGAAATATGTAACTAGGGAACGGGGGGAAACATGCAGCGATGGTCTTGGGGTCAGGAATCAAACACTGGACGGTTGCATCAAGACCTCCTGTTAGAGAGGAAATAGTATTTATGGAGTTGTTTTTGTGAAAGGGTTCTTGGCATCACTCTGGGTCAAAGTGACCCGTACTCCTCTCTTTCTTGTGTGTGAAGTCAGAACTGAACACTATCTATGACTCGGAGAGAATGCTGTTCGGACAAATTAAAACAAAATGAAAATGGAGCAGATGTTGATGTCAAGAGGTCCCAAATAATTTCTAGGAAGTCCCAATACACACCCACTATAAATGACGCCAAGAAGCCTTAAGTAAATCAAGGGTCTTCTTTCCAACTCACACCAGTAGAGATGAGACTCTATAAATACGGTGATGTTTGGAATAGAAGGGGGGGATTTTTGAATTTTGTATTGACGTGATTGAGAAGATGTACTGCTGGTAATAAATCTCCACCCGCCTTTGGCCTAAGCAGCAAGGAATTGAGTCCTATGTGCGTTATTTGTTTTACTCATATATTTGAGAGTTAGCCACCTTTCTAATCTCCTACACTCCAAGCCTCCATTCACAGTGAGTCACGCGCTTTTCCTGGAAACCAGTTTTTAAGAAGATTCATACGTTTCTACTAAAAATTGCAGAAGTTGGGGACAGAGGAAGAAGTCTTGGTTTGTAATTCAAAGGCATAAAAGACAGCGTGATGTTCTTCCTTCCTTCAGTTTCATTTTCTCTCCAACCTCACGCTGCAGTCAGATTAAGGAAATCACTATTTGCTCTGAAGGAGAAGGAATTTAGGCAGAGGGCAAACTGTTCACAGTGAAGTCTCTCCCGGCAGTACTGAAGATGTTCCTGCTACTTTCATTCCTCGCATTTATCTCAGGTGAGTTAGAATGGGCGCCAGTCGGGAAATGTCTGCAAAGGAGAAATAACAATGTACTTCTTGCTTAGTCAGATGTTGGATGTGTTTCCCTCGAGCACTACTTCCACATTCGTGCGGTTAAAAGTTGTCTGTTCTTTACACCATGATCCTATGGAGATTATTAAAGTTATGAATTAAACATTATCAAGTAAAATTTAGTTTAAGAATTTTAACTCGAAATACAGAATAAAAAGGATTATGCAAGTAGCTGTATGAATTCAGCAAGAATAAGCCTTATTAAGGAAGCAACCCAGACACTTAAAACCACTCTGAAGCTTAAGTGGGTGAGATGGGGGAGAGTTTACATAGAGGAACCGTTCCAGGTTGTTCAATGCTCAAAGCTGTGGGAAAGACAGAAAAAAAATAGATCTAATGGAGATCTTGCCTGGAATCTTTCCAAACATGCCAGAGAAACTCCAAGAAGAATGTTATTTTGTCGGTGAGAGAAAAGCTGTTGATGTGGAAAACTACAATAAGGTCACACCTGCTACTTGTATTGCTATATGCTTATTCTAAGTTCCTGTATAGTCCCACCAAGATAAAGCTATTTGGGTTACATGTACAAGGTTGGACGTTGTTTTTCACAGCTGCATGGGAACCAGTCTGCTTCCCATGCTTTGGATCCCTTCTCCTTTTGTATAAAACGCATGTGTTGTCTCTGCCTGGCAGAGCTTTTCATCCAGACCTGCTTCATTATTGATTGTCCTACAAGCTCTCTGAGTTGTGCACAATATATAAATAAACCTGATTGAGTGATTTCACCTGACAGTGCTTGGTAAAACAGTTTTTTCCACAACACTGTCTATTTTCGTTAACAGACGATATGATATGTTTGGGGAACATCAAACATTGCACGCCATCAGAAACATATCATTTATGCCGTGAAGCATGGTGGTGGCAGTAAGGTGTCAGGGCGTAGACGGCTTGTATAGGTAGAGGGGAACATGAATGTGGGAAATATGATAAAATTCAGTAGAATAATCTGACAGATATGTGCAGAGGATGCTTTAATTTACACAATAACATTTGTTTTTGGGGGACTTCTTTTGGTATTTTGCAGATTGCTTTCAAGGTGAACTTGCTTGGAAAGCCAGACCTGAGCATGTTGGTACATGTTTTGAATGTCCTCCACTTGTAGAGTATTTCCCTTACAACTGACTTTAAATTCTTGTCAGACCTCTTTTTTCCCTTTCCAGTCTGGAGGCTGATCCAATCTCTCTTCTGAGGGCCTCAAACTGCTTATTTGACCATACAGTGGAGCCTAGCTCACCTCTACAAGAAACTCATCATATCAAAGCTACAATTTTAGCTATTTCAGGTGGAAACAAATGTGGAAGAGTCTTACTTTACCCTTTCTCAGAAAAGTTTGTGTATTAGCTTTTCATTTTTAAAGTTACAAAAGTACATGGAGTTGAAGCAATATATGAGCATAGTTATCACAGTTAACCAGATTTTGTGATGATTTGGCGGTGAAACATAAAGGGTCCCCATGTTTTTTCATGTTTTTTGTTTAATGAGATTTTACAAGAAGCTTAGAAAAATAGTAAATTGCTTTTTTATGGGGAAACTAAAGCCAGGAAGCACAGCCACAATGCTTTTCAAGTTAACAAGAATGATGTAAACTTGAGTTATTTCAGAAATAAATTTGCTCACTCTCTTTTTTTTTTTTTTTTTTTTTTAGGCATTTGCCCCATGACAACCAATAAGATTTATGTCAGAGCTGGCGACCTGGTGATGCTGCAATGTGGAGAGTGTAAATATGACGGTACTGTAGTGCTTTGGAAACTGGAGACTGGCCAGAAAACACAACTCTACAGCAACATGTCAGCGTCTGAGCAGCAGCGGCTCGGTTTGGTTCTGTATCAGAACAGACTTGTGATTCTCAGTGCATCTTTAAACCATCAGGGGAATTACTCGTGTGGTCCTCTCAGGTACGACCCATAAACTGATTCCTGTTCAACACATCTACAATCACTCCGTATTTTCATAACTGATTCATTCTGTCCATATTACACTTAAATCTTTCATGATTATATTAAAAATATATCAGACAAAATAAAAATACCTGGGACAAAAAAGCTCTTGTTTTCCAAATGATGATTTCATTATAATGGGAAAAGCAATCTATGCCTGGACTTATGTGAAAAAGTTGTTCATAACATTTTGCAAAAGGTAAAGGTAAATTTCACTGGCCTGACTACTAACCCTGCTACTGCCAGGGTTGAACATAAACCAACACGTCATGCTTCAGTCGGACGAGAAACAACGTCACTGACATCTCAGGCAGGAAATGTTCACACATCCATTTCTGAGGCTTGGGGGACTCCAGTGAACCACCTCCAGAGCCATTATCCACAAATGAGGAGAATTTGGATGAAACATTGGTTGTACCTTCCCCAAGAGTCGTTGGCCTAATAAAATTACCTCAAGAGACAACTGGGAATTAATCCAGGTGGAGATAAAAGAACCCAGAACAACATTTAACACCGCAGACCTCATGTTGCTTTAGTTAATGTCGGTGTTCATGATTCAGCAGCAAGAAAAAACGTCATCCATGGGTGAGTTTCAAGAAAAAAAAAACAAAAAAAACCCCATAAAGGTTAGAATCACAGTTGCCAAAATTCACACCAAAGATGTTTGGAAAGTGTTCTGTGGACTGATGAGACTAAAGTGGAATTGATGCGTCCTGGTACATCCAACACTTTGGTGACCTGGGTCTGATTTGCTTCCTAGGGATCTGGGAGGCATGCAATAATAGAAGCAACCATGAAATCTGCTTTCTACCAGAAAATCCTGAAGGAGATGGTCGGCGATTAGATTGTGACCTTAAGCTTATTTCCACCTTAGTTATACAGCAGGACAAGGATCCTAAACACCTACAAGTTTAGTACCAAATGGAGGAAAAGGCTCCCTATAAAGTTACCTGTTCAAAATCCTTAATTAAATAAAAACTGAGAAATTGGCTTTTTGTCTGATTTTAAAACTTGTTAATATTCTGCAACAGCTGGAAAATAATTTTTGTCTTCACTTTGATGATTTACAGTATCAGTATCACCAGGTGCCAGATGGAGTTCAGGCTTACAGTATACTCAGAGTCGTCCAGAGAGGCTGAGTTTGGAAACAGGTACAGTCAAACATGTTACAAAAACCAAACCTGCGAACTGAACTGCCCTGAAGAAAACCTCCCCTGCAGCACTGCTTGGAAGCTGCTGGGAATCACATGGCACAAGGTATAATAATCAGCAGATCAATCACTGTGGATGTAACTTGATGTCATAACAATAGCCATGTACATTTAATGGTGCTTTTCTTACATTTCAGTTTGAATTACAGTATTGTATGTATTTTTTTTAATCATTCCTGCTTTCCCAGGAGAATGGTGAGATCTCAGAAGATTACTTCCCAAATATTGATGTAGAGAAAAGTGGAGTCTACTTCTGCACCAGGTCTTTCTTGTATTCTGGTCAAACATACAACGCTTCCTTCACAGTGGTACTTGATGTCCAAACAGGTATGAAAGGCCCTTTATTTACCAGATTAAGTGTTAGCTAGTTAGTTAGTTAAAGAAAAACACAAATAAATGTGTGTTTCTCTACGTGCAGGAAAGCCGCCGACAAACATAGGAATCTATTCACCAAAGAATGGTAAAGTTTTTGAAGTAGAGCTTGGTGAGTTTTTTTTATTATTATTTGAAGCATTGAGATACAAATATATATGTTTTTTGCATTATGCTATGTTCAGTTCGATGACTTTTTTTGTTTTTCAAGGCAAAACAGCTGCGATTACTTGTACGGCACTCATAGATTCTAGCGACGGTTCGCTGTTCTGGTTGAGAAATGATGAATTTGTGGACAATAACGACACCCTTCGCTATTTCTACAACAGTACATCCTCAAAGTAAGTGCAAAACTCACATTGTCAAATCGAGTTGATATTACAAACTTAATGACAAACACATTAATATCTTGATGATGTCCACTATTTCCCGTGCTTTCCAGAAACGCATCACTGGATGACGCCATTTATCTGAGCGCAACTTTAGTCTTCAGAGAAGTGTTGGCAGAGGATCTGTCCACAAATTTCAGCTGTAAACTTGAAAGTGCTGAACTCACACGTTTTGTCTCAGTCACCCTGGATAAAATAGGTGTTTGAATTTGTAAACTTATCACATTTTTTACAGTCGTACATCACAGAACGTTTACTATGCTGTGGAAAATTAGTTTGAAAGTTGCTGTACTAATTCTCTGCTGTTAACTCTCCCTGCAGCTGGCCCTTCATATGTTATTCTGACCGCGTGCGTCGCCTGCATCCTGGTGGTGATGGTTGTGATTGTTGCTACATATGTGAAGTTTAAAATTGACGTCACCCTTTTCCTAAGAGACAAACTTGGTTCTAGCGGTTGCCAGAGCAACAAGTCAGGTGAGTTTCTTTTTTTGTTTTGTTTTGGCTTTTTTACTAGAAAAGCAAGCCTTGTAACAAAATGCAGCTGAATCAGGTCGACAAAAGCTTCATAAAAATAAAAAGATGCCCTTAGTCTCAAAGTCAGACAAAGAAATTTGGAATTTATAGATTTTATCTGTGTAAGTTTTCTAATATCAGCAGCATAAATTCCTATGGAATTACTGTATTATATTGGCCAAACATGGTTTAAAATCTGAAAATGAAGAAAAAAACCTTCCTAAAGTTACAAAAAGAAACAACAATTATCTGTAGACTGTAACAACTGTTTCTGTTTCAGTTCTTAGTTTATTTAACATGAAAATTAATCTCTAAGTTAGGCATGATCTTTGATGGACTCCAGCTTCCTTTACAACGGCGGCTTTTTCTTTGCGTTCAGATGAAAACAGCTACGATGCATTTTTGATGTGTTATAAAAGCATCACTGATGGAGGACTGAGTGAGGAAGACAGAAAGTGCCTGGCGAGCACTTTGGAAGATGAGTTTGGCTACAGCATCTGTCTTTATGATCGAGATGTCTTACCTGGTCAAGGTGAGCTGAAATGAAACGCGGCCTATTGTATAGTAAAATTGTAATATTTACCCTGCGCTCATATCCTTTGCAGCTGTAGCCGATGCTGTGTTGGACTGCATAGAGAAGAGCCGGGCTGTGGTTTTGGTTCCCAGCTTTCCTGATCCTGAACCAGGAAGTGCAGTGCTGAGCGCCATCCACTCTTCTCTAGTGGAGCGGAAGACGCGCTTGATTTTTATAAACACAGAGCAGACGGAGGCGTCGACGTCGGGTTCGTTTCCAGAGGCTTTGCAGCTCCTGAGTAAAGCCGGGAATAGCGTCACCTGGAAGGGACGGCCGCCCTCCACCTCCTTCTGGAAGCAGCTGCGTTATCACTTACCGGCCCCACAGCAAACACCAAAAATGCAACTTTTATCACAAGAATGCTAGGATCATGTGTGTCGTGGTGGCGCCGGGGAAAGTGCGGCCCATGTACGGAGGCCTTAGTCCTCGACTACTGACACAATTTTTAACAGAGCAAAGGGGCAAAACAGACAATCTGAAAAAGACTACAATGAGCTCCAAGAACAACTAGAAGCTTGGTGAGAAAGTAACAGCTGTTGGAGCAATTACTGAAAACTGGTAAAAATACTAAATTCACCCTCTGTTTGGAGCTCCATTTATGGTCTAGACTTAAGATCATAAATGGTGAAACCCCGAATTAGAAATCTATCGATGAGTCCTGGATGAGTCTTCCAGCAGGACAATGTATGTAGATACAATGCTAAAACAAACATGAAGCAGCCAAGCCAGAGGTGCATTATGGTTATGAATTAATAAGTTTTGAGATCTTTAATCCTGCAGAAAATCTGCAAATTCAAATTAGGCTTTGCTGAGGGATAAAAACTGTATTCTATTCAATAGTCAAACATTTCTTATTGTTTATGTAATTCATGTTTTCTCAGATTTAATTAGTTGTGTTCTGTTTCCCTTTGTTGAAATAAAACTGCCGTATATGAGACATTAGAGGGTTATTGTGTTTAAAAGTAAGCAACAGAAAAACAGCAGGGATCAATGGGTCACTTTGAGTCATCCAAGTAATGGGATTTCATTACAATACTACTGAGTAGCAAACTGTGAATTTATCTGTCATGCGTTTTGTTGTTGCTGCGTACACCAACACCTCAGCTTTTGCTCGTCGTCTATTTTAAATTCTTTTGCTAAGATTTCTTCGACATGTTCTCACTGGATCTTGAACAACTACTCAAAATAACTTTATTTCCACAAAAGAAGTCCCAGAAGTGTAAAATATGAAGTATGTGTGCCTTTGCTCATTGTAACCTCTGTTTGTACGAAAGCTGCCAAAAGACATGAAAAGTCTAAGACGAATGAAAGGTTTTTGTTAGAATACATACATAATCTAATTTTTTTTTATGATGTTAATTTACAATTAGTAATTTTGAATATTGATTAGTAAAAACTTTCTGGAATAAAGTACATACAATTTGTTTTCACCATTTACTATGATAATTTTCTTATATTCTGCTGTTCATACAAATCTTTTCAAATGCTGTTATTTACTGCTGGTTAATTCTGCTTTCAGCTACTTCCATAGCCAGTTGCTATGAAAGCGAGGCGAACGGTCCAGTCCAGTTCAGGGTGCAGCACAACATTACTGCTGCTGGCTCTTTTGCTGCTCTTGTCAGGATTTGCGGTGTGAGTGGTGGTGAGGCAGAGGCAGCAAACCCAGGTAGCGATAAAGTAGATGATTTAATAAAATGCAAATCCAAAAGTGCAGAACACAGAGAAGCAGAGAGCAATGATCACTACAGGTGACAACTGGAAACTAGACAGACACGACGAGGAACAAAGAACACAGGTGGGGTTAAATACACAGAGGGTAATCAAGGAGACAAGAAACACCTGGGAACAATCAAGGGGAGACAATACAATACGGAGACTAAGAGACACAGAAACTCAAAATAAACACAGATCCTGACAGCTCTCTGAGCAAACCACAACAAAGAAAGTCGCAATGGCCACAACACACTATTAAAGCAAAAAGCACATTTTAAGATCTTTAAAAAAAGACCTAGGCTTCCCCAGGAAATAGATTTTACTCATCTTGTAACTTTGTTGTGTGTGTGTGTGAGGCGGGGAGGGGGGTTTCCATTCAAGTTCATAGTTGTTGGATGTTGGTAGTAGCACCTTGGCGACTGATGCTCTTCACAAACCCTACTTCCTCTCTCTAGTAGCCGTGAGGCTGTCTTCTTCCTCTTATTTTCTATCTTCTCCTATCTTCTTGCTCATCTCAGTTTCGTTTAAGTTATTTCCACAGTTATCTCTCAGTTATCTCTCAATGCCCTCCTGCGCTCCTCTTAAACAGCAGTTCATCAGAAATGTAGTCAACCAAAAGACCACTGATGCATTCAGGTCTTTATATTTGCCACCTTTAGTTTTACACTTTTGTTTTGATGAGCCAAGTGTCTAACGATGGATCACAATAAAACTGTTTCTGCACAATGTTACGGAGCAATATGAAAACATTCAAAAGATATTAGCGTTGCATAAAAGAAATATTTTGGGTGTTAAAAAATCACGCTAAAATTACTTAAAGAAGAATATTCATTTTCTTCAACTCTTCTAAATATTGCAAAGCAAAAAAAAGGCTGAATTTATTCACGCAAAGCGTAAACAAATAATGGGTGATTTGAAACTTTAGCACAGCAGAGCATTTTAACATCAGATATAACCCCATGAGATCCTGAAGATTAGAACATGTCCCGATACTGGATGTGGTGAACTACTTCTTCAGACTATCTTGTCTCATCTGCTCAGACAATGCTGCTTGTCACGGTAACCAGCAGCATCTGTTTTGCTACTTCGCTTTTCCATTTCTGCTTCAATACTTTATGAACATAGTACAAGTCAACTCCACTGAGTTTAAAGTTTCTGCGCAAAAAATGTGCACATGAAACTAAATTAGTCCCTATACAAAATCATCCAATTCTCAATGACCAGTGCTGTTTGTGACTCACAGTTAGCATAAAATAAATTACCGTCCTCTGAAAATTGGTGTTGGTCATGAGGCAGATTTTAGACTTCACAATCACAGGCCAAACATGTCACCAAGGTATTCAGTCAGCTATGTTAGATGCAGTTTCACAACACTGCTTAATTTATAAATACATTCTCAAAATTGTAAAAAAAAAAAAAAAGAATATCTTGCTCTATTTTAAAAATCTAAAATTAGACCATGAGGGCATACAAGGTTAGTGCAGGAAAAATATTCTGATTTTAAATTGTCTTTCTATTTTTGTAATTCTACTCCAATTTTAGCCATGAAGATGATTTATTTTTGAATTTATTGCATATGGGATTTTCTGGCGGTTTCTAACTTGATTCCTACTTCTGTTATCACCTTTGTAGCCAAGACAACCTTCTTTGTAAAGAACTTTGAATACAGCAGGCACTGATGAAAGTGCTGAACAAAAACAAGTGGAAATAAAATTCAAGAAAAATGTTGAAACAAGAAAATACAATATGAAATACAAAATAGAATACATATAAAGAAAATAAAAGTAAAATGAACCACTTATACTAGATTGAAAGCTAAGAAGAAGAGGTGGGTCTTAAAATCAGAATTAAAATGGTAAGCGAAGAGGCTTTTCTAATTTGCAGTGGAAAAGCGTTTTATGATTGTAGGAGACACAAAGGCACATAAATCACAGAAAACTTCCTCATTATATGGAAATCCAGGAGATTGTAATTAAGCCATAGAAACAAACTCTTTCACATAATTTTAGTGCTGTGCTCATGTGACATGGTCTTAAAGTACATACCTGCATTGTCCTCCGAATTACACAGTATGGAGATGCAAAATGTGGCAGGGATGGAAAAATGAAAAAGCAGATTTGAATCAAGTGCTGTGTTTGCATGGACCACGAGAAACAGCGGGATGATGTAGGTCAGGTTTAGAGAAGTCATTTCAAATAGGTCATGCAGGGCTAACCATAACTTACAGGTTTAAAGAAGAGCATCTGATGCAAGAGAAAAACTGCATTCCATATATATATACCTATATATATATATAGTTTTTAATTTCTGTCTGACCTTTTTTTTATGCTTTCTTTCTTCCTTTTTTGCTTTTATGCTTATCTCCAAAATGCCAAACAAATAATTTCGCAACACCAAAAAAAAAAATAAGACATCTCAACACCATCTACTTCCTATATATAAACATATGAAGTGGAAGTAGCCACCTCCTATGTTTACATAGGAAGTTGCGATCATGTTAGATTTCATAGAAATCAAGTTCAAAGACAAGCAAACAGGAAACTGTGCGTCAACCCACCATGAGAGCAGTTTGCCCTTTGAAAATAATACCACAAGATTCACCCCTCAAGAGAGAGGTTGATAACGTTTAAGATGAAGAAAAGAACATATCCGAAGCATCACTTCTGGCTGGTCATAAAAAAAAAGAATTAGTGCGATGTAAAGATCTGCAATATCTTCCACTGACAAAACCAACAAGCCTGTGGTTTTGGAGACGGAGCATGCGAACCGGGATCGTTCTGTTTTACTTTTTCTTTCCAACTATCACAAAGGGATGCTGTGGGAAGAAACAACAGAGGATTTTGACAGGTATTCATTCCAGCTTTGTATTAAAGTGCCTAAAAAGTCAAAGCTAGCACGCAGGAATTTACAAACAACTGAATAATTTGGTCGAAGAAACACAAAGAGTTTGATGCAGCTGCAAAGCTCCTCTCTGCAGATCAGCTGTTTCATCACTACAAAGCTGTGGAGGGGGAAGTCTTTGTGATGCCATGCGACCCATCTGAGAAGTTCAACGTGAAGAGAGCCGATGCCGGTGAAGGCAAAACATGTGGGGAAGAGTTTGTGGCTAAAGATGCTGGAACGAATAGAAGCTTCACGGGGTAACTAATGAGGTCATTGTAACAACATTTATTTTAACTGAAAGCTAGAGTTTAACTCCATTCACTAAAGTGCCTTGAACGTCGGGTTCATGTTTATATGTTGTTCCTTTAATACATATGTTTTAATACTCTGCATACTAAAAGTGGTTTGATTGAAATATCGTTGCTCCCACGTCGCCACTTGACTGTTGTTGCAGGTCAAATTCGACTCTGCAGGTCATCGCAAAAACCAGTTTGAGATGCTTTAAGCCTGAAGAGAGCAGCGTGATGTTGCTGGTTGACGCTGGTGGAAGCATCCCCTGCCCCGGACATGCCTGTTATAACAACACAGGTGTGGTTTGGTACAAGGTGAAGTACATACCAGTGCAAAGTAGCAACTTTTCACAACACCCAAAACCGCTTCCTTGCAAAATCCATTTCTGATTGTTTTTCACGACTGAGGTACTTCGCCAGTGTGAAGGCGACGTGCTCCTAGATCTCAACAGAAATTCACTCCTGTATGCCTTCTTGCAGAAAAACAGACCCGTGTCTATAGCTAGAGACTCCTGTGTTAAAGACGGGGAGCTTCACCTCTGCACAGTCTACAAAGAGGACACGGGTGTATTTTATTGTGACAGACGAATAACTGAGCAAGGAGTCGCAAGGATCTTCAGGAGGGCCGTCCACGTTAAAGTCATACGTAAGACTTCGATATTTCTGTTATAATTTAAAAACCTAATTGGAAGCCATTTCATGCATGTGCTGCGCCATAACTGCCACAGTGAATCACACAAATGTCTGAAGATAATTCTGAAAGTTTTGATTTATCACTTTGCACCTCCTCTGTACTGCAAACCAGACATGCTGTTCACACAAAAGTCTGCACTGAAAAAACACAGAGTCACAGTTCTGCAAAACGCAGCGTGTGTGTAATCTGTAGACAAAACGAATAAGTCTTACATTTTTGCCATGTCATTCAATAATTAATAGACAAATGCTGGCAAATGCTTTCAAGCAGAAACATTTTCTGGGTGTTTTAAACATAAATTTCCATATTTCTCCCATACGTATGCAAAATCCAACTTCTCCTAGCTTTTCAAGCAACACCCCATTTAAAGGATTGCATTTTATGCATGCATCCACTTGTAAGCAGGTGCAGAATCATTTTTGAAGGATTGCAAGAACTTCAAAAACTTCAAAAAACCTTTACAGTTTATAAAGTTAAGAGTCTTCATTATATGGGGAATATGCTGCATTAGCCCCAAATATGGCAGCTATTTTTCTAGATCACCCAGTGACAAACATGTTCATCATAACTGTTTTTATTCCCCCCCCACCAATAAATTAGTTCACTGATAACCCTGGAACTAGGAGGCGTCTTCTGCAGAAAGTGGTTGACTGTTGGTGTGGTTGCTGGAGCCTTTGCTCTGCTGTGGTAGACATGTAGTGTCACAAATATATGAAATATACAGGCTGAATATTATGTATATATCATATTTTGTTGAATAAATGCACATCATCTAAAAAAATAGTACCTTCACAAACTTTTAGCATCAGGTGTATTGGTAAAAACAAAAAAAAAATATTAATGTGAAGTCAGTTTTTAGGCCTGAGGCAGAGAGGAAGTTTCAGAAATGCAAGATTCAGTTTTTCCACTGTTAGCGCTCATGCTCACGCTCACACGTTGTGGTTTTCCTTTTCCCACTAAACAGAGAGTACACACAGCAAGTAATGCTTTCCTGCAGTTATACTTGAATGTAAAGTTCATGTTCGTTTAAAATTTGAAATATTTTCCGTTTTTTTGTCTTGTGTTTTTAATTTTCCAACTTTATATAGCAAAGTGTCAATAGTACAGATGCAGCAAATCTACATAATAATAATAATAATAATAATAATAATAATAATAATAATAACAACAATAATAATAATAATAATAAAAACCAAGAGATAAATGAAGAGATAATTCATACTATTTAACACACTTACTGGACATTTCATAATGTACAATGATTCAAGTGCTTTATAGCTCCAGCAGAGAATTAACTAATTGCATGTGCACAACTCAATGCATGTAGACGCCTGAATGCAGTCTACATGCATTCATGCATGTAGACTGAATGCATATCTACACGCATGCATTCATGGTGTAGACATTCATCTTCCTTCCCCATAAGAAAGGGGAAGAATGTGGATTAAGTAACATGGTGGTTGGAGGCATGTCAGACTAGTATGAATATTTCAAAAACAACATTTTGTGGCTCTAAGAAAAGGGCAGTTCTTAAGGCCACTGAGTAAGTGTGTGTCTCGATAGGGACACACACAACAGTCCCAATGACATATTGCCATTGTAAGTATTTTCCCTCGCATTGTTAACTTTGATTTTCCTAATCGTAACTATTTCATTTCTGCAGTTTGCAATGTTTATTTAGAAGTGAATACTTGATGCTACCATCCACAGTAGCATTTGAAACCGCTTTTTGCTTAAACCAGCTAATTACTTTAATGAGTTTAATGTATTTAGAAAAGTATTAAAGAAGCCCTATCTGTTAAGAATGCTGTTATTTATCCTTCTTGGTGCACTGGTTTGCCAGAGCTCTGTTTTCACAGTACTTTAGACTTTTTTTTTTTAAAGAAAAATGAAACTAATCTAGTCTTCCCATATCTGTGGCTTACCAGTGCTTTACTGTTTCACCTCTGAGTTTTTCAGTCACTTTCACTGTGTGCGTTCTCCACTCGAAAGCATTATCTAATTTGGTTTTTATTCTGAGATAAATTATCTGGAGCTTTGCAGGAAGCCATGCTGCAAATGGTTTTGTTGTGTTAATCTCGGCAATCTGAGCTTCATCTCTTACAGTTTGATGGAGGATTTCCAGACTCATAAAATATGGTTTCCAACTCCAAAGTGTATCAAAAATATTTACTTAAACTAGCAGGTTGTACGGAAGCATTTTATCGCAACACGTTTGACAACATTTGTCAAACGCTGCGAAAACATGAGGCATAAAAACTGGGCTATTTTTTTTCCTGTTAAACCAAACTCACATAAATAGGATTTATAGCCATCTAAAAAAAATATTGTTTCAATAACCATCAACTACAGACATTCTTACTGATTTTTTATGACTGAAGAGGAAAAGAGGAAGACTGGTGCTGTCAATTAGATGCACTAGATTAACTGAACAATCAGTAAATGTGACCACCACTATAAAAGCTGGCACTTTAGTTCAGTACTATTAAGGAAGAAATTAACAATAATCGTACATAGCAGTGGCTGCTGCCCACTGATCTTTAAAAGTTTATTTCTAAATAATCTGAAATCAATCATTCCACAGTGAGAAAAATGATTTAGTTTAGTTCAGACAACTTTAATGGGTAATTGTCACCAACCTGTGTGTACTTTCACCTCTAAAATGCATCCACTAGCCATAATCATCAATACACTGATCGAAAACACACATTAGTACCACAACAGATAAAACAGCAGACAACAAAAACATAAAAAACGGTCACAAGAATATGGCAGCTTGATTTAGGTCTGCAAACCTTCACCTGACTGAAATGTAGGAGTTTTGCAACAATATTCTTCAGACAGAAAAGGTCAAAGTGGAGATTTTGGGCCATAAAGCAGAAGGTTATTTTTGGAGAAAATCAAAAATAATTTCTCATCACAAACTCCCAACTATCTGCCCAGCGTAGTGCTGGAAGATTTATGTTAAGGGACTGTTTGGAGACAGAATCAAGGTGCCTAATTTTTTCATGACTTATTCACATAAAACCTTAGGTTTCACCTTGACTGTGGTGAATTACCCGCTAACTTCTTATTTCTCACGTAGAACGGAAAGTGAACTAAAAATAAATCTGTTGTAGTCCAAAAGACTGCTGAAAATAACATGTTGATTTATTTCTTTTTGCATTTTTATATGTAAGACTTTCTAGCAAAGTTTGTGTCTGGATAGTGTAGCACCTTTGAAGTCCCATGTTTTGCAGAATGAAAATATAACTTTATTTCCTGTTACCACAGCATATTTGAAAGCAAACTCTCCTCCTGTGGTTAAGTATCCAGCTGCTAACATGACTGAGGAGGTTGAGCTTGGTAAGTGCTATGATGGCGCTATCTGGACCAATATCAAAATCTTAGATTTTTTTATTTTTTGTCACTGATATTTTATGTAAATGATGTAGACTGTTAAGAATATCCCAGCTTAGTTAAACCAAGCATTTTACACTTGTACATCTGAAACAAATTGTTTTCTGTTTCAGGTCAGCCTCACAACCTCACATGTGACGTAGACTTTGATTTTGAGGTAAACATTTCTCGAAAGGTAGAGTGGTTCCTGAATTATGGCGGCGATATGGACAACATGACCCTGTTAGACACGGAGCAGCATCAGTGAGTAAATGACGGCACTTTCAACTGACAGTTTTGCTTTGAAACAGAAAGTAAGTTAAACGTTCTCCTACGTTCCAGTGAAGTCTTGTTTTCAGAGACCAAGGTCACGCAGACACACACCATAAAGGAAGTGACGCCTCAGCACCTGACGCACTCGTACACCTGCTTCGCCAGAAACGCTGTGGGAAACAGCAGAGTCACAATTACACTGAAACAAAAAAAGCAAGGTAGCCCATTTGTGCTCCATTTGTTGGGCATTTCCAATTCGGTGATTGACTTTTTTTAAATTACATCGTTGCTCCAATAGCTGCATATGAAAGGCGATGACTGAGTCAGCTGCAAAGGTATGACGAGGTGCTTTGGTTATTCCGTTTAGTTTCCTTAAATAAAACTTGCGTGGGTGTGAGCTGTGTGATGAAGCCAAACCGAAGGCTTAAAACCACATAGATTTACTGAGGCTCAGATTTTGATTGAGAAGATAACATAATCATGTCAGCCGAACAACACCTATAAAGAAGAATGCTGCTCAGGTAGCCGTACCAAGATAAAAATATTATTGCTAATTTTTGTCTCGACAAAAGGTTGTAGGAATTGTATTTCTTAATATAGTAGATTACAAGATTTTTTTTTTTTTAAATCAATTTAAATGTTTTATTTAACTTATTTTTTAAGCCAAACTTACCCATTTTTTTTTCATTATTTTTAGAAAATTCTCCCCATGCTCACTCAATCCCAAAGAGGCCAAATCATTTCGCAGCCTTAGTTGATTTTTTAATCATTTTAAAACCTTTAGTAAAAATCGATAATATGTCATACTTGTTCATTATGCTAAAAAAAATAATTGCCTGGTCGGGGTGCCAATAAGAAATAAATAGTCAGTTAATCTGATTGTGTATTGTAGTAATTACGCTACACAGTAATGCCAATTTTAAGATGTGTGTGTGCTTTCATTCCAGTAAAATGGCCGTCATTGGTTGGGTATCCGTTTGGCTGCTTTCTGCTGGTAGTCTGCCTGGGAATCACCTTGCATGTGAAGTGGGTGGAATTACAGCTCATCTTCAGATCACGCTTCCAGTTTGGAAAAGATGATGGAGGTCAGAAAACACACACACACACACGCACACACACACACACACACACACACACACACACCCACCCGCATGCTATGGCTGATCTCATTGCTAAGACCTGACATTGTGAAATCTCACGTTATTTTATCAAGCAAATGCAGATGCAGTTTTCTGATAATACACAGTAATGTTGCTTATGGTAGAAAAAAAAAATGCAATTCCTATTTTAATATTTAATTTTTTTTTAACCTTACAGAGAAGGAATTTGATGTTTTTGTGTCATACGTGTGGACGGGTCCATCAGCAGAGGCGGTAAATGGTTTGACCATTTCCTCCAGGCCTTACAGTGATGCAGGAGGTCGGAGCGAATATGCGTATCATTGTTTGGATTTAAAAGACAACAAAACAACTAAAGTTTTGTTTCCTTCGTACATCAAACGTAGAGATGCAGAGCCGTGAGGAACCGATAGAAATGTGGCTGCCACAGGTGTTAGAGGACCAGTGGGGGTATCGCGTCTGTCTGCTGGAAAGGGACATTCTTCCAGGAGGAGGTAATAGCATCAGCTGTGTGTGTGTGTGTATCTGTCTCCACAAATGTTTTAATTAATTATCTGATTTTGCTTTACAGCTTATACAAACGATGTGGTTCTCACTATAAACAGAAGTCGGATGCTCATCTGTGTCCTGTCAGCTGAGTATTTCGCCAGCAGCAACGCTGTTTTTGTACTGGAATCAGGAGTCAAGGTAGGCCGGCATATTTCAGAGCGGTTTGGTTTCTGTCGCTATCGCTGCTTTTTTTGAGTGTGTACTGCAGTGGAAACTGGAAAATACAATTAAAAAAACTCACAATTTAAAAAATTTTAATTAGTCAAAATTTATGTTTTTAAAAGGACAGTTTCTATATTTTCATAGAAAATGATCAATTATGAGAATGGTACCATTTAGAAACTGGACAAAATAAGTTAAGAGCAACTTCCTTTTCAATACTTTGATTTCATTTATTGCATGAATGCAGCTTAGTGTGGGTAGGCCTAAAATAATAATGATTACAGCTCACAGCCAATGCATCATTATTAAAGTTTTGCTGAAATTGGTAAATTTGTTCAAATTCTGATCTGTCAGCTTTATGGGACAAATGATAAATTAGGCTTTGAGATTTTGCATTGCACATAATTATTCAAAATGAATTCCACCTAAGTTTTTTATTTACATACTTATGGGTTTAAATGTTTTTGCGTGGTTTTTTTTTGTTGTTTTTTTAAATACCAGAAGAACAAATGCAAGCCAGTACCATTCCCACTGCTTTTCATTCACAAGAATCTCTAGTTCTTCAATATTTTCTACATAATATTTCCCCCCCAAAACTTTGTGGACTTTTAAAGGAAAACGAGAAAACACCAGAACTGTTAAAAATCCAGATTAAACTCAATCTGAGAGTAATACAAAATCAGCTTGGTTTAATTTTGCTCTGTTTTGACATAAACTGAAACTGGCCTCGGTACAAGAAATAAAGACGCTCAATCCACAACAAAGCACAAAGAATCCTCTGTAGTTTCTGAATGGTTCAGTTTACCATCATGGTTTTCACTGTCAAGTCATTTTAACCCCAGTGACTCACATCTCCTTCCACATCTTTAGGCCTTACTGCAAAACTCTGCCTTCAAGATGCTGTTGATTTGGACCAGAGGAACTTCGGCATCCTTCATCCAGCCAGAACCTCCACTGCCCAAACTGGTGCAAAGAGCCTTGAAGGTGCTTCCCAGTCTGCAGTGGAGCACAGACGCACCTTCCACGGCCACCAGGCGCTTCTGGATCTCTTTGCAGAAAGCTATGCCAGCTGATGGAGCGAGGCTGGCTTCACATTTGCAATAAGCCGGAGGTGTGGGAAACATGTTTCCCCGCTGGCACTCTGCTCAATATGCATTAGTTTTCATAAATGTGCGTCACCAAAAGACCATATCAGAAAGCTAAAGCTGAGTCTGAACAAAGAAATGTGTGAAAAGCGGTTCCATGGTGACGCACATACAGGCGTACCAAGTGTTAATTTAAAATGCTCGGGGGGGGGGGGATAAAAAATCATTTTCCATCTGCAGGAATTCGTCCATCTCATCAAATTTTCATCAATTCTTCAGTTTAAAACTATGGAAAGAAATAAAAACTTAATTAAATAAAAATAAATATGGAATTTATCATGATTTCTCCGACTGCTGCAATAAATAATTGAAAACCATTTTTTTAAATTCATATTCACTAGACATAATTGAAACAAAGACTATAGCAATAGGTGTTGATATATTTTATTCGGAGATGTCAGAACGAATGGTTGCGTAATCCGCAGAAAAATCTAAACTACACATTTTGGATAGTGGGAAAAGAGTTTAAGACACATAACATGTTGGTGAGTTATGATATTAAATTCAAAAGGAAAAGAGTTTGGGAAAGTACCTAATTTTAACAAAAGTGCAACCAAGAAAGTGTATATGGTAACAATTCAATGTTTAAATATTTGACAACAGAAAACATTTTACTGTAAGCGTGACAAACTGGAGTTCGGCTGCATGTTTGACAGGCTGAATGAGGCAGAAATGAAAAAAAAAGAAAAAGTGTGTTCTCATAGGTGAGGGAGCTGGTGAAAGCAAAGGGCTGTGCAGTAAAAGTGAGGATCTAAATTCAAAAAAGAATTTAATCTGAAAACAAAATAAAACAAAAAACAAACCCTACACTTAATATTTTAACCCACTGTCTAGTTTGTGAATTAAGAAATAAAACATTGTCACTATGTACATTTTTACACCAACATCAGACAAGCAACGTGCTTGTTAGGATTAAACCAAACCAGCGCATGGAGGGAACAAGAACGGTAACATCATGAGAGCAGGAAATATCCCTATCATCTAATTAGCCAACAAAACAAAAGCAAGACGTAGCAAAAAAAATTTAAATTTATTTTCTGGCCAACTCCTCCCTTTGTCATCACCACTCCACATCTCTGGAGCCAGAGACACCTGGCAATTTCTCCTCTCGAGTTAAGATCAACCAGCTGTGGTTAGAAGCGTAAACACAAGGTGGAAGACTGAAAGTAGCCTCCACTGCTGTGCGCCGAGTTGTACAAACCAAGGCTGCAGCGACAAAAATGAGAGCCTTCGTAGAGATCTCACAACGTTAACAAGTATAAAAATGTCATTTAGTGACAGGAGTTTGTGGCAGTGATTTACAACTTGTCAGATTGGGTTTTCATCTTCCTCTCCCAGAGTTTCTGATTATCAGAGAAGCCCTGCTTGCCCTTGTTGAAGGAGTTAGGGCCTGCAGATGTTGGGGTCTCCCTGAAAAGATAAGTTTATCGTCTTACGTCAAGTTATAAAAAAAAAAAAACTTAACACACATTTGAAAGCAGATGTTTACATACACTGCATAAAAAGTATTTTTTTATTTTACAAAAATTTAATTTTTTTTCTTTCTTTTTGGAAAAAAAAAAAAAAAATCAAAAACTGATTTACTAAAAGAAAAACGGTCAAAACTGTCGCAGCTTTTGTACCTCCCAATGTTCTTCATCCTCATCTTTGCTTCTGGAGGCATTTCTTCTGGTTCGCTCTATACAAGGGAGAAAACTAACATCAGCTACTTTTCATCGATTCCACTCCATACGACGTTTTTTTTTTATGAGCAGGTACTTACATCATCATCTTCGTTAAAAACTGACACCAGCTTTTTTGGAGGAAGTGATGGCACTGTCTCCTTGGGTTTCTAGAACAGGTCAGGGACAAAAATAAAGTAAAACAGCAAAGCAGCATCCACACTTCCTTGTTTTGTGACATAACTAAAGACATCCTCGTATTTAGTAAGAGTTAAGTAAAAAAAAAAAAATTGTAATGCTTAACCAACTTTAGGTTGTTTCAAAACCCAAACACGTAGGAATAGAATCTGCTCATCTTTATAACCCAAAGGTCTCAACATTTTCATTTTCAGGCTGTTCTGCAACTACTGTACTTTCACAATACTATCTGCACAAATGGTGTTCTGTAAAATAAGCTTAACACTTACCGTTGCTCCTAGTTTGATAGAAATAGGGTTTGATTTCTTCGCCATCTTACTGCCCATGCTGAAGCCAATTTTGGAGGTTTTGCATGGTGCTGGTTGGTCTGCTGAGGACTCGTCCTCGTCTTCAGGGGTAAGATGCTGAGATGTGCGTTTGACAGCAGCCCCATCTCCTCCCCCAGTGCTACAAGAGACAGGCTTAGTTTTCACTCTGTCCTCCTCCTCCTGTGGCCCTGCTTGAGGCAAGACAACTCGCCAAGGTGAACAACTGCTTTGTGGGATCTGGGAGTGTTCAAAGCTACAATTTAAGTTCTTATTTGCTTAGAATTCAGATTACAAGTCTTATTTATGAACGTCACAGTTAATGGCAGTAGCTGATAGAGTTTACACCACACATGAAGCCGAGGATATTACTAGCTTTACTAGTACAGAACAAACTAGAAGAAAACATGGATTGATACACTGAACTCACTGCAGCTGCCATTTTAACAGTGACAGTGCTAATCAAATTATTCTAGAATAAAAGGTTAGTTTCTTAAAGACATTTTCAAATGCCTGTAAACCTGATCATGCAGGCATTCTACTTTATATCAAGGTAGTCACAATGTAGTGACTATGTAGTAGGTAGAAAATTTCAATCCCTTTTCCCTAACTCGGTAAATGGTTTTTGATGTGTTGGGGGAGAAAAAGAAAAACAATGATCAGATATGAAAAATTATACTAAAAAGTCTATTCAAGGCTTGTGAACATGAATGCACATGAATATCACTACTATAATGCAGCATAAACAGAGCATATTCTTAAAAAACAAGCTAATTATTATATTTAATATACTACTATTACTACCAATGCATGGTTACCTTAAAACAAAAATTAATAGTGGTTTCAGTCGGATACAAACCATATAGATAACTGATTGTGTGATTTTAATTAGACACATTTTTATCTGGCATTTAACACGAGTCAAATAAAAATGACGAAATAAAGCCAACAGTATTCAAAGCTGAATGCAGCTGCTTCTTTTCTCTGCGAGTCCAGCCATCACTAAATCAAAAAGTCATTTAATTCTGTCTCCAATTCCTCTTGCATCAAAACGTTTACCTTGAAATTGCCTGTGGTAAGTTAGCTTAGCAAATTCTTAGCTTAACTTAGCAAATAACAAAAGACTGCTGTTACCCAAACTCATGTAAATGATCAGTGATTCTCTTCGCTCATGGTTTGTAGCCTCATTAACACACTTTAAGTAACATTACTTGTAGCCTTATTCCAGCGTTAATGATGCTAGCAGTAGCCAGCTAAAGCTAACATGTAGTAAGTTCACAAAGCGTCTATTTGTAGGACGAGCTTCTTTTAAGCAAATGAGTAGCACATCAATACACCATTTAACAGTTTTTATATGTTAACTAGATTTTAAACATCAAAACAGCACAAGTATCACCTCCGTCGTCGGAGCTATTTTTCCTGTTAGGCCTGTTATCCGCCATCATATCTTTCTCTGGCATCTGCCACTAGTCTTTATTTGGCGCTGTTTGATTTATGGTCTTCACAAGGTTCGCAAACTAGAGACGAAGAAGAAGAAGCAGCAGCAGAAGGGAGAAAAAAAAACACAAAAATGATAGCAAGCTAACTTGTAAGGGAAAGAGGGAAGCAGGTAAGAAATATTCAGTTACCAAGTTAAGAAGAACATTTTGTCAGGGGCTCAGTTTAAATAACACATATAAAAGAAATTAAGACGGTAACGGTATTCCAGATTGCTTGAAAATATTGCCAGTGTGTTGTGTTAGCTAACCTTCGTTTTCATGCTATCTTAAGGTAGCATGCGACTAATATCCTTCATATTAATCCACATTATTACCAAATAATGCCGCATAATTTATTTTTCGCCGGTATTTGTTTTAAATCCACCCAGGGGTTGAAATGTTTTGCAACTTATTTTCTTGAGCTTTGAAACGTTACCTCTAATCGAAAAGGTTTCTTTGATGATTGAGTCATTACAGGGAAGGAAATCCTATTTTCCTGGGCTTGAATAGAACATGAAACAATTTAAAGTATTCGGAATTAATGTATTTAATACTACCGCAGGCTTCAAGGTTAATTACCCATCAACTAGCATATGTAAAACCATAGGTACGCTAGTGTAGACAGGCTACTGAAGACATATATTATGGAGAATCTTAACAATTGGATAACACAATCAGTGTCACTGTCAGACTGTCCCACCCTGTCAAAAAGAATTCAGTATAAGAATTCTAGAGCCAAGTGATGGCTGAGTTGACAGCAGAGTAACCAAAGTTGCTTGGTATAAAAAAAAAAAGTACACTCACACATTAGTATAGGAGAAGGCTTTGCCTCTGACCAATGACCTTTGGAGATGTGCACCAAACCCCAGTGACCCTGCAAGGATAAGCAGGTATAGACGACGGATTGCCTACATGACACGTCAGTACTAATTAACTTCACTCTTGACAGTGATCAAGAAAACAAATTGCATTTCAAAGTTTACAGCAGCTAATAGACCAAGAATTGTCCCTCAATTAGAACTGGTGAAGCGTTTTGGATGGGAGGCCTACAAAGAGGATAGAAACAGTTGCCCTCTGTGTTCATGCATGTTTTTCTAATGTCTTTATTGTTTCTCTTAGGTTCTTTTTAAAGTTTTTGGTTAAACAATGTACATGTCGGCATGGGACAGGCCCTGTGTATATGCTCCCGTGGCTCCATCACCATTGATAACAAAAAGTACTACTTTGTCCAGAAATTGGATGAAGGGTGAGTTGACTTGATTGTGTTGTAAGGTTTCATGTCAACTGCTGTACAACTTTATTGTTATTGTAATTGTAACATTTAGGATTCACATTACCCCCCTTTTAATGTCATGCTTCCTCTAACCTGCTTTCTCTCCGTCAATTCAGTGGGTTCAGCTATGTTGATCTGGTTGAGGGTGCAAAGGACGGACAGTTCTACGCTCTGAAGAGGATCTTATGTCATGATCGCCAGGCTCGCCAGGAGGCTCAGACAGAGGTGGAAATGCATCAGATGTTTAATCATCCCAACATCTTGAGCCTGGTTGCATATGCCTTCTCTGACAGCGGAGGCAAGACAGAAGCCTGGCTACTTCTGCCTTACGTTAGAGTAAGTTGATGCTGTAATTTGGACGACGAAGGAAACTTGTCAGAATGTGATCCTGTTGTGATTTGTTTGTGTATTTGTGAACAGAAAGGAACCCTGTGGTCTGTCTTAGAGAAGCTAAGAGACAAAGGGAGCTCAATGCCTGAAAACCAGATTTTGAAAATCTTCTGCGGAATCTGCTCTGGTTTGAAGACCATTCACGACAAAGGCTATGCCCACAGGTAAAGTCGCCCAACTTTCAGAGACGAGCAAATTGTATTTGTTGTATTTTATGTGAAGTTGTATGCATCCATGTGCCAAAACACAAAGCACAAGTATGTCTATGTAAAAGATATGATCACAGGGGTTTCCATAAAGAAATACAGATTAGTTTCACATATATTTTAGATGCAATTGTTTTAAGTAAATATTCGGTTATTTGGTCCAAGAAAGAAATAACCATCTACAGAAACACTGCAAATACTTATTGAAGATGGACATTATGGAGGGGTGATGTTTGCACAGTGAGGAGCATCTACGTTTATCTGACCGATCTGGCGGAACAGCTAATCATATCTTATATGTTAACATGCAGCTTGCCTGATGTCATAACTACAGAAGTTGATACTTATGCTCATGAACAGATTAATAAGATTAGTTAGTATATTCATCTGTTCCCAATCTGCTCGTCCATCACAGAAAAGCACGAGAGGAGTGATTAAGGCTTTTGATTATTGAAAACATACTGTGATAAGTGTGATGTGTATGAATATTTGACAAAACTGCTTTGTAAAAATGTTTAAATTAGCAAGTCTGCTGATGTGCTGTTTTTCTTTTGGGTTTTTTTTCCCCAAACAAAAAAACGTTTGTCATTCCTACAGAATTTAGCTTCCAGTGTTTATAATTTTGTGACTGTCTTGTGTATAAAAAGCCTTCTGGTTATTATTGTCCACCACTTATGTCATTTTATTTAATCTGACAGGGATCTGAAACCCACAAATGTCCTCTTGGATGAGGAAGACAGGCCAGTTCTAATGGATCTGGGCTCAATGAACCGGGCAAGAATTGAGGTAAGAGTGGACATCTATAGAAAGTTGGAAAATCTTTACTTATTAATCGTAAATATTTTCACATGGTGATAGCCACCTATAAAATTGCGAAGTTAATTTGATGTGATCGACAGAGTGCGACACATATTGTCACTTAGACAGAAGTGTTAAAACATAGTATACAGTAGCCAGAAGCACTGCAAATAATTGATTCTTAAATAATATTGAATACTTATGAACAGGTTTTCTTTTTCAATAAATGGTTCTGTTTTTCACCACTAGGTGGCAGCTTAGCATTGTTGATGCTGTTGTAACTCTTCATAAGATGAGGTTCACGTCCTAACATCTTCTGTCTTTCTGGTAGTTTTTCTCAGGGCAGCCATTGTAATGTATTTTGTTTTCAAATCAACAGCACTGTTTTAATCGGTTAATTCAGAATCTTTTTTTTTTGTAATGAATGACAGAAAAAACACATTTCTCTTTAAATTCATTACTTGGATGTTCAGAAATGGTGTCAAAATTGTTATTTTATTTTCATTTGTGCTGTGAAAATTGAAGTTTATTAGATTTACTTTTAGGCGTTACTCACCCTGTCGGGACTATAATACTAATTGGTCTATTTTTTTTATTTTTTTGAATAGGTCAGGGGATCCAGAGAAGCCATGACTGTACAGGACTGGGCGGCCCAAAGATGTACCATTTCCTACAGAGCTCCTGAGCTCTTTAACGTAGAAAGTCACTGCATTATAGATGAGCGAACTGATATTTGGGTAAGACATCTTCCCTCCCGTTTTGAGCAAATTGTCTTAGTTCATTTTCTGTATTGGCCTCTGTATCTCTCTGACGCTTGAAATAAAAGTGAAAATCTTTATTTCAGCTAATAACATCTTCTGTGTGTGTTTTCATAAACCTCCAGTCGCTGGGCTGCGTGCTGTACTGCATGATGATGCTGGAGGGCCCTTATGATCTGATCTTTCAGAAGGGGGATAGTGTTGCTCTGGCTGTCCAGAATCCAGTGACCATCCCTTCAACTTGTAGGTCCGTATTCAAACTGCAACAAAACGATGAGCACTTACCACAAAGTTTTAAGTTTTGTAGCAGTTGTTAACCAAGATTTCTTTACACTTCTTGCATTTTTCATTCACTACTTCTGTCTTGTACTTTCCTCCACAACAAAGTTAAAACTTAAAATGTACCATCTTGCTTTTTTTGTGATCAAATTAAAGCATTACTTTTGTAAGTATATCTTGTCTTGTTGCTTATGAAGACTTCTTCCAGCAAAATAACAACAAATCATATTCTTGTTGTTTGTGATTCAAATCTAAACTATTAGCTCAACATTTGCATCTCTGGATGTGAATAAAACTTTGCTAATCTTTTGTCTGTCTGTTTTTGATTCAGTTACTCCAATGGTCTCCAGATGCTGCTGAGCTCCACAATGGTTTCGAATCCCCAGGAGCGACCCGGCATTGGCTGGGTCCTCGATCAGGTACAGGATCTGCAGAGCCGCAGTCCAAACACTCAGACCAACATGGTTTGATTCCTTCATGTTGCGCCATGGACACTTCACCACGTCAGTGTACCTTCGCTTAGTTCCAGGTTGAAATCTCACCTTTTATTTGTTCTTTTAAAGTGTAAAATGTTTCTGGGTTGTTTTTTATTGTGACAGTTGCTATCTAATTAATTGCTCAATCCTTTTAAAGCAAAATTAAAGAAATGCCTTAAATTGCTTCACACTCTGAAGTGCAATGCATTACCATGTCGTTGGTATTAGGATAATTTCACTTTATTTCTTTCTTAATAGTTGTTAAAGGGGATGAATAGTTCAGGTTTTTCTTTAAATGATCGGCATTTTATTTTAGCTCTTGAATAGATCTGGGAAAAAGGTGCTAGCTGGGTTTACCAGAAAGCAGACAAATCATTCATCATATTATATCTGGTTGACTTTATCTGTTCTGAATAAAATTAATCAAAACATACATTACGTATAAAGGTACATTTTGAGCAAATGGCTTGTGGATTTAGTTAGTTACACCTTAAAGGGTGCCACTCTGTCCTCCTTTTTCCAAAGCTAGTCTGGGACAAATAGCCAATGGTGTATATTTAGTACCTGCAGCTTCCTGACCTGCTTCAGTAAGCAATATATTGTAACATTTGGGCACAGTAATGCAGTGACTGCTTTGCCATTGAAGCTGAAATCAGCTGCCAGCTGATTGCACTAATAGACGGCCTAAATTTGTTTCCTTTCATACACATAAGGCACGGTTGGTGTAGAGACCCAACTTTGTGAAGTTTGAATGCCTAATATTTAGCTTGAAATATGTGAATTTTAACAAAGAAAATGATTTTATGTCTGTTAACGAGAAAAAAAAAAAATGAAGCAAGCGTTCGTTTTCTTGTTGGACCTAGTTATAGTTTTTATGAATATTGTCATTATTATAGTCAGACATTAATGAAATTGAAACTTTCCAGTGAATGAATGTTGCTTGAATTTAGCATGTTAGGTTACATTCTCCCTGAAAAAGGATTAATGATTATTTATTATTCCTCAGTTTCGGTCCAACATCTGTTTTTAAAATGTCAGCTGTTATTTTTAGACAACAGTTTCACCTTTTCTCTGTTTATAATCGCAATCTTTTAGCTCCAATTGGAGTCACCAGTGCAGAATGTGTCTACATGGTGCTGTGATTATTCATCTGTGCGTACTGACACTTTATTTACAATTCCAGATTCGGTGTCTTACATCACAAGTAGGTAAAAAAAATATGATTAGACAAAGGTTACATAATCAAGAAAACGGCTTTTTAGATTCAGTAATCCTATAGAAAAACATCTATTGACAGTATGTTAACGGGGGACGGATTATGCTACTGCAGGATAATGCTTTTCTTATCCTGTAATTTTTATGTTTATAATGGTGTTTTAATCAAATTTGTATTTTGCATTCCACAATTACTTGTGTTTAGTTTTGATTTCCTGACACGCTTGAGTGCGCGTGTGTGTTTCACACTTTACTTTTCTCAGGGTATGCTTACATAACAAGATCCACACTAGAGGATTACCAAGGTACCTGGAAAAACAAATGTTTTTGGCATTCATGATTAATTTATTGCTTTTGTGACTGTAACACAGTAATATTTTGACCATGAAGAGTCAATTTGGCTTTGTTATTGGACTTGTACAGTTGGAGTTTATTTGACTTTTTGGTGTAAAAACATTTTCTTTTGATGCAACGGTTGGTTTCAAGCAATGACTGTAAGGTCTTGTGTTTTTGCAAACTAAATCCTACTTTAATGCTGCTGGTAAGACAGTGCAACGATGTGAGTCAGTCGTTATTAAAGGTTATTTATCATTACTGGAAATTGGTAAAAACATCTCATATTTTCCGCACTGTAATGAGTGTATAAATGTTAAATATGTAGCATTCTATATTCTGTATACTTTTTAATAATTATGAAATAAAACTACTTCCTGTAATTTGCTCCGTTCTAAGCACTCCTTCCTCTGCTTATACTTTAATAAACACAAGCCAATGGACACCCCTGCTGTCAAGAAGTGGTGTTGCGGTGAAATACGGCGCGTAAAGGTGAGACGAGGAATGCCAGGAACCAAGGTCGGCAAGCAGAATGTCACACACAATAAGAGCATGATGGCTTCTGTCTCACTTGTTTTAATGTTTTGGCTGAAAACTAAATGGTAAAACAAATCTCAAAACTGAATTGTAGACTTAAATCAAATTTTTAAGCAATCGTTGATGTAGTTAGAATAGAAGCTGCAGTCAGACTTGGCAAAATTGAATCTTGATTAATGGGTGTAAAAATATGCTTGAGGCCTCATAGAAAACCTGAACATGCACAGGCAGAAAGTTCAAACTTCATGCAGAAAATATATATTTTGGCTATTTGAATAGAAATGACTGAGATGATATGTGTAGAGGAGATGAGCTGCATCGCTATGTCGATCTTGTTGAATACTCCTGTGTCATTTAAGTAGATCGCTCCTGAAATGTCAAATGTGTAAAGTAGAAGAATAACAAAGTGGACTCTAGTTACACAAATGCACTAAAATCTGTTGCTTTATGCAAAGATAGTTTTCAGAGTAATTGTTTCCTCCTCGTTGAGTGGCCATCCAGGCTATGTCTGTTCAGGTCATGAATGTTTCACTGTGAATAATGACGCTGTCTAACCAGCTTCAGCCAGCATCTATAGACCAGACAAGGCCGTTAATATGTATGACACATTTTCAGTAACAAGGCAATTCAAAGTGGTTTACCTGAGTAAAAGGAAAATCGAACAACAAATGAGCAAAAACATTACAGAAGCAACATAAGGGAAAGCAATGAGAGAACAGACTGTAGTTTTTTGTATTCCAGTTGTTATCAAAGACAACACTTAACAAATTAGTTTTTAAGCCTTGATTTAGAGGAACATGGAGTTTCAGCATTTTTGCAGTTTTCTGGAAGTGTCTTCCAGATTATTGGAGCATACACGCTGAATGCTGTTTCTCCATGTTTGGTTCTGATTCTGGGGATGCAGAGTAGAACTTGAACTAGAAGCCCTGAGTGGAAGATTAATACAACAGATCTTAAACGTATTTTGGTGCACTGCTGCAGTCAATGTGACTGAAGATAAACGCAATGATGAGTTTTCTAGATCTTGTTCGGACATTAGTCGTTTCATCCTGGAAATATTCGTCAGGTGATAGAAAACTGACTTTGTAACTATGCCTTTGTGTCTGTGAAGGCTCAGCTCTGAGTCCATCACCGCACACAGATATCCTCCCTGTTCAGTCGTTTCCATCTGTAATAATAGAAGCGGCGTACTGACATTTGATTGTTTCCTTTTAGATCAAAAATTCTCCACACATCTATTTGTTCTCGTATCTCCTCAGCAGGGAATGCAGAAATCGGTTTATTAGGGTTATCTGTTTAGTTTTCGTTTCATACAAAGTGAGCTACCCTAGATGTAACAAGAGTTTGTCTGATTCTAAAGCAAAGCCTCTGAAGTAAGTTTAAATATTGCTTTGTACTTCTAAATACCACCTTCATCTGGCAATAAGGCAGAATTTACCGTTCCTCTACCTCTGTGCCGGCCGCGTGCTTGGAAACAAATATTAAACTGTTCATGCAGGTGGATTTACAACAGATACATCCTCTCCAATAAGCAAGATATTACATTGTGCCTTTGCTTCAATTACATTTAATAAAAAAAATTTGCCTTTCCAGGTTCAGGCCTGCAAATGTGACTTATTGTAAATAAAGCACGATCTGCCTGATGTTTCTAATTTAGATGCCTTTTAGTATTCCAAATATCCCAAGAAGTCTTTATGCTTGAAATAATAAAATCTTCTTTGGTTTCTTCCAGAAACTCCCTGACAAAGCTTGGATTCCCTAAGGATCTAGGGAGTTCACACTCTAAATTGACAGTCATGGTCTTCTGAGGGGCAGAGTGAAGTCCTACAACACAACCAACCACAAGGTCAATTATTTTGAACCTAAGGATAACTGTAAGGACCTCTCCCATTCATTCATAGGGCAGTGCTGCTGGTTGCACCTTGTCTTTTTACTGGAAACCGCATGCATTTCATCTGCAGCCTCACCCAAGTCCTCTTGCACAAACTGGTCTCACAATATATAAACCATCTGCAGTCTTTATTGATTTGGCAATGAATCAATTAGTGAATTATTTAATTAGCGAAGCATTATGGGTCAGCGCAAACCTGCTCCTCGCCTGCAGTGCGTCTAAATCTTCTAAATCATTTTGCACGTTTGGAAGCCATGAGGACGTGTCTATAAAAAAATGGCCAAATAAGCCCGACTAAATACAGAGAATTATTTTATGATTCCGGTAAAACCTTGTAAAGTCATCTAGTGAGTTTCTGTTGTTACTTGCCAGGGAGATCTTATTTCTTTAAGGCTTTATGTGGCCAGAGTCAGAACTTTTGCTGTCACTTGAGTCCAAATTGGTCTTGGCTGCAGCCGAAAGAGTAAAATATGGACATTACGTCTGCCCCGTTGAGTGGATGAGTTATGACTTCTGCCTGTGATCAGGGCGTTGTTTCCGTCCAGGAGCTTTCTGCGCGCTCATTAATTCACGGGAATGTTTGGGTTAAAATGCATAATGAGTTCATTAAGGGGGATTGGCGTAATCAAGAAAGGTCTTGCCTTAATTACTGGCACCAGGCCAAACCTATCCGTTCTTGGAAAGGCCGGCCACCCACCCAGTCCACAGGACTCACTAATTTAATTAAGTGTACAAAACGCTACACCTAACTTCACCCTGGGGGGCAATTACGGCACTAGATATTGAAAGATCTCCATCGGGGGTATTTTTACTTACTGGCAGGAGATTGCCTGTGTCAGTTAGCTGATTGCATTGATTATATTGATTTGTAACAGCTTTTCGGGTAATTTCATCTACAAAGGTGAGAGCAACACGTTGGTCCAGGAATTTCTTTTATTTATTTACCTAGTCCTTCTTTATATAGACCCGGGACTCTTTTGCCAAGTGATTAGATGGAATGGAGCTCCACAATAAGTCTTTTAAAGTGGGAGTTGGGGGAGAGGAGGATCGATAGTTTTTATTTGCCACATAAGGTCAGTACAGGTAGTACAGGTTGGTTGTTGTAGATTCTTTTACAGGCTCTCCACCTGCCGCGTAGCTGCCTGACAGATGCGAAGAAGCAAGAAAATGGCTTGAAACAGGAAGCTGAAAAGAGGAGTTGCAGCATTAAAATAGATATAAGGCACCCAAACCACCAGGAAAGGCAAAATCTTGTTTTCCTACACTTTTGCCAATGCTTAAAATAACAACATATTGTGAGTCTTCAACTAGTTTAAAACATGAGTATTTATTTTTTACTGATTTTTAAAAACCTAATGTTTAAAAATAGTGAGTTTGACATTTTTGGCAATAGCCTAATATTGCAAGAGATGGGTTCTAACCTTGGAAAATACAAAATGCAAGGCAAGTAGTTTAAAATTAAAGAGATTGCAGCAACACAAAGCTTCACCTTATGTCTTTCTCTTTGTCACTCTGTCATATATGGCTGATTTGTATATTGCACAACTGATATTTGTCAAAGTCTACTGCCAGAGTTGTTGATGCTTGCACTTCCTCCAGAGTTTCCATGAATATGTTGGCTACTTTTCTTATTAGTCCTTTCATTAATGTTTCGAACAAATCTTTGAGGCCTTAACAGAACATCTTATTTTATTATTACATTTATATTGAAAGACTCCTCAGTACAGTTTGTTGCACCAGATTTTATTTAGCGGTATTAGAGTAAAGAAACTGAATACGAAAGGTTCACACATACATTTTGCATTGAGTTTCCACAACAATTGATACAATTAACTACTTCCTCAGAGGAACCTTGTGTATTGAACCTATTGATTGATTTGTCAGTTTTCAAATCGACATGTTCATAGAAGTTGTTCAAGCATGCGACATGTAGCATACTTTGGGTGAAAACCAAAGTATGGTGCAAATAAAATCAAGGGATTTGAATCACGTGTGGGACTCAGTCGATAAGCCCTGCCAACACTTTTTTTCTGATAAATGTAGTGAAATGTTCTTTTATGACGGTTTTACAAAACCACAGTAACTCCTTCCCTCTCTATTATTTGTTGTGTCTACAAAATAATAAAAATGAATTGATATTTAAGGACCCAAACCAGCTATATTGTTGCTAACAAAAAAAATCCCTCTTTTTTACAATGCCTATTCCTGAAGGTTATTACACATTTAATTTTATCTTCAGTACAAATTCATTATTAGTGTTAAAAAATGTTCTTATCATGTTTGGAATTAGGGTGATGTTTTTTTTTACACACTGTAACATGAACCTTGCATTCATCTGCACAGATGTAACAGTGAGTTCACAGGATTTCTTATAACCTCTTTACCACTCTTCTTATTGTGTGTGTGTGTTTGGGGGCTGCATGCGTGTGTGTGTGTGGTAACAACAGCATATATCTATTTTGAGTCCTGACAGTCATAGTTAAGTTGCTTTTTATTTATTGCACAATGGCTTCGTTCTCTTGTTAAATGTGTTCACATAACCTGACTTAGAAAATCTGGCCTCTGTGACACATTTATACCCAACACTTTAACACATCTTAATAAATAAACCATGTATTATAAAAATGGGTTACTTACACACTTTGCAAGAATTTCTGCTTGAGTGACCGTCTGTTTCCACGTATTCTTAGACTGAATTTTAATGGCGGTGCACATGCTGATCAGCAGAACATCTTATTCTTGGCACAACCATAGCAAGAGCTTAACCCAGGTAGTGGCCGTTTTGTCTTGGGGCCTGTATTTCTTTAATAATTTTTAAATAAGTGACAGGTTTGAAAAAACAAGTTAAATCTCAGTTTTGTATTTTTTTTGCGTCAACAACAAATTTAGAAGCAATGATGTTGACCTTTGACCTAACCCTCGAACCTGGCATTACACCTGCAGGCACCAAGTCGACTTCTTTATATTTTATTTCAGTGACTGTGTTACATCACCATGAACAGGGCTGGGACAGTTACCATGACATTTTAAGTTTTTTTTTGGTTGTATGGATGAAGACGCACCTAGAAATGATGCTGTAAGCTCGTTTTAAAAATGCACCATTAAAACCATTTGCCCAAAACATGTTGGTGTGAACAAGGTCTAAAAACCTTGAAGTTGGTGTGAACCTAACAATAAAGCCATGATAAAAAATAAACTTTTGTTGACAGGATAAGGCACTAGGACTGAGTGAACCATTGAGTAAATCCAGACCAGATCTTTTCACAAAAATGGGGAGTAAAAGGCAACTGAACTTTTTTTTTTCTTTTAAACTGAAACTCGTTTTTCCGAGCTGTGAGATTTCTTTTTTTAATTTGCACTTGTGCTCTTCTGTCTTCTGCTCATTTAAAAAAAAAAAAAAACCTCTGTTGCACATTATCTTTTGCCAATTAAAGAGAAGAACTGCTGCCCGGCAGATAATTTTTAATTACAGGCTTTTAACCTTTGTTAAGCTCAGCAAAGCAAAGTAGAAGCTAATAGTTTGATGAGCAGTTAATCGGCGCTGATTAAGAGGCTGAAACGACAAGATAATCCAGAGGTGGCCCGGTCTTTAAGGGTGACCAGAGGAGGGCAAATTAGTTGATTAAACAAGTTGCTGGCCATCCAGCGCTGAGCAGGCAGCAGAGAGATCCTTGCTGGAGTGATGGATGAGGGGCTGCGGGGGAAAGCCTTTATGTCCCCTCGCTGGTGGCGTTGTCACTGAATGAGTGAAGTGGCTTCATCAATTTGGAGCCATTATCATGTCAAAAGGCGAGGATGGTGCTTGGAGGAACAAGTTGGAGGAGGAGGAGGTGGGAGGGACAGAGCCCATCTGCATACTTCAAGTTTATTCATCTTCACCCACTCCCCTTGGGCCCCTCCTCCCGTGGCCCGGCCCGTTTACCGTAAGGCTGTTTAATTTTCCTGAAATAGGGCTGTGACAGCTGTGTCATGCTGATGAGAGGAGTGGCAGCCAGTCTCATCTCATCTATTTCTGCTCTGCTACAGCCGAACCTCCTCCTCTTCCTACCTCCTCCTTCTTCTTCTTGCTCCTCGCCATCCGAGATGTCAAAGCTTTTTCTTAAATAAACACAGCAGTCCCAGTCTGTTAAACTGGAGTGTGTTGAGGGAGGGAGGGAGGGAGAGGCTGAATTTGGGCGGTGAAACGCGGGACGAGGACAAGAAGTAATAACCAGGAGCTGTTTTTTATTTCACCTCCACTGATTGTTATAGGTCTCTTTATCATCTGACCTGGCTCAATTATGCCAATTGGATATCCCGGTGACACAGTGAGGTGGCGGGGACAGTAAAATGAAGCGAGAGGGGGGATGAAATTGTGTGTGTGGGTGTTGGAGAAGGTGGATTAAAGATGCTGCAGATGAGTGTAGAAAACAGCTTGTTGGTGGAATCTGCATTATTACTTTGCTGAAAGAAGGACAACAACTAAACATTTTTAGTGATGTCATTTCCACCTGTCAGTCACGGCCGGGTGCGATAAACGTAGAGCCATTATATAAATGAGATGTTGACGTGACCCTCGGTATGCATGCATGCAGACGCAGTTTTTATGTAAATAGAAGACAAATCTGGTGAATAACTTGACCTCCGTGTGTCAGCAGCAGCAGCACCAGAAGACCAGCAACATCAGGAAAGATTTGTCAAAATCAGGTGCATTCAAATTTATTATTATCATATTTAGTGACTGAAGTTGCTCTGTGATCAAGTAACCCCAAAGAATTGTGGATGAATGTAGTTGAAACAAGATATGTACACGCAGAAAAATGCACAGCTTTTTTATTCACACCGTCAGACGCTCCTGTTGTAGATCAGTCAAAATTACCGAGATACTTTTTTATTCACCAAATGCCAGAACGATGAGAAGTCATGCACTAAATAGTAGTACGGCTGTAGACAAGTTGGGAAAACACAAATTATGTCCTCATGGTTTTTAAGCTAGTGACTAGTTAATTTAGGCTTGGTCAACTTTTGAGTTAAATGAACCTTTGTTGAACTCTAAGGCAACAGCTCAAACACGCTGCTTCCTTTGTGTGGCATCAAGGGAAATTAAAAGAAATCAGCTAAGATATCAGGGAGCAAATTGTTGAGCCCCAAAATTATTAATATCGTTGAAATGTCCCATCAACCTGTTTAGGAAGAAAACAGGTTTTGTGCCATATAATCTGGTGAAAGATGTGTGTATTAACACCAAACAGAGGCAAAAATACTTAAGTTTGTCAATTGACAACCAGAAGCTACAGTATGTACTTCAAATGAAATTTATACTCAATAGTCAGGAAATGCATGAAGACATTTAAAAGAAAAAAAAATGTAAAATAAAAACACTGGTAATCCTAGCTGTATGGTAAGAAGGAAACATTTTCTCAGATTTATTATCAGACACTGAGGAGAAAAAAAACATATATTTTTATCAGAGTGCTCAAATATCCTTAGGTAACTTTAAGTGTCTGAGAGCTGCTGTACAGATATGTAGCTGTTTTTTATCAACATCACCAAAACCTTCTCTTCTTGGCTGCTTTAAGTAACAAAAAAACTGTTATTGAAAAGTTCAATTTGGTAAATTAAATTATGTATGTAAATTAGGATTTTATTGGAATTTTACTGATTGATTATTAACTGGTTGTTTCATTGTTGCTATTTGACTGGTTTTGTTCAAGAATCTGTTTCTGTAGAAAAAAGGACTATTTTTAATTAGTTTTCTCAAAAAAAGCTACAATTTACCTTACTGGGTATGTTAGCTTTAAAATTAAAATCTGTTTGAATATTGTTAGATTTAATATTGTAATTCCAAAATGTGTCAAAAACTTAACCCTTACCCCTGCTGTAATGTGTGTCATATAATCTGGTTTACATATTATTCTGCAGCATAAGTAAACCCAATGGTTTACTTATGTGGTACAATGTGAACCAATTCATTTTAAAAAGCAAAGATGTTTGTTCGTAAATATAATTAGCTCAGTATACATTTTCAGTTTGACAGTTTTTCAAAGGCACACGTTTTTTTGCCAACCCAACATGTTTTCTTCTTATTTGGTATCTGGCTGAAGAGAAATTAACTTACAATCCCACAGCGACAAATTTCCTCCTCGGGTTGCATGTAGTTGGAAGGACTATTTCTCCCAACAAATAAAATACATTTAAATGTTCAAAATTAAACACCTTTCAGTTTAAAAGTTATACAATGTTTAAATGTTATATACATTTTTTTCCAAACCAAATTTAATCGGTTCCTGAACACTAACTGAGAATTCAATTCATCTCTAACTCAAGTTTGCCTGCAAATTACGTCCTGTAAAAAAATTAAACTGTCAAAATATCAAGTTACGCTTTTACGCTTGTGTTGATATATTCTATTTTCAGATTAGAAATATTTCATGCTGCATATTGAGTCAATGCCATTGTCGATTTTCTTTAGTTAAAGCTGGAGGCAGTTTTGTAATTAATGCGCCTTCCCATGCGATCTCCGATCCAGGTACTGGCACGCTCATATAGCCGTGAGTACATGTGTAACTTTCCCAAACAAGCGGCCCGGGGAACGCCTACCTCCATGTGAACGGTGCCAGTTCTTTTGATGCTGTCATCCGGACAGATGGGCCCTCTCTTAACCTGCTTTTGAACCCTGCGTGCCGCACGAAAGCCAGAAACCGGCGCAAACACCTTTTCACATTAGTGTCATTTTTATTTGCCGTTGTCACTTTAGAAAGCAGAGGAGGGATACGTTTGTTTTGAGTCAGCAATACGATCATATGTGACAATAATAATAATAATAATAAATAAATTTTATAAAACGGGACGGATTAGAATAGGTCAACAACACTGTAGCGACAGACAGAAAGGACAAAAGCATCATCATCATCATCATCATCATCATTTGTTGATTACCTGAGCAGGCCTGGGAAAAGCAAACATTGTTATTACAGATGAACACAGTGCAGAAAGAAACCTTAAACAGTTACTGTGTTTAATTATGATAAGAACAACTGCTGTTCTTTGGGTTTTGAACTCCTCAGCTTGTTACCTTGCGACCACCGTTGCTACTATAAATATATAAGGATGTTCCCATTAAATGTTCTTGCAGTTGAGATGACTTTATGTATAAATATGCTTTTGCATGCATCGTTGCGCTGCAATAAGTTCCAAGGACAATCCTTCATATAAAACTGGTCATTTAATTGAAATGTATTATTTATTATCCATGTCAGTGACACTGAGTGTCAGCTCTGATTAGACCTGAACTGTCTCCGCGTGTCTCTGCAGTTTTGGGGAGCCGAGGTGGGAGATGAGAGCAGCGAAGAGGGGGAGAGGGGGGAACAGAGGTCGGAAGGTCAGTTGTTTCCCCCTGCCAGGGGAGGGGAGATCGTCTGTGTTGGTATGGGCGGGTAGACGGTGGGGGATTTAATTAGAGCAAGTGCCTGCATCCCCCCTCCAGTGTCCTGTTCCGAATTACTACTTGCTGCCAAGGGTTAACCAGTCTGATAAATGGGATCAGCTACACAATACCAATACACACACCCACACACACACTTCTTCCTGGAGGAAAGGAATGAGGCCTGAATAATTCTAATAAACTATCTGTACCAAAACAATATGAGGCCAACATTTTTTAATGGATTCATGCACCAAACACCAAGACATATTCTAAAACCCTAACCAGGCAGCACGGCCATTTCTGCTCCCATGATGTCGCATCCCTTATTTGTGAGTTTAACGTGCGATGCACAAGTGTTGAGTTGAATTTTGCTTAGAAGAGCTCCAGAAGACGTTTACTTGGAGGTGAAACAAGCATTTTTTTTTCCAAGATGTTTTTTTCTGTGCACATTGAAAAGCAATAGGTTGATAAGATTTGGAAAGATGCAGAATTTTGGAAACAAACTATAACCAAGGACACAAAAATAGACTCTTTGAATATCCATATTTCTTGAAAAATTCTTAGCAGTCATACTTCAAAATTATGAAAAGCCTTTTAGGAAGATGTTTAGGCTTTCTGAGTCGACATGCATTTAGTGATTAATAAAAAAAAGTGGGGATGATTGTACATTAGCGACGTTAATCAAAGTTCCTGTTTGGATAAATAAAATGTTAAAGGTTTAGGAAACAAAGATGCAAATTTGATCCCCTTTCTTTATTTCGAATACTCCTAAAATACACCCATGGTAAAGAAAAGAAAGTGAAAGTTTTTCATTTCTTGTTTTTGGCGTATTACTCGGATCTGTAAAAAAAAAAAAGAAAGTTTTCTGTCTAAGGAAACCCAGCAGCTTGCATCGAGCATTCACTCCTCCTTGACGAGCATGTGGCGACAGTGGAGAATAGTGCAAATTGAAGAATAAAAGATCAAACTTGGAGAGTGAGGAAACACGGTCTGCAGCCTAAGTCTACAGAATAACAGAATAACTCCAGTTATCTCAGAGTTACCTAACCCCTTTGAAACAGGCAGTGTGAGGGAGAGCGGATACTTATGCCTCACACACATTAAACAGTGTCAATAGGCGACATCAGTAAAAATGGAGAGGAAATAAGACGTTTCATGTTTTCAACACCTTCATAAACTGCTGTAAATCAGACTCTGATTTGCTAAAAAGACGTATCTGAATATTTAATTTGAGTAGAACTGTTATAGCTTTCGGAAATGTTCACATATCTTAATAATATGTCATATTTCTGTTATAAGGCTGCAAATGCTGCATAAGGGTTTGGGGCAGAATTACATAAATTCAAAATCTCACTTAATTGCACATGAGGCTAATCTTTTAAGCAAATTAACTTCTTTGTATTATTGCTAGTTGTGCCACCTCCACGGAGTAATCATTGTTAGGAGGTCGTCAATAGTCCAAACACTGGAATGAACCCTTCAGTCAGTATTTCATCAATAAGTAGTAATGGAGCCCAGTTGAGATTTGTCGATAGATGAAATTAGGTCAGATGTAAATCACAGCATTGTGGCCATTTTTTTTTTTTTTTAATGACGCTGAATTGATGAAAACATTTGGAGAGGTTTGACAAAGTCTGAGCCATGTAAGTCCTTTAAATGACATGGTAAAGAAGCGACAAAATAATTCTTCCACCTTGAACAAATATTAATAATTTATCCCTGTCATAGTACAGTTTAAATGCAAATTGGAAATTGCATAGATAGAATCAAAAAAAATCTTCACACAAGTGCAAATCAGTAGTGAGTATCTTGATTTGTTTAGTTTTGAGTGTTTCATGTTTTGTACCTTTTCTGTGTTTCTGATGTTTGTTGTGTTTACTGGCTAAAAGGGTCAAAAGAGCAGCAATTGCCTCTTCGAGTGTCCTGATTGGTTTCTATAGGCTGCTGCTCCGAATAAACAACACATTGTCTGCTTAATTCATCATTGTTTTAACCTGTCACAAAAAATAAAACTTATTCTGGAAGCTATCAAATAAGCTGACAAATTAAACGCTCTCAACTTTTAATAATATTCTTCAAAACCATAAAAACAAAAGGTTTCCCCTCAGATATTTTTGAGGCAGCTTTCATCTGTGATCCGAAATGAATATTTACAAATGCAACTTTAATTGCTCAAGCTTTTAAAACAATTTTTCAATGCTTTTTACAAACAAAATACATTTATCTTTTTTTTATTTGGAGCCTTTTGTGAAGTTACCAAAGCGTAATATAAGATAGTTTTAATTTAGTTCGCCACCACATGAATATATTGGCCTTTTTTAGAACCAAATTTTCCAAACATGTCCTAAATTTATTTTCACTTATTACTTTCATACCTTGTTTTTGTAAAGTACTTAGTACACCAACCATATTTACACATGTACAGCCTATTGTCTGTCTAAATATTCACAGTAGATTAGTACTGTTTGTGATTCCCTGTTTGCGTTCGGGCGCACTGACGTGTTGAGTTTTGGGAAACGTACCAGATGTGTCGAGCTGCAGAATGACTCAACGTGAACCCTCCCTGAGGAATTAGCTGCTCAATAACCCACACAGTCGGTTATTGAGCAGGGATGACGCTGCAAGTGAGACATTTGTCTTCAGTCACGCTGTGTCCAAAACTAGAGACTTCAACTAGCGGATTTATGATGTCTTGTTCTGCAGTGTACAGTACGCTTACAGTGGCAGGCCATCAGTCGTATTGGAGAAGTAGTTCAGTTTGGACCAAAGTGGCGACAGATCTGCTCAAAAGTTTTTCATGCAAATATTATTTCTCAAAGTCAGAATAGTCATTCATTTAACCGGAATCCATTGAAATCTTGGTATTTTATTCTGTGATTGTCCTTTTCTTCTCTCTAACCTTTGATTGCCAGACAGATTGAACCATGGGATATTTATTTCTCGTGAGTGTGGAAGGCAGCAGGTGATTTTTGCAGCATGCCAGAAGGCTAGCTTTGACCGGCGTGTGCACAACGTGCCGATTATTTGCTGATTTAAACGTGATTTCTGACAAAGAGGTTTGGCTCTCGGCTGGAGGGAAAGAGGCTGGATTTATAACACGCTGCAGAGTTGAAGCTAAGTTTATCTGTAAAGAGGAGAGAACTATAAACACCCAACTGACGGAAATCTTCAAAGCTCTTGATGACTCTGAATATACTCATAAGTGGCCAGATAATGTGTGATGAAGAGGAACGGCGAGATAGGAGGGTGAAAGTAATGATGCCTTGTTGTGGCTGATAAAGCGTATTTATCTCCTATCTCTTGTATCTATGCACAATGGGGCACTTGTATGACTGACTATAAAACTCCGGGCTGTTAAATAGAAGGACCCATTAAATGATAATAAAAGTCACACTGGGCTGGATACTGTTGAAAAGGAGCTTTTGTTTCCACCGTTGGACCTCTAAAAGTGAAACCAGTGATCTGGGAAGCGGACTGAGAAGTTGAAAAGTTTCCCTAAATTGGACGAGGGCAGATGTATTTGTTCTGAATCTATCATGGTGTCTCAGTTGTGAAAACTTTATTACGTTGTCATTAATAAGCTCAGATCTAACAAGAAGGATCTAACAGAGTTGTTGAGATAAGATAAGTGAAAACAGCAATGTTGTTTTTATGTATCCTTGTCTTTTTTAGGGTGGGGGGTTAGGTTTAACTTAACTTAAAATTAGGCCATAGGATACTTACTTACACTTATTTATCAACCCAGAACAGGGATTAAAACTTACAATCCAGAACAATTACCTCAGCAACTACTTTTTAGACTCCTATTCTCCCAACCCAGAAAAGGAATCAGACCAGAGGATACTTACTTATACTTATCTACCAACCCTGAATAGTAACTGAGTATTCAAATACTCCTTAATAGGAGTATTTAGTTTATTTACTTTGGATCAACATTATTAGCTTTTTCTTCTTTCGCCCTGTTATTTTGTTTGTATTTCCTTTTAATTCCTGTAAAGCACTTTGTATTGCCTTGTTGCTGAAAATGTGCTATATAAATAAAATTACCTTTACCTTTACTTTTAAAAGCCAGGAAAGGTACAAGTATAACAGAAAGTTCCCATGATTTAAACATTAAAAAACAAATGCCACTACCCTCACAAAGTAGTCCAAATCATAATCCCTCCACTCTCTAATTTAAACGAGTTTGTGTTTGTGTTATATTCTTCCATTAAAGTTAACGTTGCACATGTTACCTGAGGCTAATGTGCTTTCAGGTGACTAATAAACTTTTCTGAAAAACCTCTGACCTGCTCCAAGCAACACAACATTGTCCAAACAGCAGAGCTCAAATCAATGTTTTCAGCAGTATAGCAGCAACACAGAGCTGCTACAAATTCTCTTAAAGGGACAGTTTGTTGTTTTGGTAGTCGAGTTCTGCCGCGACACTTTGAGTAGTTAACTTAGCTAAAGTAAATGAATTTGCCAGCATCTTCACTGTGTGTCAACAGATTAACGACCAGTCGTATTGGCCAAAAGAATTTGAGTCGTAGTTCATTCAAATGTTACTTGATAAACCTTTAAACTGTTTTATTTAATTTTGAACATAGAAATGCTAAACACCACTGTTTGTATTTGGAGTTGTTCTAATTTTGATCTTCAGGTTCCTTTTTCCTACCAGCTAATATCTTTCTAACTGAGACTTCTGAAACATTAAAACTGTTTAACCCTTTTTGGGAGTTTTTAAAAGAAACATAACAATCTGGTAGTCCATGTTTTCACTTATATATCAAGCACTTATTTTCCCAAACTTAAACTCACTGTTTATGACACCCATAATGTTTTAGCCCCACAGAGAAGAGTGTCGGTGATTTTAAAATGCTGTCACTCTCTTAATATGTATAACCTAGGAGAAACAGTCCGGGTGTAATTTGATTGGTTTAAGTTATTTTCCAATGGCATAATTCGCTTTGACATAAAACTCTTAACAAAATGTAGCCAGCCAATTTATTAGCTTAAAAGCCAATCTCTGTTTGATAAAGGGTAAAACAATCACACACTTACAGAAGGAAAGATGATTACTGCTTATAAACTCTCAACAAAACCCCCCACTTAAAAAGCCTGAGCATTCAATTTAATTCCTATCAGTGCAGAATCAGTGTACAGAGTTACTGATTCTTTCTGTTCTGTTTTGTTTCCTGGGTCGTCTCGGCTTCCTCTTCTTCATCGTAAGACAGCACGAGGTCCTGATGAGCCAACACTCGAAGGAGCTCAAACTTTGTTTTTACGATGACTGGAACAGAACTGAATCATCTATAGAATTTCTAGAATCAGAACAATAAAAAGGTGAAGCTTCTGGCTTTAGACGATTTTTTCTATGAAATTTTGTGCATAAAAAAAACAGTCAAGCAGCCGAATTGTCTAAAGTTTTGTTGCCTTGTGGACTTGCACTATAGCTGTGATGCACAGCAAAGAGGATTTGCACAGTCTAGATTATATACATGTACTTATTTATTTATTAGTAAGTAAAGCCTTTCATTTCAGCCACTTGAGGGAAGAACTTTCTTGTCTGCAATAAGCCTTCGCATTTATGAATCAACTGTCTTGTTTCTAGACAAATTTGGCTTTTATGGTGTAGCATCTGTAAGCATCTCCGTTTTTATTGCTTTATTTGGTCGGGTCGCCCGGGCAACCGTGAAAGTAAACATCCAACTACGCGGAAAATAATCAGCTCAAGAACGGTTTCCAGGCCGAGTAAACAGCTTCATTATCTCTGATGGAAGTGCTTATTCACACCTGATGGGGATGGGAGGAGTGAGGTGGGGGTGAGGGGAGGGGAATCAGAAAGGGCCGAAGTAGCAAAGTCAGACAGAAAGAGATTCATGTCCAGTGGGCTAAATGTCATATGGCAAAGCTCAATATTGGTTAATAAATGATGGGGACAAGGTACAGAGCCTGAAAAGAGAAGTAAAACTCTAATAAATTACCTTTATCTCCATAATGAGACAACACTAATTTTGGTCTCAAGGTCTGGCAGAAGCAAGCTGATTTATCACATGCATTAGACATTGTGGGAATTAGTCTAATTACCACTGGGAGGGAGAGCTGATTTTCACTTCACAGAAAGCTCATTGTACACCCGGATCATTTATCACAGCCTCGGCCACCGTGCCGCTCTCAAGGCCTGGTGGGAAAGGTGGTGCCCATCCACAATCTCCCTGAAAGCCTCGTGTGTGTCACAAGACGACACAGGAACACGCTCACACGCACGCGCACGCACACCCACCACACACACAAACACACACCATCAATGCTGACTGAATCGTGGCAAATCGTCACACCTGGAGAGTACCAGTGACTGAGAATCAAATCATCTGGAGAAGCATCAAAGGTTTTCAACAGGACAAACTGCAGCAGCTCCAGAAATGTGCTCCCTAATCACTCGACAGCAGTGTGAAAAATCTTATCAGCATGTTAAGGAAATCAGCGGGAGTCTGTGACCTGAAGACTGAATATTGCACCGGGGCATACAAAGAGCACAAGAGCATACCTGGATTAGTTTAAGGACAGGGCAAGCCGTCTCAGAGCTGTGGTAATGATTGAAAAATATGCCTGTAATTGCTGATAAGCTCTTTAATGTTTCAGTAAACTCCTGTTGGCCGCTAAGTTTACTGACGCATAACTCGTCGATAAACTCTGGCTTTGTAGTCGACGGCCGGCGGCCTCTTTGAATCAATTGTCCTCTCACGGTGAGAAGGGTGTGAGCGCTGAATTTTCAGAGCGCTGAAAAAAGTTCAAGAGGGCACGAGCATGTAATGGCTTGTGATAGAGGATGGAAGAAGGTGGGAAGGGGAAAAAAAAAGAAGTTCAGATCAAAGTAAAAATAAAAACGAACTAACCAGCAATAGTGAGCTAATTTATATAATGACCTATAGGGGCTAATATTTCATTCTTTGCTCCAAATTCACCTGTAAACATAATCAAAGGTAAATCAAACTGGCTCCTTTGAATGCTTCCACCAAATCATCCTGGAAAACCAGATATTGAACTGACTGCCACAAGACTGAAAACTCTCACTTTACAACTCTCACTCAAGTTTAAAGTTATTACTGATGGAGCAACACTGAATAGCACAAAGTGCCTGTACTTTAACTCTCCATCAACAAAGTAACCTAATGGCAGAAACCCAATTTCTCAACTTAAGTTCTTAGTCTTAGTGTTAGTTTCTGGGACAGCATGTGAGAAACAGCCGTTTGGCTAATTCTGGCACATTTACTGAAATATTACGTAAAGTGCGTTTTCCCTGCCAAATAAATGGATGAAAGTTCTTATATTACCACCCATTTATTGCAAATGAGTGTAGTCCCTTAACTGTGTGGGTGTTTTGTTGGGCGAAAATCTCTGGACAATAATTGCGAAATGAAGCCAAGAAATGAGAAACGGTAAGAACAGCGTTTGTCACGTTTTACTTGTGCTGAGATTCTGACCATTTATGGAAACTGTTACATTCAGGACACGCTTTCAGCATTGCAACCTAGTGTGTTCACACACACTAAATCTAAACATCTTGCGATAATTATAATAAAGCTATGACGATAAAGAGTCTGTGAAAGGAGCAAAAACCCTCTGAATGGTAAGTGTGCAAGTCTTATAAGGTTATATCAATTATTCATGTTCCACCCTTTTTTGGGACAAACTGAAAGAGGAAAAAAAATAAATTTCTTTCCTACCATCATATTTACGAACCAGTATTAAAGACTCTAAATGGAATATCTGTTTTGGTCATAGGGAGCTGATAGGAACAGTGCAGGTGGAGCAGGACATGGAGGAGCAAAAATGATTACATTTAACAACAAACATGTCAAACTGATCCAAACATGTTCAGATTGTGAAAATGATTTGTGGTTTAGAACACAGCTTTTCATCTTTTATTTTACACAAGTATGCAGAGCAGATGCCTGCATGATTCACCCAGAAAGGCCCCTTACATGTTATGAAAGACTGCATGTGTAACTCAGTCATTGCCAATCTATGCTTAAGGTCAGCTGTCCTTGCACGGCACACAATGAAGCAATTCTGTCATATTTTTTTTTCGAACATATGTTTAAGTCATGCAAAATTGATTAAATGTGCAAAATAAATTAGAGATGAGAACATTTGTTGAAGCAGGCTGCAGACATTTGCGACACAAGTGAAGGAGCTTCAGTCAGTGATGTTTGATGAGAATTTGTCAGTGATGCGCCATGAAGAAACATTTCTGAAGAGATTTAAGGCACCCATCACCTCCTGTCATTTCCCCCAGCAACCACTGAATGAGACTCATCTTTAGCTGACGCCCTTTGACTTTTTCAGTCTTAAAATGGCATTAGTCCACATTAAGCGGGAGGCCAATTAACTTAAGGCCCCCTCTGCCAAGTCATTACGGTTTTATACGATTTGTGTGCAATTCCTGATCGTAAACTTTAATGGAAATGGTATGCCCTTAGCATGAGACGAGACGGAGGAGTTCGCATTAAAAACCCAAATGATGGACAGATTGTTTTTCTGAGCAGCTCGAAGGCTGTTTGACTGCATCCTCCTGATGCTGAGGAGGATTTCCGCAGCATCTTTTCTTTGTGCCGAGTTGCTCCAACCTCGGGAGAGTCCTGCTGAACATATAAGTGCCCAATCTTCTAATGTAACCCCCGCGCTTCAATACAGTTGAAGGTGTTTGCAGGCGGGACAAGGGTTGAACATTACCTCACTCTGAATGCTTTCTGGGGGGGGAGAAACGAGCGAGTAATTAGCTGATTAGAGGCCCGTCGGAGCAGCTCCGCTTCCAGCCAATCCCGGCTCACTCCGGCCCCTTGAGGTGGAGAGGAGCGGCTGGCGGAGAGCCGCATACCTTTGTAGTTTTAATGGTGCAGAGCGATATGTATGAGGTGCGCTTAAGAAGAAAGGATGACTGGATGCAAGCGCCATAAAACCGCCTTGAAATTGTGATAACTCGTTAATGAATGTTGTTCCCCCCCCCTGCTCGCTCTCAGACTAATTTTATGAAAACGTCTCACTGAAGAGGCTTCACTGTCTGCGTGCTGACGCACGGCACAGGTGCGCACCTCCTCAGCTTGTTTTCGTCAAAAAAGGCTTCAAAGTTTCATCACTCCTTTAGGACGATATGGAAAAGTCCCAAAACTTCAGAATCGACGCCCTCCTCGCCGATGAGACTAACCGTGGCGGTCGAAACGTTTCCCCGGGCCTGAGCAGCGACAGCCCCGGGGGCAGCCCCGTCTCCTGCCACCGCGCCGACACCCCATCCCCGCGGGGCGCTCACCTTCAGACGGGAATAATCCCCAAACCGAGCGTCCTAAGTTTCCCGCACCCAGGCCTGGCTTCTCTGACGCCGGGCGCCATTCCCGGTATGTACCCGGCACCGATGTATCCACTGAGCGCTCTGGGAGGGCAGCACCCAGCTTTCGCATACACCGGCTTCACGCAGCTGACACAGGGCTACCCGGAGCACCTGAAGGCGGCTGCCATGGCCGGACCACTGCCCCTGGAACACTGGATCCGAGCCGGGATCATGATGCCGCGGATGCCGGATTACACCTGTAAGTATGAGCAAATGAGATTAGTTCCACCCAAAGCGTGAATTTTAAAATATGGGAGAAAAGAAAACAAACAAAAAAGTTCCAAGAAAAACAAAATAGGGTATATCGCTTATAATGTTTCTGAGACATAGGGATAGATTATTATTATTATTATTATTATTATTATTATTATTATTATTATTATTATTATTATTATTATTATTATTATTATTATTATTATTATTATTTGCAAAGCATTTTGATAGTTGGGATGTTTTTTCGTTTGGTTTCTTTTTTTTCTTTCTTTCCATCTTTTCAAAGCTGCACAATCTACACTTGAAATAAAATAACCTTTTCTTCTGAATCAATAAATGTTATTTTTAACCTTTTATTTTTCTTACTGTTTCTTCATCATTAAAAAAAAAAATCTTTTACTTTTTTTAAATCTATTTTTAAAGAATAATATTTGTATAGCACTTCCTCCAGAGTTTGAAGTTGTAGTGCTCCATCTCTGCAAGCCTCAAGTCTCTCGCAGTACAGTGCGCCTCCATTTTTTTTTTATTGCTTATCCTTGTGTCATATTTTTAATTTTGTCTCATTTATTTCTCTATAAACGCCAACAAGATGAAAATTGTCTTTGTGTGACGAAGTAACTATAAACAAACACCTAAAACGCACTGTAGTTCATCAATAAAACCCCAAAAGCCTTCATTGGATTTTCATTAAGTTAATGGCATGCCTGCGTTTTTATGGCCCGCGCCTGCTGCGTCCCCCCGTCAACAATAAACTGCAGTGAAGCTATTATAGTTAATGATGGCCACAGAGTGCTGGCATATGTGTCCCTGTTCCCACCCACAGCATCACAGTGAACTTCCAATGTCCTTGGTGTCTTATAATTAAGAGAGGTGTCTGTGTTTGTCCCAAATATTTTGATATGGAAAAAAACATGTAAATGAACCTAAATTTGCTTTGCAACCAACTTCAAATACGTCTTATACCAAAGTTGTTTGCTGCTCTCGGGACAAATAGCAAGAAATTGGTAGCAAGTTGAAATATATGATTGACAACTGATGCTCTTCCTCTTCCAGCAGGCCCTCAGTCCGGCCTGTTGGGGAAATGTCGCAGGCCTCGTACGGCCTTCACCAGTCAGCAGCTCCTGGAGCTGGAAAACCAGTTCAAACTAAACAAGTACTTGTCCAGACCCAAGCGCTTTGAGGTGGCCACGTCCCTGATGCTGACCGAGACGCAGGTAAGACGGCATCATCGATCAGGAGGCTTGGCTTCTGAGCTCCTCGTGTCTCGGGGTGAAAGTCTTCAAACGCAAACACGTTAAAAGGTTCTCGTTCCAGACTGCTGCATGCTATTGCCTTTAACGTTGACACATGGATTTTTGTGGCTAAATATCAGGACTTTCCTGCAATTTCTAACGGCTTGTTTTGGCCTGTCACAGCCACGCGGACCTTTGAACAGAGTAACTGTAAAACCAAATGAATTTACAGCTTTAAAAACAAAATCTATATATTGTTTTTACCATAAAAGCTTTGATTAAAATATTGCATGGACTTGAAAACGACCAGTACTTCACACAAACATGAAACTTTATACACGATTTTAACAAGGACTAGATTGTTCATAAATCTAGTCAGTGATGTCAATGATCTCCAACTCTAGAACTATTCTGCTTCATTTCTTTGCGTAAGCTTAACATGCATTTTGTGTTACATTTTACCAGTGGCAGGGTTAAATGAAAGACGGGACTTTTCTCCAAAGGCAATTTGCGCCAACTGAAAAAAAAAAAAGAAAGAAAGAAAGAATGAAATTACATCAGATAACTTCTGCTCTTGACACCACTTTGTTAAAAATGTAAATTCTGTTGCGACACCTCCAGGTGCTGCAACCATCTTCTGATGTCTAAGTTTATTTCTCATTTTGTATTCATTTCTTTATCTTTGTATATTACATATATACACATAACCTGCATCTTAACTCGAGTCGAGCAAATCTCAATCTCATTGTAATCTGTTGATGACAATGACAAATAAATCTTATCTTATCTTATCTTATCTTATCTTATCTTATCTTATCTTATCTTATCTTATCAAATTTAGCTCCCAGCAATTTCTTTACAAATTCAATTGTTTGAAGAGCAACTGTTGTCATACAGATCTTATTTTTCAGATGTATTAAAAATATATCTACCACGTTCCATTTCCCCCGGCAGGTCAAGATTTGGTTTCAGAACCGGAGGATGAAGTGGAAGCGCAGCAGGAAAGCCAAGGAGCAGGCATCCGCCTCCAGCAAGGCGGAGGGGGAGCAGCTCAGAAGTGGAGGAAAAATAGCCAGCGCCAAAACAGACGAGGCCAGACGGGGTTTAAATGTGGACCACAGACGGGCAGATTATGGGTTGGAGGACAGAGAGGACGGTGAGGAAGACGATGAGGTAGACGAAGAGGAAGAAGAAGAGGACGAGGAGGAGGAGGACGGAAGCCAGCATGGGTATCGCATCACTGTGAGCAACAAAGTTGAAATATCACGGTCCACAGACTTCTTGCAGCACAGCAACAAGCTCGGGTACGATCCCCTCAGCCCGTTCTCTGATGATGAGCTGGAGGGGGTTCAGGTAGGAGGAGGAGGAGGAGGAGGAGGAGGAGGAGACCGGAAGATTGGGGCAGGACTGTGAGGAGACCCCAGGAAGACCCTGAATGTTACAGAGATTTTACCAGGAAAACTGCTCAAAAAGCAGCTGTTTGTGTTTACTCTAAAAGACAGCTTCCAAATCTGAAAATGTGTCTGTTTTCATTTCCATCAAAAAAGTTTTTTGTTTGTTTGTTTGTTTTTTTAAGAAAAAAACCCCACTAATAATTAACACAGCACATTCTGGACAAATTAGTATCTGAATAAAATCACTTTATGTACTGTAAACCTTGTAGCATGTAAAAAAATGAGATTTATCATCCTGCAGATCTGTCACTTATTATTTGTCAACATCCTGTTTGTTCCACCTGCTGACAGCTGGCGCTCAACCCTGCACACACACTTTCTGTAAATGAAGGATGTAAAGACAGTCTGAGGACAAACAGCTTGTGCTCCGTTCAAGAGTCACGAAGACTAAACAGGTTGCATGGTACTCATCACGTGTTGCATTGTTTTAATGTAAATATCACCGTTTGTCTGTCATTTCTAACGTTGATGAATCCGTTCCTGTCACTGACATGCAAGCGAATGAGTTTAATTTATTTGAATGATTGCAAAGATTAATTAGAGTCGTATTTATGTCAAACTTGTCTGTGGTACAACTGTGAAATAAAAAAGCGAACGCAACACAAGACTGGAAATTATTCAACAGTTTTCACACTCTCGTTCATTTTTCATTGGTAAACAAATTTTTTTTAAAAAAAACCTGATTGTTTGCAACAACAAAATAGTAAAGAATAATACAATACCCACTGGTATGCACTTTTTAGCCAAACACATCCCAAATCATTTTATGTTTAACCTACAAGTAGGGTGGAACAATTTGGAAAGTCTTGAAATAAAGTAAGCATCTGGTAAGCTTTTCATTAAAGCCAAACTGAATTCAAACCTTACATTTCCCAGTTCACAATATATAAAATGAATTAATTTGTGTGGATAAAACTCACCTGGCGAAATTCTGTAGTTGTCAGTAATAGAAATACCATGTTTGTTTCTGTGCAGACTGTGCCTGTTTACACTCCTGCTGGTTGCTTTCTGCAGTTGTGTAACGCACATCAAAATTTTCACGTCAGCTGCAATTTACCACCGAGGCTCCCAGATATTAATTACTTGGTGGTGTTTACTGATAGCCAAATAATTAAGCTAATGAAGGGAAGTAAAGCCATCAAAAGCCTGATGGTGAGCGGTCACACAAGGCCATTTTTTAACAGCAGCAGCACATTTAGTGAGCTGAACTGGCTCAGACTTTTATTGGGCACCAGTGTGATTAAGGAGCAGATTGGTGTACAGCTGATGAGGTGTGTTTTCACCCCATGTTAGACCACAACCACGTGTGAGATCACATGATTTCACAGAAGATCTTGGCTCTTTTTAGCACAGAATAAGTTTCTTTAAAAACTGGAATTGTGGTTTGTTTCCTTGTCCTGTTTTTTCAGTCTCATTGGCAGCCCGGAATCAATCACAGTTGTGAATGGAGAATAAAGGATTAAACTATCAGGCGTGTTTTATGGAGTGGGAAAAGGCTGAAGGAAATCAAGAGCAACCATACAGCATGCAGACAAATTCACATATGCAACATGGCTCTCACAGTGAACATCCACCTGTTAGAAATGTCCAGATTTATGATGGAAATGTTAAAAAGCAAAAAGGAGCATAATATAAACTAATGCTTTGTTTTGCCACTGTTTTGTCCAATCACATTATGCAGTTTCCCTGTGTTTGCACCTTAAACAAATTACTGTAAATCTGATTAACCAGAAATAAGTTCAGCTGTCACTTTCATTCCTGCATGGTTGCAGCTGGTTCCGGTGTGCATCATTCATGTGTCTGAATTGAACTACATAGAAACAGTTATTATGAAATCAAATAGTTGAATTTCCCTCTGTAATAAATGAAGTATTTGTTATTCAGCTGAGTTAAATGAATTCTACCATTAATTTAAAATGTTCATAGCATGTCCCTAAAAGGACAATTGAGTGTGCAAAGCATATGTATGTACACTATACCTACAAATCAGCTAAAGATATATTAATTCAAGATGGCTATACAGTGAGAGCAAAGGGGGGCCGCTGCCATTCTTTGACCAAAGAAAAACTGAATCTGATAACATCAAAATTAATAAACATCAATATTTGTTAACGTCATGAATTTACTCTAATGGTGTAAATTAGAGTAAATTAATGTAAATAAGAGTAAATATCGTAGTGTGAGAGGAAGAACACTGAACATTTTGTCCACATCCAGCTGATTCAAAAATGTGAGCTTTAGTGTTTGGTTCTGTGACTTTCATAAAGGTACAACTTCTGGTTGAAAAATGATTTACAGAAAACAAAACTATCAAACCGAATGAAGAAGCGAACATGATTTTCAAGTCAAATTGATGATTAAGATAAACTTTGTATTCAAAACAAATTGTTTCAAAAATCCATCTGACTGATTGTTGAATAGTTTGCTCAGTCAAATGTCCCAGCTCCAACCAGAGGATTTCTGAGAATCTTTTTTTTTCTCTCCTTTAACTCAAATTACAAAGAATACCTTCCTTTGCAGACTGGAATGAATCAACCACTGTGTGTGAGTGAGTGTGTGTGTGCGTGTGTGTGTGTGTGTGTGCGTGTGTGTGTGTTTTAAATTAGGCTGATGAAAAATCATGCAAATCAATAGGACCTAATTTAGCTGTGTGACTTGTCATCTGTTTGACAAAAGGCCCCTTTGACACAGAACAAAAATCACAGCTAATTGATAAGGCAGGAGAGCAATATATGGAGGCCATTGATCCTATTCATCCTGTAATTTCATCCAAATCCAGGCGTCATGTTAACTAAAAAAAATCCCTGCGCATAAATTACACTTAGTGCTGATAATGCTGTCAGTTTTCTCAACGGCCCTCAGACAGAAGTGCTGACGGCTCCATCACTTCTTTCGTTTTTGAACCAATAACGCATAGTGAGCCTGTGTTTTACCATAAAAACGTTTCATGGTCTATTGAATCACTCACGTCCCCGCTGAGATGTCAGAGTGGTTACCAGAAACCCCCATTTTCATGGTTACACAAATAAATTGGCGTCTTTTTGCTTTGTTGGATTATAAATCAGGGGCCCCTTAAAATATTTACACCCCGCGGTTTAATCAATCAGCAAAACGTCGGACTCATTACGTAAATATGAACAGATTGCGCGATCTTTTAGCGTAATCACACGTATTGCTGCTACTTTCTCAAGGCCCTGTCCTGTCACTTAACTAATGGACAAGTACTGCGGGGCCCAATAAATCCACATCTGTCCGACTTAAAACGCTGTTCTAAAGCATGAAAATGCAGCATTTTTTTTTTTTTTTTTTACCAGTAAAGTTTATTGAAGAGGCGTCAGCGGGGAGAATATATTCATGGAGCGTCATTTATTGTTGCAGGAAATATGCGTTACAGGTGTCGCGCCAATTATAATGAGAATGGTGCCAATCTCCACGTCAGCGTAACCTTCAGCGCCCGATTATCTGCAGAAACACTTAAACTGGATCAACAAATAGAGAAAAGTAAAGCTGAGACTCCTTGTTCTTTACGTCACTGATTCAGGGCAGCATGACTCGTCAAGTAAAGTCCATTGTTTTTCTTTGAAGTTTCAATTATGTAAAGAGACTTGAAACAAAAATAATTGCATTTATTTATTATATTATGTATTTACTATATTATGCGTCTGATAAACTGCTGGTCAGATACGTCCATTCGTTCAGTTTGCGTACATGAGTTATGTCTGCCCTCTGGTGGAAAAATAAAAGAAGACACTCTCAAAACACTCAAAAGCTATTCAGTTATGTTTTTTAAATGTGGTAATTTTAACTTTTGCTATTTCCATACCTCTGCAACGTTGTTGTAATATTTTTTTTTTATTGTCACATATATTTATTTATTTATTGGTCCTTGAAATGTTCATGTCTTATGTGTTTTTTTTATTCATGTCTGGTCTGTTTTGTTATTTTTGTTGACTCCGAGCAGATGCAGGGTTTTTTTTTTTAATGTAAAACAACAAAAACATAATTTATTGACTTAGGTGCAAAATATCAGAGAGACAAGAGTATGAGGCTCATATAGAAGAATTTACACTTCATATTCAAAAAACTGAATTTTTGCATAAAGACTTGAATTCAATGATTAAAGGATTTATCAAATATGCATGGAAGAATCAAAGCAACACAGGCTTTGATTATAACATGATACAAAACTAAAAAAAAGAAATCACTTTTTAAGGAGCGCGTCTAGTGACATGGGAGTCGTGAGCACGAATTATGAAGTTCTGGCCAGGATTTCTGTTTTTTCTCCCATGTCTCCAGACGGGCTCCGTAGCCCTTTGCGTAAAAAACAACAAAAAAACGCACATTTTCTGCGCAGTTGGTTCGTTTGGGGTGCGTTTGGTATGTGGGACTGGCCTCAGAGGGGCGGTTCCCTGGAGTTTGGAAGCGCTCGATGAATCGGTGAAAAGCTTGAAAACTTCTCGTCTCTTGCTGGTTTTGCTCTTCAGCGCTGACTGAAAGTGAAACAGCCTGCGCAGAAAGAGCCAGCTGGTATCCAGACAGAGCTTTTCCTGACGCTGCAGCAGTGAACATGGCCTCCACGGAGCTCGGTAAGACGTGTTTTTTTTCTCTCCCAACTTCCATTCAGGCTTTTTGTCCCCTGATGAAGAGTTTCTCTGCCACATGCGCAGAGCTAGCTGCGCAGCTAGCATTAGCCAGCGTGCAGAGCTTTTACTACGCTGAAACACTTACTTTGAACGAGTCTCTGTCTCTGTCATTGCAGCTCTTCTGAGTGTGTCAGATAAAACTGGGCTGGTGGATTTCGCCAAACGCCTGGTTAACGTGGGCCTGTCTCTCGTGGGCTCAGGAGGCACAGCCAAAGCCCTGCGCGATGCCGGACTGGCTGTCAGGTTGGGAGTTTAGCTGGACTCCTTGGTTGCATTCAAACCCTGTGCAGAGGGCGTTTCTTTAAAAAAAAAAAAAAAAAAAACCTGTCTCTGCTGTGTGTCAGGGATGTGTCTGAGCTGACCGGACATCCGGAGATGCTGGGAGGCAGAGTGAAGACCCTGCACCCTGCTGTCCACGGAGGCATCCTGGCCAGGAAAAGCGCCCCTGACTCTGCAGACATGGAGAAACTGGGATACAGCCTGGTCAGGTGAGGAGGGAACATTTCCAATATTTAAACACACATTCAGTTTTTTATTTTATTTATTTATATATATATATATATATATATATATATATATATATATATATTTACCTTCTACAGTTCTTTCACCACAGTGAGGGGGGTTGCTTCTTTAAAAGCAGATGAGAAGCCGTTGCGAGGTTGACTTGAATCAAACAACCTCTGCAACCTGTGGCTTTGAAGCACTTCACAAGCTCATCAGATTTAATGGCAGTGTGTGCACATGTTATCAGCAAGCACGCGCACTGGATTTGGCATCTTGATAATTGGACAACTGCTGATCATCTTGTGACTCTTGTTTAACTGAGACCAACAGAAAACGATTAAATCGCAGACACACTGCGGGGGCCTCTGGAGCTGATTTTGTGGGGGAAATTTTTTTTTTTGGGTGAAGTTCTGTGAAGAGTTTTAATCGAATGCAGTGAAGATAATTATTTATTTCAAAACCAGTAGATTCTGTAAAAAGGGTAATTAGGGAAATTTACTGTATGAGGCTTTAGAGAAAAGTGTCGCAGAAGCCAGTGAAATAAGAGCAATACACACTGAATATTTAGGGTTCTTGAACTGACTACTAGTGATTATTATTATTATATAGAAAGCAAAAAAAGAGGAACTGGATCCGTGATCTAATTGATTTCAGAAATCTGGTCCACATGACTAAAATTATTGAAACATCTTTGTTCCCAATACTTGCATTTTCACTGACGATCAATAAAACAAAACGAGGAAGCGTTTCAGAGATCCATTGTTATGATGCTACCCGTACGTACTTAACCAGTTGAATGTTAATTCTGGTTATTTGTGAATGGATGAAGCTTGAGTATATTCCTGAGAAAATTAGTAAACTTGTTTTTCCGTTTCTTTGTTGTTTTTTTTTAAAGAGTGGTGGTTTGCAACCTCTACCCTTTTGTAAAGACAATCTCAAGCCCAGATGTGACTGTGGAGGGTGCCGTCGAGCAGATTGACATTGGTAAGTCAAGCTAGTGAGAGCCTTCATGCAGTCTGTGTAAGATTTAAAGTTTTTAATAAAACCACCAACAGTTGTTATGTAGAGGTCTGAACTTTTCGTGTCTCTTTAGGCGGTGTAACTCTGCTGAGAGCAGCAGCTAAGAACCACGCTCGCGTCACCATTGTGTGCGATCCGGCTGACTATTCGCTGGTTGCCAAGGAGATGGAGAGTTCAGGAGACAAAGATACGACCCTGGAAACCCGCAGGACTTTGGCCCTAAAAGTGAGGCATTTTCATTTTTTCCCCCCAGTATTTTCCCTTGCCGTGTTTAAAATGCAGAAGTTTCTAATTGACTCAAGTTTTGACACGCGTATGAAAAGTCATGCTTTGTTTTTCTGTCCTTCACTACAATATTTTTTTTCCAGATTTGTTAGAAAGTTGGTTTTTTTGTCTTTCATTTAAAACAAATCACTTTTAATTGCTTCTGTAATCTGAGATTCTTCTAAATTGGTCTTGGTTTATTTTTTTTCATTAATTTTTATTTTAATAGGAACTAAATTATGTGACAACAGAGTTTTATGGGGCTCATAGACTCTTAGAAATACCAGAAAACTGTGTGATTTGTTTTTACCATTCTCCATGTCTTTACTAATGGGGGGGGAATAAAACTGAGAGTGGGGACTCTCATGTCACCAGACGTGCTCCTTAAAAAGTGTTTTTTTTTAGTTTTGTATCATGTTATAATCAGAGCCTGTGTTGCTCTTCACAACTTCATTTTAAAACTTTTCTCAGTGATTTAGAAATAGAATTAAACGCTATAGCCTCGCAGTGGGGAATTTCAGCTGTACCAGTAACGACTGCGACAGACTGGCGACCTGTCCAGGGTGAACCCGCCTCTCACCTGAAGCGTTAGCTGGAGAGAGGCACCAACGCCCCTCCCGACCCCACTAGGGACGAGGGTGTTAGAAGATGGATGGATGGATGGATGGATGGATGGATGGATGGATGGATGGATGGATGGATGGACAGTAACAACTGTGACTGTCCAGTCAGGACAAATTTACAAAATAAGAGACAGATAATAGAATAATTGGATTTTAAAAATTTGCAAAATGAGTACGTATATTTTTGTATTTAAGTTAGAGATAAGAAAAGCAAATTATAAGAAAATCAAAAATGCCAGCTGTGCAAACAACAGCCAGGTTGTAAAAACCTCTTGAGAACAGTGGTGGTTATAAAGTCTGCAGGAGGATCTACAGTGACGCTCATTTGTACCTCCAGGATGCAGCAGTCTGTCACTGAAGGAGTTCTCCAGTTCAACACTACATTAACTATTTTTTTCCCCCCTTGAAGTTCTTTTAACTTTTTTCAAACAATTGAATAAATTTGCAGGTTTTCACAAACGCTTATACTTGAGTTGCATTTGCTTGAATAAACTCCAATTCTTATACACAAATCTTCTACAAATCCAAAAGTTACATATTTTAAAATTGAGTTCATATATTTTGAGTCTAGATGCCGAAGAGCACACTCTGAAACTGGAAGATCATTTGATCATTGTTTTGTTTCATTACTTCTGGAATTTGCAGCCAAGGCTGATGACATGAAAGCAATTAAATGTATGGATTTTTTTTTTGTGTGTGCGTTTGACTTGGAATTGGTCAGGGGAAAAAATCCATAGAGGGTCATATGATCTTTTTTTTCTTTTTCTTCGTCCTTTGTGTGTGTTTCTTTTTCTTCGTCCTTTGTGTGTGTTGGTCAGAGCAGAACAAAGTCCAGAGTAAACTTTTATCACAGGTCACAGCTTTAGCATTTCAGGCACCTGAACTTTAACCGTAACTGATTGGAGAAGCTTGCAGACACAAATACTTTCCTCAAATGTTACTGTAGGTGGATTAGTGGCAAGAAGTGAGTTTTTAGTCAAATTCTTAAATGTGAACTGGGCTCATGCATGTGTCTTTGATTCCCTCTCCAGGCCTTCACACATACAGCGCAGTATGATGAGGCCATATCTGACTACTTCCGTGGGCAGTACAGTCGCGGAGTGTCCCAGCTGCCCCTCCGTTACGGCATGAACCCCCACCAAGCCCCGGCCCAGATCTTCACGCTGAGCTCCGAGCTCCCGCTCAAGGGTACAGACGCCTCACAGACGGCTCAGCTGACTGGAATATTTTAATTTAAAATTTAAAAGTGTGAAAACCTGAACACAATGCAAGTTTCTCTGTGATTACTATTAATGTGGATATCAAACTTTGTAGTTTTGATGCTCAAAGGAAAAGAAAAAACACCAAGATTCGATTGCTGTATTTTTTTCAGTTAATAAGTAGAAACTCTTTTTGACCTGCCAACTTTAATATAATTGAAAATTATCTTTTGCAAACTGATGCTCCTTTTCACATTATAAAACAATGTTCTCAGCGACGTGAACATCATTTCCTATCTGCAACAAACTTTTTGTTCAGATGAAAATATTTTTTGAAACATCTGCCTGGGGGTATGAACAATTTTGAATTTTCTGTCCTTCAGTGGCAAATGGCTCTCCGGGCTTCATCAACCTCTGCGACGCTCTGAACGCCTGGCAGCTGGTCAGAGAGCTGAAGGCCGCCCTCGGCGTGGCTGCTGCCACGTCCTTCAAACACGTCAGCCCTGCCGGTGAGACGATGACACACTGCCGCTCCTCAATATGTCGGAGGAGGGATCTGTGCTGCTTTATCTGCATGGTTTTTCCGCCTCCTCTCTGCAGGAGCTGCAGTAGGAGTTCCTCTGAGTGAGGAGGAAGCCAAAGTGTGCATGGTCCATGACATGTTGAAGGATCTCACCCCTCTGGCCACAGCGTACGCAAGAGCAAGAGGTCAAACAGGCTGAGTGTTTATAAATGTAAAGTATTTTGTGTTTGAATCTCTATGCCATTGACTTTAATGAAATCCTTCCAGGCTCAGACCGAATGTCTTCTTTTGGGGATTTTATTGCTCTGTCGGATGTTTGTGATGTTCCTACAGCCAAGATTATATCTAGAGAGGTGAATAAAAAAGAAATGAATACGAGTAGTTGATTCTTATTTTCAATTTAACGCCGTTTGTTTCGCTCTGGTGATTTTCAGGTGTCAGATGGTATCATAGCTCCTGGTTATGAGGAGGAGGCGCTCAAAATTCTTTCGAAAAAGAAAAACGGCAACTACTGCGTGCTTCAGGTGAACATGGCACAAGTTTCACTAAAGGAGACAGTTTAACTCTGCTTTCCTCAAGTCTGTTAATAGAGAAAACATGTTTTTAACCTTCCTACATAATCAAAGGAGTTACACAAAAACACTGAAGTAAAACCCGGTGCTGCGTTTGCTTCAGTTTAATGCTTTTTCCTGTTTAATAAAATCGATTTCTTTTTTCACCTTGTTCCTTTCTTCCAGATGGATCCAGAATATGAGCCTGACAGCACCGAGGTGAGGGTGCTGTTTGGTCTCTACCTCAAGCAGAAGAGGAACGGCGCTCTGATCAACAAGGAGTTCTTCAGGAATGTTGTTTCCGAGGGTTCGGTGAGTCTCTGCGACGCACCGCTGCTCACCTGCACGGCCTGAACGATCAACTCTAACTGCTTTCTGACCTTAACCACAAGCTGACTGAGGACGCCCTGCGTGACCTCACTGTGGCCACCATCGCTGTCAAGTACACCCAGTCCAACTCGGTCTGCTACGCTAAAGCTGGACAGGTCAGTCCAGTCAGGAAGGATGTTATTGCATTCTGAATGAAGTGATCCGACTCGGTGTTAATTTTCCACTCGCCTGCGGTGTGTCCAGGTCATTGGCATCGGTGCCGGTCAGCAGTCTCGTATCCACTGCATGCGGCTGGCGGGTGACAAGGCGGACAACTGGTGGCTCAGACACCACCCTCGTGTTCTGAGCATGAAGTTTCGCAGTGGTGTGAAGCGAGCCGAGATGGCCAACGCCATCGACCAGTTTGTCAGCAACACCATTGGCGAGGTGAGGGGGAGATGACCACCGTGTTTCTGGTAGCTCTGCTCTGCCTGCATTTCATCAGTTCAGAAGTGTGTGTAGCTGTGCAGAAAGAACAGAATGCAATAACAAAATCAGGATTTTGCTGCAACTAATAATTGTTGTATATGATTAATCTATTGATTATTCTGACAATTAATCTGATAAAAAAAAATGGTGCATTCTGCAGATTAGAAATCCATTAAAAGATGCAAATAAAAATATATTTATTTCTGTATTTAAAAATGGAATTGAACGGGGTTTTTTGCCTACATTGCAATAATTGCATTCCTTTTGCTTCATTGTTTGTAGCAAATTATGCAGTGAAAATAATACGTCTAACATAAACGTGCTAAACACCCTTTCTGCTTGACTTAAAGTCAATTCAGTGCAGGGCTGATCTATTTGAGCGATTTTATAAGTGGATAGCAAAAGGTAAAAGTTTTTTTTTCTTTTTTTTTACACATTTTGAACCAGGTTATGTTAAAACTGTCATAGTACATATCTGGGTAGTACATATTTACAAAGATGTTTTTTTTTTTTATCTTTAATGCAAAATGTTTTTTTTGTTTGTTTTTTGTTTTGTACAGTTTTGGCTTAATTACTGCTCTGTGTGTTCTTTCAGCGAATTACCCTTTTGAGTCTTCATAAACCTTTTAATGATTAATCGATTACTAAATTAGTTGATGATTATTTAAATAATTAATTCATCCCAATTAATCGTTTCAACCCATCTACAACTTCACCCAAACTGTGAGACCAGCAGCAGAAAACAGAAGAGTGTTTAGTTTGAAAGATTTGTGGTCTGTGACCAAAACGGGAATTGATGTTTGTTTCTCAAGGTCGTATGTGCGTTTTGTGCTTGCAGGGCCCAGACCTGGATGTCTGGAAGTCCATGTACGATGAGGTACCGGAGTTGCTGTCGGCTACTGAAAAGAAGAACTGGATCAGCTCCCTGCAGGCCGTCGCTGTCAGCTCTGACGCCTTCTTTCCCTTCAGAGACAACATAGATCGAGCCAAACGGGTAAATTGCACTCTAAGCATGTACACGCTCTTTAGCATGTGTGAAAGTCAGCCCAGTTTGCAGGCTAACCACCTTTCATGTCTCTTCTTTCTGTCTGTGTGCAGAGCGGTGTTGAGTACATCGCAGCTCCTGCAGGCTCTGCTGCTGATGAGGTTGTGATTAATGCCTGCAATGAACAGGGGATCACTCTGGTGCACACCAGCCTGCGACTCTTCCATCACTGAGCATTACCAACATTTCTGATACTGAGACATTCCTACTGTTACCATTGGAGAAGTGTAGAAATCACTACTGGTTTGTTTTTGTAACATTAGTTGTACTCTAATATGGGGGAGCAATAAAGTAGCTGTGAATGTTGAATGTAGGTCATTCAAATAAACTGCTGAGTAGTATTGTTTTTATTCTTGTGGTCTGTTATCTTGCTTCTCAAGTGTTTAACTTGGTATTCAGTTACATCACTAGGTCAAAACATTTTCTAGTACATTATTTTAAGTTATTTTGAATTTATTACATTCATTCCTGTTTTTGAAAAATGACAGGTTTGTTCCACCAATATTTAGAAAACCACTTTAGCATCACGATTCTCTACAGAATATGCATGAACAAATTTGCAACTACTATTTTTGGTCATATTCCTCATTTGATTTCAAAACTCAGTTGGCAACATATGAACAAAATGAATGTTAAGCAGTTGATTGCATGCTAGCAAGCCAAGGTTTGCTAGCATGCAAGCTAACTACCCAGAAAAAAATCTGTTTATTTGCTTTATACAAGACAAGACACCAGGGGACGTTCAGTTATTCCCCTGGTGTCTAAGTTTCTGTTTGTATGCAGAACAAAAAAATATAACATAGATGATCACACAATATGCAAAATTTAGAATCTCTCCAGCTTTATTAAAACAAGGGACTTTTGTCAAAGACAAAAACCACCTTGTCACTGACAAAGTACAAAAATAGACCGGTTCACATTCTCACAGCCTAGCTCAAACATTCGAATACCGTGATTAAAGGGATGAACTGGTAAAAAAAAAGATGTTTGAAGTTCGTCAATCACACACGGTGCGACCCTTCCACCTTAAAACGAAGGGTTACAGAAAGAACCAGATGCTTGAAGACAGTTACAAATGCTAACTACTTGCATTCTTAAACACAGTGCTTACTTTCTGACAATGTTTTATGATGAGTAGATCCAAAACATGTCAATGGAAAACAAATGCCAGCTGGATAAGTAGCCTTTATAACCTTATTTACATTTAGCTGTAATGGGTCATTAGAGCCCTCAGTTCAGTCATTAGGCAGGTGTTTTCAACAGTGAACTGACTGGCTTGAAAAAGAGATCTGGACAGATCAGGCAGCAGGGCAGGAAGCTAGGTGAACGTGCCATAGAAAGTGATAATGCAGTCACACTAACAGCATGGCTTCTACAAGGTGAGACAGTGCAGCAACTGAGGCGGTGACGGAGCGAACGCAAGAGTCACGCCACCGTATGAGAAGTTACTTCTGAGCATTTTGATGAGTGATTCCATCCGCTAGCAGCTCAGGTCGGAGGCACTCGATGGGGCAATGGATATTCTGAAAAATTAGAAGAGTGCAACGTCAACGTGAGGAGTTGGCAAAAAGAACTATATTCAATACTTGTAAAAGAATATAATAATATTCATCTCACTTTTCGAAGTGTGTTTTCTCCATATCTAACAGACTCCAACAGGGTGACATCAGAGCCTGGTCTGCGGCAGTTCTCACACCGCCATCCCTGAGACACAAACATGCACGGTTACACGTCAATTAGGGCTCCATCTAATTCACCACAAATGAAGTGAAGGTTGATTTATCAAACCTGTTGTCCTCCGTCGCAAGTGCAGGTGCAGATAGAGCCTAGGTACTCCTTCTGCCACTGGCTGCCCACCTGGTAGGTTTTGCCCTCATCATAACACACTGACACGTCTGTGTGAAAAGTCACGCACAGTAAAACTCGGCTGTACTGGAAACGCCTCATCACGTCAGAAAATGTCTCTGGGTGTGAAAGAAGCCTTACGTGGTTCACACTTAAATTCTCCTTTGCCGTTTCCCAAGCAGGTGCAGCTCATGAGGTGTCCGTTCTCGGCCTGGCGATCCCACTGCTCTCCGATGCGGTAGTTCACGCCGTTGTCATGGCACCACTCTGCAATACAAGAACAAACTGTTACGGAAGTCGAGAGAAACCTGCTCGGTTGTGTTCATATGTGAGCGCCCCCAAAACTTACTCGACGAATCACATCTAAAGTGACCGCCGGCCAGGCACCTGCACCACAGCTTGAAGCCCGTCTCAGACAGGCGTTCCCATTCGCCTCCGACGTCGTGGTAGGTGGCAGTGAAGGCATCGTAGCATGGGTCGTTGGTGGTGGGGACTCCACCCGATCCTGGCAGAAGATTAGGATTGAGAATTAAAAAAAAAAAAAAATCACAGATCAACATCACTTTTGTAGTCTGCTTATAAACACGGTTTAGTTTTCAGTAGTATAATGGTGAATATCTAAGCAGGTCTCTAGAAATATGAAATCTGATATGAGTGTTGCAAATTGTTTCATATTTATCTTGAATATTTTTCCATCTTAAGGGTTCTTTTTGTGAGAATTTTCTGGTTGAAAAGAACAGGATGTAAACATTTCTTTTAGATTTCTTTAGCAATTCTAGAACTGTAAAACGGGCTATAACTTGCGAAGCATCAACATTTCTGAACTACATCCATGTGCTGAAGTTTATGCTGACAAGTAGAATAATAAAAAAGAAAAATTCAACAACAAATTTCATTAATGTTAAAGAACATCATTTACAATTTTTCTGTCATTTTTTTCATAAGATAAAAAAATGTTTCTAATTAGTTTTTGTAATATTTTATCCCAACATTTAATATCATTACAGTAGTAACGACTATGAGTCTGTTTCTGCTGCATATTCTCCCAAACAGATCAGAGATGCTATATTTTAAAACATTTTTGTTTTGTCTGTCCTATTTGGAGATCCCCAGCAGATCATTGAAGACGCTGCATCGCTGTTTCCCTGAACACTGAGCTTACTTGTGTTTCCAGCGGTGACTCTCTGCTCCAGAATCTTGTGTTTGAGTGCTCCCAGCAGCGCCTCCACTATCACGTTATAGTCTTCTCCAGGAGTGAGTCCTATCAGGGTGGCGGTGGTGGCTGTGCCTGGCAGGCGGGCCTGTAGACCGAGAATTGATTGAATTTGAAATGAGTTACATGACTCCGGCTACATGCTACATGCATGACTAAAATCTTTTGGGTCTCACTCCTCACCGTGAACATCTTCTCATTTCTGCTTGTGAGGGGATTGCAGGACAGGAGGTAGGCATTGCTCTGCCTGTAAGGCTTCCAGGAGATGCTGGTTTGAGTCTGGGCTTCCTGTGGTACTCCTGTCGCATTAAAAAGCGAGGCTCTGATGGGAAATTTGAGCTTCACAACAGGCTGCCTACGGCCTTCTGCATCGGGGAGAGGGAGAAAGACCAGGGGCTCACGGACTTGCTCATTGGGCGACTGCGGGTTGCCTCCATTGTTGTTAAACTCTGTGTACTCCACATGCTGGCTTTGACCCCCAACTACATCCTGATTGGGTCCTGTAAACTGGACTTGGTTGTCTAAGTGAGTTTCGGGCACATCCAGCTGGTCGCCAGCCCCGGGGCGGTACGGCGGCGGCAGAGGCTGGGGAAGCAGGGAGTCTGACTCTGGGCGGGAGAGACGAGGTTAGGGAAGCAAGCTGGTTAGATGAGGCAGAGCTACGGTGAAGCTAATTTATCACAGCCACACAGGACGCAGCACATTGGCAGCTTTGGACTAAAATTCAACTATTTCATGACGTAGCGTTGCAAACACACGCATATATTTTTGAATGGCATTTGTGAAGACATTCAAACTATAAATAGGTATTATGTTTAAGAGTCAAACACTGCTTGACTGTAGCAAATAAAAAAATGCATTTGAGCAAATAAAAGCAGAGGCTCAAATATGACATTTTCAACTCATTTACCTGCAACCACTTTGTTTTTAATATAAAAGGTAAATATTCTGAATACTTACGAGTCCTGATCTTTCCCACCAGAGGTGTGCTCCTCTGTCCATTCTGGATGACGATAATCTTGATGATGTACTCTGTGGCTGGTTTCAGAGCTGAACAGAAACATCACATATCACGTCCAGTTAATTCATTAGTGCTAAACAAAAATACAAAGGGTGGCTATTTTAAGACGACTTTGGTACTATTTAACTCTGAAATTAGATTATATTACTTGGACAAGAAATAATTTGGACCTACCAGGTATGGTGGCGTAGTTTTGGCCAACGTGGGGTTGTGGGTTGAGCTCCTGCGGGGCTCTTCCAGTCTCTTCATAGGTGATGTAGTATCCGGTGATTTGTGTGGAAGGAGGCTGCCAGGTGAAGGAGATGGATGTGGGGGTCAAAGATGTAAACTGGAGGCCGGTAGGAGCCTGGACCACGGGTTTAACTGTGAAGAAGAAAAAAAATCATGTGTGTCATGAACTATTTTCAAAAAAAATATTCCCAACAAATGAGGATTTCATTTACAGTAGAAAATGAGTTGCCCCTATATTAAATATAATTGCCCTATTAAATCATGATTTAACTGCAGAGTGCAAAACCCATTCAGTCAGAATGAAGAAATCACCTAAAAGGACCCAACCGACAACATGAAGTAGGCTAAAACAAAAATCTAAACAACACATCATGTGCTAGACTATAGCTGCTGCCCCCAAAACAGAGAAAACATGATGGTAGTCTGAGTCTGCTTTGCTGCTTCAGACCTGAATGACTTGCCATTATTTATAGAACAATGAATTCTGTCAGAAAGTCGTGAAGGAGAAAGTCCCTCCATTAGTTCATGACTTATGTTCTGATAAGCAAAAACATCAATTAAAACAGGGATCCTTTCTTACCTTAAAAAGGGAAGGTATACCTCAAATAAATCAACTAAAGTTTTACAACAAATTCATTATGTGTTGTTATTGTGAATGTTGGTGTAGTCCAAGACTTTCTACTAACAGACTGTATGTAAAAAAATAAAAACTCATAATTTAACTTTACACCTACTCAAGAGAAAGTGTATTTTTATTATGCGTCACTCTTCTTATTCAACCATGCCCATGTGTGATTATAAAGGTCAAATTATGTAAAATTGCCACATCGATGCTTCCCAAGGTGTGTTAAAAGATAAGGCACTTGTTTTATACCTGTTTCACCCCGGAGAGTAAACGGAGCGCTCCTTGTGTTTCCATTCAGAGCGTACAAGTTAATAGAATAAAGGGTTCCTGGCCGCAGACCTGAAAAACACAAAAACGCACACTGTGAAGCGAGACCTATTCAACAAGTCACTTCAGATGACAAACCAGTTCATTTAGCTGAGACATGAGGCCTACCGGTCAAAGTGTAGATGTATGTGTCCCCTGGGATGGTCCTTCTGATGGTGTCACGAGAACCACTCATAGGCGTAGCTTCAAGAAGGAAGCTAGTGATCGTCTCCCCCTTGGGGCGCCAACTCAAAGTTAAAGAGGTTTCCTCCGAATCGATGATCCGCACACGGCGAGGAGCGCTGACCTCTGTATTGACCAAATTACAAACGGATCAGTGAGCTCTACAAATGTAACAGTTTACATCATGGTGGAAGAGTCTTAAGCCATCTGTCATTTCTTTATGTTTTGCTTCCAAGAGGCCCCCTGTTTTAGTAAGCTTTCATAGAGGTCTCTTCCCTCTGACCTGCCAGTAATAGGTTACGTTTTTAAAAATGTTTTCTATGCCACCAATTTACAACAAAAAGCAAATTTCCTGTTACAAGAAAAACAAATCTAATTCATATGCCGGTCTATTGAATTCAAAGTGGTCCAAATTTACTGCAAATGAAGCAAACTACTCCCAATCCAATGAGATTGTCAGATTTAGATTGTATTAATTACAGTGTAATTGAGTGCAGTTATTCTATAATAAAGTCAGATTCAGCTGATCACCAAATCCCAACTGGTGAAAAGTTATCTATGAGGGTGAGAGTTTAGTAAAGAAAAAGACAAACACAGAATTCATGGGTCAAAAATTGTTTAAAAGACGAGATAAAAACCGAGGACATGAAGTTGGTGCCGGCAATAACTCCACTAATGGTTCTGACCAGGAACCACCCAGAAAGATTACAAAATGGCTTCCTCCTGGCAAGTAAATGATGAACACATTTTGGGAAGTAAAGAAGCCACAGACCTTCCAGTGTGGTTGCCTCTCCTTCCAGTGGTCTGCTGGTGACAGAGTTCTTCAAGGCGTAGACCTGAACTTGATACACTGTTGCAACCTAAAGGACAAAGACATATTACTGATGTGCCACCACCGAATAAAATGCATTTATCTCACTTTTCATTCATGTACAAAAACATTGTTTACCATAAGCCCTGGTACAACTACGCGCGTGGTATCTGGGGCAACGTTCATTTCTTTGCGGGGGCTGTTGATATTCTTTGGGGTGATGACCACACGGTAGCCTGTCAGGCGGGCGTCTGGAGCCCGCCACGTAATCGTGAAGAAAGACGGTCCAACCTCAGAGACCATCATGTTGGTCGGCGCAGGGATTACTAAAACAAAGTCACCATAGCGAACATTAAGCTTGCATGTATGTCAGTCATGCATAGGAATATGTTTCCTAAATTTCTACCTGTTGATTGGGTTCCCACTAAAGGCGTGCTGGGAGTCCGGCCGTTGAAGGCAATGACCTTCACTGTGTACTCAGTCCCAGGACGGAGATCTCTTAGCACAGCGCTGTCCTGATCACCTCTGGGGGCTGGGCGAAGTTCTCTCTCTCCCTCCTCTGAGCTGGAGTACAAGACGCGGTAAGACGTCACCGTGCCGTCGGGGCTGTCCCACGTGATGCGCATGGAGGTGGAGTCGATGTCGGAGAAGATCAGGTCCTTGGGATGATCCATGGCTGCAACAAAGAAGGAGGATGAAATATTCCTTTCATAGCAAAGCCAGAGTTTTAACTTGCTTTGTACACCATCTATTTTTACATCTCATCCTGTTCCCAAAATGAGATTAACTCCACAAAGTCTCCATCTTTCAAGATTTCTTTAACTCCAACCTTCAAGCTGTTTAAAACTGTACATTTCCTTAAATGACGTTCACAATTTGTACACCGTCTTTACAGGGCTGCATCCCAAAAGACATACTGTAGCTTTACAATGTTGCTGTAGAGACTGAGAACAGCAAATCCGTTGTTTCTGTTTTGTGCTAAACTGGTCTCTAATTGATGGAATAATTCTAAAGGAGCTTTAAAATGAATCTAATTATTTTGAGTAATGGCGGCTTGTCCGCAGATGTCCATCCTATCCTGTTGTTTTCTGACATTTCTCAGGGATTTTCTCTTCTGTCATACGCCACATTTAAAGTATGCTTTTCTATTACATATGAATGTCATTGCAAGCTTATTAACAGAATCTAACACATTTTTTTTTATCAAAGCAGTCCTTTTCTTGCATCAGTTTTGGATGTTTGAATTACACTAACCAGTAAAAGCATTCTCCACAACAGGAGAAGAGGGTTGTCCACCACTGCCCAAGGCAAAAACGCTGACAACGTACTCAACTGTGGGCATCAGACCTACGAAAGACTTTTCTGTCGTCTCTGCAAAGCAAAAATAAAATAGGTCAGTTTTTGAGGGAGATAACCTTAAGTATTTAGGGACGTTACGTAAGAACATAGCATATCTTACGGGGAGCCACTACTTCAGAGTAGGAAGGTCCCAACCCATTCTTGGGGGCAACTGTGACTCTGTAGCCTCTGACTGGACCCTGAGGCGGAGACCAGCGCACTTTAATGCCGTTGTCAGTCACATCGGTGACCTTCATGTCAGTGGGGGGTTCGGTATCTGAATAAAATGGGAATTAATGAAACCTTCAGATCCCTTCTAACAATCAGATCTCTTAAAACTGTATTTTTGCTTTGTTCACATTATAATACCTGTCCTGTGTGTTATGTAGACAGGTCTGTTGGAGGCAGGGCTGTCTCCTCGTGCTGTGACGGCATAAACTGTGATGGTGTAGTCAGTGCCGGGCCTCAGCCCAGTGATGGTGGCGGTGGTCTGGGAGCCTGGGATTGTAAACTCTTGGGGAGATTCACCACCTGCAAGCGAATAAACAAAATGTCACTGTCAAACTTTGCACTTTGGCAAAGTGTGGACCAAATTTGGAAATTAATCACGACTACACACTTGTGCCTCCATAGGTGATCCTGTAGTTCTTCACTTCCACAGAAGGGGCGTCCCAGCGGATGGTGATGCTGGTAGGTGTGGATGATGTTACCTCAAGATCAGTGGGTGCATCAGAGACTGAAAAGCAGTAACAGAAAAGAGGTAAAAGAACGACATTAGTCATAATCAAAGATTAAAGGATCAAGCTGCAGGATCCCACTTCAAAAAACCAAAAAACTCACTGGTGGCTTGTGTTCCAGTTAGAGGTTGACTTTCCTCATTGTCATAGACAGCGTACACATAGATCATGTACTCAGCCTCAGGTTCCAGTCCGGTCACAGTGAAGTGGTTCTTGGATGGGGGGAGCCTATCGTCCTTGGCTCGCCCACCACTTGTTTTCTGGTACCGAAATCGGTAGCCCGTGATAGGAGATATGGGAGCCTGCCACTGAACAGTGAAGGAGTTGGTCCGGATGTCGGTGAAACGCAGGTCAGTCGGCGAGTCCAGAACTGGAAGGAGGTTTTAGGAAATTGAGCTGAATTGGAAGTCAGCATAAAAACAAATCTGGAGAGAAATCTAAAACAAAGGTTTGAAATGACTCAGAGGCTGTTTCAAGTTAATAAATGTGAACAAGGGAGAAGAAAAGAAGAAATTAAAGCAAAATCCTTAGCAGACGAGCATTATCGGAAAGTTATGTCTTAAGTGATGTGCATCACCCATCTCCTGTTCATTGGGTTTTCATCTAACAGTAGTTAGGATCCACATAAATTCCCACGAAAACTTTCATATTGTCTGGAGAACCACTGATTGGGAACAATGTAAATCCACTGATGGTATACTGCACGGTCTAAACTACATGAAAATGTAGTTTTCTTATAGTTTTCATCATTTAAATGATGAAAATTGAGTTTTTTGGGGGGGTTTTGTCGTTTTCTGTCAGCTTTCACATCACCTTTCATAAGACAGCCTACTCCATAATACTCACTCGTTCTCTGAGTCCCTGTAGCAGGTTCACTTTCTCGTTCACCATAGACGCAGACAACACTGATACGGTACTCCGTGTTGGGCTGCAGGTCTTTATAGAAAAAAAGAGAAATAATAATAGTTGCAACATGCAATTTTGTTTTTTCAACAGACACCATAAGTTGCGTGTAGTCTTACTCTGCAGCAGGAAGGTATTAGTGGCGCCACCAACATTGACTTCCTTTACATCGTCGTCCGTGTTCACGGGGTGGTAGCGGATTACAAAACGAGAAATTTCACTGGGCGTGGCGATGTTGGGGATGGTCCATGTCACCCGGATGTGGTCTGGACCCACACCTCCAAACTGCAAGTTAGTCGGAGCTGGTACAGCTGGAAGAACGGAAAATTGAAGGTTATGTATCGACAAGGCATTAGTTAAACGAGACATTATGCATAGTTTACAGCTAAATTCAACAAAAGGCATATGAATGGTTTGATTTGATAAAAAGAATAAATCAGATTTTGCTAGGAATCTGTATTTGCACATAAAAATTGACACAAGTGTCAAACAAATAAAATGCAGAGTGTGTTGCTATGTCTCTAAAATTCAATTTCCCGTCCCTCCCCTTTAATTAAGTGGTAAAAAAGAAATCACCAGCTTCTGTTTGTTTTGTGTATGTGGTCGCCTTGCTCTCTCCCTCCTCTGTAACTGTGACGATAGTGATGTCATAGTCCACGCCGGGCTCCAAGCCGTGAATCGTGTAATAACCAGCAGACACCTCCACCATATCTTGAAAGATGGGCATGCTCTCGCCTGAGGTTTTTACCGTTATGCGGTAAGCAATGACGGCGGTAAAGTTTACAGGGGTCCAGCGCAGGCCAATGGTGGTGTCAGTAATGTCGACGAAGTCAACGTGAGTTGGGATGGGGATTTCTGAAAAGGGGTTAGACCGGTTCCCAAGCACAAGCAGAAATCAGACAGAAAGGAGAATAGAATTACACCAGCAACTTGTCATACCAATTAAAGCAGTCAGAGAAGTACTGTGTAACAGTAGCCATGCCAAATAACAATACAGCAAATGAAAAAAACAATAACCATCAATTAAAATGAAAAAAATGCATGCAATGTTTAAAGTTATTGGCCATGCTGGAAAGTTTGATCCCATCATCTATTAACTGTGATCTCCATGCAGTTCACAGCTCAACCAGTGATCATGTTAGTTTTAGTATTTAGCACTGCATTTGCACAAAAATTTAAAACCTTCTTGAAGGTTTTTAATGTCTGGCTTAATGTTTGACAAACATTGTCCCTGCATGAGATAGAAAACAACTAGCAGTGGTGTTTGTTGTATTTGCCAAAATAAGACAAAACATTTGGCTTTATCCTCCACTTCATTGTAATAAGAATCAACCTTTCTTATGGTCTTTTAAAGAGGGTTCGATTTTTCCCAGATTCTTAAAAGTAGAACTTTCAGATTCTGTTCATCCACAAGATATTTTCACTTGTGTACAATTACCTGTAGACTGGCTGAAAAACAGTTGATCAGGAGCTTTACAACAATTATAGGAAATCAGGCTTCTTAAAAGGTGAAGACATGTTAACACCAAGGTAGACAGGGCCTACTGTGCTGCTGCTCTAGGTTTTGTTCCTAACCTACAGAGCTTTGAGATTTTTGGTTTGAAACTTTGGCCCAAAGACGAGAACAAAGATACAGCTTTTGATTATTTCAATAAAGAAACAATCTGCCTACTAACAAGACACTTTCTTTTGGCACAGCTGTGTGGTTAACAGGGAAAGATGATCTTCCTGGTGGCTCTACCTGGGGTGATAACAGTGGATATCGGTACGCTCTCCACTGGTCCCTTGAGAGTGAATACGCTGACGTTGTACTCCACCCCCAGATTGAGGTTTTCTAGAAGACATGTGTTTTGATCCGGTGCTACAAACTCCTCCAAAAAGTTCCCTCTGTGGCCACTGGTTGGCGCACTTGTCACTCTGTAGCCAGAGATCCCTGCAGAAAATAGGGGAGTGAAAGATTTTGAAAAAGTTGGACACATTTTCAAATGATAGTGAGATAGAGGTAATAGAGACATTTGTCCAGGTGGATTGGGGATCTAAAGCCAAGGTCTAGACTTGGTCCCATCCAACAGCTTGGCGGTGCGTGGGGTGCTTAGTCAATATTTACCTGGTGTTCTGGAGGCAATCCAGTAGACGGTTAGATCTCCCGTGTCCGGGTTGGACACCACTCTGAGGTCGGTTGGAGGAGACACAGCTGCACAAGAGAAAGGATTTTATGCAGCTGTTAAGGTCTTGCCAGATTGTTTAAACAGTGCTGCGTTGGCTCACAAAAGCATTACATCATTCTGATTATAAACACTTTAACAAAGATTCATGTTGAGCAGTTGTTATCAGGGCTGTGTTTTTCCTCCAGTCAAATGAAATACAGACGCACTGGTGACAACGTTGCGGGTGATGGGGTTTCCACGGTTGCGGCCGTTGAAAATGGGCTGAACGCTGTAGGTGTACTGAGTTCCTGGGAACAGGCCGCCAATGTCAATGCGCCCAGAGTCCGAGGTCTCTTCTCTAGGAGATTCGCCTTCCTCACTCGGGAGAACAGAAAGCTGAAGAAAGCAAAGAGAAAACATTGTGATCAGCAGATACTCATAAAATTTAGCACAATACCTAAAATCTCCTCACAACTGACCAAAACGACATGCTGAGATTTCAGCAAACGACTAATCTCCTGGGGTTAGTTGCCCAACTAATCAGCTTCGTACATTGAAGATGGAGACGTAGCTTTTCATTGATGCATAAAAACTGCGACAGTTTTGGAGTTATCAGAGCAAAAGGGCGATGACCTACCTTGTAGCTGAATCTGTGGATAGGCGTCCAGCTAATAACGATGGAGGTGTCTGTGACCTCTGTGCTGAAAGGAGGAGCGTTTCCCATCCGAGGAGCTGGAAACAAGACAGAAGACATGAGTAAAACCTCCACATAAAAAGATGTTCTAGTCTGGGGTGAAAGTTTTCTGACCGGTAGTAAAATACGCAGTGGTTCCCTCGCTCAGCTTATTGTTCTGCACAGAGTGTAACTGTGCCGTGTACTGTGTGTCTGGGCGCAAATTCTTCAAAGAGTACTGTGTGACCACTCCGGGGATTCTCCTCTCAACGGGGTTGGAGCCCTCGATGCTCAGGAGGAGGCGGAAACCAGTAACAACAGCGCGGGGAGCATCCCAGATGACCAGTGCGCTGTCATGTCCAATGTCAGTGAAACGTACGTTTGTTGGTGAGTCAGGTTCTGCAGGGGGAAATAAGACATAACCCATGTGAAAAAGTCAGCATGTGTTTTGTAATTTGATGATTTTTTTTATAATCTGAGTTTTGAAGTTTAAAAAAAAAAAAAACAACAGTGCCACCTACTGGTGGATTTTTCTCCAACAAGCGGCTGGCTCTCAGAATCGCCTCTGACGGCGTAGATGTAGAAGCGGTAGAGCGTGCCGGGCTGCAGATGGGTGATTTCAGCGTACGCGTTGGGGGAAACGGGCAGCTGAAGAGGCCGCAGCTCGGTGCCGTCCTGGCCCATTGGTGAGAAGACCACCCTGTAGCCGGTAACCTCGGTGGGAGGACCCGTCCAAGTAATGCTGATCCTGGTATCCGAAACCTCGTAGAACTGCAGGTCGGTCGGAGCTGGGATCTTTTCTGTGGAGAGGAAAAGATTTGGTCACACATAGTTAAATATCAGGTGTTTCTCATAACGTTTATTGAAACTCTCGAGAACAAACATCTGTTAAGCATTACTTCTTAAAAGATTGAACACTCACTTTATGGTTTAGAACAGCTAAGACTTTTGCCTCATTGGTATTTGATGATCTGTGTAACCCAATAGTTATCCTTTACGTTATGTACATATTATTTTTATCATGAAGCAAATGATATTTAAAATATTTGCAAGGCCTCTACCATATTGATATTAGATAAGGAAGAAAGGTAATAGTAAAAGAAACAACTGTTTATAATGATCAAAAAGGAAACATCCAGCTTGTTTTCAAATTCCAAACTTGAAAGGTAAGTCCAATAAAGGTTTTAACAGTTCCCAAGTGGAGTTTTTGCCTAAGTTTGGCTCAAACCAGGTGGAAAATCCACAGCAAATACTAAAGCAACAGAAGGAATTAAAGTAATAGTCGTTTCCTACAACATCTGTTTTTATTTTTCAAGAACAAATTTCCCAGTCCAGCCACAAGGAAGTAAAAGAAATTATTATCTTTTCTAAATTATGTGCTAAAGATTGATGAGGTGTTTGTGCTTTAGGGGTGTTGGCTCCATAAGCATTTGTCTTTCCAAGTGTTAAAACTTTATCTCAGAAGGCTTTGAGGACCCCCTGTAAATCACGTGCTAGTCAAAACCTAGATTGAGAAGATGAGAAAAATATTTAAGTTACTAATGAAGTTATATCATATCAAAAGTTTGGACACACTTTTTAATTCAATGAGTTTCCTTTATTTTCATGACTATTGACATTGTACGTAGATTCACACTGAAGGCATCAAAACTATGAATAACACATGTGGAAATATGCACTAAACAAAAAAGTGTAAAACAACTGAAAATACCCCTTATATTCTAGTTTCTTCAAAGTAGCAACCTTTTGCTGTGATTACTGCTTTGCACACACTCTGCATTTTCTTGATGAGCTTCAAGAGGTCGTCACCTGAAATGGTTTTCACTTCATAGGTCAACCTGCCCTGTCAGGTTAATAAGTGGGATTTCTTGCCTTATAAATAGTCATGAAAATAAAGAAAACCCATAGAATTAGAAGGTGTGTCCAAACTTTTGGTCTGTACTGTATATAACTCATACCTGACAGCTCATTTTAATAACCTTCCACGTCATTTTAAGAATTGTAACCAGCTAAACCAAAGAGCCATCCAGCCTCATACATGGGTGCTGAATTTGATTATCTGTGCAGTTATTTTATTTGCAAAACAGCCATTTATAATGTGTACCTCGTTTTGGCGAGCCAGCCGTGCTGACCCGCACAGAAACAGGCTCACTCTCCAGGTTCTCCTCCACAGCATAGATACTGACGTTATAGAGGAGACCTGGGCTAAGGTCCACCAGGGTCACTGAAGTCTCCGAGTCAGGGAGGATGAGCTCGGTGCTGCTGCCTTCCTCTGACGGAGTGTAAACCAAGCGGTACCCTGAGAGCAGAAGCGTGGAGTTGACTTACATAGCCCAAACATTTCAAGTAATAAATGCAGAAAGTCAGTTGTTACCAGTTATCGGCGCCTGAGGTCTGCTCCAGCTGATGCGGATGGAGGTTTCCGTGATCTGATCCACAGGAAGCAAAGTGGGTGTGTCAGGAGCTGGCAGAGAAAAAAAAGAAATTAGGGAAGTTATGCAAACAAATTTTTACAAAGTTGGATAAAATTTGATGTATTCTAAATATTATTGTTATTTAAGAAGAGTGGGAGAAATGTTTCCAACCAGTGGTCTGTGAGGTGGTCAGGATGAGGTTCGGATGTCCGTCTCCCTCGGGCATCTCGTACACGCTGACGTTGTATCTGCGGCCAGGCTCAAGATCGCTAATGGTGACCGACGTGGTGGTGCGGGGAACATCTGAAGAACCACAAAAAGGTTTGATGAAACACCCAACAGGTTATTAGTTACAACACAACTCAAACAGTTAAATGTGAATGTGCTTTTCAAGTTTATTCCAAAGTAAATTAATTCACCCAGGTACTTTGGTGTAGACCCCTCTTCGATGAGCTCATACTCCAACCTAAAGCCAGAGATGGTAGAAGAAGCCGAGGTCCACGACACCACAAAGCTGTTGGAGGTGATCTCTGTTATCGACTCAGACATGTCCACAATTGGCGGAGGTGGCGTCGTCTCTCCTTCCCATGTCTCCACTTTTTGAGATTAGTTGGGTAGGGGGAAAAAACATTTTCTTTAAGAAAGTGTTCTTGATTTTGTGGCATTCAAAGACTGTTAAACCCTGCAGTGAACTTACAGGAGCCATAAGCGGTTGTAAAATCGAAACGTGTGACCTCGCGTTGCCCGTAGTGCATAATGCTGATCAGCTGACCCTCGTAGGTCACACCTGGACGCAGTCCACTGATGGTGTAGGAGTTGAGGTTTCCAGGAATGATGACCTCCCTCCATGGGTTGCGACTGTTTTTCTACATGACAGAGTAAAAAGACAAAGAGCTGAAGACTTCCAAGACTCTTTATGATAAAGAATATTTACTCTCATGCTGCTGAGAAGCTTTACATAAACAGAGGTGAGAGTAAGCTTTTTAAATGAAACTAACTGCATCTATGAGAGCTCTTCAACTTAAACTAATGATCCCAGAAGTCATTTGATGATATACGGTGTCCAACCTAGACAGGTTACAGTCCATCATAGAACCAAACTCAGAGACAAAAAATATGCAGCATTTGGACAGGAAGCACTCAAAAGAGGGCTTCACCTGCACAGGGAATGTGTGTAAACTAGCTGGAACGACAGTGTGTGTCACAGAGAGTTCATGGACTCAAACATTGGACTAAATCAACAAAGATTTTCCACCTCATTCGCAACATTTAGCCTCAAACTCTATGCATTCTCACAAAAGAAAATCACCAGGAAAGATAAAATTTCTAAACATCTCAGTGTGACTTACAAGTCTCCATTTGAGGATGTACTGGGTGACATGGGTAGACGGTGGCACATTCCACTGAATGGGGTGGGAATCTGGCTGGTTTCCTGCTTCTGTTATAAGCACCTGGACGGGTCTTGAGCCGCCTGAGGAGTTATTGGCAGCAAATGGTGGAAGAAACATCAATAAAAAGCACAAAATGAAAATGTGGCTTACATAAAGAAAAAGAAAAAGACTTGTGAGTAACATGACAGTGTGACCTGCGGTGGAGACCTGGGGACTGTTTGATGAGTTACAGCTAAGCGATTCAGAGTTTTGGGTCAGAATCAAACCACCAGGCGATGCTAAACCGGCTCAACACCTACTGACGGCTTACAGTCTGAAATGGCACCTTCATGCTATATTCATCACTTTTATTGGCCCCCTCGTTCGCATATGAACTCATTGCACGGGCTCACTGGCTGTTCACCCTGCACAAACAGTACAGGGCCCTGATAGAACGATAAGCATCACAACTGTCCCTATTTAGGTCAACATTAGCTCCTCGACTCAGTTCAAAGTAACAGTTTAGGCAACTTTTGTGTAAATAAGGACAGGAGGTTTTCTAAAACTTTTGCCTGTCCAATGAAATATTTTATCTGAGCAGGACAACAAACATTACTCAGCAACAGGTGGGGGAGGAGAAAAAACACAAACTTTAAACTTCAAAGGTTAAAGGAAATGACAGGGGTGTTGAGACTGAAAAAAACAAATCCAGCCTTTATGCACCAAACAGGAACAGGAGCTATGTTTTACATACAACATGGGATGGTAGGTAACTTTCAAAAAAAAAAAAAAGCATTTGTGAGGAATCTATTATCTAACAATAATTGCAAATACTGAACAAAGCCTTTAAGCTTTGAATGTATTTATAATTATTGACAGTTTGGTAAGTTATGATGACAGAAAAAAACCTTCACGTTAACATAAAGGAATGACGTGTACGATTTAGTGACATCTTGTGGTGAAGTTGCAAACTGCAAAAAATAAAATGCTCTAAGGACCCCCAACATACTCCTACATACTTCACTCCTCAGAGGTCCATGCAAACTCAAAGCCGACGTCCACAAAGGTAGATTTTTACGTTTGTGAGCTAGGCACCGAGGTGGCTTATCAAACTTGCTGGTATCCACTCGGATTGTGGGAAATGAAGGAATTTATCACGAGAAATGTAGGCATCTGTTAAAGTTACAGATACAAATTTATGTCAGCATTTCCCACTGTTATGCAGGAGAATCTTAAATCACCCAAAAACATAAAAGAAAAGAAAATACATGCAAATCTGAATGATTTTTTGTCCATTAAAAAGTAAATATTTAAAAATTGTGTATGAAGATTTTATGTATGTATTGTGTATTACGCAGGAAACATTTCTGCTGTGTTCCAAAAGGTGCCACAAACCCCAATATGTTGTGACCAAAAAAAGCTATCACAAAAACAGCTAAATTCTGATGTTTATGAAAGAGCATTTTCTCTTACCTGGGTAGGCCTGCAGGGGTTCGCATCCCATTTCTCCTCTTCCTTTGCCAAAGCAAGTGCATCTGTAGTGATACCCACTGATGACTTTGTCCCACTGTTCTCCAATCTGATAGATCGCATTGTTCTGTTGATCTCTGCACTGATCTAGTAGAGAAAAACCAAGCAGATGGGAAAGTTGAGTTGGTTGAACAGAGAAGGTTGGATGTGGACATGTGGAGTATTGACCAGCCAAGGCAGTGAGCCACAAACCAACCTATAGCATCGCACTTCCAGTAGCCGCGTCCCAGTCCGAAGCAGGTGCAGTTCATCATGTGTCCCTCATTGTGGCGCTTTGAGAACTGCTGGTTGACTTCATAGGTCAAGCCATCAACAACGCAGTTGTCTGAACACATAGAGAAAAGCGAGAATTTACTCTCTAAACTGGAAAGCTTTCATATGCGCATCTTCTCAAGATGACTTTAAATCATCTTTATTTCAACTCCACATGGAGTCAGTTGTCTCACCTCGCAGCTGCGAATGGGCAATGCAGTTCCACTCTCCACGGCCATTTCCCAGGCAAGTGCACTCCATCATGTGACCCATGACGTCATGCCGTTTGTCCCACTTGTCTCCGAGACGATGCATCACTCCATCATTGGTGGTGCATACCTCCTCATGGGCTAATTAGGAAAAGAGTAATAAAATGCATACAATCAACTGTGTTTTTTTTTTTCTTGCACATGCAGTTCAAACAGTTCAGTTTAGAGCTGTGCTACATTTTTGGATGTGATAGTCTTTGCCAACACGTTTTTCATAGTCACTAATTATTTGCCCTGGAAAAATGACATTTAGTCTAATAAAACAGGAAGAGATAACTCTAAGGAGCATATTTTCACAACAGCAAGTCTGCTTTGGTTGAACCAAACCACATGTGTTGGGTGAGATAAACTCAGACCCATTCTGATTCGTCTTGATATTAAATTACACAGGACACATTCTGCTAGGAATGAACATTAGATAAAGTTATTTTGAATCTTTTTGCTTAATATTGTGAATTTATTGGAAATCCTACAAAACATCTGAACACTTCACACTGACCAGCCATGGGGCAAAATCCAAAACGCTGGTCCACGTCATAGTTGTAGGTGGTACCGCACCATCTCATGCCATCACGGCGGCCATCGGTGGTACAGTCTGTGTAGTTGCGACCGCTGTAGAGGTATGGGAAGTGGCAAAGGGCACCGTTGGAGTTCCCACCTTGTGTCACCACAACGGCTGCAATTTTCACAGAAATTTATATAGTTACTCCCGAGCTCTAGTTTGGATAACAGTAACTGACAAAAGTCAACACAATACCTCAACAAAGTCACTGTCATTGTTAAGACAAAAACAACATCTCTGTTTCAGAGTCTCACCAAATTTTTCTGTACAGAAGGAATACTGCTGATCTCTCTCATAGTTGGATGTTGTGGAGCACCAGAGCTGCCCATCAGTGCGTCCATCTGAAGTGCAAGAGTAGTACGTCTTTTCCATGAAGACAAATGGGAAAACACACGGCTGGCCATTAGAATTGCCACCATACGCCTGGTTCCTGGCCTCTACACAAACAGGAAATAATTTATTAAGAACAGACGTAAAATGACAGAAATCGAAATTGAATTTGCGCAAAATTCAATTTTCACTACAGCGGTACCCTAGTTTTCAGTAGGAAGCATGTTTTTTTGTCCCATTATAACATACCCTCACCCCATTCCTGGCAGCTGACTCCATTGCCCAGACATGTACACAACATCTGTTTGCTGCCCTGGCTCCTGATCCAGCGGTGCCCGTCAAAGTATGAGGAACCAGAGTCTGTGCGGCAGGTTCCTTCGGTGGTGGGCACGTGATGATGCAGCAGAGCCTGGGTTACACCAGGGCCTGTTAACAGATCGATAAAACAATGTCAAAGACTAAAAGGAGAGGATATTTTTTGTTTACATGACTGCCTTTAACAGAACTCACCTCGGCCTGTGCTCTGTCCTTGACAATTCGATTCTCCCCTGCCGTTACCCAAGCACACGCACTTCATAGCATTCCCCTTGTCGTCAGTCTTTGTCCAAGTGTCTCCAATCCCAAAAGACCTCCTGGTCTGAAGGTCATTGCAACGGTCTGGTTTGTAAATAATGACAAATGAGCTGGCACTGAAAATCAAACCAGGCCTATTTGCTTAAACGCCCATTTAATTCGTACTTACTCCTTGAGGTACAGCTGATACGTCCATTTCCTTCTCCATAGCAGGTGCAATCCAGCATCATCCAGCCTTGGTATGGCCTTTCCCAGGTCTCGCCAACCAGATACGATGATCCAGAGTAGCTATCAAAGCATTTTTCAGCTGCAAGGATAAAAAGTAAAGCAACGGGTAAGCATGGTTGAGGATTAAACGCTTAAAAGTGTTTTAATGCTTTCAGGGGAGACACTCACCCACAGGTTTGCATGTCCATTCTCCCTTGTTGTTCCCAAGACAAACACACTCCAGCAGGTATTCACCGCTCTCATGAGGCTTCTGCCAAGTTTCCCCAATTTTATAAGACCTCCCACTGTCATGGCAACGGTCTGTCAATCACCCAAAGGATCAGACAGTTTATTATTGACATATCAAATATTACTTTTGCATCTCGAACACACATCTAACACTAAAAGGCAACACAGTGTTGCAGCATTAATAAACAAGACCTCTGTCGTTTCACATTGAAATTTGACCTGTGAGCTTTAGAATGAAAGTGTAACCTACATGCTATGGTACAGCTGATTTTCCCAGAGCTAACGCAGGTGCAATCCCACATAAACCCGTCCTTTGGTCTCTCGTAGATTTCTCCCACCCGGTATGTCCGGGCATTGTCCTTATCATAACAGGTCTCGTCCGCTGAGACAAAAACGGAGGAAACAGAAAGGTCAAGAGTTATTGTGAGCCTATCTTGGACTGTTGTCCTGCATGTGTGTAAAAATACTCAAATCTAACATCTGGATCTTTTGAGCACTTTTACTTTGCTTATCAGTTCTTTAATAAAAACGTCTGAAATTGTTGATTTTGGCTTGGAGAGTTGGACTTCAGATTTTGACTGACCTTCAGGCTTTGTTTTACACTTGATGCCTGCTGCTCCATTGCAGGTGCAAACCAATACACTTCCTCGGTAGGGTTTCTCCCACTGTTGGTTCCGTCTGTAAGAGTTACCATTCTCCTCACAACTGTCTAAAGAGTAAAAACGTGGAAATAACACTTTAAAAGTTGCAGTTAGCTAAGTTTAATCTTTCTCAAACAAACATATTAGATGCAACATCTCACATCTCATTCCAATCAGTAAGTTTAAAAGCATCACAAACTCGCACACGAAACAACTTGTGTTTACCTGGAGAGAGAGCAGATGCGTCATGCAGGTCTGGATACACCTGATACTGACCCGTTTGTCTTTTGCTCTTCTTCGGGGCGCAGTGGACTGCGCTACTTACGCACAGCGCAACCAGCAACCCCGTCAGTGGGCCACTAGTCATTTTGTGGATGGACACGGATTTTAATGCAGAATTTAATAATAAAAAGTTTAACTACAAAAGAGCATCTACAAAAACAGGAAGACAGAAGGAGGTGTGCAGAAGTCAAAGCTTGGAGAGATTTTGGAGATTCAGCTCTCTGCGGCTGCCTCTCCAGGCAGATTTTGCACCAGAATGAGGAGAGGGGAGAGGAGCGGTTTTATACCAGGACGCTGCTCTGCCCCAGGGGGAGGGATTTTACTGGAGTTTGGATCATCCTCCTGCGTGTGAGTAATACTCACCCGTCACTTTCAGTGCATGAAATAGCCTAAGTCAAAAATAATTGTAAGGTGTGAAAAGAGCGTAAAAGCTACAGGAACGGACTAAATATTTGTGCGTGAATTGTTCTAAGTTCAAGATAGCAGTAATTTATTGTACCGATAAATCAAGGACAATATTTATTCTACCTCCATCTACTGGTATTTCTGTGCAAGGACAGCTACACTTACGTTTGTTCAACTTAATTTCCGTAGCGTCTTTACTAGCATCTATCGCAACATGCAAAATATATTTTCTCTGTAAAGAATATGCACCCTTTTAGAAAAAAAATCTAAATGAAGTGTGGGACTATAGTAGGCTATGGTAAAATAAAGTCAAAGACATTCACAAATACATTTTTAAAATTGGACTCAAACTGTAACATGACATGACCTTCAGTAATTTCAGCTCAAACCTTCATCTCATCATGCAATATATATACCAACCTGATTTATTTATGACTTTATGTACTCGCTGTCTTCAAGACCCGATCTAGTCAGTTAGACCATCAACATGCACATACAGTACATGGCCTTATTAACTTCTCAACAGTAGGCCTTGATTGTTAGCATCATCCAGCCATAGAAAAATAAATATAAAAAAAACCTCCTAACTTTTTATATTTATTTACCTACACTTTGGTTTTTCAACACCAGAGAAGTTTAGTTCTGGTGTTTTCCTGCTACAGGAAATTTGAACCAGCTTTATACTTTTACTATAAGAACATAGAAGTAGGTCCAGAATTTTTTATTATTATTATTATTTATTAAATTTACTAGACAACATCACACTCATGACGACTCGCTGAATAAGGAGAAGTGAAACCCTGCCAGATAAAAAAGTATCTGGCAGGGTACTGAGGCAGAAGGTCACACAGTATTTCTGTCTAGTTTGAGAAATACTTTTATTTCCACAGACTTTCTCATGAGTCATTTTGCAACATTTTTACATGCGTTTGCAAAGCATTTTTTGCTTATTCTGTGCTAAAATGAATAGGAATGTAGATAACTTTGCATCCAAACCTTCCAGACCCATTTCTAGCATTGCTTTCTAAAGCAATTCTTTGTTCCACAATTTATGCCAAACCTTCATTTAAATCTAAGCCTCATAATTTGCTCTAATAAAATTATGTGTTCTTCAGCAAGAAACAGATTTAATTAAGGTACCAGAAACAAAAACATAATCACGTTTCCTTACACGGAACAGCTGTTTGGTCTTTTTTTTCTTTCCAAACTGCCTGGTTTCGTTCATCATGCTGCTTTTCCTTTCCTTCATTTTGACCTGTCTGCATAAGCTCAGTGTACCAGACATAAATAAACAGCTTCCTTTAATTTTCTTGACTTTTACAGTCAGCTTCAGTTAGAAACAAGACAAAGCACGAGGTCTTGTTATGATCCTTGAGCATCCAGTTTTGCCAAATGTATTTATGGATCTCGCCTGGAAAGTAGTTTGCGCTATATAGCAACTCCTGTCACAATGCAGAAGAAACAAGCGGTGCCCGCGGCCGCGAACATAAAACCAAAATTTGGGGAAACATGGGGAAATGAAAGCATAAACCCTGTTGGCTTACGTGAGCAAAACTGAGTCATCATTTTCTTCCATGTGGAAAAAGCTTTTAAATTATTTCCATTTGTGAAACAGTCCTAAATTGTACAGGATCAAAATACCTCAGACCTTAAGGTATTATTTAACTGGCATTTCCAGGTCCAGTGATGCGATACACCAGGCTTCCTGGATGTTCACTCATGCAGCCTGGGTGGGAAACGTGTGTAAGAGCAAAAAACATATAAAAATAAAACCATCCTGAATTCCTGCTATTATCGTACTTTATGGGTTTGGGGTATTGTGATGTAATGTCTCTGGAAGTTTGGTGAACTTTACGTGAATTTATGAGCTGTCCATCTGGAAGCTTCTGGAAGGCAGGCTGGCTTTTGTCAAGTGTTTCACCTCATCTCTTGTTTTCTCTCTTTGTTTTTCTTGCATAACATCCATATTTCCAGCAGGATTCATCTCCATACTGTATGTTTTTGTAGTGACTTACATGAAGGAGTTAGCTGGGGTCTGCTTTCCTACACAGAGTTCCACTTTTTAGACTGTTGTCATTTTTCAAGAATATCAAAACAACACTGAACATGTCTTATGCTCAAGAAATGGCAGCATACTCTAAAATTCATGTGGTTTTTTGTTGGGGTTTTTTCAAATTTGTAGTACAATTTAAAAAGTTGTTAGTAGCTACAAAGTCATTTCTTTTTATGCACACAACAACTTCTATATTTCAAAGTTTGCACAAGTAAAGTATTTTTCTCAGCAGTTCAGCATTTTTAGTCTTTCAAGGCAAAGTTTGTTGTCTTAAAAAGATTAAAGGGTTTGATTAACGATTAACAATTTGATGATGAATCTGAAAAAGAAAATAATTCTTTAAGATCTACGATTAGGTTCAGATCTCGCTCAGCAAAAAAATGTCTTGGTGTTGAAAACTAAATGAAAGTGCAGAGATAAAATTTTATTTTACTGGTTGATTTGGGATAATTTGCAGCTGAGCTAATATATTGCTATAAAAGGCTTTTTGCATTGTCTTGTCTGAATAATGAAACAGAAAATTAAACTTCTTAAACCTCCACACAGTTCATTTTAATGGACAAGGGAATAATATTCCATTATGAGGTGCCTTATCTAAAACAAATTAAGCTTACAAGTGCAGCTGTCTCCATTTGTCCCTAATTTAAAGTTCAGCAAAAGCTTCAGAGGTTCAGCAGATGGAAAGCCTTGGGTCGGCTTGTTTTCAAAGTTTGGTTCTCCACCCTAAACTTACTAAACTGTGGCTTGGCACTTCAGAGAGTGAGAGCCAGATGGCCTCAGATGGATGGGTTAGGAGTGGGGGTGGAAGTGAAGTATTTTTGGGGGCTGGGGGCGTTAAGTAACTGGGGTTGAAATAAGTTAATGATGATTTGGAGCAGAAATGTTGAAGGTTGAGATGACGGGTTTATGCAATTCAAGGGAGGAGATGAGCATCGTCCGCTGCTGTCTCCATGTCCCACCCGTGCATTGTTGTTCAGAATATAAGCAGAATATAAACAGAATGTTGAATAATAAAAGGACATGACTGTTATGCAGAGGTTCATGCCCCAGATAGTCGCTTGGTGACTGAAAATGGTTGAGCAACACACTTTTAGTTTGTCAGCATTCTCACCGGTCAGCATCATGAATCAGTCCAAAATTTCTGCACAGGATGTGAGGACCGTGCGCTGCTTAGCTGTTGACACATTGGAGAAGTCGCCCTTGCGAAGGCAAACGCTCTGAAGATGCACTAATCAAAGATTCCATAACACAGTGCAACAAAAACAGCGTCGCTGTGGAAACAAGATTGAGTGGGGGCCCTTTGTAGAGTGATACAAAGGTCAGGTCAGTCATGGGCGCTGATGGTGGATCTTCGTCCACTGAATTACATACTGAGTCACAGACAACATTCACACGCCCATGTCATGAGGTACCCAGTGTCTAGAGGAGCAAGTCGGTGCTAAAACGTCGTGCCAAGGTGTTAGCACAGAAAGAATGGATGGCTTTACCTGAAGTCTTCGTTGTCCTCATGCTGAAAGCAACTCAGTAACTTTAAGACCTAGCTAAATACAAGCAGATGTTCATAAATTGGAATTGGCATGAAGAAAGAAATAAAGAGCAGCACGGATTAAACTGAATCTTTTCTCCATGTTCTTGTTGACCTACCAGCTCATTTTAGCAATGCAGCTGCGAAAGGAAGTTTGAAAAGCAGCAATTTTAATAAGCAAATGCGTACCATGCCCAGTTTGTGATTGCGACTGGACGAGTGTTCAGCGAGCATGAATACTTATCCAACACACTGCAGAGAAGCGAGACACAATATCTAAGCAGTAGCCCAGAGGCATACCATTTTTGTTTGCTAATTTGCTTTTTACACTTCCTCATGTATTTTTCCTAACATCCAAATAAGCAGAAAATGTAAATGTTCTTGATTTATTTATTCTGACAAATAGATAGGTATTACTTTACACATTTGTACATGAAACATAATTAAAAAAGGTACAGTTCAAACTCTGTTTTAAAGATTTACGTGGTTCTAATGGCCTTTATTCTCCAGCAGCTGGACAGGAAGAAGGACAAGGAGAGAGAAGAGGAAAGCATGGAGTAAATAATCCAGGGCCGGGAGTCGAACCGACGACAACTGTGTTGAGAGCAGCAGCCTCGAAATATTATGTGTCTGCTCTACCACTGAGCCACTCCGTCACTCCATCACTGAGTCTATTGCCATTGAAAGATTTAATCAGCCCGCATTTCTTCCTGAGCAGAGCAGCCTATTCCAGCCATGAAGTAGCCTACTTGTTTGGTATCGACCGGATATGAATAAGGCTGAAGGATGATGAAATTATGCTCAGAGCTGCCGAAGCGCTGAAGCCAGGAAAACCTTGCTCATGACTGTATCATAGGCAGCAATCTTATAAATGCTGCCGGTAATGTTATCCATCGTAATTATAGCCATTTTAATTGACGTTAGGTAATAAGGAGCAATCTAAGCCACAAGGGTACCTATTGTCACAGAGGGGAGACCGTCGTCCACGGCCTCGCTGACCTTTCTCCATCCCGATCCAAGAGTAACACCTCTTCTGTTCGGCTTTGTGAACGCAGAGCCACTCCCTCCTCCTCCCCAGACAGCTGCGTACCTCCAGGCCAGTCACAGTTTACACTTCCAGGAGTCAAAAACCTCCCATTAGCTGTTCTGCAAGCTGCCGGATGGCACCCAGTCATGACTTTCTCTCCCTCCCCGTCTCAGCCGTGAAAACCTGGCCTGTGCTTTTACATCCTCGCATCGGGTGTGAATGAGCCTGACCTCTGCAATGTCAACATGTGTTTGCTACAGGAGACTTGATCAAAAAGTAACTTGGTGAAAGAGGACCTTTGTAACCTGTGTCCTCAAGCATGCAGATTGGCTTAGTGGATATATGGAAGACAAGCCGCCTTTTTCCCCATGGAGTAATCCCCAGACTGAAGAGCAGTTTTAATAAAACCAAATTAAAAGCAGAGGAAGCATGTCTGCATCCTGTTTACTCTTGTTTGTGTTGCAAAACAAGCTCTGTCTACATGGCTCCATGGGAAACCATTTTAACTTTTATACCTGTCACAACTAAAACTGTTTTTACTGTTAATTTATTATTTCGCATCTAATTACTGAACTCCTCATGCGGACAGGTGACGTTTTCACACGTTCAGGGAACATTTCCAAGACTTGCAGTAAACTCCAGAGCCAGTCATCTCCGACTTCTCATTCCCTCTATGATTGTGTGTTTTCGATGTGCACTGGTGCATCACCCCTTTGCCAGAACCAGCCTGCTGCTGACTTCTTCCCTCCAAGGGGAGTTTGTCCTCACAAGATCCTGCAGGAAGCAGACAGACAGACAGACAGAGTGTTTTTTGGTGAATTAGTGGATGTTTTGCTGGTCTTGGGAAAAAGTTCCTGGCCATTAACCCCTTAAAAGTTCTCTAATTTGACATGAAAGTTTGCAACGCACCACAAACTGGACATAAAAATGAATCTGTGCATACAGATTATTTCCAGAGCACTTTCAGTCTGGCACTGCAACTGCTCTGCAGAGAAAATGTGGACCTTTTCCTGTAATACTTGAGAGCACTGACAAAAAAAAAAAAAATTCCTAGACACGTTTTTCTGAGATTGGAGTACGATAAATGTGTTATATCACATGTTAGGTCAGAGCTTTCCTGCAGGCAACATCTGTTGCATAAATCACATCCACTGGTGAGATGCAGGACCCCAAATAAAGACCTCAGTGAAGTAAAAAAAAAAAGCATTGAAGTCTCCTATTTCTCTTGTTTTTCTCATTGTCTGCCCTTCCCCATTATAGTTGTTGCATAAAGATTAGCTTAACGTCAAAGCAAGGATCCTCAGGGCAAGAGCGCAGTGTTTATGGGCCGACAACTCCCAAACATAATTATTCTGCTTCCCATATAAAATACAGCTGGACTGTGATGAAGCAAACATATTTTCCAAAGTTGTGAGAGGAGGAAATGTCATTAAACGTGCGTATATAGGAGTAGGTATCACTGTTACTCATTCCCGTCTAGACAGCATAGAGGTGCCAGGTCACGTGAGGCTGTTTGAAGAAATCATCCCATGTGGTGGGAAACTGTTTTTGTCAGATGTGACTGTGCTGGGAAGATGAAAGAAGAGAGAGAAACGTGACGGCTTCATGATGTGACTCGCAGGGACGGACGCAAGTGGTCGTGTACAGACCTCTCCAGCCTCCTGAACACGCACACACACACACGCACACACACACACGCACACACACACACATGCGCACACACAAAGCGCACACACAGTCAGACACATCCACCAACAAAGTCATGAACAGGGATGCGCAGACACCTCTGCAAACATAGCCAGCAAATTATATTTGCTCTCCTTCAACACATCTGTGCTGCATCTTTTAAATGAAACTTCAAGCTTTGATCACGTTTGCCACGCAGCAAATTGGTATTTGAGATGTTATTTTGTGTGGTGTTCTGTTTTTAAGTTACTGGCTTTTGATGAAAATGAGCAAAAAGGGTCTCTGTTGGAGTGAGGACAAAGTTTGGAGGTAGAGGAGCTGTGGATGAGCAGGCGGCTGTAGTTTATGAGCGAAGCACGGCTCACAGTTCACACCCAGGCAATAATTGCACCAGTGGCTAACGGGACGGACATAGTTGCACCTCTTCGAATTTGAGAAGGTCATGGTGATGAGTGAGTTATCTCCTGCATCCACAGAGAGGCATTTAGAGAGGCAAAAATATGACACAATTTTATTCTAACAAAACAAAATTCAGTTTTGTTTGTCGTATGAAATACATTCCTGCTTTACCTTCCAAATACTTTAGAACTCTGTCTTAAATTCACTGAGCAAAATGAGAAAGGTGATTGAATAACTCCGCTTTAAAGAGGTTATGATGCGTGTTGAATGTAGTTTAATTTTTAATTTCTTTATTCTACTGCATGTCGAATAAAAAAAGTGAAGGTAGATAAACATGAAAAGGAAAAAAATATGTGCAAAAACTGTCCTTGAGAGAATGATAAAGAGGTTCTCAAGGCTGTTTCATTGGAATAATTCCTCAACAAATACCATAAAACCGTTCAAATATTCAAAATCTTGGAGGCTGAACTCCAGATTGAAAGTTACATTCAATTGTAACTGAACTATATAAGTTCAGTCCATTTACATGTTTCATGATTTCTTTTCTCAATCATCACTGGCCTTCATCAAACCTAAGCAGGATTGTTTTGCTCTTCTTCCCTATTGAGGAAATGTATACATCAGGGATTGCATTAACTATGCAACAGTTAAAACAAATAAAACACAAATAATTTGTTCATTCGTTATGTATGTATGTAGACAAATGAAGATTTTAAACCAAAACTAGTTGAGGAAAGAGGAAGTAGCAGCAGTGCACTGCAGCAGCATCGCCTCAGAATAATTTCATGTGTGTGAGGATGTTGTTCCCCTTCATCAAGTATTATCCCTTGTTTTGTCATCCCCTTTTGAGTGCCCCCCCCTCCCCCACCCACCACTCCTTGCCTCCTCTTTCCTCTCTGCAGCCTTTTTTGGTCTCAGCCATCTCTCTGCTCTCCATTTGGCTCCATGTGAGCCTGGCAGCAGCCTCCCCTTTTTTAGACCATTTGCCACAGTGCTGTTTTCTGAAGGAAATGCCAGAATGTCTTACTGGCAGTGCTGCACACTTTAGCCCTCAACACAATACCCTTACAGTGTGTTTTCTATTTAAACACCAACACTGAATGATTTACCGAAGAGAATTACAAGAAATATAAGGTGTAAATATGTTTCTGACAGTGATTCCTGTTGCTCCAGGTGGGCTGCGACTCACATGCAGGGGGCTTCAGCTCGACAGAATCGCAGGGACGCGGCGAGAGGGTGAGTCACGGTGTGTGGACGGGCACAGTGACAGACCTTTCCCAGCAGAAACTCTCTCTGCATGGAGAAACCATTTGGAAGAGCTTGGACGGAGCAAGCTTTAAAAAGGAAAAAAAAAAAAAACTTTTGGAAGAGAAATTTTGTACAGTACAGTCAGAGAAATTGGTGGTGTCCACTCAGTAGTGCCAGTAAACTTAATTCCTCATCTGGGGAATCGCTTACAAGAAAATGTAGCAAAAAAAAAAATAAGAAGACGACGTATAAACTTTAGAAGATCTGGAAACTTTAAAGCATTTAATGCTTCACAGCCATTGCAGCATTTTTAAAAGCTCTTTAGAAGACAAACTACAAATCATCATCTTGCCCTGCAGCTTTGACCAGATGATGAGGTCAAACGCCCCTGTTTTGGATGCCTCTTTCCAATTCTTGCCTCCTGTAATTACACACTTTGGTCTACCCTGCAGGGATCCAGCAGGTGACGTCAGGCCGACCATCAGCCAGTTGCTTGTTTAAAAGGATGAGCTGGATCGTCACATGTTGCTCCACATGATATGATCTGTTGTTTATATGACTCACTGGGAAAGGGAACATAAAAGTGCGCAGCAAAGGTAATGCAAGTTTGATTTCAGGCATATAATCATTCAGTGTCAAGCAGAAATGTACGTGCACACACACACACACACACAGGACATCAGTTTGAACCAAAGTTCAACCAAATGCTGCGGAAATGATTACAGTGCAGTTTATAAATGACGCCTGCGGCTGCTGAAGCGACGGTTTTGCGGGGAGGTGTTGTGTAAGTTTGGGTTTGTTGTGGAGATGTTGTGGCCGCGTTGGTTTGAGCCAAAAAAATAAATAAATAAAGATCGGGGCGTTGCTGAGGTGAAGTCACTGGGAACACAGTGTGAGAAATCTATAGACTGTGTTCTTTAGATTTTATTTTAAAAAAGATCAAGTTTAGCAATATGCTTTAGGGTTAAAATTTTAAACACAAGTGCAAAACAATTTACAAATCAGGAAAATTGTCTGACGACAAAATACATTTTCATTACAATGACCTGTTTGAATTCCCAAACCTCAGAGGAACAACTTCTAGCTCTTTGTGTAGTTTTCACTCACAAACCCCGAACTGAATGTTTTAAGCTCATCTGATTCTCTTTGCACACTCGACATCCATCATTTATTTTTTTAAGGAATGAGATTGTTTAGATGTTCCACGTTTCTGTGTCAACAGAAGGAAATAGGTGTGCAACATTTACAAAACCAGGAGAATCCTGGATCTAAAAGAGCAGAGACTGGTACCACAGCTTTGGCAGACAGAGATGAGAGGAAACAATCATTGGCACATTTTGTGCAGACATAAGAGAGCTTAAAGGCTTTTAGAAACCTTTTACCACTTTCTATATGAGACTCAAACATTTAGAAGTGAAAATCGTGACATGCTTCAATGTTTTTTCACCATCCTTTGTACATCAGGCTAAAAAGAACCAAAATGCAGGTGATGATGGCTCAACAACAGATTTGAACAAAATTCACTTTGAGTCAATTTAAACTCAGCATAGATAAAGATACTAACATGATTATTGAAATTAGCAGAGAACATAACAATTGGTAAGTATTCCTGTCCAGCTATCTAACATAAATGTACTCACTCACAATCTGAATATCTCTTTTGTTTAGGCTTGAGTGAAAACCTGGCTTGACGTTATCATGTTCTCGCTATAAATGTTCTGAGTCACAGCAAACATGTTACTGGAAGCAACAGTGAAGGAGCTGTAGATCAAACTAAGTTACAAGATTCATATTTTAACAGCTGCTGGGACTCTGAGCTCTGTAAGGCGGTTCTCAGCCCCCTACATGTTTAGGGTTGATGGATTTTCTTTCTTTTCTTTGCTATGTTTTTATCATTTTCCTGGAAAAATAAATAGTACGGTCTGTTTCTTTTGTATTAAACACCCTGCAAGTTAAGTCAAGTGTGATGTTTATATGGCATAAACATTTTTGCTTAAAAGAAAATTCTCCTAAACGCGATTTGCAAAACTGGACATCCTTCACCTAAACCTTCAAGGGGCAAAAGGTGAAGACCCAGAGATGTTTGTGCCTGCGCTCGAGCGGACGTGTGTTAGTACTGTGTTATTGACTTAAATAACACGGTCCCAGACAGTGATTCTCTGCAGACCAGACCCAAAGAACAGCACCTCTCTCTTTTGTGGTCCGGCTCGGAGCGACCCTCTTCCCTCTGCAAACGCAGCCGGTCTGACTTTGCACACACACCCACTCACTTCATCCACAGAGTGCCTCTCTGCCGCGGTGGAAAGTGACTTCATCGTTCCAGCGCCACTGAGTAACGTTAAATAGAGAGGTGGAAGCCATGGCTTTTGATTTAAGTACCGCAGCACTACAACACGACATTCAGATGGGGGAACGGATACTGGCAGTGCTTACTTTCAGAACAAACACTCAAGATGCTGGCAAAAAACCCCAGAACATCAATGCCAGTCTGTAGAAGTGGTCCAAAAATCCTGCATGAGTGAAGCAATGAGTAGTTACTGGATGGTTTTTTGTGTACCTTTTCTGAACCATACCATTTTCTTCTATCAGTTCTCCATCTGAGGCACCTTTAACCAAACACTCTGGTGGTCGTGAGCCATTCCTCAATTTGTTTGTCAGCTTCTGAAGATTAGTTTCTAGGGAATTTTTGTGCTTACTCGGCTGAAATCATATGGCTTTATTACATAACACAAAGTGTGGACGGTGTGCAGCGTGACTCAACAGGGCGAAAGCCTCCCAGTGCAGAGTTCAGCCAACCTGTCTCAGTCTTCTAGAAAATTAAAAGTGGGATGGAAATCCGTCCTTTGTTCTGACAAACGTCCCTTTAAGAAAGAACTGCTCAAATTAAACGCAAAGAACTAATCAAAAACCTGGAAAAGCTCAAAGCCTCTGATTGAATATCTGTAGGATGACAAAAATTATTCTTTACTTTGCCTTCATGAACTACAAAAAATTTTCTCTGACTAAATAAAACAAAATCATTTCAAAAAATGCTTCTAAAGGGGCATTATGCATATTCCAGGCACATAGTCCCATTTTCTAGCACAATCACATTGTTATAAAAATGCTATCTATATTAAGTGACGTAAAAGACACTTGACTTCTTTCTACAAATTGAGCCTCTGTCTCTTTAAAAACTCTGGCTCTTTCTGAAACTCCGCCTTCAGGAAGTCACCACAACGTCGCTCCTCTATTAACCCTTTGACAACGTTTTTACCGGCGCTGCTCTGCAAAATAGCTCGAGCTCAGCAGATGAGCACTTCCAAACGGGTGTTTGCTAATTGCTGCTGGCTAGTCTGAAGGAGCTGAGCGGGGAAGTCGCGAGGGAGGGCTGCTCCGTAATGCGGAAGCTCGGAAACTTGGAAACTGCAGATCCAAGGAGGAGCTTCACCCTCGAGGGAGGTGCTAGGTTCACCCAGGGGTTTTGCACAGCTGAATGGTTCATATGGAGATTAAAAGATTTCTCAAACATGCGCTAACAAAATCAAAGCAACACTCCAGGTATGTTTTGGATGGGGTAATAACATTATCACAGGATGCAAAGCTAAAAAAAAAGTTGATTTTACATAACATTGCCGCTTTAAAATCAAAATCATATCAAATTTTATTTGTATAGCACATTTCAGCAGCAAGGCATTTCAAAGTGCTTTACATCATTACAAACACAGAAACACAAAGCAACATAGAATCAACAATCAAAACATGACATTAAGTCAGGTTCCATCAATAAATTTGTAATTGATTACGTTTCAAATACAATCCTAAACAGGTGGGTTTTTAGTAGAGATTTAAAGGAAGTCAGTGTTTCAGCTGTTTTACAGATTTCTGGAAGTTTGTTCCAAATTTGTGGTGCATAGAAGCTGAAAGCTGCTTCTCCTCGTTTGGTTCTGGTTCTGGGGATGCAGAGCAGAACCAGAACCGGAAGACCTGAGAGGTCTGGAAGGTTCATACAACAACAGCAGATCTTTAATGTATTGTGGTTCTAAGCCGTTCAGTGATTTATAAACTAACAACAGTATTTTAAAGTCTATTCTTTGAGCTACAGGGAGCCAGTGGAGGGACTTTAAAACTGGTGTTATGTGCTCTATCTTCCTGGTTTTAGTGAGAACGCGAGCAGCAGCATTCTGGATCAGCTGCAGCTGTTTGATTGATTTGTTGGACAGACCTGTGAAGACGCTGTTGCAATAATCAATGCGACTGAAGATGAATGCATGGATGAGTTTCTCTAGATCTTGCTGAGACATTAGTCCTTTAATCCTGGAAATGTTCTTCAGGTGACAGAAGGCCGACTTTGTGACTGTCTTTATGTGGTCAGAGTCCATCACTACTCCCAGGTTTCGGGCTTGATCGCTGGTTTTCAGTTGTAATAACTGAAGCTGTGCATTGACTCTAGATCGTTCCTCTTTAGGTCCAAAAATAATAACTTCAGTTTTGTTTCTGTTCAGCTGGAGAAAGTTTTGGCACATCCACACATTTTTAAAGACTTCTGATTCTTCAACATGTTTTCTAGCTGATGCTGTTTGAAAAGTATCTATTAATTCACAATGACATTATATAGCACCTGGTACCATTTATCACGTGCTGCATAAAGCGGTAATTGGCAGAAAACACTATAATCCACAGTTGGACTAAGCTAGATGATGTAAGAGTACAAATTGTTTATTTCTTGGCGGAAACGATGTGCTGAGCAGGCAATTCACTTTGCAGGTTAAGAACGCTGGCTGATGAAGCTGGAGGTTGTCAAACCGAGTCTAATCTCTAAACTGACACAACACAGCTGTCTGTCGTTAAGCCCGCGGTGTTTATGTTCGCTTTGCACGGACAAACTTGCCGGGTGGTGAAGTTGTAGAAAGTGGTATATTAAGATTACAAAGATTGATGGGTTATTATTGGTCCAGAGAAATACTCCTCCAGATGTTCAACGTGCAGCATGTGCAGAAGCGAGGCACAGATTGTCAACTTAATCCCACAGCACAGTGGTTTCTTAAAAAGTGAAATACAAGGGAGTCAACCAAAATGACATTTAAAGAGTAGTCTTGGACCTAATGGTTTGAAGAAATGCCTGGGATTCTTGTTAGAATCTAATTGTTTCTTGTGTCTGATTTTCTTGGTGTTTTTCGCTGCGACGGAAGGAAAAGTGAGAAATGAGCAAAGATGTAATGAATACAAATACGCAATAAACACAGTAAAACCCATGCTGTCCATGGGGATCAGACATTACCTGATTTCACTCACTGCGTCTTATCTGTAAGGAATTTTAAACAAACCACTGGCGGGTTGATCAACTAATCCTCTTATCTATGTAGCCATCCACATTTTTACAGCACTTCAGGCTCAAATCAGTGAAAGCAGATCCAACTCTGTCATCCTCTGCATTCCATCCGCCGAGGCGGGGCTGCGTGTTGCGCACTCGGCCTTGGCATCCAGGGAGTGATCTGTCCTCCTGAACCACACCAAGAAAACACCAGCGTTTATTAAAGCCTCGGTCTCGTCTCCAGCTTATCCTCTTGGGTGTGTCGTCTAATCAAAGCAAGTAGGAAAGTCCTCTTTCAAGAAAGTTGGGCCGCACAGAAATAAGAGTACAGAGGTGGATCTCCACGCAGTGAGGAGAAAACGTTTCGTTTAGCAGAAAACCTTTTGTGAAAATGCCTGAAGCCCTTCTTTCCATCAAAAACAGACGGAGGAGCCACAAACCAGACTGAAGCTTGTGCCACACCAAACTTTTCTGGGCCCAAGTTTCTTATCAAAGCCACTAGAAGATAACGTTACGTTTTAGCTGCTGCTGCTCTGAAAGACCTCCAGGCAGGATTGCTTTGAACTGAATCTCTCTCTGCGAGGCGTCTCCTGACATCCCCAAAAGGAAAATGTGTCTGAAAATGTATGCGTATCATTGAACACAGGATGATGATTCAGCACTTCAGAGACGAAGCATAGACGTGTTACAAGCGACTTTGGCTTTTTCAGAGGAAAATGTCCAATATAAACACTGGTATAAATCCTTCAAAGTTGGTTTTCCCATATTGGGTGAAGGAAAGCTGTTGAGCTTCTAAAATGGTTTCAGATTATTAAAAAATAAAAAAAAGCAAAAGGCTGCATGTTAAAATCAATCTGACTGCAGGCACACTTCATCGTGGTTGTGGTGAGAGTCAGTGACCAAACTAAATTTAAAAGATAAAATGCTCTAAAATTGTGTTTTAAGCTTCAAAATTTAGACTAAACAAATCACTAAAATATTTACAACCAGTTTAGTTATCATGAAAAAGCCTTTTGTCCTGCTACTCTAACTGGATTTGATCAAGTTGGTTACCACATGTAATAAATTCAGGCTAAATGAATTTGAATTCTGATTTAGAATTTTTAGTCATTATTTTTTGTACTAGTTTTACTTGTAGAACCATTGTAAAGTATCCTAACAAAATAGTTCCTTTTTTTAACATTTATAGGAATACTTTCTCTCACTTTCTTCCCTTTCGTTTTCATTCAAGTTCTAAATCGACTCACTCTCCGGGCTGAGAATGGAAAAACAGCGATTTCCTTCTGGGAGGGCTGGAGAAATCTTGCTTAGAAATACTTATTATGTAACTTGACGTCCCCGCCTCCCCTAATTAGGAGGGATATGTCTGTTCTAACTTTCTGGTTTGTAAATACGGGAAAGACTGGAGGGGGAACATGTGCTTCATGTTCTTTGTCCACAAATAGTTACTGGAATAAAAGCTGGGATTCTATTTCTTCCTAACTTAAAAAAGTAAGAGGGATAAAAGATGTTCGACAGCACTCCCACTACGAGAAGCTCTTTATAAAACTGAAGTTTTAAATTGCTTATCAAAGGAAATCAGCTTAAAAATCCTTCTCTACGTGGCCCTGTGATGCTGAAAAATAACACCCATCTTCATTTTCAGCTTTTTGTCATCTTACGGTTTTAGGTCATAACTAACAAGTATTTGGAAATACTTGCTGCCACCGCCGTCCGTGTTTCAATCTTGCTGTTGTTCTTTTGATGATACGAGGTGATTTTTATGTCAAATCTACCCTCAGGTTAGGTTAGTTCAACAAAACTTTAATTTGACTTTTATCAGACACAATCCCAGTTTAAGCCAGGCTTGGATATTCTTTTGGAAGAAAATGACGTCGTCTGTTAATCCTATTTAGTCGAGAAGACGACTAAATAAATGTTTTTAGATGGGCCTGGACAATTTCTTTTGTCTAGAATAGATCAGACACAGAGTAAAAAATTACAGGAAAATGTACACATTTTCTTTTTTCCACTTACGCTGCAATGTGCACACTTCCTCTTTAATAGCCAGTATGATCATTTATGCCCGTCTTCACTAGAATCCCATCTGCAAACATCAGCTAAATCAAAAGACAATATAACAGTTCAACTTCTCTGTTTTTTTTAAAGCAGATTACATAAGAAATTTTGATATTTTGTCTTTGCATTTTATGCCATGTCTAAGAAGAGAACGACTGCGAATCCAGTGGGTTCAGAGTGAAAAGCACATCCCTGGCAAAGTAACTTGCTTTGTTTTAAAACTGTACTGGTTTTAAACAATACAAAAGAAGCAAAACTATAACAAAGATTGTCTCCAGCTACACCACAGCTGCATGATGCACAACTACTATGGGCCAAGTTATTGTACGCAAGTCTGATGACACCATTTTAGTTCTAAAATGACAATACTCTCATCAAAAAGACTTTTAAAGTTCAGTTAAATTAAATGCATCATCTTTAGGTTTTCATAAGCTCAAACACAGCCTGGCAAACTGTAAATATAGACTTGATCGTTATACGTAAATTCCTTTCAAAGTCCATAAACTATTAATTAAATGTTTATTGCTGAAATTTGCTTCAAATCATGTTTGCAAATTTTTAAAACCTTTGGTTCTAGGTAACACAGGTTAACCCAACATAATGAATTATGTGCTATTAGGTCAGCAAGATCATTACTTTATAAAATGAAAACCTTTATTGAAATGAATGTTCACCTTCTTAAGATCTACATGGTTCAAATTGAGAAATAGGACATTTTTTTGGCATCCAAATAACTGTAGTATTTATTTGTTAGATTAAAATGACAGAGGAAACCGTGAACGTCACACTTATGCAATAAACCACAGGTTTCCTTATACAAATGATTCCACATTGATCCGACTTTTTACATCCGACTCTGACAGGCTACTTTTCACCATCTAGTGGCTGGCAAGAGCATTGCATCAACGTTGAGACGCATACAAAGATTGTAAATGAATATTTCTGCAATAGTTTGGATCAATGCAGTTTGGTTGATATTAAAAATAACTTACCCTATTACTGCTTATAAAGCTAAACAACAAAAAGTCAGTTTAGGATCATCGTAACATCTCCGTCTTAACAGTGTCTGGAGCCTTCTGGCAGAAATGTCTCAGCTCTTTCATGCAAACTGCATCACCTCAGCTACGTGATAAGATTTTATTGTTTTGTCGAGGAGTCATTTTGTGTGTTTCTCACCATTTTGTTCATCTTTACATGCTTCTTCCTATGATAGCAATTTTCTTGCGCAAAATGTATTAACAGAATTAATATGTCTGTTCTTTCCAAATATATTAATATCTCTATTTGTATGTTTTTAACTTTTTTTGTACTATAGACGTTTTGTGATTGATTGAATAAGTGTAAGAAAATAATCTGCAAACATCTTAGGAAGGCGGAAGTAATGAAAATTGACAAAGCAGTATTTCATACATACATTTATTTTATATAAAAGAAAAACAATGGTTGTAATATTAACAGTTATACACACAGGGATTTATCACTGGAAAACTACGGTGTCCAGCATGGCGGCTAGGCACTGAACGATGTTGGAGGTCATTAAAACATCTACATGCTCCTCCAGGTGTCTCTTTGGATCCTGAGAGAAGAAATGAGGATGATGATGATTTTACTAAATACATAATGTGCTTTAACAGGACTTATCAGCTCCATAAACATGCAACATTATTAAGAGAGCAAGTTGACATATGAGCAATAAGTCAGCTTTAAAATTAATAATATTTTGGGGGGTTTTTAACCTTAAAAAAAGAGAGAAAGAAAAATAATAAATCAGTACCTGTTTTCCAACATTCTTGATAGCCAGCTGCTCTGGGGTCATTTTATCTTCCTCTTCCACGGCCTGAGGTGAAAACAGTTCATTTTATTTCAAGTAAAACACCTTCCAGCTTATTTTACAAAAAAAGAAGTAAACAAATGGGGGAAATCTAGCATATCCACACCGCTGCACTGCAGTGAGTAACTGAACTAAATCAAAATTATTGGGCAAAAGTTCTGCCTATAAAAAGGTACCAACTATATTTGGTTATTAAGCACAGAAATATTTTAAAATCAAAATGACCTCGTATTTTGTTTGAAATATTTCTAAATGGCGAGCCACCCCTCTAACAAAACGTTGTCATGTTGTAAAGTAATAGTGTTCAGGTTCTACCTTATTGTAGTTCTTGGCCAGCTCCAGCATTTCTTTGACGATCGTCTCATTGAGCTTGCAGTGCTCACTGTAGTCCTGCAGAGTCAGGCCCTCCATCCAGCTCTTTTTATGCAGGTTCAGCAGCATCTGAAAAATTAATAGAATGAATCACGTTTCACAAGAAACAAAAATAACACTAAATGGGGGTCTTAAAATATGAACTTCGAACCTTTTGCTCCAGCTCATTCTTTCTGTAATTGATGGTGATGGAGTAGTAGTGTCTGTTAAGTCCATGAATCAAGGCCTAAAAAAAAAAAAAAAAGAGTAAAACAGATTATTAAGTACAATAAACATACAGATTTATATTGATTATCAGGAAAGGTCACAGGAAAACACAAGAAAAAAAAATTTAAATGTGGAAATAAAACAGTTCATGGTGCATTCTAAAGGTTTTATTTCAGATAAACTCTCTTAACATTTGTCTGGTTCTGTATGTGGCTTACCGAACCAACTGCAAGATAATTGCAATTTTAAAATTGCTCCCGTTTTTATTCTAATGTAAAAGTTACCTGGATTGATGGCTTGTTGAGATGACCCAGGTTGGATGTAGTTTGCCTCGGTTCATGACCCAGCACCATCATGTTGGCATTAATCAGTCTGAAGGCATCAATAACCACCTGAGGGACACAGTGGCAGAAAAAAATAAATAAATCAGTTTTCCTAAATAATTCAAACTTTGATAAGAGTGCTACTAATTTAACTTAGTGGTCCCTGTGCCCACCTTTCCTTTGACACTCTGAATGGGATCAACTACCACGGCGACAGCTCGCTCTGACAGCGCCTCGAAGCTCTGCTGTGTGTTGATGTCCACACCCGACAGCCAGCAGCCAAAACCAGGGTGACTGTGGTACCATCCTACAACCATCTCTGGTCTGAAGAAAACAAGCAGGTGGGAAGCAACGACTTTTTAATTTTTTAAATTTTTTAATAAATAAAGACACGTTCATATTCATCAATTTGCTTTTAAATCAAATTTAATTCTGTAAAAACAAGTGTGGGACTTCGAGATTCCTTCTTTAACAAATTCAACATGCTGATCTTGTTGAGCCGTACCTGCCCGTCTGCTTCAACATGTCCAACATCTTAGCCTGGAAGACGGGGTCCACAGCTTCTACACTCACGCCCTGTGAGGCACACACACTGCTTAGTGAAAATGAACAACAACAAGAACTAAGGATGCCAAACTACTTGAAAACTTTATGAAAATGAACTAGCAATTTTTAAACCTGGCACAACAATGGCAAATTATTCAATGATGGTGTTATCAGGAGAATAAATGAAGATTTGGAGGGGAAGCAAAAATAAAACTATGCAATATCCTTTCAAAAAACAATGTTGGAAATTGCACAACCACTCCTAGGTGAATTAATAAGTTTTTTCCAGCCTGGTATGCTTATTGCTCATTAACCTAATTGCAATAATTTATGTCTAGATGACTTTGAGACAACTAGTGATGACAGTTTCATCGTTTTTACAGGACTTCCTATGAGTCCAGGTTGTGTCTAAAAAGCTGTTGCAGCAATGTGAGAAATGCACCATGTAAGATTGCAATATTAGCTATTCGTGAGAAGAAAATAAATCAGTTGACATAAATATTCTTAGGTGTTATGATGTTTTTCCCCTTCAAATTTTTAAGAAAAGTTGCAACCACTTTCCAACAAATTTGTGTATGCAGAGAATCCCCCCATCCCTCCAACTGCAGTGTGCAGCAGTAACTATGTGTGTGTGTGTGTGCGTGTGTGTGTGTGTGTGTGTGTGTGTGTGCTCAGGTAAGAAAACACTTTTATTCTAACAAACACAAAATCTCCACAACATGCAATCCTGATTTTAGAGGGGATACGTACTGTTCCTGACTGAGGCATTGCAAACACATCGATCACTCGCACTGTGTAGTCGTCAACAAATTCTCCCAACATCAGTCCCATGACCTCCATTGGCACACCGGCACGCCCGTGCTTCAACATCTGATGAGGAGGGACGGTAAAAAAAAAAAAAGAAAGAGGATTAGAAAAGGTTGGGCTTCAGGTATATGACAGACTTATCTCTGATGATGAGTTATTTTATTACCTTAAGCAGGGCCAGAGAGGAGATGTACACCTGTTCTGCTGTGTCCACAGCAGGAGCGTCTGTGGGGGGTCCCTTATGAAGCAAAGGATGAATCATCGTTACACACCACATGCGACTACATTGAAATTTGTGCGCAAGGAAATGAGGGGGAAAAAAAGGCTTAGATGATGAGTTACATCAGTCTGAGCTTGAAAGCCACAGTGAAATAACGTTGCAATACAAACCTCAATCAAGCTCACTGCCTTTCTTTTATATACAAGGACATTTAAAATGTACCTGGCCAAGCCCTGGCATTCCACCTCCAAGCCTCAGCAGCCGGTCCATACTGAGATCTGTGAACACATTCCCAGAGTCTTACCATTAAACTCCAGCAGCAAATATTTTAATAAAAGTGCATTTTAATGTAATAATATATGTTACAAATATTGTACACTATTAAAAATGGAATAAACAAATGGATAAGCAAAGGCGTTGAAGATCAGACTGTGATAAATGGCTTAGCAAGAATAAAGTGAGGTTTATTAACTATTTACGTTTCCTCTTAATAAATATTATTAGACGATTCTGTTTTTATCGTAATTGGATGTTTGTGGTGGGAATTACATTTAAAATGTCATTCAGGCCGAGTGTTAATATAATGATTTTTCTTTCTTTCTATTTTTTATAGAAACTTTCGTTATGTATTCAGAAAGTGACTAAACAGAGACTAATTTAGTATGAGAAAGCAAAAACAATACAGCTAATGCTAGGCTGATGTAGCCGAGTTGCTCACTGCTCTGAAACGTAAACACTCAAATGAATATTAAACTATTCATAGACGCCATTTTATTATGCACCATACTGAAAGTTGTCATATTTAGGGTGTAAAAAGTGGTTTTCAAACAAAGCGTACACCTAAATTAGCCTGGTTGCTAAATACACATTAGCGTTGTGTTGCCGTTAGCTAACTCATGCTAACTTAGCTTGCGTGGCTTAGCGAAAGAAAACGAGCTTTTGTGTGAACATCGCATGAACCCAAAGCTGTTAAAAAGTCTCTATGGAGCGTCTTCAATGTACATCTGCTTTTACCTGCTGTCAGATGTTTCAAGCGTTTAGATGAATGTTTTTCAGCGCACAGTCAGACCAAACCAGCGAGCTACAATGAATCAGCCAGAAACCAGAATAGTCGTTTTATACGGAACTACTTCCGTCGCACGAAATTTACGTTTAGAGTTGAAAGCTCGTCTGGAACATACAGAAATGAACCACTAGAGGGCGCCACGTTCATTGTTGCAGGTGACTTTCCTGCACTTATCTGACGTCTCTGCCTTCAAATGACCTTTTAAAAAGGGAGATTTGGACATAAAGAGTCTTTGAGAAGCTTCTGCAGACTATTGAACATTTCTGGTTCAACAGTACAAAGAAATGAACTAAAATGCTTCGACACGTGTGGGAAAGAAATCCTCTGCTTACAATGAATGCTCTGCACCACGCCAAATTCCTTGCATATAAAAGAACTTGGACAATGAATTTGATACTGATTCTGATTAAATGGTTATATTTTACAATGTTCGTGAAGATGAACATAAAAACAAACTTAGTGATAAAAGTACGTGTTTACCTTATTGCAAATTAATTTGTACACTTCACTTGTTATTGTCAACTTGAAAACTTGCTTTGATTGCGGGATTGAGTGAATCAATCAATGAAAGGTATTTTAACTTAAATATAGTGCTGTATCAGAATTTTCATGTATTGACACAATTAACACCATTTTGGTTGTACTCATTCTCTATGAAACCTCTGAAGATGTTTTACTTAGCTGCTACTACTGAAAAAGTAAAACAAATATGTGAAATTTTACATATTAATAAGGGCAACAATACCTGTCTCACACAACTGTTTACTCTTTCTTTGTGGATAATTAATGCATTCGTATATCTTGGTTTGTTTTGGAAATGATCACAGCTGATTCATAATTGGAGAGGATGGTAGCAACACGAGGGTTTGCTTTTCTTGGCCTCTGAAATCTACGGTGACTCAACTGGGAGAGTTACAAGACATGAGACAAATGAATAGTGGGAAAAGGTTGTTTTGGTACCTAATGTTCTAGTTTGCGGTAATTTTATGTACTGTCACTAAGGAAACCTCTCAAACTGTTCTTGAGTGTGAGTGGCAAGTTCTGAATCAATCTGATGCTATTTTTTTTTCTGTCCTGGGAAAAATACTCCCTCTTTATGGGAGTGAGTCAGCATTATGTTGATTGTCTACTTCTGGAGATTCTGGAACTAATGGCAATAACTTCGTGTCAAAAATGACCAGCTTCCAGTTTCAGAAACCAATGAAACAATGAAAACAGCTGGGAATTACCCAGCTGGAACTGTGCTTGTTTATCACCCATCAATTAAATTCAAATTAATTTAACTCAGTTTATTTATATTGTACAGATTCCCAACATAGGCACTTTGCCAACAAATAAAGTTAATTCAATCTTGAACTACATGTTGTGCTATGGATCACAGGAGGTCGAAACCATTAGAAATAAGTTTGTCACTCTTTCTGACATTATAGATCTCAATGATTTTGTGTTTATTTCCGTTATTGGAGCTCTTTAGATCTTTGAGTGATGGCTGTTTTTGTGCGTGGGTGTGTGTGTGTGCGCGTGAGCTCTTTTAGCCTATTCACTAAAAGATCTCATAAATATCTTTTAGCTACAGTTATTTTAGACAGCTGTACTTGTTGTCGGAAATGTTTAAGCGGTTTTATGCTTTTAAAGGTCTGGTTGGAATCAGTCCTGGGTATTCCAGGATGTGGCTGTCAAAATTAAACTCAGCCGTCCAAAAACTTTGGTGAATCACAGTTATGTCATGATTTGTCAAGAAGAGCAATTACCTATTCTGAAAAGTGGTTACATGAACCTTACCTCTCTGTTCCATCTTCTTATTTAGACTCCAGGGAAACAGACAGTGATTACTTATTGTGACTGATCAAGATTTGCATTGAAAGCATAAACTGATTCAATAAAAACACTTAAATGGACTGAATTTATAAAGAACCCTTTCTATCATACTGACGACTCAAAGAATTTGTTTTTTGCTTTGCAGCAGACATATTTGCCCACTTGCATTAAAAAAACCAACAAATTTATGCATCAACATGGAACTTGAATACGTGCCTTGCTACATCAACACAAAGAGGAGGAAGCTGGAACCAAACCGGCAACCTTCGGATTGCAAGAGTCCTACTCTACCAACAAGTCACAGTCGCTTTTAATGTACAATTCATTTATACAAACTGTAGATGTGGCTCTGGTGATTTATAGGATTAAAAACAAAACATTTCTTGATGTAGGATTTAAAGTTGTGTATTTCTATCAAAGCCTCAGTGTGCGATCATGACGTTCACCTGCGACTGTGACTTTTCCCTGCTTTAGATAGCTGAACTAGTGGCACCCAGAACTGCGGCGTGTGCTCTGAGAAAAAGAAATGAAAGAAATACTGCTTGACATTTTGTGCACTTTCTCCTGTTTCAAGCAGCCATTTCATTATTCCCAGTGGGGCCACAAACTCCTGGCCAAACCAGAACAACTCTGGGGTTGTGAGAAAGCGTCGCCGTTTGAATTCACCTCCTCGGTTGTCGTTTGTGCAGGAACATTTGCAGCGTTCCACTCAGACACACGGCGGTGCCAGGCAGGTCAGCTGGCATTTTGGGAAGAATTTCAAACTTCCCTGTTTCTTTGATGAGTTTTGTAAGGAGCAGATAATCATCTGCATTCCTCAGCGGCCCCCACTCTCACCCCGCCGCTACCTCAACACACTCTGCATTCTTAACCAGGATTTCCTTCCTTGTGCTGGCCGGAGACAACTTCTCTCTGGCCTCAGCAAGTCAGAGTGAATTCATCAGACAGTTGTATTATTCATACATTTTCACCTGTTGAATATTTATGTAAATGTATTATAAAATATATAAAGCTCACATACATAATACATCTATTCAAGTTAACAACGCCCATACTGAAGCAGATTTTTAAATAGATGCACTTTGTTGTTGCTAATTGGAACTGCTCCAAACTGGAAACCAATTTCTTACCCTTTAAATCAGTCGATTTTCTGGATAATTGATAAAGATAGAGAAGCTAAAAAAAAACAACCCTTCTCTGATTTGTGAAATTTCATTTCTGCGAAATAAAATGTAATCTGCGACCTGCACAGTTGGTGTCCAGGGGTTATTAACCCACCTAGCTGGGCAACAACAGGCACAGCAAGCCATCTGCAGCTGATCGTGCCGATAGGAATGATTGGACTTTTCAAGGTACATTAGAAGTCACTTGAAATGCAAAACCAGCATGAAACCTTAATCCTGTCTGCAGAGGAAATACAGGAGAGAAATCTGATGCTTTAAGAGCCTCCCTGCCATCCTGATAGGATTTGGATTTTAGAGTTAACTCGCAAGAGTCCAACAGGACCAGTTGATGGGGTGGCTGCAGTTTAGAGCTCCTAAATGCTTTGTAAGTGAAAATAAGACAAAAGTGAGACGCGCGTGTGCAGATAGGCAGCTCTGGTGTTGTATAATATGCTCGGGTAATTTCCCTGCAGCATTTCAAGGTAAAAATATGAAATCCATTTTCCAGACAAGTCTCAAATTTCTACAGTATTGGTGCAAAAGTGATGCTACCGAGCTGAATATCTTTAAAAGCCTTTAAAATGGCAGTTTAATTTTTTGTTTTGTTTTAATTTTGTTGTTGTTTTCTTATCCACCCATTTTCAGAGGAATGTTCTTTTTGTTTCATGAGCCCTTTAGCCCTGACCTATGAACTATTCGAGCTCAAGAAAAATGCACCCAGACTCAAAAGATGAGTCACTGTTTTGTAAACATCACACACAACTTAGCATGAGTTTTAAAATTTATCTCTAGGCGCCATGTTTCTACGAGCCTGTCACAACAACACACGGATTGTTAGAATGCATTGCATTCCATCAATGAAACAGAAGATAACACAGTTTGATAGGGTGGGGGGTCTTTGGGGGGAGAATCGCCATCTTTGGCTACAAGATGACAGTTCACAAAGGAACACTTGACATAGTACAACATTCAGTACTCTAAAGTACCAAGTATCCCTTCGGTTCGGGTGCGCTTTATATGCTGCAATGATTCATAGGTCAGAGTTAAGTGGCTTAGAAATACATGCAGCATCTCTAAAAAAGGTCAGGTACAAGAAAAGTGGGGTGAAAAAGCTGTTGATGGAAATAGACAGACAATAGACAGACTTTGAAAGACCTTTCAAAAGCCTTAAATACTTTTTTTTCTTTAAAAAAACAAAGACTTAAATCAGCAAAACAAATGGACATCAAAAAAATGCATTTAGCCATCTACAAGCTGTAGAGACAACTTGTTGAAAGCTCGGAATGAGCATCAAAATCGAGGAAGGCAGGAGACTGAAGTGACTCTAGATGCGACTTGGTTGTTGGGGCCAGTCGGGTTAGCCGGAGTGTTTCAGAAACCGCTGTTCTGCTGGAAACTTCATGCATTGTACCATTTCTCGACTTACAAGAAACGGTCCAAGAAAGAGACAGTTTCAGCTGAGCGGAGGCTGTGTGGATGGAAATACCTTGTTGGTGTCAGGTGGTAACTGACAGAGTGGTTGGAGATGATAGAAAGGCAAAAGTATGTACAGAGAAAGTAGTGCACAAGGAATACAGTCTCTGAACACAACATGTTGGACCTTGAGAAAGACGGGTCTCGTCAACAGAAGACCACAACAGGAGCCGTCTCTGCCAACTGTGAACAGGAACTTTAGGCTACAAGTCATTCAGACTCACCTAAATTTGATAACAACAGGCTGGAACATTTTGAGGTTCGATGAGTCTTAATTTCAGCTGCGACACAGTCAGAATTTGGCATACAGAAATTTCCATCGAAAGATTCCGACCCGTGGAATCTTTCGTGGAATTTGTGCAACAGTGAAAACACAGCAGTTCGGAAAGCACAGGGAGATCTAACCTGGTGCAAGCAAGGTGTGCCTAATAAAGTGCAATGGCCTTTTATCTTCATCGGCCCCCCAAGATGAATTCAGGCTAAGGCAACATTTTGTTTTAAAAGGCCTAACTTATCTAACGTGCCTCAGCTGTTGTTTGGTTCGGTACGCTGCCTGTAGTTCGCGATCACTGCAAGCCTTCAGAAACGAAGAGCAAAAAGCTGAATGTAAGGCGACCCATTGAGGTTTGGAGTGTTTGAAGAAGTGAAAACCGGAGCTGCTGTAGTTCTGCTTCTTTTTTTTCTTTTCTTTTCTTTTTTTTTCATCAGCACGAAGAAAATATTCTCTTTATGTTTCGTGTTGTGCACAGAACACAAGCCAGTCGAGCTCGTGTGTGAACTCCAACAGTGTATGAATGATCTTGTTGGTCTAAAAGTGTTCTTAGCCTCATCTTCTAATATTGCAACTATGATCTGCATAGATGGGGTTTATAGATGCTGGATGCATTTCAGAAAATCTACATAAAGGACTAAATGAGAGATGATGATGAGGAGGAAGAGGAGGGGGCTCCTTCTTTGTTTCCAAATATTTGCTGGCTGCTCAGTTTATTAATCCTATCCCCCCACTCCCTCCTCAACACAGTTGGGGTTTTTACAGGGACACTGTGACCTCCTGACCGGCCAGTCGCTGATTATATTTCATTGCATCCTGATTCTCTGTCATGCACGCTAGATGGGGGGAAGGGCATAAAGAGGAAGAGGATATGTGTGTGTGTGTGTTTTGTATGCGGGCGTGTGTGTGTGTGTGTGTGTGTGGTTGGAGGAGGTGGGGGTGAGGAATGCTTGGTATGTGCGGACCGGACGATAACAACGCGAGAGGCGAGCAACGCGCGTACAAATAAAACTTTCCCCCCCAAAAAGCGCCTTTAATGCAATTTTTAATATACGCCGATAATATAACGGAGGTCTAAACGTGGATATTTCCAACCGGATCGAAACGTTGTTGGGGGGTTTTGAGGCGGGGAACACGCAGTTTGTGAGCTGTGCAACACCCCGTAGAGGCGGAGATGGTTCGGTCTGTAGTAGGTGGGGACAGCCGAGCGGTCTGCAGCAGGACGTCGTAGATCAATGAACCGGACCGGAGGGCTGGTCCATCGCCTGGTGTGAATCTGACTGTATTATAGATGTGTCAGTACACCTATGAAGGACCGAGGCTTTATTCGCTGTTAACCAGCCGGTTCAGTATGCGGATATTATAAAGGCAGTTTTACAAGCCTCTCCCCCTCCCCTCCATCCTTTCATCGTCGTTCGGTTTCTCCTGCCTTAGCGCTCTGTTTCATTTTATTTTTATTTCATTTCTTTCTTCTTTTTTTTTTTTCTTTGAGGGGAGGGATCCAAGATACATCTATAAGCTCCGGGATGATTTTTGCACACACAGGCAACCCACTGAAGACGAGCAATCGAAAGCAGGTAGGCCAAAAATACGCACACACACGCACACACACCCTCTCTCTCTCACACACATTCACATATAGGGCCACACATATTTTATTCCCTGCTCGCACTTTTGGTGTTAGGTCAGATTTGATTGGGCATTTAAATGCACTGAAATGCCACCTGGCGCACATGACATTGGAATGGGATTCCCACCTCATTCCTTACATGACGGGATTAATTAAATTCATCAGTAAACAGATCCACCGCTCTCAGCAGTTGCCAAGCAGATGCTCTGATATACACGGGGAGATAAAACAGCAGCTGGGCCCCCCCGATCCGTGGCTCCACCGACACTTTGACGCTTATGTCCGAGTAACCTTGTTTGGCTCACTCGCTGGCCCCAACTCTGGTCAATATGCATGGCGGTAGCTGTAGTCCGTTTTTTATAGGTTAATGAATCCTGGGCGAATCCATAGAGGACTTTATGTCCTGATGCAAAGCACAGCATATTTCAGTGTGCTGTATGGGTCGGACTTGTCTTGCTTGCCTTCTTCCTTTTGACCTCTGAGATCATCACACTTTCTAATTTAGATGGGGGAATTGAAAAAAAAAAACAACTAATAATGCTAATAATGATTATGATGATGATGATTAAGCAAGAAAGGAAGAAAGAAAAGAAGTGTAGATGGTTGAAGCTTCAACCCCAATACAGATAAAACCAGTTGTGGTTTGCTGAACCTAAGAAGAATCCCTACAGGAAATGAGGTTTTGGTAGTAATTAGCTGCAAGATGCCCTTGTGAATGTCATCATATGCATCTTTCAAGGATGCCCACCCATACAGAAAAGTTTGTAGCTGCATACCAACTAATTGTTCGAGAACAGAGCAGACCTCACATATGTCTCTGCCCCTCAGATTCATTTCTCATCTGTGGCATAAAAAAACAAAAAAACAAGCCTTTGTAAGAATAGCTCCGTTGTTCAATTTTTTTTAGTTGTTTTTTACAGTCTTGTGTGCAGTTTTATAATCTTTGGCTCTTGAAGTAGATTGTCCTTTGGTTATGGACAGATGGTGTGATTCTGCCTTTGATCTGATTCTGGAGAGCGCTTGGGGTGGCTGGGAGCGATTTTAATGAATGAGTAAAGGGAAGGAAATGCTTCGCAGGAGCAGTGTGGGGTGTGCAGAGTGGCTTACAAGCACGAAGAAAAAGGCATGTTTCTGAGGAATGCCACAGCAGGATGTACTAGTTAAAATGCCGATTTAATCACAATGTGATTCATAAAGGCGCCTCTTGCACAATAGTAAATCTTTTCACTTTTGGTTGGCAGAATATCATATTTTCATGGGAGCTTAAATCAATTACTTACATCTGCTGCTGTTGTAAAACTGTAGCAGAGGGAAATGTAACATGTTTGTTTTTGCAATACTTTTTTAGAAACCTATAGCAAAGTAATAGGGGGAAAATAAATGCCATTTGTTTACCGTCTTTCCACCGCTGCACACAGTATACCGGGGTTCAGTGTTGGTCATTAATAAGCAATGCTTGACCAACAACTCTAGCTTTTAACGCAGTAGGAAGCAATGCTCCCGTCCTGCACAGCCAAGACGTTCCTATGATCGCCGTTGGTCTGTTTAAATTAGATCATCCAGAGCCCCGTACAGGTCCTAACAGCGGGTTTCCTGTGTGCAGTCTTACCCCATGACTCCGTCCAGTCCCAGCAGCAGCAGCAACAGCAGCAGCACAGGCCTGGAGCAGCTCAGCAAAACCAACCTGTACATCCGAGGCCTGCCTCCCGCCACCACAGACCTGGATCTGGTCAAACTCTGTCACCAGTGAGTACATGCATGCAGACACGTCCAGATGGTTTGGGCTTGGTATCAACAGCACAAAGAGCACATCTTTTTGAGATAAGAAGAGGTGGTGTGGTTCATTTACTTGAGTCTGACTTCACATTGGTTTCATTGCATCTCAAGCTAAAGAGTCCAAACGTGCTGAAGAAACATTTAAAGGGGTAATGAAGATTTTTCTGCAGACTGTTTGGAGTGTTTCTTTGACAAAGATGTATGTCCCTCCTGCCTTCAGGGAATATGGCTAATAGTACCTCCAGAAGCTTTTTGCCACTGGAGATACATCATTGGAAGTGGGCCGAAGATCCCAAAACAAGTTGCAACCTACAGTATGTTAGTGATATGAAACTGCAATACTGCCTGATAAGCAGTGCAGTCTAACATGACATAAACTAATGCGTACAAGATATATGGTGGCTTTTGCAGGCAATGCAGCGCATCACATCTCCATAATTTGGAATCTCTGTATCTCTGATGTTAGGGATTGGAAAATGTTCACAATCTTAATGTCAGTGCCCTGCTTTACATGCAAACATAGATTTATTTGTACTTCTTAACAAAAAGAGAAGCTAGATTAGTAGCAGGCAAAGTTTTTCATCATCAAGTTCAAAGTGCCATTGTTGTTTTTAAAACCTCAAAATAATATCCACTTATCAGATACATTAAATATGCTGTATTTTAACGAAGCAGTCTGATTTTCGCAGAAAGTGAATTTTTAATTCACCGTGGAACAAAAAGTATCTTGCAAGTTTTTGTTGCTGAAAGAAAGAAAGAAACATAGTTTTTAATTGCAGTCAGTTAACTGCGGTCTACTTTGTTATTTATTCACTTATTTTTTAATTATTCTCATTTCATTACTCTAAAGCGCCCCAGTCTGCTTTGGAGTAAAAATCGCTGGATTTCTGTTACGATGTCCTATTTATCTCAAAAATAAAATCAAACCAAAAACTGACGTTAATAAAAGACAAATACTTCATCTTGTGTCTAATATTTTTCATAATAGGACGGTTTTAAATTTCAGTCGGTTAATTTCTTGGATTGTAAACATTGAAACTGTTATTATTTTGAATTTTTTAAAGACGCATGTCCTTAAGACTTCTGCCACCTGTCATACAATTGTAGCCACAATATATCCCTAGCCAGTTATTCATAGTTCTGATAGTTTTCTGTATAGATGTGACACAATCAGGTTTTAATGATCCCCACATTCACTCAATGATGTAAACTAAATATGGCGACTTTAGTATTCAGAAATAATCAGGATGTTGATAGGCAGCACCGAACCAAGGTTCACTCTTCTGTGAATGATGCTACGCCACCGTCATGCTCCCGTTTTACAGCTGTGGTTACAAACGTCAAAGTCTTGAAACGCTATTCTGAGATATTAAGGGAATCTCTAGAAATAACATTCAGTCTAAATGTGATTGCTAAAAGCTTCTATTAAAACGTGTTGTTGTTGTTAAAAGCAGCCATAATGAATTATTAAAAAGCAGCATAGTGGCTGTTTGGGGGTGTTTTGTATTGATTGTGATTGTATTGTCATTTTGTTGTTGAATGATTTAAAAGGTTTGCATTTTAACTCATCCATCCAGAGAACAATCCAGATTGTTCTCTGGATTAGAGAACACGGTAGAAAACACCTCTTAGAATTAAATTACATTTTGCTGCATTTTTTTTAGCTCTTTTTCCAGTCTTGGTGCTACGCTGAGCTGACAGGTGCAGGCTGAAGCCTTTCTTGAAGGACGAATGTGTCAAATTGGAGGACATTTTGAAATGTTCAAATTTTATACCAGAAAGCCTGCAAAATTCAGCAGCTCAGCAAGGCGTCTTGTAGCAAGTTGAAAACAAGCCTATTTGCATATTTATAAGGAATATACTAGTTGAAACATGCACTGAATTAAATAGCGTTTTAACATAGTTAAGCTGTAGATAAATTGAAATTAAATAGTAAAGAATTGCAGACCTTGTTTTGTTTTACTGGAAATTTGGTTTCTTTTTTTTTTTTTTTTTCAATTGACTTTGATTAGACCATAATGCACAGCGATACATAAGTGCTAAAACATTCAATGGTCTATAAATACAAATACATATGTAAAAGTAGGAACTCACCAATGGTATGTGAAAGGCTGTAAAAATATTGTTTTATAGAGAAAAGACAGCCGTCCAGTGGACATGTTTCATATAACTTGATACTACAGACTTGAGTCCAAGTGGTTAATGTGGTGGATGCCATAATTAGTGGATTTTTGTCTTTGTTTTTCCTTTTAATTCAAGCGCATATTGGAAGAAGAGGCACTCAGCCATATAACCAGCAGCAGCGGCAGCTGTTTGTGTCCTGTTTGCTTGTGTTTTGTTCTTGTTCCCAATGGTGTTTGCCAGCACAAAAGCAGAAACGAAACCGCTTTTCATAGCAACACAGTATGCATGTTGAAATGAGCGAGACATTCCGTCTGCATGGCCTCCAAATCCACACAGCAGCTCACAGTTTGTCTCACATTTCAGCCAGACGTAAAATAAAAGCCTGAGGTGATAAAATTATATTAAGGTTGTTGGAAAATATGTTTGATGGAGGGTGTAGCTCCTCTCCATTAACATGACCAGCTTTACTTTGCCTGATAAGTCGTTGTCTTTATTGGGCCCACAGCAGGGCCGTTTCTAGGATCGGACCTTTAGGGGTCATTGGGCCCTTTGAAAATGTGGCAACAAATAGTTAATTTATTCAAAATGTCAAAAATAAATGTATTTTTAAAACACAATATTGCTAATAAGTTGCTAGTGCCTCCTGCCACTTCCAGAACTAGAACAATATTTACATTAAAGAACTACACTTTTGCAAAGGTTGAAGGAAATGAGTGTGCAAGCTTCAGAAACAACCTAATGATTACTTCTTTTTATTTTAGAGGGTTTGCTGGGAATGGCAAAATGTTTCCACAACATTTTCAATTCATTACGCCGGTTTCACAGATCAGTATCATGCAGTTATTCAAAAACAAGTCATATCAAAGAATGTTGGTGACAAATGTTTTTTTGCAGACTTCATAAGCTGCTTTGGTGTTTCTTTAAGTTATTTGGTTTTGTGAATAAGGCTACAAAATCCAAAAAGCTTTAATTGTGAGTGCATTAAATGTGAAAAAAAAAAACACGCAAAAAAACAAAGATGCATTTGTAAACAGCGTGTGATAGAAACATTAGATCTGACTAAGATTAAAGGTATGGAGGCTTGAGTAAAAATGACTGAATCCACCTTGCAGAGCGTTAAGAGAAAGCACTATTCTACTCTTGGAGAACATATTCCTCCCTTTGGGAACGAACGGAAATTGCCATCAGCATCAGTTAAAGATGCTGTTTCCAGTCAAACCTTTTTAGATGAGTGTTCTTTGACACTAAGGTGCATTTTGTTGTGTACACAGGTATGGAAAGATTCAGTCGGCCAAGGCGATCCTCGACAAGACGACCAACAAATGCAAAGGTCAGTTTGCATGTTCAGTCTCTGTTGAGAGCAGCTAGGAGAATATATGTATGTTTCGAACCATTTGAGGAAGCATCTGGTTTGTGTCAATATCCTAAGTGTTCATAAATGGATTAGTTGTTTAGCCTGATAACCAGTCTTTGTGAGGGTTGACCATGAATGCTTCTGTTCCCATTCTCGTCGCACTTCTGTGACTTCGCATTGAGGCAGACTGAATTACACAAAATCTTTGCTGCGCTTCCATGGTAACAAAAGTTTGACAAAAACAAAAGCAGATTAAGATGGATTATCCCAGACAGACAGGTTTAGAGGATCTGCAGACACATTCTCTCTCCTCGTAGAATCAGCAGAAAACAGTGGCTAGCTGTGTCACAGGGAAACATTAAGATCATACTTGAAAATGAAAAATAAATGGCATGTTTTCCAGTTTAAAGTAAAGTTCGAGAAATCTATGTCCGAAAAACAAAAACACATGTCATCTAGTTTCATGTCATTGTGCATAGAAGCTATCAGTGATCCATATAATTTACCATTATGAATTCAGGTCTCTAGTTACCCACTTCATACAACTCAAAATAAGTGTAGTGAAGTTAACAAGCACACATATTTTAGTTTTATCTTTACACAATACCAGACTTATTGTAGTACCTAGTTTGTATCATTGACTCTGCCTATTTAGATTGGCCACTTACAAAAATAAAAAGAAAAGAAAACCACACCTTACTGTTAAAATATCCCTACAGCAACCTGTAGCAACAGTCATACTTTATCCATGATGTGTGATCTGTTCTCACTGCCTTTGATTCACCATACTGAGTCACGAAAGGGAAAGCCCTTTCCTTGCATCCTCTCGTGCTGCTGAAGAAATGTTTTGGTGTTTTTAATTAAAATATAATGGAAGTGATTGATAATGAAAATCACAGCGTGGGGTCAGCAAAAGCTGAGGCACATAGTGTCCAGAGAACTTTGTGCAGAGTCCATAGCTACAGGCCTGCAGGCTTCATGTGGCTCAAGAGAGTCTCATGGAGTGCTTATGGAATAGGTTTAAGCTGCATCCAAACCTAACATCCTGGCGTCTTTTGTAAAACCTTGTGGTTGCAGTGGTGTAAAACGTTCTCCTCTGGGCTCTAGAAGAGTCATTTCTTTCTGGAGGGATGAATCATCCCTCTCTGTTTGGAAACCCATTGGATGGGTAAGGGTGAAGGACTGGACAGGAAGTTGGTCATTCCCTGACATCATTGTGTAAAAGTGCAAAGTTTGGTGCAGACTATGATGCGGGGCTGTCCCTTAGTTCTTGTGAAATGAAGTCTTAGTGCTTCAACATATAAAGACATTTTGGACAGTTTCAAGCACACAAGGGCAAAAAGCAAAGTCCATAAGAACTTGACTGGTTTGCACAGATACCTTAAAGAACCCACCATTTGAGTCAGGACAGAACAAACTAGAACATATGTGGTACGCTGATTCCTCAACACCAGTGCCTGACTTGCATACTTCTGGATGAATGATCAACAATTCCCATAAACATACTCCCAGCTTTGGTGGAAAGCGTCCCAGAAGAGTTGAAGCTGTCATAGCTGCAGTGGGTGAGCCATAGAGTACCGTAGTAAACTGACATATTTTCAGATATCCATGTGCAAATGTGATATCTGTGGCAGCAACTTTGCAAAACTAAGGTCTGAAAAAAACCGAAGTGTCATCATTGCCTTCACACTGAAATGTGACTGTCTCCATTGGCTACAATCAAGTAGCCTTCAAATGTCCATGGAGATCCTAGAGAGCAAGAGGAAGTCCTGATCAGAAGTAAAGGAGGCTTGTGCTAGTGTACCCTTCAGTGGAAATGATGTTTCCCTGAAGGGCATTGACTTGTGTTGCAGAAAAATGTTCCCGGATGTAATGCAAAAAAGAATATCCACTTCACAACGTCTTGGACTTGACAGACTTGCTGACAGATACCATGGCCCTCATGTGGTTTACAGAACCTAATTACCGCAGAGCAAATAGTCTGAATATTTTATATGGTGATTTTTATTTATTTGTGTCATGCAAAATGATTTGGTGTAAGTGATTCATCCGCAATGCTGACAGCAGAAATTGTTGGAATCATTGACTGTTCTCTTGGTTTAATGACTGCTGATAGAAATCTTGTCCCTCAAACACCAGGTTACGGCTTTGTGGACTTTGACAGCCCAGCTGCTGCTCTAAAGGCAGTACATGCTCTGAAAACCAGTGGCATTCAGGCCCAGATGGCCAAGGTAAGTCTGATACGGACACGCCTGCATGTCTATGTGTGTGTGTGTATACTTTTCATGCTTTCGAACCTTTCCTTTGAAGTTGTGCGTTTTTGACTGTTTGCCTCCTTCTCAGTTGCATGTTGAAGCTGAACGTGTTTTAGCTGGCATGTTGTTCCTCCTCTGACCCCAGTGACATAATGGCACAATAACTTATCAACCAAGCTGCTTACATATGCATTTTTACATTCCTGTTGTCTAATAACATTAATTCCACAGTTTTACCAAAAGTCTATGAAAGCAGAGAGATATTTAGCACCTAAGCACCATAAAGAAAGGGGATATTTATGCATCTTCTTAAATTGTATACTAACAGCAGCATGAAATCTCTTTTAGTCCAATCGTTTTTCTGCATGTGTGTGTTGCTGTTCGCTGATGAATCGCTGCTCTCGGGAGATCTGCATGTGGCTGCTCAGTTTTTATCAAACATGGCAGAACACAGGTTGTGTGTTGCAGTAGCTATGGCGACGGCGCTCTCGTGCTGTTTCCAGGAGAGACCTAGAGGCGCCGAGTGGCTGCTCAGAGCAGATGAAGTGGGATGCACTGTGTGCGGTTACATGTTTGTGTGCAGAAGAGCTTAAAAATGTTTGCTTAACCCAAGCGTTCCCTTGACCAAAACCTGAGTAAAGTCAGTGTTCTGACTCATCCGTTTGTCAGTGAAGATAAAGTGAATTATCTGTTTTAGCTTTCTTTCTCTTTTTTTTTCTTTCTGGGATGTAAAATTCTCACATTTTCTCTTCCTGTCTCTGAGCAGCAGCAGGAGCAGGACCCCACAAACCTTTACATTTCCAACCTGCCTCTGTCGGTGGATGAGAGAGAGCTGGAAAAGATGCTGCAGCCCTTCGGTCAGGTTGTCTCCACTCGAATCCTCCGGGACTACAGCGGTAACAGCAGAGGCGTGGGCTTTGCAAGGTCTGTCGCAGGATACACTGAAAGGAAGCACATCCGCTTCTTGCCTGATGAATCACCTTTGAAATAGTTGCGGCATAAGCCTTCAGCGCTTCGCCGCTTTATGTGATCTGGTGTTCAGGTTCGACTATTTGTAGCTGCTGTTCATGTGCACAAAAAAATAAAAGACTGGCAAACACAACGATCTGTGAGAAAACAGTACCAAAAACCTGCTTTTAACATTGTTTGAAAAAAAGCAAAGGATAATAACATTGTTTTAGTGTATGTTGTAGCTATGCGGAACATGAACGCTTTATATTAAAAATGACATTGTTCCAGTTGGTGTGTCAGCATTCGTGTCTCTCTTACAGGATGGACACGACGGAGCAGTGCAACGCAGTCATCTCCCACTTTAATGGCAAGTTCATCAAATTAGCCTCTGGAGCTCTGGGTAAATGACCTTCATTTTTCTGTCTATTTTCATTAAAATGGATTAATAACGGGGATAATTTCATGTTACCTGTGTGTTGACATGTTGTCTTCCAGGACCGTCTCAGCCTTTGCTGTGTAAGTTTGCTGACAGTCAAAGAAAGAAACATGCTCACAGTGGATATGTTCCCAACGGACAGACAGGCGACCTCAGACTAGTATGTATAAAATCCTCTTCTATTATTTACTGTATGCAATTTTGATTACTGTTCTATTAGTATGAGATTTTAACCTATTTAAAAGCTCATTTTTAAAACCCTTTCTATTCAGAAATAAGTAATGGATTTATAATTTTCTAAAGCATTGAAAATAGATTCAGTTATTTAAATTAACAAAGAATGTCCAAAACTACATATTGATTTGCTGAATCTGAATTTTTATTTTGTTTCATAAGTGTTGGAAAGAAAAAACTGTAGATTGGACTGAAAAGCCAATTCAAACAAATCCGAACCAAATCCTAACCAGGCCACCAGCAGTGGACAGAAAATTAATAAGTGATTTTGTAAGCAAGCGTTAACTGACTGTTATAGCTGTGATAATGGCAAAGAAGGCATCTCAGAATCACATTAAGATGCTTCCGAAACTTCTACGTAAACATGAAAACTTTGAAAAGTACCCCTTTTGACTTTTTGTCCAGCCAACATTGTAAAACTGTTTTCATAAAAAGAAATTATGAGTATCATTTGAGTCAGAATTAGCCTGGACTTTTTTTTTTTTGTTGCCATAGGGCGCCATGACGCTGACCTATGACCCCTCTACAGCAGCCATACAGAATGGGTAAGTTACCCTCTCTTTACAGAAGTTTGTCCAGTCCTTTAAAACCTTCTGTGAGAAAATGCCCTGAAGTCAATCTTGGTATTTTGATTTGTTTGGACAATAACTTTAACAGTGGAATGCTGGCAGGTCTTCCCCCAGTGAAAACTGGTGCTACATGTCCGCTAAATGAAGTTAGCGCTCTGGCCTGGTAGTGAAAGATATTAACCCTGTTCATTACTTAATAACTTGTTGTCCTGATCTTTACCTCTAAACGTTGCTGTTAATATATAACAATTTACTTTGTGTGGAAAAGCATGATACATGTTTTTTCTTTTTAATAAAGGCCATACCAATGTCATCACATTGACTGAAAACATTCAACTCTACCTGTCCTTTTAAAATTGTGGTTAATAATAGATTCACTTACTTTTAGTTTTTCAGATTATTTTAATATAAGATTTTTGAACATTTGGATAGCTTTAAGCTTCACATTAGTTATTTCTGAGCCCATTGAACAAATATAACAACAATATTGTTGTGTTTTATTCATTTATTTTTTCTTCTAGATATTATCCCTCTCCGTATCCGGTGACCAATAGAATAATGACTGTGCAGCCTGCAATGTCTCCATACATGTCTCCTGTCTCTGCTTATCAGGTATTCAAAGAGTCATTTTAATAAATCGACATAAACAGAAAACAGACACAGAAAACAAACAAGCAAAGTCTGGATCATCACCATTCCTCTGCTGACTTCAGTGTGCATTTTAAGGCATGGCATTCACTACACCAGTCTCAGGGTTTCGTAATTTCCCACTTGCTCAGGTGCTAGAAATGCAAAAAAAGGTGTTAAACCATATCTGAAACGCTCACAGCCTCGGGTCGCGATCGACTGCTATTCTTAAAAATGCAAAGCAAGCTGAACGGCTAAACGTTAAATAATCCCTCAGTAAAGCGTGTATTTGCAGAAGTGAAGTAATTCTGAGAAATACTAGATAAAATAAGATTTCTGCCAAGAGTTATTGCGATTTCTATTAATTCTAGCAAACCGATCAAAGATTTGCTCATAATTTGAAAGAGAAGAATAACTTCTTTTTTTAGACATTTTTGTTTTGTTCTGTTTTGCAGTATTTTTTTATTTGATACTAGTGAGCCAGATTTAACCTTTTGACAATTTTATATTTGGATAAAATAAAGGCTTCAATTAAAATAGGGAAACATTTGACAAAACATAAAAATCAGAGATCTTTACTTCTCTGGGTCAAGAAGTGAAATTGCACTTCTTCACAGCTCTGTCAGCAAAAACACTCAGACAGCTCACTTATGTCCCAGGACATGTTGTTTTGGCATTAATTGGCAGTTGGTCCATTTCCAATAAAGCTCCACCTTAACCTGTCACTGTGGCACCTGTTAACCTTTTTAGGTTTGAGTGTTTTAAGGTTAGAAGGCCAAGAGCCCTCTGGTGGACACCAGCAGTCTAAAATTCAATCTCAATCAAGCTGAAATGGTAAAATGAGCAACAAAAACTCCAAATTAAGCATAATCTGGATTCAGGAATTCTTATTTTCTCACAGTCCTGAAGAAAAATAGATGTTGCAACAAATTGCTGGTTAGCAAACAAAAATAAAAAACGACCCTATTTAAGAGTGGTAAAGCAAAAAAAAGGCAGGCACAAAGAGCAACGTCGCGAAATAATAAGTTCAAATAGATCTACATAAATCAAGCAACTATTAGAGCTTTACTATAATTAAAGATTATAGGAAAGTTTCTCAGCTCTCTACTGTTTTTAATACATAGATATGCAATTCCATAGATAAGAAATTGTTACCTCACGGAGGTGTTTACTGAGATAATACCGCACTACTCTGGATATATCGCCTGAGGGAACCTAGTTTCCAGTCTTTACTATAAAAATGTAATGTAATTTAGAATTTTAAAAACTATCAATAAAATATTTAAATAAACAACAAAAATCATATAAAGCTAGTGAGTGAGGCCAGTGTTGGTGTTATATGCTCATATTTTAAAGAAAAAGAGGCAGCGGTTTTACTGGCTGCAGTAAAAAAAATTTAAATAATTTTCCCAAATATAACAATTTATTGTAACATCGCTATGAAAGTAGGAATAACTATTTAAAACTCTGAAATTGATTTGTATATCACATTTAAAAGAGCTGTCAAAAATTACACTGGGGATATTTCAACAGAAGATCAATTATATGAGGAACCGCTTACCAGAATAAAAAGCAGCATTTTATTCAGGTTGTTAGTAATGCAACCAGAGCAGATGACTAAAGTTAATAGGAATGACTAATCACACTGACACAGCTCCACAGTACACAGGAAACTTTCTGAGCTCATCAGTGAAACAGACATGCCCGCTAAAAGCTGAAAGGTTTAGACATTTTTTTAAGAATTGTGAATGAACAACCTCACAAAGCTGGATTAGTTATTTAAAAAATTCAAACAATGATATATATGTTTCCGATATTTGCTTATATCTATTTCTGGATTTGCACACACACTCACACCCACACACAAACTGTGGCTTATGGCATCTGATTGTGGGTAACATGAATGCTTCTTATCTTTTGTGTGTCTCACTTTCTCACCCTCTGTTAGGTTCAGAGTCATTCTTGGGTGGCGCATCAACCATACATCATGCAACACCCGGTAAGTGAACAGAATATATATATATATATAAACAGTCCTCCAACACCATTTTATGCATACAGGAAATGGGTGTGTGTATGTGGTGCAGTTGAGGCTAAAGGGCTGAGCTCAGTGCTGTTTGCTCTTTATTCAGCCCGCTCTGCTGACACAGTCAACCCAACACTCAAAGTTCCCTAAACATAATGTGGGGAAAGACCAACCTGACACAGGCTGTGGGATACAGCCGCTCTCTGTTGGGGTGTGTGATGGGGAGAGCAATGAAAGAGAACATGAATAACTAAGGAGACATTCAGCCCTCCCTTCCTTCCCCTGCGCCGTCTCTGTGGATCCAGCAGGAAATGCCTGAAGCAGAGACAGTCTTGTGACTCTTTGACTCTTCCAACAGATGGTTTCCACTGGAACAAGTGTCTGCTGCTGTGTCCCCTCCCCCCACCACACACACACGCACACACACACACACTTTCTGCTGGGAAATGAACTGTTCCCGAAAGGCATTAATGTTTAAAGGAGCACACTCCATTTGGAAATTGACGAGCTGCCAAATGAACACTTTTGGTGGTTTTTGAGCATCGCATCTGACTTCAAAACACATCCAGTGGTTAATAAGTACACTCTCGCAGACATGGCAAAAAATTGTCACATCATCTGTCAGTTGACTGCACCTGTATGTTTTAGGTTTTTGGTATATTTTTGTCCATAATTGTTATGTTGTCTTTTTTTGTTTGTTTGTTGTTGGTTTTTTTTGCTTGGGGTATGCTATTTTTGTTCTTGCAGAGTGAAGACTGATTTGGTAAAACTCTTTTATCATGTGACATGATGCTAAAGCTGAACTGCCTTGTGCCGCAGGCTGCTGTGATGTCTCCCTCTGTGGATCCCTCCATGTCAATGCATCCCACAGCCATGATTACTCAGCAGATGGGCCAGCTGTCGTTGGGAAACACAGGAGCGGTGTGTGGGCCTAACTCCATTACACTTCTTTTTTGTTTTTAGATTGAAAAGGGGTTTTAGATTGAACACTGTTTTTAGATTGAACACTGTCTTCGGATACTCTGCGTATAAGATTAAAGTTTGCAGGAGACTTAAAAGAATGTTAAACTGCTGTTCTTTTGAAGCATTTTAACATGGGATTTTTTTTTATTTGTCTGACTTTCGAACATAACCACACTGACAATCATTTGTTAGCTAAGGTTCCCTCATTTAGTTTCATCCACATAATCAAGTAGTGGGGTTGTGTCCAGAGGTTACGAGTCGCTATGCTCTGCTTTATTTCAATCCAGAAATCAGAAATTAAAATTTATGTGGAAAATGTTCTAATATTGGAAGCCAGGATCTCAATATCCAAAATGGTTGACAAGTGCATTTTCTATAATTTCCCCTTTGGGAGATTAATAAGGTTATAGCTTATCTTCTCTAATTAAACAGGAAAATTCTCCACAATTATAGTCTTTGTAGGTTTAATTACAGTAAACCAGTCACATACATAGTTTTGTGTTAATAAAAGTATTGCTACAGTATTTTCTTAAAATACCCCCATCACACTTTTTAATATATGCCTCGAGTTTCAATGCATTTGGAAGTCATAGTGCAATAGGAATATAATGTTCTCATGTCACATTTCTATGCATTTGATACTACAGAATACACAGTGAGCAAAAGTGAGTATTTCATTTTATTTTTCTTCTGTGTCTCACAGTACATCGCTGCCAACCCCGGGGTCCAGGGAGCCTACATGCCACAGTACCCCCCACTGCAGACAGCAGCTGTAAGTTCTCCGTAAAATCGTTTCATATCGCCCAGCATCCATTTAAATGCAACACATCTAAAAGCAGTAATTACTTCAGAAAATGACAGCAGCCTGTGCCTTGTCCAGAAGTCCTCGATTCATAAAAGCCCCGAGTTGCTTTTGAAGCGTTCATCCTCCAAAACCATCAATTTTCTCACTCAGAGGGCGGTTATTATCTGGCTCTAAATGAGAGATGCTGCTCTTGCTTTGCAGGAAAACGGCACGCTGCAGCAAGTGGATTCTTCCAACAACTCGTCTCCTTACAGTCAACTCAGCAAGTAATGCACAGGTACAGTGTGCTCTAGTTTATGATTGAAACTCAAGCGTGTTTTTTCAGGATTTTTATTTTTTTATGTTTATTTATATATTGATGGTAAATAAAACAATTATTTTTAAAGTTGCTTTTAAAAACTTTCCATGTAAATTACATAAAACTAAATGGATTAGTTTGCACCAACCCCCCCCCTAATATTAGTAATCTAATTCTATTTTCCAGGCCACATTACAGCTCTGTGAGCCGGAGGGCAGTTGGGAAGTTGCTGAGGATATCGCAGGGATAAAAGCGACCGCCTGCCCTGATTGGACCAGATACACAAACATTTTTTTTTTTTGCACAGCCCCGACATTTTTAGTGGGAATTGAACACAACTTAAATGGACTCAAACAGTCGGCTAATCACGGGGGAAATCAAGTAAGATTAAAAAAAAAAAAAGTAGATATATTTTGATAAGAAACAAGATCCTTCTCTTACTCTCCTTTTCAATGATACCCTCCCACTCACCTACTCCCACCCGTCCCACCTAAAAACCCCCTTCCCACCCAATCCAAGTATGATGTGACATTTGCAATGCATGGGACTGAGATATTTCTCCCCTCCCTTTTTCTGAGTTCTCCATGATTTTTCAGCTTGTTTCATTCGTGGTGTACGACCGACATTAGCGGGCCTTGTGTGCACTGAAGCTTTTAGAATCACTTCGTTTAGGTTTTCAGAGCGGCAGGACAGTGGATAGCTGACGACACGCGTGTCCCGGCTGCCCTTGAAAGCTAACACAGACGACCATTTCATTAGGAAATTAATGAATTTATTATTGGAAACGGTGCCTTCCTCACATAACATTGAACATCGTCCAACATTCTTTCATCCAACTTGATCAGGTGTCATTCTTCTATTCCAATTGATCAATTGTGTGTGTGAAATCATGGAGCTTTCCATGAAGTGTTTCGCTATCTAAGTCGTTTGGTAGCAATAAAGACAATGAGAGTTCCACGGCAATACAAAGAACAAAGGTGACCAACTGAGAGCATGGTGATTCCTTATTTTTCCTATTTCCTTTTTTTTTTTAAATGGTCTAAACATGAAGCAGGAGCCGTACCTTTATGACTTTACAAGTTCTACACCCAATGGGCATCTATTTTGGAGGCTTTGTTTTACTCTTGTGGTCGGTGTGACCGGTTATCTACCTCACGGTTTTGCTGGAGTCAGCTGGTGCTGTCGGGTTTGCAGGTAAAGCCCCTTCTCGCCAGACTGAAAGCTGCGAACCAGAAGCCACGCTCAGGAGCTGGCTAAACAGGACTTCTGCCGTTTGTCTCCCATGTGCAGCACTCCTCCTCATAATCATCGAAATGGGAAAAAGAAAAAAAGAAATGCTTTTGAAATTTTTATCCCAATTTGTCTTTGCTTTTCTTCTGGTGTTTCTTTTCTCCACAACGTGACAAGCAATGCTCCATTTTAGACACTCAAAATTCCTCTCTAACAGCAGTTTGTATTATTGACAGATTTTTCATAACTCTCCTGGTTTCTGCAAAGATTAAAAACTTGGCACATCCCAAACACTTTGGATGAGCTTAAAATGACTTAAAAATTAAAGAATTGTGTGGGAAGTACATTAAAAAAAACAATATCTTTGTACAATTTGATGGTATTTGAAATTACATCACAAAACTGTATTTCCTAAGATCTGCAAACTGCAATGGCCAAAAGTGAAAAGCAGAGGAGTTTTACTTTTACTTTGTTTTTTTTTTCCTTCAATTTATTTCTGAATGACCATCTTGAAAGAAGGAAAAAGGTCAAACATGTACGGTCGTGGTGCTTCTTCCTTATCTGTTCTGCTAAAACAGTGAGTGCTGAACACAGACAAAATACAGCAAGGTTTTTTACTGAGAGTATTTTCCTTTTCTGAAGATTTGTTGCTGAGAAAAAAAATTAAAATGGAACAACAACAAAAACAAACAAAAAAAAATAATGTTTTCCTCATCGCTACCCTCCTGTCACCTTCTACTGATTCTCAAACAATCCTCTCTTTGCTCTCTCTCCTTTGGAAACGTTGAAATAAAAACAATAAAATAATCTTCTCTTTCTCAGATATGGCTCTTGTTTTCCTTAAAGGCCGATTAGTTTCCTGCATTAGGAAATTAATGAATGTATTCTTGTTATTGGTACCGTTATTGGTATGCCAGATTTATAAGGAACAGATCTAATATTAGATTATTGTTAATATAACATATGGGATGGACGGACAGACAGACAGATAGATTGAAACTGTTTTTTGCAGCTTCTATTGGTGTCCTAAATAAAACTTATATGACTTAAAGTATTTTATGAAGGTTCTAGGAATAAAGTTTCTCTGATTTTTTAAATTATATTATAATTTCTATTTTATATTAGCCTAACTTTTTTCATATTATGAACAATAATGCCAAGCTACGTCGGGTGTTCGCTGATTATCTGCCAGCAGGGGGCACTGTGAACCAATGTAGTCCAATATATTGCCACCAGGACTGACATTCAGTCATTGATATCTTTTGGCATGGCTGACTCTGATGTTATGTATGCAGCTTATGGTGGATCAGATGAGCAACATGTGCAGCATGTGTGCTCTTGCTCTCCCCATTTCCTGCACTATTTCAGGCCCGCAGTCTTTGTAGTTTCACTCTCACACCGGATCTCCTTCTTAAGCTCAGACTTAGCACAGCTGATCCAGGAGACATGAAGGCACCATGCCTCCATCCCTTACCACTCAGAGGGATCAAAACTGCCAGTGTGCAAGATTAGCTATTACACTCTCCACAACACAAGGGCCATCCCGACCCATCCACGGCAACTCCGCTGGAGCTCCCGCACTCACTTGTGTCAATCAAATGCCAATTGTAAGGGCATCAAACATCAGAAGCAAACAAATCAAGAGTCTGCGCTTAATTCTCCACAGCTGAGGGGACACATGGCACAGATCCCCTGGGCAACACCAAGGTCAGAGGCCGGGTGCAGACTTTAGGAGAGGCAGACAGCGTGATCCGATATCGTTCATTTAGTGTGATGCACTTCAGCAGTTCAACACATGGGATGGACCTGAGATCAGGAGGGTTTAGCATATCATGGGATATTAGTTCCTGTAGAAAAGTCTGTAACCCCCCCCCCCCCCCCCCCGACACTACCAGAGGATGGAACATTGAAAGAAGGCAAAAGGTTTCTCCAATACCTAGTTGGAAAAAGTTCACATCTGTCACTGTGTAATGGGGTCGTTTCAGTTTTCTGCATAAAATGATCACCACACAATTTATTTCTGTATGTTTTTTGTTTGTTTTTATGAAAATCAACATTTTATACCCAGCATGTGCACATGTGGGGTCAGGTGAGCGTTTGGTAATGTTACATTCAGATTCACCTACAAGCACATCTTCTTAGGGTTAGATTTATATCTACAGTAAGTGTATTGGTGCTGTTATAAAGACAAATTACCCATGTTCAATAAAAACATAAAATAAAAAAATCAACATTTTCCAGTGCAGTGATTCTTGAACTACTACCAAAACTTCAACACATATTTATGCTTTAGTAAGAAAAATACAGCAGAAGAAGGGTATGCTAATATGAAATACAAATCAACATAGCCAGAAAAAGTGGCTGGGTATGTTTTTATCCAAGAAAAGGGGCTTAAAAATTGCAAAATGAAACATGGCGATACATATTTACAAGAATCCAGGATCCAAGAATAAAACACCATCAGGTTTACTAATTACATAGCAGTCTTTGCAAAGATTGTTGGAGGGTTTGATAAATCCTAAATTCAATGCTGTTGTTTGTGAATACAATGTTCTCAGCTTTGGAATAAATCTGTATGCTGGCGCAAAGTTTGGCTTTCAGTCTTTGCCATGAGGTTACCCACTCAACATGCAGCCAATAAATACACAACTTCAAGCTACATCTTTTAGGATCCTCTAAAATATTTTCATTATAATTTCAGGATAACTTTTTATTACTTTCTATAGTCACAATAACGTTATCTTGTTACCCTCCTAAATATTGAAAAGGTAATTGTAATCATTATTTCCATTAGCTGCAATATTACAATCTGAAAACTTGAAAGCATACAGTATTTCATTTGTCTTTTTTATGAACAAAACGTGCAAAAACTATCTTATTTTGAAAAATGTTGACTTATTTTTGTTGTTCTTTATTTATTTAGTTTTGCAGATACCAATTTCTTCCTGTGGTAGGATTGCATTAAAAAGCATGCAGGGCCGAGTTTGAATATTTTTGGTGCATTTCTGACTCTTCCAGAACCCCGACCCTGATGTTTCAGGGTCTTTGCTCAAGCTCCGTTTCTCCCCAGGTATTTTATGACTTGCTGTTAAATTTCCCATATGTGTTCATGAAAGTAGACTAAGAAATGCTCTGTAACTTTTTCCAAATACCTGCTAAGTGTATAACAACACAAAATAGATGTGTTGTGACACGTAACAGCATCTTGTTTACGGCGCATCTATTCTTTTATAGCATGGGTGTCTTCATTTTTACCATTCATCTGAGCTTGTATGTGTATACCAACACCTGCATTCTTGCCATACCAGTGCGTGAGGGAGGCTGCACCACAGACCTGGCACTCCTTTGCTCAGCTTCTCCTCCTTTCCACCACAAGAAATAATTGAACTCAAGCAAGCACAACTCAAGCAGGGTCCAGATTTATTAGAGGGTCCGTACTTTTGATTCAGGAACGTTGTGGTGCAGCCTCTTGGGTGCAACACGAGCACATCAGGCAGGTCGACTCTTAATAAAGAAGCTGGCTCCCGTAGAAATCTCACAGCCCGCAGTTGTTACTGTCACTCATTATCACTGCAGCCTCCCTCTGCACACACATATGGGCAAGCTGGAGCTTGTACAAACACCCACACACGACCCCTGCATGCATGCACACCCACTCACCCACTTTCATATGCACACACACATGCACACGCACTCCCACACCCACACACAAAGGCACACATGAGCCAAGGAGCATGGGCAGCAGGGTCACCCCAGCGCCATGCTTCATAAAGGGCGCCATTACAATAGGTTTACTGTTACTCTGACGAGAGCTGGGACACAAAAAGACTGATGGTGCTGGTCGGATTTCTTTCCATTTTTCACTTGATTGGAAGGAAGAAAGACTGAGAGCGGACAGCATGTTATCAGAGGACGGCCCTGGAGGTGAGTTTGCTCATTGGGGGTTTATGCACTCCTCCTTTTCTGGGATTATTCGACACATGTGGAGCTGAGAGAAATCTGACTTTAGGACTTTAGAATGTGCATCAATCTGGATCTTGTTAAAGGTCAAGCCACAGTAATGACTGAAAACTGATGCACTGACAAACATCAGCAGAAAGGCAACCAATATTTTAACTTTTGCAAAGTGTGACACCTTAAGTCCTTCGTCATATTTGATGGAGTGAAACGTTGCGCAATGCGGTTTCATTGCATCATGTTTAAGCAAGAGGTTGGAGGGAGAAAAGGTGAATTCCCTGGTAGGCAGATAAACAGGAAATGAGGGGCAGTAAACCAAATGAATGAAGGAGGGAGCCTCATGGATGCATACATCAGGAGGGTGAGATGGATCAAAATACCAGGAGCTGAGCCGGAGGTTACTGGAGTTAAAGGGAAAGATCGGTGTTACGGGGGCAGAGGTGGGGTTCGGGTTTGGGGTGACAGATGGGACTCACCCTCAGTCAGGGGGGTGTGACGTTAAATTGTGAGATTCCTCTTAGCTGGGCAGAGCGGTGATATTTTCTCCGCAGCTGTCAATGATTCAACACCTACACAGTGCCACACCCTCCGACCCTGTGAACTACACACATAGCATAGTCACACACTAGCATTCAGAGCCATATTTCATATTCTGCAACTGGCCTCCGGGGTTGTTTCTGTCAGTCATCAAACTGAAGAATTCTTCAGCGACAACAACAATGATTCATGAGTTAAACATTAACATATCCGTTACTGTTTCTGGGTTATTCTCTGTCCTGGCTGTGTTTGCACAAAGTCATGCCGGTCTGTATTTGATTAGCATTGTTCAGCCCAAGTACAATGAATGAACAGCTGAGTCATAGTTTGACCTAGGATATCCCTAACAGATACATCCATAAAGGTGTGAGAAATATTTAATATAATCTAGACACAAAACAATCATCTGAATGAGCGTAATACATGGTTTGTACTCTGTGCAGAACTGACACAACTAGGAAGGTCAGAAGATTTATCACAGAAGTAGAAGTTACACTTGTAATGCACTTTCAAACATTTAGAGCCAAAGTGTAGTTTTTAATCTCCTAAAGATTTTACTTAATAGCTACTTTGTGCTTTTTACATCGAAAAAAATCTAAGCTTACCTAAATTTAGCAAAAGCAGATGGAAACTCTCTCAAAAGTATGTAGCAAGACGTGTCATGATCTGATAAATGTAAAACAAAACTTTTTAATCGTAATTCCAAAAGCAACACTGTATATCATCTAAAGAACACCATATTCACAGTGAAGCAGGGCGGTGGCAGGAAGCATTATTCTTTGAGGGTCTTTTTTCTTCAGGTGAAATATGGGCCTAAATTAAGGTAGGAGGAATTATATACCAATCCAACATTGGCACAACATGTCAGACTTCAACTAGAAAGGAAAGGAAGAAGAAGTACTGCAGCTTCAAGCATGAAAATGATGCAAAGCATAAATCTTGAAGAACAAAGCAAGAGATACAGATGATTATGACAAAATACTGAGTGCTGTATTAAGATCAAAAGTGTGCAAACTTATGCAACCCCTCTGTTATTGTTGTTATTATACTAAAGGTAGAAGCTTATATTTTTCACTAAAAGATTCTAGGTTGATTTTCTCTGAGTTATGCAGGTCATATGTCTTTATAAACATACAAAGAAAATCTGAAATGATTTACCATAATCTCATTTGATTCTATGTGAACAAAAACCTCAGGATTTGAACAGGAGTGTGTAGCGTTTTTATTTCAGGTGTACTATAAATCGCTGGGCTTTTGGTCAAAGTACAGCTCTCATTGGTTTTGTTCCAATTTGCTATTATCTGTTTTGTGCAATACATCATTTGAGATGGCCACAGGTGAGTAAATGTAAAGTTGCACAGTTAAAAATTAACATCAATGTTTTTGGTTTTTTTAGCTTGTCATACAGAAAAAATGTGAGTCTTCATTGCTCAGTCATATTTTCCCAATGTTATTTATACATCTAGAAATATTAGAGTTACAAACTAAATATTTAATTAATCTTGTCCATTTGTGGATCTCCTCCTGTGCATTTGTGAATCTTTTGCATTTGTGAATTATTAAATATAAACTGTAATATATTCATTTTTATTATGTATTGATGCTGGTTCTGGGGTTATACTAATACCCACCAGCACGTGCTCACACGTAAGGTTGCGAAGTTACGTTCTGTTGTCTTGGTTACCATTAAAAATAACCGAAGAGTCAAAATCGATGTCCGGATTGCTCCTTCATGTAAAGTATTAGACAAGAACCCGAATATATGGCATAAACATCCATCCATTTTCTGTTCACCCTTTGTCCCTAATGGGGTTGGGTGGGTTGCTGGTGCCTATCTGCAGCTACTTTCCAGGCGAGAGGTGGGGTTCACCCTGGACAGGTCGCCAGTCTGTCGCAGGGCAACACAGAGACATACAGGACAAACAACCATGCACACACACACCTAGAGAGAATTTAGAGAGACCAATTAACCTGACAGTCATGTTTTTGGACTGTGGGAGGAAGCAGGAGAACCCAGAGAGAACCCACGCATGCACAGGGAGAACATGCAAACTCCATGCAGAAAGACCCCGGCCGGAAATCAAACCCAGGACCTTCTTGCTGCAAGGTAACAGTGCTACCAACTGCGCCACTGTGCAGCCCATTGCATAAACAATGTATGATTTATCATCTACCAGGTTTCTGCATTTATATATTTTTTCAGTGTGAGCTGGGCTTTACTGGTTACATCAAAGACTCACAATATCACCGCAGAGCCGAAACATCACCTATTGACAAAACAGTAAAGGCCAGCTCCCGCCAACAGAAAATTAAAAGAAATGTACATCAATGTGTATTTTGGAGATGAGTACATATTTTGGCATATTCAGCTTTGTATGATAAGTTAAAAACATCACTTTGTGTTTCCTAAAAGCGTGACTCAAGTGAATTATTACATTACTATAATTTATCATTTAAGGGCCAGGTATGTCTAACAATTCATAATATACAAAGGCTATTATTATCTTGTTCTCGAACAGCTTCCGCGCCAATAATGGCACAAAAGCCTGAGCTGCTACCTCGGTTTGCGGCAACAAACCCAGGCGTTTAAACAGTTACTTTAATTACAAGAAATTCAACTATATAAAAAGACACTGGCCTGACGCTATTAGCATGCAGACGGGCTAGCATAGCTCAGTGGCACAGCTTACTCACTTAATTTGCTGGCTTGTGATGATATTGCTCAATTAAATCGATTAACATTAATAATGATAACATGGAGATAAATGGATAATAAGTTAGATATTTCACTTACAGCTCCTCTGTCGCTGCCAGAAGCCACGCTGTCTAAACTGTCGGTGCTTCGTCATGGCTACAGCGCTGTTGGAATGGGTTAATGTGATTGGCTGAAACATAGGTAACCCCAAAAAGAAAATGAAAACAACAACAACAATAATAACAATAATAATAATAATAATAATAATAATAATAATAATAATAATAATAATAATAATAATAATAATACAGACCTTTGGGCACTTAAATAACTTAAAAACAACATTATATGTAGGAGAAAACATAACATACGTCCGTTATGATACCCCAAGATAAGGTCCGTTCATATGATTGGCTGAAACAAGGAAGCTATCTGATTGGTTGCTGATCACCCAATCAGATAGACTATTTATTCAAAAAAAAAACATTTGTGGATTGAGACGTCAGGGGATTCTCAAAATTCACATAAAATGCAGCGCAACTCACAGGCCAGAAGCAGCTTGTAAATCAAGATATATTTGTGTTTGCATCAAAAATACAAGTGTGAATCTCGTCCTGTGCATTTGTGAATCTTAGTCTGTTCATTTGTGAACTATGAGACAGTTTTAGCTCCATCACTAACAGCCCTTGGTGAAAGTGACTTTGAAAAATGTACTCCCGCATTTTTCTCTATACCAGGCTAAATAAGCCTAAATATTGCTATTCATTTTTTACTGTGCAACTTTACAACCGGCAGCCCAATGATATGCTTTGGAGCTCCGTGACTCAACGTTTCCTTTCTCATTATATTTTGTGCACAAAATGTATCATTATAGTTAGATGAATACTCGAATAATGTATTGTAAGGCAAACAAAAGGCGTAGGCTGTCTCCATTTATGTTATTTACTAAAATCATAATCAAAAACAAACAAACAAACAAAAAAAGCGATAGGGGAAACGATGAGGTCAGAATAAAAGCCTGTGATTTGCTCCCGCCCCCGCCTTCTCTCTAGTCTCACCTGGACGGAAGTAACAGCCCAGGTAAAAGCTGCTGCTCACCTCCTCCCTACCTCCAGGTGCTGCGGTTCGGCAGCGCTCTCCTGTCTGTAGTATACACTTTCAGTCTAAGGAGACATGGCGCTGGATTGGTTTCACTCCTGGAAATAGCCCACAAGACAACCTGAAACATTATTCTTCTGTTTCTTTTCACCCAGTAATCTCACGGACTAATGTGGCTTCTACTGCTGAGCCTGATTCTCCGGCACTGGATCTACACCGTGGAGGGTAAGCGGGAGCCTTGCTCGGTCAGCAAACATTAAAGGGCAGCTCGGCTGTCAAGTGCAAAGAAAGAGCCGTATTTTTGGTGACTCTTTAACATGATAAAAACACCAATAATCACATTTTTTGTGATCAGAATTATTACAATATATTGAATTTTTTTTTTTAAAGCTCCTAGATGTGATTTCCTGTTCAACTTTTTTATATGAATGAAGTCCAGAAGTTATACACATTCTGAAATTAAGATACCTTCCTTGAAAAGAATTGGACTTATGTGGAAGCTCTTTTTAATGTTGAGTTCACTTGTGTTGCAGGATCATGTTCAACTGTGAGTGCTGTGACTTGTGATGAATGTCTGCAGCTCAGTCCTCACTGTGGCTGGTGCACTCAGGAGGTAAACGCGATTGTACCCAGAGATGAGGAAGAAAACAACAGAAAAAGCCCATAGAATAGCAAAGAAGTTACATAGTCGGGACCTTGTTGCTTTGTATGCTATATATAAATATAAAGAAGAAACTTCTCTGACCGATGCAACTGTTTTCTTCACCTGTCAGAATTTCACAGACTGGGTTTCAATCTCATCGCGATGTGACACTTTGGATTCCTTGCTAGAAAAGGGATGCTCAAGGGACCAGGTTCAGTTCCCCGTTTCTGAAAGCCAAATCCTCCTGGATCGGCCGCTCGGGAAGATCACAGACGATGCCAACAGCACTCAGATCTCCCCACAAAAAATGTCCCTCAAGCTGCGACCAGGTATTCAGCTCAGAGTATCTGAAATTAACAATCTGGAGATTGGTTCTTATTGTCAGAAAAATATAAAAGGTGATTTTTGTGTGTGTGTGTGTGTGTTTTGTATCCACAGGCAGTGTGGAGACTTTTCAGGTTAAAGTTCAACCCACAGCGGATTATCCTGTGGATATGTACTACATGATGGACCTGTCAGCCTCCTTGATTGACGATCTCAAGATGATCAAAGACTTGGGCTCATCTCTGTCCAGAGAGATGTCCAAACTCACCAGTAACTTTCAAATGGGCTTCGGCTCTTTCGTGGAAAAGCCCGTCCTTCCCTACATCAAGATCACTGAGAAAGAGCTGGCCAACCCCTGCAGGTGTTTAATAGATTCGAAAGCAAGAAAGTGACGCAATGAACTGGAGCTTTCAACAATATCACCTTCTTTCTAGTAAGTTTACTTGTTTCTTTACGCCTGATTTCTTTCAGTGACTTTGGAATTTCTTGCCACCCAACATTTGGCTACAAGCACGTCTTATCATTGACAAGTAGAACCAGCAGTTTCAACGAGATAATCGCTAAGCAACGTGTGTCTGCTAATAATGATGATGTGGAAGCTGGCTTTGACGCTATCATGCAAGCGGCTGTTTGTGGGGTAGGATTAACAACAACAAAAACTTTCTCCAAGATTTTCTGTCTGATATCAGGTATCTGGTCGTGTATCATAATAAACGGGTTCTGCTGGTTTTGTAGGACAGGATCGGATGGAGGAATGATTCCATGCGTCTGTTGGTGTTTGTCAGTGACGGGGACTCGCACTTTGGGATGGACAGTAAAATGGCCGGGATTGTGATTCCTAACGACGGACAGTGTCACTTGGATGCAAACAATGAATATTCAATGTCCACAAAGCAGGTAAATTTGCACACAAGCATGCAAAGGGTACATCAAGGAAGGCATACGAGGTGAAAGCCAATACTTTCATCTTGAAATTGTAATTTCAGAGATCCTACATTGAAACACGGTGTTTTACTGAAATATTCACTAAACTTGTTCACATGTTTTCATGTCACAGCGATAGATATGTTTATTTTGTCAGAGGCTTATGGGATAGACCGACACAGATATCTCCAAAGTGTGCTTGAATCGTATTCGGTCCTTCTGAGTCAGTACTTTGTAGAGCCATCTTCTGCTGTAATTACACCTACAGCTCTTTCAGGGTGTTTTTCAGGTCTTGCCTCTGAATTTCTATTAAATGTAGGGCGAAAGAATTATTCTAACACTCCAATATACTTTCAAATCTATTCATCTGTTGAAGTAGCTGCAGAGTTTAGGGTTAGTGTTCAGGAAGGTGAGCCTCCACCGCATTCTCATGTCTTTTGAAGTTTATAATGGATTTTCTGCCAAATCGTGTATGTATCCCATCCATTTTTCTATAAAGTTTCACCTGCTGAAGAAAAGCATCTCCACAGCATTATTCTGCCACCACCAGGCTTCAAAATTGAGATGGTGTGTTCATGTCTATATATAGTGTTGGTTTTCCACCATATGCAGAGTTTCATGTCTAGGCCTAAAAGTTCAGGTTTGGTCTCATCTGGCTAGAGCTCTTTTTTCAGTTTGCTGTGTCCCCTATATGTGTTGTTGCACATTTTAAAAAGGCCATAAAATGGCTTTCTTTCAACAATGGCCAGATTTTTGGAGTGCACCATTAATACTTGTAAATGGTAAATTGATTGAATTTATATAGCATTTTTCTATTTGTGCCAGTCATCAAAACTCTTTCACTGGAACCACATTCATCCACTTTTCAGATCTCTGCAAATTCTCCAAAGCCTTGAGAAAATTCAGATCATTTCACATTTTTGTTAACTGATATAAATTCAGTTACATTTCTCTATTCCTACCCTCAAACCTGGCTACCCACGCACCCACCACTTTGTCAAGTCTGTCTTTTATTACATAGCTGTGACAAATCTGAGCATGTCTCAGGACACAGTTGAATGTTCTGATAACATCAACCTTATTTATTTTTAGTTGTTTTTTTAGATATTAGGTAGTGAAGCTATTGACTTTTTTTTATTTTTATTCTTCAGTCAATCCCATTATTAGCTCAGCTAAGGAATCATTTGCTTCAGATGGGCTAATGCAACTTTTTTTTTTCCAGGAGTATCCGACTCTCGGTCAGCTGATTGATAAAGTGGTGGAGAACAACATCCTCCTAATATTTGCAGTGACAGAGAATCAGATAAATAATTACAAGGTAAATTCTCTCTTCTGTGATGTTTTCTTTTTGCAAATAGAGTAAGTCCATGCTTGAAAATTACTTGTCTTTAGGGAGTCTATGCTTACTGAGGTTAGCATATTTATCTATTGAGCTATATTCTGCCTGTTAGAACTAGCCCAGTGTGTTTTTTTTGTTTGCCATTTCCATGCTTTTTAATTTTGGAAATTTGAGAAGGGCTGCCCACATTATAACATCGACACTACAGTTTGTCTACTTTTGTTTTTCTCTCAGAACTATGCAAATTTCATACCTGGCGCCACAGTGGGAGTCCTGGCATCAGATTCGAGAAACATCCTGGACGTGATTGTAACAGCTTACAAGGTAAATTAATACTTCAGATCATCTAGACTGTGCACTAGAGAGAACTGCAGCATTTGCAGCTGTGATACTGTGATAAAGTAATTTTTCCTCTCCTACATTTCACCATAACTTAGCCCTCTGTGACAGTCAGTCTTTCCCTGAATTGCTTCTCTTTTCACTTGTTTCCTCTTTCATTCTTCTTTCTTCTGCTGCATTTATTTTTCCACTGCCAGCCTGTGCTTTGCGTCGACATGTTTCGTGGCGAGTTCCTGCTTGTCCCATCTGTTTGATCTTCTCTGATTCAGCGTTGCTCTTTCTTCTCCGCTCCTTCCCTCCGTCACTCTGGGCTGTGTTGCATTGTAAATCCCCCCTGGCGGCAGTGACCGGTGGTGGAGTGGAGCACAGTCCTCTAATTACTGTGCCCACGTACGCCGTTTGTAGCCACGCTATCCAAAGAAAGAGGTCCCTGTTATCACTCTGATTGTAGACGCAGTGCCTGAAGGGAACGCAATACAAACGGGGGAATATTCTGCAGATAATGTGTATTTGTGGTTACTTGGAATTTTGGATTACGGTTTGGTTTCTCAGAGAGGACATAGTTGGGCCACATAGCTTTAAATACCTTAAAAGTTATTTACTGTACAGCACTGCACACATTTGGAACAGTCTTAGAGACCTAATCCGGGTTAGGTTGGGTGTATCCCACAAATGTCCTAGTTTTTCTCCTCCATAGCAACACTCACCGTGCAGTACAGTTAAAATTAACCCTCTGTTCACATCCAGACGGTTTGTCAGAGCCCATTCGTCACGCAGCTCGCTCTCCATCTGAGTGTGGATTGTCATTCTTCTGTCAGCCGTCTTGTTTGGTTAAACACACCTGGCACAATGACTCACCTGCGAGACGCTACTGAAGGTTCAATCATCAAGAATGTCACAGGTCACAAAAGGGTGACCATTTATGGTCTTAGAGACTACTTTTCAGGATAAACAAGAGAATACCCTCTTTAGTATCTATTTCCTTTCCATACAGGCTACCGAAATGTGAAGTTCATGAACTGTTTTCCAGGAGCTGCGTTCAGAGATTGAACTTGAGGTCCTTGGAGACACAGAGGAACTTCAAATGTCCTTCGCAACCATTTGTCCAAATGGCACGGCCTTTCCTAATCTGAAGCGGTGCTCCAACATCAAACCAGGCGAAACGGTCAGTTACCTCTGCTTTTGTTGCTGTTGCATTCGTACCTGTTGTGTGTCATTCATGCAGTGCAGTTCAAAGTGCTGCAGGACTCTGAATTTAATAAGAGAGATAAGGTAGCAGAATGAGAAACACAGCTGCGTGCAATAAAATATACTGCGGGTAATATAAGCAGTGAACATCTCAACTGCTTTCTGAGTTGTCTTAGTCAAGCCTTGACATATGGTAAATAGTAGCAAATTTTGTTATATCCCCACAATGTAAGTACATTTAAATCTAAAAAATAAAAAATCTAGGATTGTCTGCTAAATGGACAGGCATAAGTCCAAAGTTTAAGTCTCTCCGTATGAATCATTTTTTCATTGTAACTTAAAAAACCCCCCAAAACATCAGGTGATCTTGCATGAGATCTGCAAAAATCTCATTTTGTGTATTTCTATGCCTCTTTGCAGGCCACAGGAGTTACTGTTGGTATTCAGTTTGCACATGCTTCGTTCTCATAAATGACACCTCTTGATTAGCAAGAGAGAGCATTTTTATGTTCATGTTCACCCCCAAAAGACGGACTGAGTATTGGATAACCAGGTTTTGATTCAGAAAGTGAAATACCAGTTCTGACGCTTGTCTAAAACATTAGTTATTAAAGCACTGCATGGTCCCTCATGTCAAGGTTTCCAAAAGCCTTTTGGTCATGTGATTGGGGTTGGTTAGGGAAAAAAAACAACTCTAGACTTACTTTGCAATTCTCTGGATGTTAGAACACAGTTATTCTAGCGAAACCTTCACAAATCAGTGCTGAGTTTGAATTTAATTTGTTGGTACATTTTCTTTCCTCTGCAGGTTGTGTTCAACGTGTCCGTGGCGCTCTCAGGATGTCTATCGGGAGTTCGACGCTTTTCTCTCAAACCGGTGGGCATACAGGAGAGCTTGGAAGTGGAACTTGAGTCTCTTTGCTCCTGTGATTGCCACCGGCTTCCTACAGCAAACCGCCAGTGCACAGAAGGCCAGGGGATTTACCACTGTGGCGTGTGTGTGTGTCAGCCGGGGTTTCTGGGAGCGCAGTGTGAATGCAATGACGAGACTGGTTTTTTGAGTAACTGCCTCGCGACCAATGACTCTGAGATATGTAATGGTCAGGGGGACTGCTACTGCGGCCAGTGTGTGTGTCATCCATCCAGCTATGGCCGGATCTACGGGACGTACTGCGAGTGTGACAATTACTCCTGTGTTCGCTTCCGAGGAGAACTCTGCGGAGGTGAGTTATCGCATGTGAAAGCTGCTGCTTGTCTCTTATTTCTTTTTTTTTTGTGGGTGAGCCAGTTTCCTGAAGAATTTCATGCTTGTAGGTCATGGAGTGTGTGACTGCGGAAAGTGTCACTGTGAAACCGGCTGGACGGGGGAATACTGCAACTGCAGCAGCAGCACGGAGGCGTGCATGTCGGAAAACGGCAGTCTCTGCAGTGGCAGGGGGAAATGCAATTGTGGCCAGTGCATCTGCTCTGTTGCTGGGGCATCGGGAGAAAAGTGTGAAAGGTGTCCGACATGCGTAGACTCCTGCACTTATGCACAGTGAGTAAAAACTGACGCCGTCTTCTCCTTCTCGGTGAATACGGATTTCACCCGGAAGAATTTGTCTTGGATATATATTTACTTTTTTACCGGAAAGATACAACATTGTTATATCTGTTTGTGTTATGTTTTCTCCTTGTGCTACATGATCTGGCTGTTCTTTTAAATCCAGGGATATCACATTTTGTTCCTCTTGTTCACATGTGTCTACACCTTCCATGTAACATCAAAAGACACTAATGTCCCCAACACAGCACTAAAAGATTTCCTTTCTCTGCTGTAGAGCAGCTGTCAGGGCCGGGGCCATTTGATACCACCATTACTGGTGATGGAGAGGGAGTGCAGCCTTGGGAAAATGTTGATAAGTGTCTAACGCTGGGATTTCTTCCTATGTTCTCTGTTAGTGATGGAGCCTCATCAATTCTAAGTTTTCAGGGTTTTTCCTAGGCGAATCATCTGTATTGTTTCTGTGTGTTTTTATTATTAGGAGCTGTGTGGAGTGTCATCTACTCGCGAAGGATGACTTTGGGTTCTGCGATCAAAACTGCAATGCTGCTAAACTTTCCATAAACACAACTGGAGGTAATGAACTCTACCTGTTCTACTTGTATCAGTAGTTCACAGGCTTTTCCATTTACATTGGCAGCGACTTGTGACCTCCACTATTTCATGTTAAAGCATACACGCATTGGCAATTAGCCTGTTAAATATTAGCATTTTAAAAACAGAGCAATTTTTGTAGTCAGCTGGTGCCCCACTTGGTGCTTCACGGTCCAGACCCTCAACTTTTGACGCTTACAGCACCATCCACAGTTATTGGGACCATCTTACAAAGGTGCAAATAAGAATGGTTGTCATGGTGACCCCACTTTCTACCCTACGGTGCAGTTCTCTAACAGTAGATACACCAAACAGTCCCAGTTCTTTCGTAATGCTTACATATTGCTCCAACTGTAGCATCCATTGTTTGGGTATGTTTGAGAACACACATCTGCCTCGTCTGTACAATGGCCCATCTTTCTCATTTTAAAAGTTAAAAACAATGGACCTCTGGGTGGCCTTATTATATTTATAACCAATAAGGAAGTCATGCAGTACAAAAATATCCCAGACTCTCTGATCAACTAAAAAAAGTAAAGCATAAATTATACCATTGAGCTATATATGAGTAAATGTTAGATTGATTACATTTTGTTAAAAATAAATGTGCATGTGGGTTTCTTACCGCAATAATATAAATATACCCACATTTTTTGAGTTCAATATGCTACAGAAGTAGAAATTATTCAGGCTATTCATATACCTTTACCAAAGTTGGCAATTGGATGATGCTTTATTGATATTATACTGTCATATTAATGGTTAATTCACCCACAGAGTTTTCTCGGCTACAACTCAGGAATTTTTCCTATATTACTTCTAATATATTCATTATTTAATTTAAAATCTTGAGACTTTTTTGATATTACTCTTCAATTTTGTAGACTATTTTCGAATCATAAAGAGGTCTTACATTTATCGGTATATTAGGCGTATTTTCTATTTAAAAAAAAAAAAACAAAAAAAACAAGCAATCAAATGTAATGTAAAATTTATTTTTCCTTTTCTCCCATTATAGAATTAACTTTTATAATACTAACCAAAAATGTTTTGCAAGACAATTAAAATCTCTTGAGATATTAATCATTGACTTATTAACTGGAATCTATATCTTATTTAGGGGTTTTATTTAAGTTCAATTTTATTCCGTGCAATATAAAAAGCAAGCTATTGTTTTGAGCTGTGTAGAATTAAAGACAAATGATGAAAATTCACCTAATTTAGTTCTCTGAGCTTGTGACTTAAAAAATATTTTTAGAAGAAGAAGTTAGCAGGGAACACCGAAACTAGTTTCACATTGTTTGCTGTGCTGAAGTGAGCAAGAGGTTTTGGCATCCAAACTTGTATTTCAGTTGTTTTTTTTACAAGACTAACAAGGAAACATTTCTTAAACAGTCTTTGTTATTAACTGTTGACGGGACACAATTATGCAATAGTTTACGGTAACAAACTGCACACTTTCCCTCCGGGCGACAACAAAACAGGACCTGGAACTGGTTTTGAATCCAGACATGTCGACTTTCACTAAATGTTCAATTAAAACCTAAAATGAACTAATGAAGAAATGCCTGTGGATATAGATACTATATACATGTTTGCTTTAAAAGAAAAGGTATAAATGGCTTATACCTTTAGAGTTTGATGTTACTGCTCAGGTTTTGTAATCTATCGGGGTCAACCTGCTAAATTTCACCTTTGGGTCAGTGATTTGGAGGAATGCCGACCTCAGTCGACTCATGTGTCCATCTGAAGTCTGTGCCCCCATCTCCAACACAAAACCAGACGCATCCTTTCAGGTTCCACAGGACAATGGAGAACATATTATTTACCATGTTGTACAGGTAGAGCTATTATAGAGCCGGTGAATAGCTGTAGGAACTGGTCATCCTTTATAGAGGGGCTGATTTTAAAACCGCTGTCCATGTGCAAGCTGAGAGGTGTATCTGATTATCGCTGGAGGTTTTTTTAGTCTTTGTGTAACTCGCAGACACCAGATTGTGTCGTTTGATATGGAAATCCAAACTGACAGCACAACGGAAGAAAGACTATCCTTTTACATTCTCAGCTTAAGTACAAAAGGACCTGTGAAATGTATGTACTAGATTCACTCCTCATGAAGGTATATGTTCACATTGCTTTTAAGATTATGACAAGACCGCTTCCATGAAATGCAAGCTCAAAATGGAGAACGAGTGCAAGGTGTCGTTTTATCTGACGGAGCGCGAGACGGGACATGTCATCTACAATCTCCACACGTACGGTGAGTTTCTCAACAAAAGGCAACAGATTTGGCATCCTCTGAAATTAAATGGCACCCCCGATCCGGGTCCTCAAACCCAGGCTTTTCTAGATGTCTCCCTGGCCATTCAGAACCGGACCTTGGTTCTGAATGCGATTGTTGGATCAAAATTCTAAATTGTCCTGGGATTTTAAAGTGTCCATGATACCATGGGCTTTCACAAGGTTTCCAGGAGTTTTGGGGAACAAAAGAGACCCACAGAATCACAGCTTCTTCACTACACCTAGCAGTGGGCTAGTGTATGTGAGACCCACCCGGGTCTGCTTTATGCCACACCCAGGTGGAGTTTTTATTGCTGAAAAGGTTATCATCTAAAGCTACTGCATTTCCAGTCTATTTGGAAAGTGCTGTGACAGCGACCATTTCCTGTTCATCAAAAGGTGAATGAGAAATGTATCCTCATTTCCCATTTTTAATAGGGACTAAAAGAAGTTAGCCTCTGTGTTGCTTTATGTTCCAGAAGAACAGGAATCATGGATTTCTAATTGAAGGTCCTTTGAAGCCCTGATCAAGATTATGGCACCAGTGATTCTTTAAAAAAATCAAAGTACATTGATTAAATGCACTTAGATTAAAATTATTTTTTTGTCAGATTTTCCATGTGAAATCTATCGTATAACAGATGAATTGACTTTAATGCTTTATACACGCTTCTAAAGGGTGTGTGGATAAGTGTCAAGGTTGCTGTAGAAGCAACATTTGTTCTTTTTTAATGCTTTCCCTTGACATATCTCTTCCTCTTTCTTGTTTCAGGATGCCCGGAGCCCCCCAACATCCCTATGATTATTCTGGGGGTCTCCCTTTCTGTTGTGTGTATTGGTGTGAGTCTACTGGCTGTGTGGAAGGCACTGGTATCGGTGCATGACCGAAAAGAGGTGGCAAGGTTTGAGGCTGAGCGGGCAAAAGTAAAATGGCAGACGGTAAGACCTTGATGGTTAAAAGTCATAGCTGGTGATATTTTATCGTTTCTTAAAACTCGCCCATGCTGTTACTAATTGTATGTGTATTGAACCTGCAGTCTCCAAATTCATGTTAGATGCCATCCTATTAAGACTTACTAAGACTTCATACATGGACACATTATGAGCTATATGGTTACATTGGGGTTATATTAGCATTGTGCTTTTTAAGTATTATTTTAATCTTTCTTTTTCTAAGATGAACTGATAATGCAAACAAATTTGATCAATTGTAAACAGAAGAATCACAAGTAGAAATTTATAGTAGATTATTTCATAGTGTGAAGAAGGTTAAAATTATAAACACAGGGTGAGATATGTATATGCAGAAATCCTCTCTAATATCAGGTTAAAAGTCCCATAACAAGTTGGACTTCAATCACAAATTTCAGTAGCCATCAAGGAGCCTCTGTCAAAATGTATACGTTTGATCACTTTTCTTGCCAGCATTGGTGGAGTTCCTTTACGATTGGTTTCCTGCCATGGATACAGCTTTTAAATGTGATTCATAACTTTTCAATAGGGTCAACTTTAGGGCCATTCCAGAAACTTAGTCTGCTGTTTGCTTTCCAAAACGGCAAAACAGCAGGTTTGTCCTTTTTGGGACGCCTGTCATGTTGAGTTGAATAGGCTGGAGGCGGCATGTCTTCTTCATTACTCCAACAAAATGGCCCCATATCATGATGATCCCACTACTGTGCCTGGAATGGGAACCATATTTTCTTCCGATTCTCTTCTCTAACCCTGTCCACGTAGAATGCTGCAAATTTCAGTCAAGTTAATGGTGACATTTTGGAGAAGAGACTTTCTACTTGGTCTGTACCCTCATCCTACGTAAATGTAAAACGCATAGACCGGACTGTTCAGATTAGACACAAAATAAAACTGTTCCTTTTATGATTTCATTAAGATCCCCAACGACAGTCAAACTGAACATTTTCACTGTATAAATTATTTTCATTCCAGTTGTGTCTTTTCTGTCTTTCTTTTCAGGGGACCAACCCTCTGTTCAAAAGTTCAACATCTACATTCAAAAATGTAACTTACAAGAACACACACAGAAAGGACTGTACGATAAATCACTACTGATGACAAACTGGAGGCAGCGAAAGCCGTCGCCTGAGTGCATTTGAGTGCAGGCGCAAGTCTGTGTGAATGAATATGTGTGAGAAAGAAATGTTTTTACTAAAATTTTTGTTGCGTTAATTCAGAGACGGTGTGAGACAATGGGGAAACATGGCAAATTAACTGCTGTAAAAGTGCACTGCTGTACTGTAAGACACTAAATGTCATTGTTTGTGCTCTGACATGCAGTTTGGTAATGAGGGATCTACATAGCAAGTGGCTGACTACTGAAAAACTGATTAATTCAAATGTATGTAAATACTGAGTTGTTTTTATTTTTTATTGTACTTGTTGTTTTAATATAAAGCAAGGCTGAGCCTTTAATTATGCAAATCTTTCAGTTGAGTTTTTTGTTGTAAATGGCGAACAAATCAAGTTGTTTGTTTACTGTGAAATTAATTGATGTTCAGTTTTAAATGAATGTATGTCCTTGGTAGTACTTGACTGCATCAAAGGTTAACGTTTCATCAGGTAAACACAGCAGCATTGTGATATTCTCTGGTCACAGTGTCATTGAAAAGTTATTATATTTAAGGTTGCGAGTAGGTCATTTTTTTTGTAACACTACATTTTCTCTCTCTGCTTGTGGACTGTTTTTCAGGGGGTTATTGGTGAAATCTTGTTTTAACATATAAATGTTTTTTAAGATTGTGTTGACCTGAATAAAGTTGAATTGCTCTCTATGATTGCAGAAAGATAATCTGGGGCAAAACTAAAGTGGACAAAACAGAAATATTGATCTCCATCCCATAAAAGTTATCAAAAAGCTTAATTCCATTATAAATCACTTCTAAGTGATTCAACTTTTTAAAAAAAAAAGAGTTAATATGTTACAAGTAATCCAATTAAGTTTATCCAAGTAAATATACTATGTTTATGAATTTCTCATGTGAAACAATTGAAAATAAAATAAGTTTGAGAAATTTAATTTGCTTACATGTAACAAACTAACTCAATTATTTTCAAGTCTAAGCTCCATTCTATCTTTTTGTTTTTAGGACGACGCCATCGACTAGTGACTGCCGTTTACAGACCCTTCAGGTTGGCGCTGCACATACACACAAATGTGTTCAAAAAGCAGTTCCCTAACCCTCCACTTCCAACTGTGCAAGAGCCAAAATACTATTTTTATTTCAATGTGATTGACATGGGGCAAAAAGAGCTTCTATGTAAATGACTTTTATGGAAGCAACTCTATATGAAAAACAACAGTGCATAAGAAGAATTGCATAAAAGTATGTGGATTAACTGTTTTGGCAATTCTGCACACTAACCAGAGAACCTCACTTCATGAATTTGAAATGTCCTGTAATATAAAGCAATAACACTGATAGTAAAGCATAACTTCCTGAAGGACTGGCGTGGACAAGCTGACAGACTGAGAAAAAAATACATATATAACTGAATGTTTTTCTAAATTTTTCCCCTGGACAAATTGCATCATTTGTTCGTAGAACGTGGCGATATTCAGAGCAATCATCAAATAGGAAGAAATATTTCATAAAGCAAATAGGAGCCAAAGTTTGTTAAATTTTAGATCCTGGCTCCTATTAAGTAAAATTAAATTATGGGCCATTACAAAGAGAAATTCTCTTTGTTCTCTCCTGTTTCTAGAACTGAGAGAAACCAAACTATAGTTTTATTAGCGAAGAAAATGTACACTTTACATATCCAAACATCAGCGTCTCAGCTTTAAGCCACATTTTGTAGAACAAAGTAACATCGATGGTCAGCCTACTCACCAACTGCCCCAACCAGACCCAAAAAAGGTTTCGCGTCTTTATTATTTGCTATATTAAAGAGGCATCATATCATAATTTACTGCATAAATTCTCATGTAAGTTTTGGCTTTATTCTTAGCACTAAAAAAGAAAAGGCCTTCCAGTGACTGTGGGGGCATCAGCACCCTAAGCCCCCCTGCCGCTCCGCACCAACTTGCAACACAAAGTTACACCCTTGTATATATCTGCTATATATAGCTTAATAAATAACTCTAATGAGTGTTGAACTCTAGCATTGTGATTAATGAAAGTGCAAAATTAATGTCTTTTAAAACTGTGTATATCACATTTTTAAAAACACAACATGGAGCGCGGTGATGTCACAGATCTCTGCAGGTACACAGGTAGAGGTGCATCTTTAAAAGTTTGAAAATTCATAAATTGTAGGAAACAGTCTAGAGAACAAGCTTGTGTCATGAAACTCAAAGAAGAAAAATGATGCAACTTTCTGTAGCTTGAGTTTAAAAAATGTTGTTATAAAAATGTTATGTAGAAGGGAGTCCCCCTTTTGCCTTACTTTGCCGAATTGCGTCTACACAAATAATATCCTTGAAATTTTCTCATATAACACCTTCAGAGATCTTAGAAATGTAAAAAAAAATAATTTTATTCCGTTCTTTCCTTTTCTTTTCGATGTTACGAATGGTTCTCTTTGGGAAACCTGTAGAAAATTTCTCTGTGCCATTTTTGCAAACCCCTCCAGAGCTGTTAGGAAGCCACCAAAGAAAAGTCTTGGACACATCGGCGGATGTTCCCAGTACGTTCGCCTTATATTTATGGACTTTTTGTCTTTTGGGAGTCCTCTGGTAATAAAAAAAAAAAAAAAAAAAAAAAAAAGTCGACTGGCCGTGTCCCAGTGAAAACACAGCAGAGAGGCAGGAATGCAGCGCTCGGACCCGGGCAGCCCCAGCAGCCCCTCCGTCAGACGTGACGTCGCTGCTGGTTCCCCGCAGAAAAACTTCACTCCGGAGAAAGTTTTCTAGAAGGGAGAGACAGAAGAGGGGGGGGGGGGGAAAAAAAGAAAAAGAAAAGCAGCGAGCCCGAAAATACGCGGAGCCCCGGAATGTGCAGACGCTCGGTTCTCCGACATTTCAGCCATCTGTCGAAATGTTTCTGCGCTCCCGTCGATGCACGGACTCGGTCGCTGCTCTTGTGGCGCTTATTTATTTAACGGTGTTGTTGTCGAGAAGCTCCCTGTGTAGCAGCGAGGAGGACGATGAGGTCCTGGGGAAAAACCAGCTCGCTGAATACTACAGTAAGTTATTATCCATCCTCCAGCTGCAGACCGCTTGTCTTTCTTTCACAGCCCTGCGCGGTACGTCCAGGCTGCACAGATTAATTGCAGGCAGAATATTTTAGAACTGCGCTGCTTCATGTTAAGGTAGGGTAGGACGTGTGTTCTCACTGCTGTGTTGTGTGTGTGACTAAAAATACCGCTGTCTTTAGACCTTCCTCCTTTTCTGTAGTGGCTCTTTGATTACAGTCATGAGACCCACAGAAGCTCCAGCTTCAAACAAATAAGTCAAGTTTATTTGTGTAGCACATTTGCAGTAAGAAGGCAGTTCAAAGTGCTTTTACATCACAAAAACAGCACACAGTTACCAATTATGAAACATGCAATAAACATTACGTTTTGTAAAATCACCAAGCAAGTACACATCAATGTTCAACTCACTACTAATCAAAGGCAACTCTGAGCAAGTTGGTTTTTAGCTGTGATTTAAAGGAACTCGGTCTTACAGCTTTCTTTATTTTTTTGCCTAAGAAAACTAATGAAAACGTACAAATCCTTTGAAAAAATTATGTGATGTGCAGCTCAGGAAAAGCGGAAACTTTTGACCTGTGAATAATTAAAACCTATAATGTTATTTGGTTACTTTACTCAGGTAAATTGTAATTGTATTAGCGATGCAACTAAAGATTCAACGATTAATCAGCCAGAGGTTGGGATTGACCTATATCTCATTAATCGGAATGGTCCGGTACTAAATAAAATCACTACTAATGTTACATTAGTGACAAAGTGTACCAAACGAACCAGAAATTCGTTCTAATGTCAGTGTTTGAATTCATTAGCTGTCTGCATGTACTTTCATGCAATTTCTTTGAATTTAAAAGTCAGAAATCATTATTGGCTTGAGAAAGTTTGAGAAGTGGGCTATCATTCTCTTAAACTCTCCAGGTTTCCCTGTTGCAAAACATCTGATTCAAATGACTTGCCAAGGTACGGCCTGATTTACAGATGTTGTGGTGGGGTCAACACTAACACCCACTGACCTGTGACACCTAAAGGATTGTGTTCTCAGAAGACCAGAATTGGGGACTGTGTCACTACTAAATTGAATGAAAGGTCGAAAAGCAAAAACCAGAATAGCTGCCTTCGGACTTCCTGGCAGAACAGGTCTAATTCTGTTCCCTCTCAATCAAAGTGGAAGGAGTTTCATGCAAAAAGAAGAAGAAAAAAACAACAACATTTGAGGCAGAAGCATGAAAGTAGCTGAGCTCATTTAGGTGCAGTGGAAAACTGCTCTAAGCTCTGACAGACACTTTAAATTATTTTCAACCTTTTTTTTTTTCCATCTGAAGCTGCTAAAGAGAAAAGCACACCATCACTCGTTTATTTAATTTTTTTTCTTTCGTAGGACAATTATGACATCTGTAGCTTGCTCTTCTGCTAAATTGAGTAATTCTGTGGGGCTTCTGCAAGTTTTTGAGGACACTTAAACTGTTACTTTAAAATCGTCTTAAAAGGAAGAACCTTTATAGTTTAGTGAAACAGCACAAAACAGTCTGCATGGCCAAATCTGGTTACATTATACCCAACCAGCTTTTGTAAACTGGTATCATGTAGTCTCAAGCTGTGCTTATAGAAAAATACACTGTGCTTTAGAAATTAAGACAAATGAAGCCCCAAACAGTTGAATGAGACACATTTTTTGCTTTGCGTGCTACAACTCCAGATCACATCGGTTTCTATGATTGCATAGTTCTAATTTGCAAAGCGCAATAAAAACAACTTTCTGAGATAGTGGGGAAAAAAAATCCTATTCCTTTATTTGAGTTGTTAAATATTTTGCATTTTTGGTCATCACTTCCACAAAGTTGATTTCAACTGCACCACGATTTGTCTCTGTTTTGGCACTAATTTATGGGCTTTCTGAGATGTTTATTTCAGCTTGACAGTGAAGTGTGAGGATTTCCAATGTGCAGTTTTGTTTTCATTCACTATAAAATCCCGCCTCAGGACATATTTAATTATGTATAATGTATTTTGCTGCATCCTAGTTGTTCCCAGTGAAAGTAGAGCAAGGACGTCTGAACACTGAAAATAGTTTTGGTCATGCAGACATTTGATACCTTGCTCTGCTTGCCGAACGCTCCTTTTAAAAACAATCATTTCTGAGTACACAAACAAGTTAAACATTTATTTCCATCTAGAACCATCCAGTCTTCGGTATGCAGTCATGACATGAAGGAAGTTAGAATTTCTCCACATTCTTTGATTAACTTCCTTAAATAATCAGCGCACATCCCTTTTTTTCTGGTTTTGGCATGTATTTACACAGTAACTTGTGGAGGAATTGTTTGCTCACAATTTTATATTTCTCTTGTGAAAAATGTTTCTGTCTTGGTGACAGAGGTTTGAGGCTCCTGTTGTACTGCTGCATATTTCTCCCCAACAATCAAACGTGTGAGTATCTCTGCTCCCTCTCCCTCCAGGAAAAGGTCTCTTCATCCTGGAGAGCGTTACGCTGAAGCGCTGCGTGACGGTGAACGGCTCCAATGTGGTGCTGGACGATTGCGAGCGTCCCACACGCCACATGCTGTGGAAGTGGGTCTCTAGGCACCGACTCTTCAACTTAGGCACCAGCATGTGCCTGGGCCTTAACCTTTCGGACGCAACGCAGCCGTTGGGCATGTTTGAGTGCGACGCTACCTATCTAGTGCTGTGGTGGCGTTGCCACGGGAACATGCTCTATGGGGCGTCAGAGTGGAAGGTGACGGTTTCCGGACGTTTGGTGGTGGTAAGAAAGAACATGTACCACGAGTGGAAAAGGTACAACACTCCCAAAGAAGGCCCCTGCTCACATCCATATGAAGGTGAATTAATTATTGATCATGCTGCAAATACAAAATCCTGCCCGTGTCATTTCTAATTCAGTATGTTTCATTTGTAGAAATCCACACTCTTTTGGGAAATGCACACGGATATTCTTGTGTTTTTCCTTTTAATTACAACAACAAGTGGTACGCTGAGTGTACAACTGAGGGCCGGGAGGATAATCTTCACTGGTGTGCCACTACTGATCGCTACGATCAGTCTGAAAGATGGGGCTTCTGCCCAGTTAAAGGTAACATGAGTCCAGCTGACAAACACTGTGATAATTGTGCAAAGGCAAGCAGGACAGAGGCAGCAGAGTCATAGGCAGCTTGTCTATTTGTCTAAAACAAATAGTGACAGTTTGTCTATTTGTCTGGAAACAAATAGACAAACTTTGATTTAAGGGTGAGGAAGCAAGGAGTTAAAATGAGCCTAATAGATTGCCTACATGGGAAATTACTCAAAATGAATATACTGGACCAGTGGTGCCTAGCTCTAGTCCTCTGGAGCTGTCAACATTCATCTTTTGGATTCATCTCTGCTCCACCACAGCTGAATCAAATGGCTGAATTCCCTTATCAGCATTTTGTTCTACTCTGCAGAGCCCTGATGACAAGTCATTCATAGTAGCGTAGGAGAACTGGACTTTACCAATCCATGAACTACTAGACAGATCACTAAAGGAAGTAGTACAGTTTAAGAAATAACACTTATACACCAGGTGAAGACAGTGACAGACAATTGAGGATGAAATGCACAAAACTGAGAACCAGTCACTCTAACTCAGCTACTAAGAGTCTAATTTATGCCTCGACCAACTTTTAGCTTCCAGTTGTGATCATTTCTGGGAGTCGAACCAGGAGCTCAGCGCGTGCTACCAGTTCAACCTGTACACCATCCTCACCTGGAGTCAGGCGATGTCCACCTGCCTCGCTCAAGGAGGGAATCTGTTGAGCATCACCAGCCTGGCTGAGCACAGGTATATCCGAGGTGGGCATCGCATAGGAAACGTTTGCTGAAGCACTCATGTTCACTTCTGATGTTTAGGTGTTTTTTATTGTAACATTAGATATTATTGCAAAACAGTTTTAGCTCCTACTGGGGTTATGTTTTAATTAGATCGACTGGCAAATGTTGGTGCAATGGTGTGGATTGGACTGAACCACCTTAAGGACGGGTATGGATGGAAATGGTCCGATGGCGCTCCCTTGTCACTGGTGAATTTTACTACAGGTATTGCTTATTTAAGAAAATCTGTGAACAAAATCTGCTGCTCAAATTGCTTGTCCTCCCAATTTTATGTTGAATAACATTTGGCTCAACCTTTGCTCCATCCTTCAGCTTTGGCCGCTGGTCCGCTAGAGACCAACATGCCTTGCGGAGTGTACAACTCTGCCTATGGAGGCCAGTGGCAGAGTCTCTCCTGCGAGTCCGCCCTGCCTTACATCTGCAAGAAGACACCGAACAACACCGGCATAGTTGAGCCACTAGGTGAGATTCTGGTAAATCACAAGAGACAGGCACAAGTCATTAAAGAGGGTGGGAGGTGTCCTGGTTTTTCTCGTGGCAGGTATGAGTCTTAAGAGCAGGGATAACTTTTAAGGCATGCTTTTATACGCGTTGTTGCTTTTGGTTTAGTCGAGGTCCCTCCTCATGTGCAGTACAGCTGGATAGGGAACTTTTGACCGAACCCTGTGTTTTTGTTTTTCTGGTTCGTCTTGTTCTGTTCGTCTTGGTTCATTTCTCGCACATATTGGTTCTTCCTGTTTTTCAGAGAACTGGCAGTACATCCATACCGAGTGCGCTGATGGCTGGTGGCCTCATAATGGCTTTTGCTACCATGTGCTGGCGGACAAAGACTCTGGAAGCTGGAAGGAGTCGTCCCGAGCCTGTGGCTCTCTGGGGGCAAAGCTCATCAGTCTCCGTTCCTTGTCAGAGGCGGAGATGCTGCTTAACCTGCTGGCTAACTGTAAGAGCATCAGACAACAGACTTGCTGTATTTTATCAGATAACATTTGTGTTTCTAAATGTTCAAGTTCTCTGGCTAAAGCCAATGAATCATGATTATCTTTCACTTTTTTATCATTTTAATGGTTGTCTTGAGCAAAACCTCTTTTGAACTTTATGAAGGACCCTTTGAAAAACATTTAGCAGACTTTGTCTGCTTTTAGTTGTTCTGAATGTGACAATATTGCTATTACTTTATGAAATATACTACAATAATAGAAATGAAAAATACCATAGATGAAGACATTTTCCAAAAATATAGTGGTCAGCCATAAAAAGTTTATGGAAATTGGGTAAACATAAAATTGCATGGAAGCTTGACTTCATCAAGTCAAGCTTGCAGAAATTAGGGTTGACTTTTACAATTACTAGATATTTAGCTGCACTGTAAGTCATGGCTACTCATGCATCATAATTAGCTAAAATAAAAATGTCGGAGTAGTTTCTGGAGAGGAGGTTTTCGATGCACTAAAAATAAAAAGCACTCGTGGAGAGATTTCTGGTTTCAAAAAGAGCGTATAACTATACATATAAAAATAAAAGATATAGTCATACAAAATACAAATTGTGGTAGAAAACCACATAATTTAGCAAATAATGAATTAATCAAATGCTTATTAGACTCCAACTCTGTATTTATTGTTTTTGCTAAAAATTCCGGTTTGGTTAGCAAATTAAACAGGAATAGTTAGTCAGGATTATTAAAATTATTGTATTTAATAAATGTAACAGAAATAAAACATACATTTTCTGAGTTTTTTATTTTTCTTGTTGTTCTTAAAGTCAAAAGCGTCCATACATTTCCTTCTTATTTGGTAGAATTCCCATTAAAACTGTATGATTGTGGTCAAACACTGTGGCGATCTTTCAACCAGCTTCACACAACAGTTTGTTATAGTTTGTTACACACACATTTTCAATTTCTGTCTTGGGACTGAGAACAGGGATTTGTGTTGACCAGTCCAGAACAATGCCTTTGTTGTCCTTATCCCACCGGGTAACAATTTTGCCAGTGTGTTTAGGGTCATTGTCCTTTGTGAAGATATATTTTGTGTTTTTTTTTATTCTTCCACAGTGAGTGGCCCTTCAGACCATGTAGATACAAAGTATCTCACCAGCTTCCGCCTGGAACTTAACAAGCCCATTTTATTGTCTGATGTTGTCACAGTTCATGTTGAATCACTGTTGGTATTTGAATTGTCCTTGTTTTCTCATGTTCGGCAGATTCCAGGGAAGTCACAGAGATCTGGATTGGTCTGTGGAAGCAGGGGCCATCGCCAGGTGTAGAGTGGTCAGATGGTTCACCAGTAACTCTGACTCTCTGGGACCAGTATCAGCCTGTGCTCAACCTGACAGATTCGACACTTTGCATCAAAATGGAGACAAAGGTAAGACACGGCGTTTTAAGACATACTGTAACTATGCAGTTTGCTGCTGCCCTTGTCAGATTTTAAGTCTTCCCTCTGTCACAGAAAGGTAACTGGCTCTTGGCCCCATGCGATGAGCAACACCCTGCTGTATGCAGAAGAGAAAGCCAGAGTCCTGTTCAGCACAGAGGAACCTGGGATGAAGGATGCCCTGCGGTAGGAACCTGAATGCACAACTTACCCTTCAGCATGTAGTTACCTGATGTGTGTTTGGGAGCAAAACAAGTGGAGTCATAGATGGCACACTGTAACCTGGGCTCAAATTAGTGGTGAAGGATACATGGTTCATTACATGGTTACACAACATTCACCCTTAAATTGCTGAATGTCTTCCAAAGCTCACAGAAGATGTTAAAAAGCCCCAAAAAATAATAATTCAAGCAAAAAGTTATCCTCATTTCTTTCTTTCCTTTTTATTTTCCTTCTAAAAATATAACCTTGAATTTCTTATGTAGTAGAAAGATTTCCAAGAAAATCTGTATATTGTAAAAACTATCTATTATGAAAAAAAAGGGGGTGGAGGATTTATGTACAAGGTGGATTGACTGTACTGTGTGCCGGGACACGCACCACAACGAGCCTCACACCCGTTACAGCTCAACTTTTAGTCCAACAAGTTGCTCCTTCAGAAGCACAAAGAGCTGATTCACCCTCCCGCTGACGTATTGTCTGGCATTCACGGTTCTCCCTGACTCTGTTTACAAGAATATCAGTCTCCTGAGTCATCAGGCTACTTGGTTCGAAGGAACACGAGGCCAAATAATTACCCTAAGGGCACAATATCAACTGTCGTGCATGAGCAGTCTGTTGATTCTTGCCTGACGTACTCCAAACTGTGTTTTCTCTGTGTCGTTTGTGTTGCGGAAAGTTAAGGCTCAGGAAAGTGTCTTCTTGCAGATGTGAGGGTGAGACTCTGGATCCCATAAGGCAACTGCGGTTTGAGGCTTTATGGGGGTTAAATAGGAAAATTCACACCACTTCTCTAAACAGCCTCTCTTCTGCACTTCACTCTTTTAAATAATGTTGTTGCACAAAATTACACAAAGGCACAGAGGAGGAATTGAATTGGACTGAATTGATACGAATTGAATCAACTGTTTACCCACACATACCTACATACAAGATCAGAAAATATGATTGTAGGTTCTTGTGTTTCAAGAAAAACTCTCCTCCTGGTTGCAATTGAAAAACCTGAAATTAGCATCTTCTATTAGCTTCCTGAGGTAGAAGTTTTTGAAATGTACCAGTTTGTCCTGTCTCTGTGATCACTTAAGTAATTATTTGTTAGTGGATATATTCTTCAAAACATTTTGAAATTATATTATTTAATTGATTTTTTAAAATTTCTGATTATTCTTCTAGGGTTGGAAGAGACACGGTTACTCCTGTTACACAGTAACTAGTCATGAACAGACGTTTGAAGATGCGGCGTTGGGATATTACTGCATGGCTTCTCTCCTCACTGTGGAGAACAGGTGATTCATTAAGCCGGTGGTTTATGTCAACAAAACTAATTTTTGTTAAGTCTGTCTCAAGCCTCTTCTCATCCTTTCTCTTCTCTCATCCTCACTGCGGCAGGTTTGAGCAGGCTTTTGTCAACAGTTTGCTGAGTGCGAATGGAACCAACAGCAGCATGAACTATTGGATCGGCCTCAAGGATCAGGAGAAGAAGGGGGAGTACAGGTGGCTTCCTCACAACGGCTCCTCTCTGCCTCTCACCTTCTCAAACTGGAACAAGCATCAGCCTGGTAACCACTGGTTAATAAAACTCTGGTTTAGATATCAGTGAATCCTTATCCTTCATTCATATTCCCTTTCATCCAGTTAGTGCTGGTGGCTGTGTCGTCATGTCTGGCGGACCTGCTTTGGGTCACTGGGAGGTGAAAGACTGCAAATCCCACAAGGCTTTGTCGGTGTGTAAGATGAGCAGCAGCCACAGTGATGCTGGCCTGCCAGAGCGCCACATTGATGCTTACGCCCCCTGTCCTCCAGGCTGGGAATCACACTCTGGACTGCTCCACTGTTTTAAGGTATAAAATTCAACTTTTTTTTTTTACCTGTAAGTGTAGCTGGCACTTATTTTCATAAAGTGTTATTTTATCAGTTTCCAAATAAGTTAATATGATTACAAAATGCTGCTTTTAAAGTGAAAAGCAAAGTTTGCCCCCCTGTGTGTTATTTTTTATTGCCCATTAGGTTGTTGATATTTTTTAAACAAACGTTTGAAGAGTAAGAAGTTGGTTTTGTTATGGAGGTGTTTGGGGAGGTCAGCGGGGTAATAAGAATATAGCAATGCTTCGGGGGACAAACGTACAGAATTTGCATCGATCTCAGGGATACAATGTACTTGCACTTCCTTGTCGTTGTGGTAAATATGCTCTTTGATAGTGAGTTGTATTCAGATGTATATTTTTTTCACATTTTAAAGGCATACACTGAAAGTACACTGTGAATAATGTTAGGCCTTTCCCCAGTTTAAGCTCCACTGACCTGATATGTGGCTTTTCTAGGTGTTCCACGATGAGAAAGTCTTGATGAAACGCTCCTGGGTGGAAGCAGACTTCTTCTGCCAAGCCCTCGGGGCTCAGCTGGCCAGTTTCCAGCACTATGAGGAGCAGGTGTTTGTTAAGCACCTGCTCGGCGCCATGTTTGAAGGGTTAGTATTGCCCCTTGAGGCTCAGTGTTGCAGAACTGCTGTGAGAATTAAAATATGCATTTTTATTTTCTCTAGCTTTGAAACACAGAAAAAGCAGTTTCCCCTTGGTGGGTGCTACACACTTACATACACAAATGGGTATTTTTTCAATTTTAAGGGATTTTATGAGACAAAAAAAAAAAATGTCTCTAAACTTTCATAACAAAGTTGACAACTTAATTATACAAAAAATACTATGCATTAATATTAAGGTATTTTATTGCTATAAAATGACAAATTATTGTGGATTCTAATGATCTGAAAGATTCACAATCCCACATTTTGTGGTTTGTTGCTTTCAGGTTTCTGCAGAGACATTTTAATTTCTTCTCAGAAAGGAGGCAATACTGTATGTTGATGTGCTCTATTTTTTCCAAAAGGGAAACCCATCTCATGTAGCCTTAAATTTCTGCGTGCTTGTTTTCTCTTTCTCCTTTGTGTATTATTTTTTAGAACAGAGGGCCGCTGGTTCTGGGTTGGTTTAAATAAGAGAGACCCCGACCACCCTGGAGCCTGGGAGTGGTCCGACGGCTCTCCAGTAAGAACACAGAGATGTTTGCCTCACCTCGCAGAAAGCCTGTCTGGACTGTACTATGTAGAAAACGGACACTTTTACAGCTTTTATACCAGCCAGGCCAATCTTTGTGCAGATAGTGGCGTCTTTCATTGAAGATAAGAACGAGGAGGATGACAGGAGGGACTGTGCTGTGTACAGCGACCTGACTAACAACATGATGCCACGGCCTTGTGACACCAAACATGAGTGGATCTGCAAGCTGTCCAGAGGTGAACATGCTCACACTTTTTCCCTCCACACCGTTTGCATCATATATAAACACACATCTGTGCTGCTTGGTTTAGTAAACTTTGTTTCGTACTGCAGGTGATAAGCTGAAGAAGCCTTACTGGTACACTGAACGTGAGTAAAAAGATTTTTGTTTGGAACTTTAGATGAATTTCACAATTGATTGCCACTAGATGTCACCCTGGAGCATCCGGATGTAAGATAGGAAAACAGATCTGTAAGCTACAAAGAATTGTCTTAAGACCTTCATTGAATGGATTGTGGTGCCCTCAGAGTGTCAGGGAGAAGGCAGCAGTTTGGTTTTGGGTGTGTGGAGAAGGTTTGAGCAAGTTGTGTTTTGTGGGTTAAGCAGTTCTTTGAGATAAGTGGGTCATACCCATAGTTGCATTGGTGTGTGAGGAAGGAAATCTTTAATTCAATCCTGGTGGAAATGGAAAGCTGGTGGAGAGAGAGGAGGACGGACGTAATATGATCATGTCTGTTCGCTCTCATGAGGAGCCTAGCTGCAGAGTTATACTAGAACCTCTGCAGGTTCTTGCTAGGACTCCCAATGAGAAGTGTGTTGCAATAGTTCAGTCTGGAGGAGACAGAGGTATGGACTAGTTCTTTGGCGTCTAAGAGGGAGAGCATGGGATGGATTTTTTTGAGGAGTGGTGTCATTATGTCTTTCTTTAAGACGGAGGGGACATGACCAGATTGGCGAGAATGGTTTACAACAAAGGTGATCCTGGGACTTATAGTGGTGATGTGGGTTTTTACCAGTGATGTTAGGAAGGTGGAGGGTTTCGTCTTTCTGATTATGTTTTGCACTTCGTCTGCTGAAATCACAGGGGAACAGTTTAGAGGTCCGGAGATGGCAGATGTAGGAAGAACAGCTTGGGAGAGAGGACCAGAGAGAGTAGAGTGAATGTGGGCAATCAGATTGTAGAGCTGTGTTCACTCAATACAATTCAGTTTATTAATAAACTATCTAGGGAAGTCTGTGATTTTTTTGAGAGTACATTGAGTAAAATGGTAAGAAATGAAAGAGGAAGGGAAAAATAGGGTTTTTCAGAGCTCGTCTTGTCATTGCGTTAACGATCAAGAATATTGTGTATTACTTTAATAGAGTCTACCTGGTGACCTCAGAGTGTTTTGAGTAAGTTTTAGTAAATCCTTTAGTCATCAGGTAAAGACCTTCAATTATCAATTAATCAGCAATGATAATAGTGTACTAATTTGTCACTTGTATTTTGTTCCTCGGAGACATCTTCTCTCTGTGTTTGCTCCCCAGAGAGCCAAGCCTGGGTGTTTTACCGAGGAGCCGAGTACTTGCTGGCTAATCAACCCTACAACTGGCATGCAGTCTCTTTGGCCTGTCAGATGATGGGAGCCCACCTGCTATCCATTCACTCCAGGGAAGAGTCGCAATTCATCAAGGAGCGCTTACGACGGGTTTGTCATTGGCCTTGTTCACAGACTGATTAGCATCAACAAGGTGCCACTTGTAAATATCTTTAAAACTGTATTTATACTCGTTATGGTGCAATATTCCAATACCTTGTCAGGATTTTATTTTAATTTTGAGTGGGAATAAAGCATTAAATAAGTAGTTCACTTTGCAAGTGTAAAGTATTTCTCCTAAGCGAATAAAATAAAGCAGCATTCGACACCTATTCAGTCTTTCATTGCTGAATAACAATAATCTAAACAAACATTGATGCTTTATCTCTCTGAAAACAAACACAGTCAGCCTCTGTCTAATCAGAGAGGTTTGCCAGCACTCAATGGCACTACCGAGCCATTATTCAGTTCATGCTCTCATTGGAAAATCAACAAGCGTGCAGACAATAACACTCGTTTCTCTTGCGCGCTCCAGTGTTTTCAGAAACACACCAACGAGCTCTTACATGCGGACACTTAAATGCTCGAGTGCCCAAACACAGAACGGGTAAGAATAAAGCTTTCTGTTGGCAGCAGCCTATTGGATCAGATTAAAGACGCCTCTTGTGGCGCTGAGGCTTATGAGGGGATAGTGGAAACAAAACAGGGTGGTGAAAGAAGTAAATCAGGGACCATGGAGTGTGCCTGAATGTCTGCCCGTGATCTTTCAGGCGTGTGAGAAGGGCTTGCTATTGTAGAGTGTAAGTAAAGTTTTTGCTAATCCCTGCTCCTTTCACAGTTCTCCCTGGGACACACCGACTGGTGGATTGGCCTTTCCTTTGGCCCACCTGGAGAGGAGGTCAGGTGTGTGAGTATTTAAATCTGTTGAATGTATTTTATGTAGAAATCTGTGTAGAAATTTCATGTAGCCAGAGATCTAGTTTGTATTTGTTTTGAAGGTGAACTGCACTTGATTGCTTAGAATGTGAGCTTGCTCAGTATGGCAGGTGGGCAAATCAAACATCTCGAAGTTGCAGGAATAAATGGTGCTAGTGTGCTTGTATTTGTGGTAATAGGTCTGTTGTCAGCAATTTTCTGCCTCAGTTTCAAGTCAGATGCATTCAACTGAAGACATCATTGCTAGAAATGAGTTATAGTTTCCAAGAAAAAAAATCCAACACTCCAAACAGCAACAGCAAGTCACACCTCTGGTATTTTGTTAGCTGGAAATTGAAACATTTGTAAATCTGTGTAATATGTCAGGCTGGTCACCCTGTTAGAAAGACAAAATGTTAACTCCCACTGATAAAGATCCTTCAAGTAGTTTTCCTGAGACTTGCCATACTTTTGTTAATTAGTCAGAGATCAACATTTTCAAGATAGGAACTTGAAAATGACCCATCTTGAAATTCTGAACTTTCCAACTTGAAAGTTCACAATGCCTGGTGAACTTTCAAGTTGGAAAGCTGGATGTTCCCGAGGGCTTTGATTTAATATGCAGAAAGACAACCATATGCTTGTTGCAGAATGAACCCTTTGTGTGAGCTTATTTAATGCACTAAACCAAAGGAATGCAAAGTGATACAAACCTCTGCTGTGAACATGTTCCCTCAGTGATTGAATGCATGAAATTGAGATAAATACATCGTTATAAGCTTGTGTTGCGAATACTAGTTGGCACTGCGTCGGATAGCGTTCCCAGCCAGGTTTTCCGACTCACAATTAACATGCAATCAGATTGAGTGTAGCATTTTTCCTACATTCAAGTTCTGACTTTGGAGCCAAGTTGAACACAGCATCATAATTTGTGTGAAAGAAGGAAGGCAGGGGAAGACCAAGAGGCACAAAACTACATCAACTTGCTTGGAAAAGTTGCAAAGAAAGACAACTATTGAGCAAGGAGAGAAGCTCAGCTAAAAGAAAAAAAACAAGTGGAAAGGAAGAAAAACAACCTATAAATTTTACGGATCACTTCTGTGTTAAAATTTCACAACTAAGTAGAGAAGTGCTGTTCACCATAGCTGTGGCAACACAAGATTTAGTACGGTATTTTTCTCCAGGTCTCGGTTGGGTAGGAAAAAATATACATATTCCTACATTTTATTCCTTATGCCATTACATAAATATTCTTCTATCCTTTCTTCCTTCTCAACTTCTTTCATTCCTTTCTATCTCTCCTTGCATCCTCCTATGTTACACCAATAAGACAATAAATATAAGACCTTAAAGACCTCTTTGTTTATTTCCTCATGTCCTTCCTTTCTTGTGTTCTGATTTGCTTTCTTGTATCCTCCCTCCTTTCCTTTATTGTGTCTTTCCTTCTGTCTCTCTTTGTGTCTACCCTCCTCCCTTTCCCTTCAATATATTCTTCCTTTCTTTATTTCCTTCCTTGCTTCCTGCTTCCCATCTTTCGTATTTAAAGCCTGCACTGTCATGATTAATGGGTTTGGACTTGATGAGGAATGATGTTTATTAAAAAGAACACCCAGGGAGCCAGGGAACAAACAGAAACCGGGTAGCATGAGACAACGAAAGAGACAAGCAAGGAGAGTTGAGAGAGAGTGGGTTAAATACTGGGCACTTGGTTGCTAAACAATGAACCGGTGCTAATTAGAAACAGGATGCAGCTGAAAGAAGAGAGCTATCTAAGAGGAGCAAGGAGTAAACAAACTGGGAAACAGACAAAGTACACATTTAAAGAAATAAAAAATAACTAAATACAAGTCATAAACAACAAACGTGATCTAGCGTAAGCCCTAAACAACAACTAAGAAAAGACTGGCCAAAAGCAACAGACAGAAAACTATGGCTGATAATGAATAAACAAGGAAGTAAATAATACAAACACTGAAAAAATGTAAACAACCTACAGTGCTGACATGCACACAAAACATCTCCTGTCAATTCACAGTAAAGTTTGGTGTTTTAAAGCGAACTCTAGGGACAGGGGACTCAGGAAAGTCAAGTCTGGAAAAGTTATGTGTAGGAATCCCAACAGGTGACTGATGTGCTTCATGTCCATGAAAAACACTATTATGAGTTACTTGTGTCAAAAGCAGTGAGGTAAAACCCAGATTCAATAAACAAGTCTCTGACAGCATAATTAAGATCAGAAAATCAATCCTGTAAAGATTTTCTTTAGTTGAACCAATGTCAGTGCTATTTCTTTCTCTTTTCTCCAGGTGGAGCGACAAAACGGAGATAGATTTTCAGAACTGGGCTGATAGCGGTTTAAACAGTGATCTCAAAAAAAGCTGGGCGTGTCTCTCCATGTCTTCAACAGGTAAACACGGGCATATGAAACATGCCCACTCATATTTAATGGCAGTGGCCAGTGGTGAGATTTCACTCGGATGTTGCAGGGAAGTGGTTGGTAAAGAAATGCAGCGAACTTCACGGCTACGTGTGCAAGAGAAGGACGGTATCTGTGGTGGAGACTCCCCAGGAGCCACACTACATCGGAGCATGTCCAGAGAAGTGGCTCTACTTCGGACACAAGGTACAAATTAGCGCTCGTGCAGTTAGTGTCTAAAACAGATCATTTTGTTTTTACCGTTGTTTATATCCTCTGAGGTCAAGTGAGGACATCTGTCTGACAGCTGATGCTTGGTTGAATGTTGGTCATGAACCAGGACAAAATTCTCCCAAACACAGTAGCAAATATGCTACAAAATGTCTGTTGAAACAAAAACAAAATGAATCAAAGTCCTGCAATGACTCAGACCTTAGCCTGATTGAAATGCTGTGCAGAAACAAATGTCTGCGAATCCCAACGGACTCAACCAATGCCGTGAGTGGAATGTGCCAAAATTCCTCCACAGTGAGCGACCGGTAAAGTCTTATCGGTCTATTTATTTTTCTAAATCGTTCTTGCGTAACTTTTGAATCAACAAGTGCACCTATTTTTGTACACTTTTATTATGGTTTGGCTTAATCTTTGCATATTAAGTCTTAACATGGTGGAATCTGCTGCCGTTTTGTGCACACTAGATGGAATTTAAATAATTTTACAATCTAGCCATTTTTATTATTCCTTGAAAGGCTAAGCTCTACACAGGATTGGATGGGGACTTTCCTTTTTCTACCACTGTTTCTATAACAAAACTAAAAACGAACTACACTCCCACAGATCTGAAACAATCGTCAGGTTCTTAGCTGCCTTTAAGGTTGAAGCAGGATGTTTGTGTTTCCAATTTCTGAGTGATGTTGTTAACATGAGAATAAACCAGCTGGTTCTTGTCATAGCACTTGTTTTTTAATTTGCTCAGATCAAATGTTCCCCTAAAGTCCCATGTGGGAATTACAGTGAGTAAAAACTCAGATTATACAGCGTTAGTCATTTTGAAAAGGAGGGGAAGTTGTGGATTTTGTTGCTCTTCACCCCTTTAATGCTAAAAGAGGAAAATATGTCTGTTATAGCTACATCATTACTACGTTATGTGTTATTGCTTCCTCTCAAACATTAACAAAGAGGGTTAGCAGGAATATCTTTGTAACTTTGACCTTTTCAACTTCGCGTCCTGACCACTTGATTTTGAGTGCTGTTGGAGTACTGGCTAGTCTTACTGTTTTGTGTGGGATTAATATTTGTATTGGCAGTGCCTCCTGCTTCACCTCCCTGGCAGTCCAAACGAAGGAAAGAGTTGGAAAGACGCCCAGTCCATCTGCTCTTTGTTTCAAGGCTCCCTGGTTGCCATAGAAGATGAGATTGAACAAGGTAGAGGAAGCCTGAACGATCAATGCGGCCTTATTTTTCTTCTCAAAGTCTGTTTTATTTATTTGTTTATTTACTTTTCTGATTTCTACAGCCTACATCACCATGCTGCTCCAGGGAAGCTCTGTAGGTGTGTGGATCGGTCTGCGAGATGAGGACACAATGAAATGGACCAATGGGAAACCAGTCAGCTACACCAACTGGTCTCCAGTTGAACCAAAGAGTTATCTTACTGTAAGCCCCAGAGTTTGGTGATGTTTTTTTCAAACTCAGCAAATTAGCATGTAATGCAGACGAGCACAAAATAACACATTTACTGTACATATTGGGAAGTCAGGAGGCCATAGCTTTGTGACTCTTTGTGTTGACCTCTTAGCAGGATGACTGGCTCAGTGGGGCTGCCGATGAACCCCTCTGCACCGTTTTGTCAAACAACCACAATTTCCACCTCACTGGGAAATGGTACGATGAGAAGTGCAGTGAGAGCGGGTATGGCTTTGTTTGTCAAAAACCTCAAGGTACGTTTTTTTTTATTTCCCTCTTGTCAGTCCGTCGTTGTTTCTCTGTGCTTTTTTCTTTTGTTGTTTGACCTCTTGACCTTACAGATTTGCAGTTTACAACTCATTCTAGCATTGATGTAACCTCAACCAAACTATTTTACTATGACTTAATGCAGTATCTGCTGCCAGGATCTGTATAATTAATAACAGATAGTAGGAAGTTAGCATCTTTATAGCACATTTGAAAACCAGACGTGAGCAAGACTGTACCTTGGAAGCCCCAAGTTTCATCTGGCAGACTTTCATTAATGACGCCAATGTTTAGTTTTCCAAATCGGTGCTTGAAATCCCAAACATATCCTAGAACATGCTTTGTACCAAACATTAACACAGTGAAATAATCATTCTGATACATATTACCAGTGTTTTTGCACCGCATCCAAAATACCGTTTTTTGTTTTTTTTTTCTGGTTGCAGACACATCCAAACCCCCCACCCACTCCTATCACCACCCTCTTCCTGACAATATTGAGTACAGGAGCACCACCTACAAGGTTGTGTCTGGCAACATGAGTTGGTACGACGCGATGCACATGTGCATAGAAAATGATTCTGAGCTAGTGAGCATTACAGATGCCTACCACCAGGCTTTCCTTACTGTCCTTGTCAACAGATTGGACGGCCCACATTGGATTGGACTGTACAGTCAAGACGTATGTACCTTTTGTTTTGCTTTGCATTGTAAATGTCTGCTGTGTGACACTGTGGATATGTGAGTCGGTGTCAACTCTGCTTTTGACTTACTCTGCTGTACCACACCCATGATTAGGTTTTAATATTGCCTGAGTGGGTGAGTGCAAGGAAGGAAAACTTAATTAAAGGAAAAAAATATATAGGCTGAAACTAAATCTTCCTATAAGAAAATGTTACCCACTCATCTGATTTACAAAGTGTTATGGGAAATCCCAAACGATTCCATAAATGGACATCGAGCCACAGCTAAACACAGCCTGTGTTCTGTTCAGTTTGTTTTTCATAGTTTCTCTTGTCTCTTGCGAATCTCAGGGGTTGTACTTTGTGTACATTATGCAGGCATGTACTTTCCCACTTAACAGTCAGAGAATTAACATTTGGAGTTAGTCATTGCTCAGCCTTTGTGGGCTGACTTTGGTAAAAGACAGAAATAAACAAAGGAAGTGAGAGAGTTAATGTTTTTCCCCATAAATCACCTTCTCTGTTGTTTCTCCTGGTTGCAGAATTGTTAATACAGAAATGATGAAGTAACCATAGCTCTTTGGTCATATCACTGCCTTTTGCCATGTTACTTATTATGCCATAAACAATAAAGATAAAGATAAAAATAAACTTAAATACGAACATGTCTTGGTAGAGAAATAACCAAAACCTGATTTGAAAATCTCAATAAAATCCTGTTTTGCTTGTGGAGCTTTCTGACAAAAACATGCTGGTGACTGTGAATCCTTCCAGAGTGGCATCAATTACAAGTGGTCAGACGGCAGTGACACAGTGTACACACACTGGGACGCAGCTGATGATGATGATGACGACTTTGTGACTGGAGAGTGTGTGTACATTGACGTGAACGGAGGCTGGCGGAGAGCAGACTGTGAGACTCCGTTGCCAGGAGCGCTGTGTCACATTCCCCTGCCCAGTCAGTACCATTTCTGTGATGAAGCATGAAAACCTGAATACTCAACACTACTTATAATCAGAAGGATAAAATCCCACTCTCGCCTCTTCTTCTCACAGACAGTAAACCATTTGTCTCGTACGAGATGTCCTGTCCGCACACCTGGGTGAAGTTTGGACGAGGCTGCTACGACTTTGAGCCGGTGGTTGAGAAACTCACATTTGAAGAGTCAAGAACCCGCTGTAAACAGAAAGGCACGTTTTCACAAGTTGAGACTTTAGTTGTTTGTTTCACTGTTTATCGGTGCAGCCAGATATTTCAAATGTTTCACTAAATAAAATTTAAATTACCCCCCTCTGTATGTGACAAAGCTCGAGCTGATTTGAAATACAACATCGTGTTGGACAGACAGAACAGTACAATTTTAAAAATCAGCAGTGGCAACCAGAAAAAAAATGTTTGTTAGTTATCAAAAGTTTTTGTATAGGACATTAATATAATACAAGGCCCTGTGAATGAACAACTGTGATCAGATTAGATCTTATGACATATTACTCAGTCATAAGACAATGAGTAATATGCCTTATGACAATACGGAAAAAGCTCTTTTTTTGTCATTCTAGTTCTGCTGTTTGTGGTTTTAATGCACAAACAGCTGCAAGGAAACTGCATTTTTATAGAAGAAGATCATTCAAGCATCAGAAAGTGTATTCAACTTTAACCACTAACACTGAAATTACACTTAAAAGCAAAACAAATGTTATTTGTAAACCTGCAATTTTGCACATACGACTGTTCTGTTTGACAGCGATAGTATTTAATATTTAATCAATAACCACTCAGCTTGACTTATTTTAGCCTAACTTGGCTAGTTCCTAGCTCAGAAGCATTATGCAAAACACCAATTTTCTGTTGGTCAATACAATTACAAATTTCACTTGTTAAATTTGGGTTCAATCTTCAGAGCTGTGATAAATCTATCCACTGCTGTGCTGATGACATTCAGATCTATTTACCCAATTTAACAGTTCCTACACTTCATTACAAAATCTTGTTCTTTTCCAGGCTCTAATGTAAATTTTTACTGTGCATTTTTTTTTAGAAGACTTTGGTTACAAAGTATTAACGCTGTACTTGTTTGAGTACTACATGCTGCAGTGTGTGTTGGTTCAGCATAAGGCCATTTAACTGCTTTTGTGGCACATAGACAAACTTAGATCAGCTCTATTTCAAAGTCTGTTACTCTTGGACTTGCCAAATGAGTAATGGAGGATCCCTACAATAAATGCAGATTCTTTAAAGTGCCTTTTGAGAACTTTTGTACCTTTATTTGGTTTTCGTTTCTTTTTAATGTTTTGTTTGACATTTTAGACACAGTCCAAGGACCACAGAACCAGTAAAGCCAGAATTTAAAGTTGTCTAGACTTGATGAAACAGAAAGTAAAATAATCCTGGTCTCGTCTCATTGACTTCTTAGATGGTGGCTTTATGGTCTGTTATTTTAATATTTTACTGCTCTTTGTTATGTTTAACATTTGCTGTGCTTTATGTAAAGTGTTACATAAATAAGGTTGACATTCAGATTAACAACTGATCTCTCAGGTTTTTTGTTGTTGTTGTTTTTACAAAGTGTAAAGTGTTGCTTTGATTTGTCATTGGAATATATGTATAACTCACTGTTTTGTGTAGAAATTATGTTGAGTATTTTTCTGATAGGTACAACCTCTCGTTATCCTGCTTGCATAGAACACCAAGTCTAATCAAGCATAAAAACAGAAACCTGAGCTCGTCTTCATAATTGAAGTTGTCCCTCTCTCACCCTGCAGTCAACACCTCAGACATCCTGACCATTGAAAGTGAGACAGAGAACCGTTTTGTTCTGGAGCAGCTGCGTTCTTCCGGGTCCCTTCACCGCACTATTTGGTTGGGGATGTACTTCAACATTGATAGTAAGAATTCCTGACTCACGTTCAACCAATGAATGACGATAAATGAATTAATGTTAACTGTGAAACTTTGCTTCCAGCTGATTCAATGGCCTGGGTTGATGGCTCACCGGCGGACTACACCAACTGGGCAGATAAAGGCCCAGACGCCAAGCAGCTCACTGCAGACACCTGTGTTACAACCAGGGTGATTGATGACGTGTGGCGTCTGTCGACATGCGGAGGGCAGCTCGGCTTCATCTGCAAAACTGTCTCAGGTAGACAAGGCCACCTTGTGAAGTTTACCAAAGCGGCGGTCGGATGATAATCTTTGGGTTAGCACAAGGAAACCGAAACCAATAACAATATTTACTGAACAAAAGTAAATTTTAGATGCATAAGCATTTCAGTACGTGAGCGTGAAAATTAATGTTTGTAATTGCCAATATCACAGAGACAAACCTTTTGAGGGATGCTACTTTGTGTATACTAACAATGTGCTTGTGATTGTTAGTGTGTCTGTTTCTGAAGGACACATTCCACTGAAGATTTGTCACAATGTATAATTTATTTTTTATTTTTGGCATGCAGTTAGCTGTCCTGAATGCCAAAGATGATTTATGATGCAATGTACTAAGCTTCAGTGTGCTTCATCTTTTGCAGATGTAGCCACTAAGGTGGAGGTGGAACCCATTAATGGTAAATTGTTATAAAAACTAACTTTGAAAACAGTATATACATGTATTTATTAGAGTTAGTCCAATAAACACCAGCACACAGGGAACAATGTAAGCTAATCATACCGAGTTCATTATTTTCAGAATATTTTCCAAAGAATTTTTGATTTTTCATGAGTTCTGTGCACGAGTTGTCTCACCTTGATCTAAAACATCATGTTTCTGGCAGGTTTGCATCATGGCATCATCCCTGCTGCAGTGGTGGTGGCAGTATTGATCTTCGCTCTGCTGGCAGGGGCGATGTGGTTCCTGTACAAGAGAAACCCGGCTCGCTTTCGCGGCTTCCCCTCGCTCGGCAGCGCTTATTACAGACAGACCAACTCTCAGGCAACAGAATCAGATGGAAATGTTCTGATTACAGACCTGGAGGCTCATTCAGGGGAATAGCACCCGGGGACTTTGGCAATTTATTGGCCTTTCTGTGTATCTCAGCATTTTCCTGTCTGGTGTGTAGGCCAGGTGAAATCTTAAAGCTGCGACATAAACCTCCTCAGCACCTGAGATGATGACATTGGATGTGTTTGAAGGATCCCGTTGACTCTGATTCAGTTTTATTTAAAGCATTCAGCTGGGGATAGAGTGGGAGTCGATCTCTTCTGCAGACAAGGAGACGCAGTATTTGAATTAATGCTTGAACTAAGATCAGATTATTTGAAATAATCAGGATAGCAGGGAACTTGAAGTTTAGGAGGTTAACAAAACGTTTTTAATCAAAACTGCGTGAAATTCATTTGTTTATATGGTAGCAGTTCAGTGCAGAAAACGATTGATTTCAACGATTTCAAAAGAGTGAAGGAAAATTGTGGTAATTTCATATTTTCACTAAAAAACATAATATTACTTATCTGTTTCTGTAAATGAGGCATTCAGGAGCATCTGGATTTGCTGGATCTGTACATGTGGAACATCAAAGTTGTCAGTATTACTTTTTTATTTACATGTTATTTTGTATGTACACATTCTGTATATTGACTTCCGAAGGTTTTTTTTTTTTTTGAAGTGCTAGCAATGTCCTGTTTTCATTCCAAGTTTGGTGATCTGAAGCAAATTGTAAAAATGCATTTTGTATAGTTTTATTTACATTTAATTAAACTGAGGTGAGATTAAACCATTTATGATTGTCATTTTATACAATGCGGGGTTATAGAAAGTCTGTGAAATAAACTACATCCATTTGGAGCCTTCTACAAGTTTACCACTTTAGTTTTAGGTGATAGGTTATGTATTTTTTAAGTGGGCTTGTAAATATGAAAGGTAATGCTACCATGTCTAAAGAAATTGCTGTTTGGTTCATCAGACTGTTTCATGCATTTTTAAATAGAATTATGTGTATGATTTGCATAAAAAAATATCCTATATACCTGATTACATGTTGAACCAGTTCTGCATTTTCAACCTTTCTAAATCTCAGCACTGATCTCAGTAAAACACAGTCAGTCAGTAGAGTGTTATATATCAGCTGTCAGTAAAGTGCAGCCTTAGAATCATCAGCAATATCTGACATCTAAATGCAGAGTATTTAATAATTCACAACAGCTGCAGGAAAATCCGTGTGTAAGCAGGAGGGAGAGTTGTGTGGCGCAAAATGTTGGGACTTCCTGTTCAGTTTGCGTGTGATTAAAATATGTTTGTGTATAATATAGAGATAAGATGACTGGGTGTGTCTATTGGCAAGCGTCAGCGGGAGGACACCGGAAGTTCGGTAATTTCAGAATTAAAGTGTTACAAAATAATTTCTTACAGAAGTGTGGGTAAAGACCTGAAAGCAAGCAAATGCCAGAGCAAACATTTCTTTCCGTCTTTATGTCTAGTAAGAGGTGCACATGCCGTATTAGGTATTCATTGAAAAACAAACTATAAAGGAAAAAAATAGATAAGTACAGACAGAAACGTTTTGTACACGTTCAATTGCATCAGCAAAAAGAAAAGAGTAAAGTAAATAAATTATCAAGCGCAAATACACCAGTGGAAAGTGTCAGATGGCATTTATACATTTCATAAGTTTTGTGAACTTATGGAGCCGTAGCAATAATGACCAAGGTGAAGAAAGAAAATATCTTTAATTTTTACTGGATTAAAATGTCTACCGATTGTATGATAGTTGGACCTGGTAGTTTTGTTTTGTTTTGTTTTGGTTTGATTTTTTTTTTAACCTCATCGCTGTTTGAACCACATTTTTTCTTGTATTTGTTTATTTTTAATTCTAATTACTTTTGACATTTGTCTCTCAAGATTAACATTTGAACAGCAGACGTCTTGTTTTTGTTTTGAAAATCTGAAAAGTTTGTTGTTTTTCTGGAAAGTAAATCTGCGTTCTACAGATATTTATTGGTATTGCATTGCAAGGATATGTTTAATTAATTATTTAAAATGGACGTAATTCTTTACGCCCTTTTTTTTGTTGTTGTTGTTTTTCCTCTGATGTTGCTTTCTCAACTTTAAGCTACGGTTATGCTTAAATGCAGCTAATTTATTCCGAATATTTTTTATTTTTTTTTTTAATTTGCAAGCTTAATTTTCCCCGACGCTTGTTGTGGTCGTTTTTACGCTCAGTCCGGAAATTGACGCCAGCTTGACGGGCTCGGGCAGGTCTTTGGGAGGCGCTGATGTGACAGCTGGGACTGCGCTGACTGCTGGGTTATCCGCTCACTTTCTGTTTAGAAGTTCGTTTATCGACAGGGACAGTTTCGCTGCTCTTTATTCAGGAGGGAGAAATAGAAGACATCCTTTATGAAGCCTTAAAAACCACAGACTGCCACAAGTATGCTGAAATTCTCCGCAGCGACACTTTGCCTTTGTTTGTTGATGCTGGAGACATCTGTCAGCTGGGGAACTTGTTCACCGGAGAGCGTCCAAAGCCACGGTAAGCAATCTGCGACAACTTTGCTTTCGGCTCTGCGCCATCTGCATTTACAGCTCCGGTCAGCCCGTTTCACAATCAGCTCGGCTGGGTAATAACTTTTAGAAACGAGGCCAGCAATTGGCACAAACCTGTCTGACTGCAACAAGTAAGCTTCTGTTCATGTTTGTTTGGGATCCTTCATTAAAATCCAGGTCTAATAAACTCTTCCTTGCACCTGCTCAGTTTTTGTTATACTGCTTACAGTTTAGAGGTGAAATGACACAAATCACTCACTGACACAAAACACCCTTGCAGTTGTAATATGACACTTTCTATTTCTGGAAAGCCAGCTTGGGTGAATTGTAGATTTAAACTGTTTCCCATATACATGTTTGAGGAAAAAAAAAAAAACACATTTTACCTTAATACTCTGTCCCTATATATATATATATATATATATATATATATATATATATATATAATCTTTATTTCATATAATTTCATCAAGTTTTTTGCTTTAAGTGCAAACAAAACCTAATTTTACCTTTCACTTTCATATTGATTCTGATGCTTCGACATGCTGAGTGACGCACTCCTTAACATGGGGGAATCTCAAAAACTTTGAACAAATTACTAGAGCAACCTTTGCAATTTTCTGAAGCTTCTCTTCAGGTTTTGTCCCATGGAACCCAGTGATATAATTTATTCTAAGTTTCAAACGTATACTCATCCATGGTAATCCAAACCACAGTGAAACATGTAAAGCCTTTGCCTGCCATTTGTGACTTCTAACAAGTTTAATTCAACGAACCTTTGGGTTTGATTTCATCATTAAGTCTCATTAGTTAAAAATTGTTTCCAGTGAATCTGATTAATTATAAAGTTCAACATTCTTGATATTGTCACATTTTTTTATGCCTCCAAAAGCTAACATTTTTGCCAGCAGCGTCTGGAGTCTCTGTAAAACAGGTCATTGTAATTGCTGACTTTGTTTATTTGTTTTTGTTTTTCAAACACTTTAGTGTAGTGTACACTTTATCTCTCTTATCAGTGCAGAAAGTCTCCCAGTAGGCCAAATTTCTGGTACCTTAGAGCGTTTTTCACACGTTACCTCACACACATTTGGATATGCAGCAGCAGTTTGCATTTCCCCTCTCTGGTTCACACTTTTCTTTTTTTTTAATATTCATTACTGACATATTAGCAGAGTTTACACTGAACATTAATCTGAGGAGATCAAGTTCGTCTTGGTTTTAGCCCCAAAAAAGTTAGCTCTCGATACTTACCACATTTTTCTCTTGTTCTTTAAATCAATTTGATTTAAATACATTAGGATTTAGGGCAATCAATATTTTTATTTGTATGTTATTGTGCAGTGTCTTCCATGCTGTGTTTGCTGCTACACAGAGCCAGATTATGCAGCCCTGACAGACTTTGCTGTTTTGTTTACAAAGGATGGCTTATTTGGAAATCGCATTCTGGTTCGTTCTTTACCATGCTGATTATTGTTTGATGCAGCTGACTTGACTTGTCAATTCTCAGGACACATAAGCGTTTTGTTGCTTTGGTTGTGCATCTTGTATCTAATCTGTAATTTGACATCATGTTACTAAGAGTGAAATGATTAAGAACTGCCACCATTGACCACTTGCTTTGAGAACAGGAGGAACCTGTGAGAGACCATTTTAAAATGCTGTAACCATAGAAATGAAATTGATTGTGGCAGCATATTAGCAAGTTAGGCTATAGCAGGGCTTCAGTCTAACTGGTTAACTTTTGCAGTTACCTGCTCTGCCACAACAGTTAGATGAACTAAAGTTGTATGATAGCTTCACTCAACTTCCTACTGCAGGTCCAATATATCAAACCTATTGGTAGCAAGTTAAACTAACACCAGACAACACTGAAAAGTGCCTACATCGAGCTTAACGATAACTAACTTAGCATCAGCTGCAGGCAGAGTGAGTGGAAGTCTTAGCTCAGTGTTTTTTTGGGGGTTTTTTCTCTGCGTTGTGGAGGCAAAAAAATATCCAAATATCCGCACCTGTGGTCTCTGAATAAGAACAAAAGACTATTTTTTTCCCCCTTTCTCATCCTCAGATGAAGATGCTTTCACCATCCAGCATTCCACCACAGGTAAATGTGTGGAAACGGGACTCTCAAGAGACTTTAGAATCACCGCCTGCAACTCCACCGTCAGATCCCAGCTGTGGAAGTGGGGTTCAGGCGAAAGGCTCTTCCACGTGGCGTCGTCTCTCTGCTTGGCGCTGAACGTTAGCTCGAAGATGCTTACCCTGGTTGACTGTGGCTCCACCGTTCCTTTGACGTGGCGCTGCCTCGACGGAGTGGTGTACACAGTTTACCAGATGGGCCTGACAGTCACCAAAGATAAAGTTGGGTCCAGGCGGGACTCTAAAGACGCCTGGGTTAGAGGAGGAACCCAAGAAAACATCTGCCAGAGGCCTTATCGTGGTAAGTGTTGCCTCCCATTTCTAATGCGTAAGACAAGAAGTTTGTCGGGCGCCCATGTGCTTGATGCTTCAGGAAGTTATCTGAGGGAATGGGAGAGGGAAAAAAAACATTGGTAAATTAATTTTGTAGAGTGCAGCAAGTTAAACTTGGTGAATGCATTAACTTCTTGAAGTGACCTTGCAGTGCATTTGCTCAGATCTCTGTACTGTGCCTGCAAAAATACCTCTCCAGGTATTGTTTTGAGAAAAACAGGTTGTGACACATTTTAAAACAAACCTGTCTTGTTTATCTGGCTTAGATGCTTTTTGTGGGACTGCGTGTTACGTCACATTCTAATGGAAGGAAGTTCAATCCTTTGGGGGATTTCCAGTCAATAAAAAAAAAAAAAAAAAAAAAAAAAGCTTTTCAGCTCTTTAAGGTGTTGACTCATGTAACAACTATTAAATGTTCAAAGAAACTGTGGCATAAAGTTAAAATTATCTAGAAAAATAAGAGGGGTATGTTTATGAAGCATTGTTAGGAATAATCTGACTCGTATTGGTACAGTTTGACCCCACAGGGATCTCAAAGAAAGTTTTGCAACATCTGTACTAATAAATACAATCGGACATTATGCTCTGACCAGCCTTGAGAGTATAACCGTTTACCGCTAACGTGAGTCACAATGCAAGGTTTTGCTTAAAAACCTACAAGCTGACATTAAAATGGGTTTTAATGTCATTTGCTTCCAAACCAAATCCTCCCACACATTTCACAGGCACGACAACAAAACTCCCCTCACAGAGGCACACAGTTAGCCTTAATGAAGCAGCAGTGGCTTAGAGTAAAATTGGTGAAGAACGATTGTGAAATGTTGATAAAAAGCCTCAGAGGTCAACGTAAGCTACCCAAAAACACCAAACTGATGGGTTCTGATAGGCCGGTTTTGCGTCTGAGCAGACAATATCTCCTCGCTGAAGGAAGCAGCTGGAACTCTGAGTTCAGATCATGAACAGGATCAAACACAATACCCTGACTGTTTGAAATGTTTCAGATTAGTGAAAATAAACCTCCAGTAGACCTAAAGAGGCTAAATGTTCCCATGAAACATCTCCCAATGCGTTGATTTCTTTTTTCCACAATGGAGCAACCTAGTGAGTCTTAGACGAGTTGTCAAAATATTATGAATAATGAGTATATAAATAGCTTTTTGTGCAAACCTAAAGATGACAGATTAGCAGTTTTCCTTTCCTAAATCCCAGTGCAAGTGAAAACGTGCATTGTGCAGCTTGTGTCTTTTTTTTTTTTTTTTTTTTAGCTCGCACAAATCAAATAATGAGCTTGTGCCTCAAATTTCTGAGTGAACTGACCAACCAGAGTGGACGTTTCTGTACGAGAGGAAGCACTTAGAGTGAGGCGACTTCTCCTTCCCGCACTTGCATATGCTTCGTCATCCTGAGCTCGTTCACAGTAGAAGAGCCAGGTAGCAGAATGAGGAGCAGTGTGTGTCTGTGTGATTCTTCGAAATTCTTCAAAATTAAAACTCTAAACTTGTAGAATGGATGCGAAAAATGACATATTAAGTGGCAGTCTGTGGTTTTTGATAACCTAATTTGATCTTTTTATTTTGAGAGAAAATAATTAAAATATAGCCAATGCAGTGTACGTATTGAGGAGTATTTAAATAACTGTACTGTGTGTAAAATCAGTTAAAGCTAAATTGTTCCTTTTGATAAGCTCAGTGTTTTATTATTTTTATTTTTTTATTATTATTATATTTATAAAATATGATGGTCTTTCTAGCATTAAATTCCAGCTGCCAAACCAAAACCCCACCCACTACAACACCACCACCCACCAAGCAGTCTCCACAGCACCCCCAGTGTGAGAATCACTGCTCCACCAGATTGTGTTTCCTTGCAGCCTCGTGCCGGCCTTCGTGCTGCAGCGTTTCATGTTACATCTTCTCTCGATTGGAAAGATGGAAACCTGCGAATGGATTCAAGTGAAATAAGCCAAACCTCTGTTGGTTTTGGTCAGCTATCATGACCAAAAATATTTCTATTTGCTAAGTGCCACAATACTGAGAGAAAGATAAAAAAAATACTTATCAATGTCTTCAGAATTAGAGGTTTACAGACAGAAGGATTACTGTCTTTTTACAGAGTGAACAAAAACCTGGTCACCACTATGTGACCACTCTGGCTGTATGATTGAGGTTGTCGTCCGTTCGGACCAATGGCCGTCGCACTCGGTTCTGGACGTGCTTCACTGAATACTGACACCATCTTACCAACATCTTCACAAGGCCTTTGACTTTTGTTCCGGTTTCAATCTGCATATGTCGGACCAAATTCGTTTTTCAACTTTCAGCGTGATTCAGTTTCACAGCCACCCATGTGACACAATCCATTTACTTGCCATGGTTAGCAGGAGCTTGTAATGCAGCTGTGACTTTGTCTCTTGTGTCTCGGCAGTTGTTCACACCACCAGAGGGAACTCTGCAGGAGCCCCATGCCAGTTCCCCTTCAAAGTCAACAACACCTGGCATCACGGATGTATTCCTGATGCACAAGTCCCCAGACTGTCCTGGTGTGCCACATCCTCAGACTTTGACTATGAGCAGAAGTGGGGGAACTGTCTATTACCTGGTAAGTTCACATTTTTTAAAATTAAAACGTCATGTTTTTACTTTTCTATGTAGTTGTAAAATATATGTGTTTTGTCGGCTAATTGGATTAATGTGCACTTTTATTTGCGTAGCAGTTTTTTTCTTCTTTCTAAGACACAATCCAGATTCGACTGAGCTCTGTTTCTGCACTTTCAACGACTCTGTGTCCGTGACTTTGCAGAGGTGGGCTGCCAGACCCTGTTCTCCGGACCGCCTGCGGGACCCTGCTATGAGTTTGTTTCCGGCGCCGCGGTGACCTGGCATGAAGCTTTGCATTCATGTCGCAGTCAGGGAGCCGATCTTCTCAGTCTGTCGGAGTCCGATCTCAACTCAATAGCCTGTAAGACCAACTTTTTCTGTAAAAGTACCTTCACCTCGCTACCCACCTGAAAATCACAGACGAATTTGTCAGTAATTAATCAGCCGGTTTTCAAAGTTTTTGTGTTTGTGCAAGCAGAAAAAAGTTAAATTGAGTACTAATGACTCAGATCATTTCACTTTTTTGACTCCATGCCTAATCACCTGAGCTTCACTAGGAAATGAGGCCAGTGGGCAGATCGTTACCATGTTTCTATTACAGTTTACTTTTGTTTGAGACACAGCATGCTGTTGCTGCATATGTGCCCGTTCCAATAGGAATCCTTTCATGTACTTCCTCCTTTTGTACTTCCCATCTCCTTTTTATGTTTGCGGCGAGATAACATCTCGCCGCAATGATTAACACAGTTGTGATTACGTAACACAACTGTGTTACGTAATCATCAACTGGACTTTGGCTGAAGCAGGTTTTGGCACTGACAGGAGATTTCAAAGTAAATTAATCATCTCTGAAGAAGTAAAACACCTAAAGCTGTTAGGTGTTTCCCTAAGCACCTGTTTTCTAACAACAGGGCTTGTTAAAGATTTTACAGTATGATTTTACAGTATTATATACAGTATGTACTGTATATAATGCAGTATATACATTATACTGCACTGGTAACATAAGGATTTTACATTTTTATATTAATCTGGTCATAATGACCTCAGTGAATGAATGGTTATGGCATTTTAATGTCCACTGTGTCTTTAAAATGCCAATTCCCATTTCATTCATGAGAAATGAATGTTCTCATTCATTTTCTGAATGAGAACATTTATGCTTGCTTCTCTTGACTGCTGTGATGTTGCAACTGTGCAGTTTTGGGCGGTCTTCGTGAAATGCCTGAGAGGATGTGGATCGGCCTTCACCAATTAGACAGCTCCCAGGGATGGCAGTGGTCAGACGGATCCCCTCTTTATGTCTTGCGCTGGGAAGCAGGTCAGGAGTTTTCATTTCTTTCCTTTTTTTTCTGTTTTCTGTTTTTGACTGATGGATGCAAAGATAAATCAACGTACCTGCAAAATGATCAAGTCTAAAAGTGTGAGGAAATCAAAACTCAGATCCGGAGCCTGCTGCATTTGGCAGCAGCCTGCATCGTGCAGGCTGCTCTAATCCACACAGAGAACCCCATCCTGTTGTGGTCTACTGTTCTACAAACATTAGCAGCAGTCAGTGAAACAATATAACCAGTGTTACAAAGGAGCTGCGTGTGCCTTGTTATTGGACACAGTGTGCCACTGAGATTGTTAGTGTTTCCGAATAACCCATTAGTAGCACTGAATGGGTGGCTCTTCCAAGGCTGCCAGCAATTGTATTTTTCATTTTATATTTAAGCAATTTGTCTTTCCTTGTTATGGACGCTCGATGGTTAAAATAATTTATAGTGTCTCAGGGTCATGACCAGCAAGTACAGTAGTGGATTGTTGTTGTAGCAAATGTGCTATTTCATATTTCTCCAAAGTTTGATCACGTTATGTGATCCAATGCTGTGTGTGTGAGTTACAGCTGTGCGTGTTGCTATTTGCGTACTGTCTATTTCCCACTGTTGGTGTACAATGTTTACTTGCGTTGTGTGTTTTAGGATGTACTTTTTTACAATAGTTTTTCTAAAACAGTGTTTACTATTGACAGGAATGCCATTCACCTCGTTCCTTATTGAGTCAGACTGCGGCGTCTTAAATTCTGGAAAGAACTTTGAGTCTGAGTCATGCAACAAACGGCTGCCGTACATCTGCAAGAAGAGGGTGAACGCCTCTGACACGACAGCCGCAGGTCGGTTAAAGGAAGTGTGCACTTCATGGCATGCCACCTGTTTTTCTCCTCTGAGTGAAACTGTCACATAACTGCACCAGGATGATTTTGTTTGTTTGTTATTTAAAAGTCCGGTGCTGTGGAGCACACCATCATTTAAGATACTTTCCTTATTCCATGCACCAGTTCTCATGAAGATTTATATTACCAGCTAGTTTTTAAGGGAATCTTACTAACAAATAATGCTAAAAACCTCACCCTATTTAGAGTGCGTTTATCCATCATAGCTTTTCACAGTTAATAAAACCCCGTAACTCCTAAATTTTGTAATGTCCTCTCGTACCTTTCTTTCTGCTCTTCTGTATCTCCCCAGATCCTCTAGTAAATAAAGAAACGGTGTGTTCAGAGGGCTGGGTGCCATGGAACGGCTGGTGTTACAAGTTAATTAACGACATCAACGAACAGAGGAACTTTGTAGATGCCCAAGAATACTGCAACAACACAGAAGGAGGAGCGCAACTAGCTAGCTTCCACTCTATTGACAACATCGAGATGATCAGCACGTATTTTCCGACAGGTAAACCCTGTGATGTTCAGTTTTCCTGAACTAATTCTCTTCTTTTCTCTTGCTGTGAAAAATTCAGAAAATAGCAGTAGGGGATTATCTATAACATATGATTAAAGAGTTTTTGTATTACTTCAGATTTATTTTTGAGCAAAAGAATTTGACAAGTCAGTTGCACAGCTTGTTTCTTTTTATTGAATGAATTTATGACTCATAAAATGAACGTTGGGAGTTTGGCTACAGAAACCTGAAGCTCTGGTTTGAAGCTGTGCCTCAACAATGATTGAAACCAGTAGTTTATTTATTTTAAGGTACTGAACACACCTGTTTCATTTTGGAAGCCAAATAGAGCTGCTGGTCACAGCATGTATGCAGACAAAAGGCTACAGACTTGTGCAAAGAAAAGGTCTTTACTGCAGGTGGAGGAGTTGATCTCTAGGATTGTGCTACATGCAGCTCATAGTTTACTGAAAATAGAAGAGTAGTACCAGGTGTCAAAGTTAGCAGATATCAATGCCAAACCCATCCAAGCACACTTGGGTTATTTTCTCAAGTGGCAAAAAAAAGAAAAGTCACTAAACAAGCAGGCTGGTTAGCAAAAGAACACGCAGGTTTATGTGGAAGAAAAGAAAAAATATTTCCAAAGAGATGATTAGGCATTTTTGAAGTGTGTGGGACTTTCCAAAGGGAGGTGATGGATAGTAGCCAAGCAATCTACTTCAAAAAAGTCATTGTGTTTTTAAATCTCCTATTTTAATTACTTAAATATTTTTTATAGGGACCAAACATTTCAACAAACTATTTGATATTGCAGGGATTGAAATCCAAGATCTCTTTTGAAATAAAGACCCGTTATTGTACTTTTGTCCATTTTAGGCTAATTTAAAGTCTTTCATTGAGTTTTCTCTAAGTTTCCCCGTGTCATGCAGATGGGAATTTTGCTGGTGCCTGGATTGGTCTCAAGGGTTATGGGTTAAAACCCACCATCTTCATGTGGACTGACAAGAAGCCTGTCAGTTTCACCTACTGGGACCAAAACCAGCCTGTCCAGAACGCTCAGGATCCCACCTGTGTCTTCTACTCTCGGGAGGTTTGTGTGTTTTTCTTCACCATTTTATATTTATATATATACAGTATATATATGTAGATATATATATATATTTTAAATAAATCCTAATTACTAATTTTAATTTTCCAGTCTCATGGTTGGCGGGTTGGGGACTGCTCAACGAAGATGTCTTTCATGTGTCAGATAAAAGGAGTCTTCAATGAGTCGTCAGTACAAGCTGGATGCCGTTATGAAGATGTAAGTATTGATCAGAGTTTGTAAAAATGATTGTTGCAGTATATTATACAAGACTGGTAGCTAGTTAATTTTGTTAGGTTCTGGTCAGCAAATTAATATCTATATATATATATATGTATATTCAGGATGCAACCAAAATTCACTTTTTAAATATATAAATTCTATAGATATTGCATAGAACTGGATGTGGGTCACTGTCCCTGTTTGCATGTAATTTGAGTATAATCTGAGTCTTACTGTTTTTAATTACCCAGGGGTGGAGGAGGCATGGCAGCTCCTGCTATCTAATGAGGACTGAACAAGTGCCCTTCAAAGACCACTGCAACGTCACTATCAGAAACAGGTAGGGTCTGGTAATCATCAATAAAACTGCAATCATCTTAAGTAAGTCCTAGAACAGAAAAATCTTTTTTTTTTTAAAATCATCATTAGTTTATGTGGTACTTTCTGGATCTCTGAGGTAAAAATGTTGTCGAGGTTTGCCAACATTTTTATTCACAGCTCTCAGAGAGATTCTTCCACAATTAAATGAGAAATCCTTCCTTTACTCTACAGATGAGTTTATGTTAGACTGAATGAGATCCCAGATCTTGTGACTCTAATTGAAGCCCAAAATAATCACCTTTCAAGGGTGATTATTGACCCTTTTACTCTTGTATTACACACACACTGACGGACAAATGAGGCAGAAAGCATATTATTCCAGATTTCCTATTTTCTGCTCCGATACAATTTGACAAAATATTTTCTTAATGTACAGTTTGGAACTTTATAATTAAGCATGCAAAAACAAACTGCCTTTGGGCTGTGATGTGGCTCTTGAGTTTTATATTTATTTGGACTGGGTGGGAGATTTCCCCCTGAGAAGTTTGTTACAAAAGTTTTTAGTTCATTGTGTCAGTTTCAAAACTGACACAATGTTCTTTCGTGTTATTCCTGTGCAAATTTACTAGAACTGTAGCAATCTATGTTTAGCAGGCTAACGTGCACCAGAACATAGACTCTGACAAAATCTTGCTTTTACAGAGTTTTAGGTTTAACTACATGGAGTTGGTTACATAACATAGTGGGATTTGCCCCGCTGATGTTCACTGAAGTTTACATTTAACAATTTCTCATAACCTGTTTACTTTTAGATTACTTTCTACCCAAGTCCTGTTGTGTTGTCTCTTAGTATTGAAAGAGGGCACATGTTTTATCATGCCTGCACCCAAATGCACAACAGTTTAAATCCTTTTCTTTGCTTCTGCATGGTGAGCTGTGTCTTATTAGGTTGAGGTAGGGGCCGAGTCGTTCAAATTTCTTTTTTTTTTTAGGTTTGAGCAGGCCTTCATCAACCGCCTGCTTGCAGAACACATCAGCAAAGACCCTCAGTATTTCTGGATAGGTCTGCAGGACATCAAGAACACTGGAGAGTATCAGTGGATGAGCCAGGGTGACTCCTCGGGCGTGGTCACATATACTAACTGGGGCTGGTTTCAACCAGGTTAGTGAGCCCATTGCTCCACTCACACTGTGGTAATTTAGACTCTTGTGTAATACCAGATTATGCAGAGCTTTGGAGTTCTTTTTGTCTTGGTGTTCAGATATACTGGTTGTAGAAGCCTAAATTCAGTTTTTGTTCATTCAGACTTTAGGATAAGTTATGTTCATATTTCTTATTATAATTTGTTTATTTGGATAAAAATGATAACTAGTTGGATCTATTGCATAGTAATTTACTATATTTGGATACACTAATGTCTTGAAAATTTGCATATCTAATTGGAATTAAGGATTTTAGGGTGTGGCTAACCAGAGTCAGTTGGGCAGTTGGAGTGGAGCCACACAGTTTTTTGGCCTCACTCTCTTTCCTTTTAAATTGTCGTTTCTCTTTATTTTTTGTGGAAAGGTAACCTTTGTACCGTTTTTATTATTATTTCTGAAGTAAACCATTCAACTACATTAAGAGGATCCAGTCCTTTTTTTTTTGGTTGTCGTTTTGGACCGAATGGGAAAGACGGAGAGCGTCAAGCTTATGGCTCCTTTATTTAGGAAACTACACTGGTTTTCTTATGCATAATCATATGGCCATATTTTTTCTGTACCTATGTACTTCAGATAGGGACGGAGGTTGTGCTGTGATTTCGACAGCAAAGCCGCTGGGCAGGTGGGAAATAAAGAACTGCACCCTTTTCAAAGCCGGCACAATCTGTAGAACAGACCTCCAACCACCTCCGCCACCAGAACCAGTACCGGATCCTAATGCGACCTGTGCCGATGGATGGATGACTGAAACAGACAGCAAATATTGCTACAAGGTACGTACAGTCAAGGGCGCCTACAGGATATTATAGGAGGACACGCACAAAACTATCATTGCACCTGACCTGCAAGAGCACAACCACATCTCCAACATGTCGCACAAAACCAACACAAACCTAAACCACACAAATGCAGGCCAGACACGCGTAATTCGCATGGCCCACTACAACAGCTGACCTTTTTTTTCTTTTCTACAAATTATGTTAAATAATAAAGACATGAAAGCAAAGCCTGCGTGTCTGATCCAAGAAAGGAGGATGGAGATTCCCAGGTTCAGGTGATGTTTCTGAGACTCCCAGGGAAGAAGGTGAAGCAACAATGTTGGCCTCATTTCTACTCCTTTGGAAAACGTTTTGAATAGACTGAACTACTTAATTCTCCCACAGTCTTAGCGCGACGCTCAAGAAGAGTGTGGCAGATGTCATGGTCGGCCAACCGGGTGACCTGTCAGCTCTTTAGTTCATGAAACCACAAAAAATGCTCATGAACCGTCGGTCTACCAGAACCGTGCACACGGCAAAAAGCTCGACCACTCTTAGAGCTACGGGAGGGTTAAAACTCCACTCATTCATTTTTTGCTTACAGAAAAAGCGCCAAGCTGCCAAATAAACAACAGTAAACTGACCAATAACATTTAGGCTTTATTACGTGCATGTGTCCATTCCCATATACTCGCACAGATATGGGCTATGTACAAGATGTTTCTCCACAAATGTGTTAATAGTAAAGGGGGTTAGATAATGAAAAAAATTCCAAAAACTATTTTTTCCTGTGTTTACTTAAAGGAAAATCTCATGGTACGCACAGTGCGTACAGCTGCAGGCGCTACTGTGTACAATGTAGCTTTTTTAACTTCTATGTGATAATGCAGTGTTTTTATGGTTGCATTAAATAATACTTCAACTATTGATTTTTATTGTTTATTTCTGGAAAATAGAAAATGTTCAATTCTTAAAGATCAAAGATCATCCCTATGCCTTTCGGCGTTGTTACACCACGTGTCTCTTTTGTGCTAAATTCACTTTTTATTACCTTTTTCTGCTTAACCTCTTATATTGGTTGGCTTTGATGAGCTGATCTTTCTCCCTGCCAGGTGTTTCATGAGGAGCGGCTCAGCAGGAAACGCTCCTGGGAGGAAGCCAGGAGGTTCTGTCAGGCTCTGGGAGCCAACCTGCCCAGTTTCACAAACATAAAAGAGATGGCATTTCTGCACCGCATTATGAGGAATTCAATTAGGTATATCTTCTTCCGTAATACAGACGTCACACTAGAGATTAATACTGGGAGGTTGGGGGGAAGGGTCTTAACTTTTCAGACCATTCTGTGACTTTTCAGAGAATGATCTGAGCAAGAGAAAACATCCAAGAAGTGACAGTTAATTGGACAAAATGGCTTATTAACATTGAAGTCAGAGGAGTCAGTCTGGCAATTTAAAGAAGAAAACAAAAACATTCTTTCAAAAATCTGTCCAACTTTAGAGGATTTTACTCATATGTTTGTCTTCGCTCATTTCTTAATTAATTAGTGTGAATAAAGACTCTTTGTCTCGTTGCAGCGACGATCGGTACTTCTGGGTAGGCCTGAACAGAAGAAATCCAACCGATCAATCCTGGCAGTGGAGCGATGGCCGCCCTGTAAGTCCCTGTATTAAAAATTGAAGGGAAAACCCCACCATGTCCCATGTTCAGTGTGTGTTAAAAGCTTTCTTTCTGAAAGTTCACCCCAACCATGTCACTAAAAGTTCTTGCGTTTATTTAGTGAATTACGTAAAGCAGTGTTACACAATCTTATTGTTTGAAGAGAGTATTTATTTTGAGTGCTTAATCAATGGTTTTTGCCACAGGTGTCCTTCGATGTTTTACACCACGAGTTCCACGAGGACGATGCCTACAACAGAGACTGCACGGCTTTCAAGGTTCGCTGGATTTGTGTTGCTTAAGTTTGCTTTACATTCTTGTGCCAAATTTAGATTTTTTTTGTGTAGTAAAGAAAGTTATACTTGTTTATTAAATAGTGAATTGCAGTTAATTTATAAATTTTATAACCTTTGAACAATTCATTTAAAATCTCTTGTGTATTTATTAGACCTCTTATGGTTTTTCCAAATGTGTGCCCTGTAGTCAATGAAGAGAACCTTCACACACCTGCTGCTTTACCTTTATGACATAAACATCCCACCGTTCTTTGCCACGCCATTCCACTGTGACGCTCAGCTGGAGTGGGTCTGCCAGATTCCCCGCGGTGAGTGCGTTCATTCGACCCAGCTGTGGACTGTCTGCATTAAGCACAGGCCACAAGTTCCCCTTGGCTTTTTGTAAATCTAACCAAAAGGGAGGATACTGTGTGACTTAGGAAGTCATTGTTAAGAAAATAAATAAGTGAAGTCGTGTTTGTTTTGTGCTTCTGAATTTATATTTGTCCATGCTTTAACAGGAATTGAACCAAAGACTCCAGAGTGGTACAAGCCTGGTAATTAAACTACGGTTTTATTTTTTAAAATCCATCCATTCATTAATATATCAATAATTTCTTTGATTCATCCTTTTCCCATCTTCAGCTGTAGATGACACTTCGATGTATTGCTGTGTTTTTCAGATGGGCACCATGAGACCTCTGTCTTCATAGACGGAGCTGAGTTTTGGTTCGTAAAAGAGCCCAAACTAAGCTTTGATGAAGCTACTCTATATTGCAGTGCAAATGGCAGCAAACTGGCTTTTCCAACAAGCATAACTGCAGCTGCAACGATCCAGCAACAACTGGAAAAGGTAAGTTTAAGTGTTAAAATATTTATTTTACATCAGATGATGCTTTGATATTGAAATACGGAGCCAACGTAAAGTTAATAAATATAATTTCCATTGAATAATGAGATGTAAAAGTAATAACCAACACAAGTGTAGCAAATGAAATGCAATTATAAACCAAGGTAATGTTATAATAATAACATTACCAGCAAATGTTGTCCTAAAATTGAGCAAAATTCAATTATTACAAATAAAAACTTAAATTCAACTAAACGTCAGGTTGAAAAGTCTTTCAGTGGATCAATACACTTTCATAAGGTCTATAGGGAGGTTTTTCAACAGGGGAAGGTCATGAAACAGCAACTTACAGTATGCTTATGATCATCTTTAAAAAGAAAATAATAATTCACCTCCTCTCAAAGCAGTTTGGCATAAAAGATGTAAAACTCAGCCTAGACAGTGTGTTGTTTGAAAGATTGAAGATTAATTTATCTGTTAGTTACTTAAAAAACTGTTGAGACCCTGCAACCACGGTTCATAAAAGTAAAACAAGATTATAGTTCCGAATGAAATGGGGAGGGAAAAAGGATAAACATATTATTGTGCTTCTTTTTCCCTTCATTATTGTTTTCATTCCTATGGGGGACTTTTAGCCTATTTGAAAATCCTCGCAGTCCAACGCAATTATTTCCCCTCTCTGCGGGGTCGTGGGAAACAAGCATTTAGTCGTGAGAATCTAGCTAGATGCAGTGAAACAGCACCTCAGATACACATACAATGATTTAACAAGAAACTGGAATGTATTAACTGAAGACTAACCAAAAGAAATCCCAATTCAGTAGATTCATGAAAATGCACAGCACTCTAGTTGATGTTTCATAATATAACTTAGTATGATGCGTATGAACTGAAATTAATAGTAATTACTTTGTTTTGAAACCGTTAACAGCTGGGTGGACCACCAGATCAAAACTGGTGGATCGATATGACACGCCCTGACCAGCTGTTCCCCTCTATGTAAGTGAAAACAGTCTCACACAGGTCTAATGTTGATGCTTTTTTTCCCCTTCTAAATATAGCTGCATTAAAAAAATTCACAAGGTGATGGCAGCACTGACTGAACTCGCATGTGTTCCAGGTACACCAAGATGCACTTTTACCGCTCTCAGTTTTTGGGCCGATGCACGCACATCACTCCTAAAAATTATTTTCCAGGTAATTGAAAACTCTGTTAATGTTCCACTCAATGGGAAGAATAGAAGAATTAACAAGTTAAACTAAACTACTAGTGTGAGGACATGCTACTCTCTTTATTTTTATTTTTTTTACGTAGAGACGTCATTGCTGTTCATGTTCAAAGGTCAAGCAAAGGGAAGTGTCATGTGACTTCGCTTTTATTGTTATATTTACTCCTTCCTGTAAGTCGACCTTTAGCAGGCTTTGCTGTTTGAAATGATAAAATAGAAACTGTTGTTGAAATTTATCACTCATTTGAAGTGAGAAAGAGATTATATTACATCTATATTTCTATAGATAAAAATATTTAAAGAGACAAGTAGTAATGTCATTTTCTTGCACTGGGCACTGTTCAGTGAGTTCAGTTTATGTTGCCTTTAAATGGAGCATCTAAAAACGTGGAAGTGGGAGTAAATGGCATTGATTTTGCTGTAAAGGTTTGTCGAAAGCAGGTTGAAAGTTTTTATTTTAAAAAGCTTAAGAACCTTTTCTGGGGACGCCACTGAAACAGAACCACCTGATTTATAATGCTAGCCTTTTCAAATATCTCTTGTTTCCGTTCCTTTCCATTTACCTTGCAGGCCATTATCTAAGTTGCCAGCAGAAAAATCCGTTTGTGTGTGAAAAGCTCAACGTCACACCGGTGGAGAAAAACCCTGCGAAACCCCAACCTGACAGATATCCTTGTGGAGGCCGCTCAGTCTCTTTCAGGAACAAGGTATGAAGTGGGTCCTTTTATTGTCATCATTCCTTTAAACTCTTTTTTTTGTCACGTAAGAGAGCATTAGCGAAAGATAAAAAATGAACAGAAAGCTGAATCCTCTGTTGAGGACAGATGCATATAATATTTCTCAAATTTGACACTGCACCTCCTTAGGTTTCTTTGTTGGTCCAAATATTGGATTAATTGGATTAATCTGCATATTGGATTAATTTCTAGCCACTGAATTTACTCAAGAGGTTTTACAATTTCAAGACATTTTCATACAGCACAAGATTTGGGATGATACAGGAGGATCACAGATCAGCTCTGAGCTTCAGTGGTTACAGTGTTTGTGTTGTTTTCTCAGTGCTACACACTGTTGAACAAGACCTCTATAGCGTTCAAACAGGCCAATGAAGAGTGCAAATCTTTGAGGGGAACCCTGGTCACCATATCAGATCAGGTGGAACAAGGTAAGGACATTGCTTGACATGTCTTTCATTCTTCTATTATTTATTTACATTTAGGATTTTCATTACCATTAAATTTTAGTCGACAATCATCCTTCATGATAATTGATGCACATGAGCTTAATCCAACTCTTTTTCTTAGCCTAACGCGTTACCTGTCTTTAATTTTTATTTTTTTTTGCTTTGGGTTTAAAAATATTTTTTGTCCTGATGTTGAAGTTGCTTTTGTCTTTTCAGCAGAATAAAAGCTTTTCCTCACAAAATGCAGTGGCTGCAATAAAGGGTTTTATCTTAGCCGTGCTATTCCTATCAGGCGGTGTTAAACCGTCGCATGAAAGAGGCTTTTGACGATGCTGTCAATGAGCGGAAGTCAAACCAATGTTTTAGATTAGGATGTTTAAACACTAGCATTGTTTCCAGACTACATCATTTATTTTCTGCGCATTCTAGACTTCATCAACACTCTGTTACTAAGTGTGGTACATATGGAAAGAGTATGGATCGGTATGAAAATCGTGCAGAACAACTTCCAATGGGTCGATCAAACCCCAGTGAACTACTATAATTTTCACCCTCTGCTTCTCGGCATGCACAAGTCTATGGGAATCAGGGTAAGCGCCACATATCGCCTCGTTACTTACAGTTTGTGTATTAAGATTTATTTTTCTATTTTCAAAGAGTCGCATTGTCTCTTCTGATTGGTTTTGTTTATCATTAGACTTTAGATCCGGAGGGTTCAGCCATTTGTGCGTTCCTGATCAATAACAACCACTCTGACATGCTTGGAACCTGGGACTACGCTCCTTGCACCCAGAGTCAAAATCTGGGCATTTGCCAATACTATGCAGGTAAAGTTTTCTAATGATCTGCTTAAATTGAAGGTGTTGTCTCGTTGAAGTGCAGAATATTAAATTGTATTAACAGGCTTAAGAAAAAATACTGTAGCAAATGAAAGAGATCAAGCACACGCTCTGGCATCAACGTTTTAGCTGCCACATCTATGTAACAAAACTGACAGAAATATTGCTCTCTCATCTTTTATTTTCTAAAATATTTACATTATTTTGTGTTTAAAAATATCCCAAACATTATGTAACAAAAATGTTTGGGATGTGTTTACATGTTAGTGTTTTACTTTTATCCCTTTCACCGCTTCTCTTTTTATCCTTCATTGCAGATAAAACCGAGGAGAAGGCCATTATCACAGAAAAGCATTTGAATGTCAAAGACTACTCTTTCCTACTGGTTTCCAAAAATCTTACCTGGTTTGAGGCTTTGGAGTACTGCAAAAATAAAAGTATGTATCCAGCGAGCATTCCCAACGCCTACGTACAGTCCGTCCTCGGTGTGAACGTGAACCGCGTTGGAACCGCCATGTGGATCGGCCTTTTCAGCGAAGATGTAAGCACCCCGCAATTTATTTAAATACCCCATACCTACCCTTCTTGTTTTGTGAGATGTCTCCTTGTGTTCAGAGTGGGCAGCACTACCGGTGGACCGACCACAGTCACACCGTGTTCAGTCGATGGTCTTCGGAGCCCACCACCGGAGGGTGTGTGTACCTGGACACAGACGGCTTCTGGAAAGCCGCGGAATGTGAGGATCAGCTTGGAGGCGCCATCTGCTACAAACCGCACAGTGAGTGCAGCTCTCAAACGTAGACAACAGAAATACCATCGATGTGACGTTTTGGTTGCTTGTTGGGTACAGTTGTTCCCAGGCATGTTCTCAAAGGGATAAAAGAGCATAAAAGCTGCAATGTGCTGCATACAGATTCACTTTTAAATTCTTTAAATACAAAAGTGCACTTATTTCTTCTAGATGAAGTCATTCCCTCGCCGGAGCACGCTGCCACTAAATGCCCTCATAACATAAAAGGACCAAACTGGATTCCCTGGATGAGCAACTGTTACACCTTTCAACTCGTCCCAACCAGATGGGATGCTTTCAAAAAGAATAAAGTGGCGGACACCTGCCAAGAACTTTGTAAGAGTTGGACCTCGCTTGTTATCGTCCTGATGTTTGGACAGGAATGTTTCGGTAATGGGTGGTTTTGATCGCCTGCGTTTCAGATCCAAACGCCTCCATCCTAACCATCAGGAATGAGGAGGAGAACAAGTTCATCGCAGAGAAGCTCAAATCCTACGAAAGCTTAGTCCACTTTGTTTGGCTGGGAATGTTCAGAAATAGCGGTAGGTCTTTTATCTGGTGTTTGTGGAGGTTTACAGTGCCTTGAAAAAGTATTTGCCCCATTACAGATTTTTGCTGTTCTTTTACACTTGAATGTTTCAGGGGGTTTAGTATGAACGGAGTAAATACTGGCCTGATTACGGACAGACCTGCAGGGTCAAGTAATCATTTGAATTGAACCTGTCTAATGACAGAAAGTGGGCTAAATAATCTTAAAAAGCAGCACATGATGCCCTGATAGGACCATGAATTATGCTATCCATCAAAAACTAGAATAGCTACAGCTTCATAACATTAATCTCAAAGTTACTGGGATTATGGAGCATGATAATCCAGAGCATATAGACTCAAATCTCACCAGTAAGTCCACATCTGAATGGTTAAAAAAGACTGGACTTCCATAATTTCTGGACTATTGGGTGTGGCTTACCTGTGTATAAGCCACACCCACTGTCTTTGAAGAAAAAGAGAATTGTGCAAATAGCCACATTGGTCTATACACCACAGGTATAGACCAATGTGGTCTATACCACATAGTATAGACCAATGTGGTCTATAGCACAAGTCTGCACTTGTGCTATAGACCACACCATGTTATGTAATACCTGTCCATGTTATTGCATGATATTTACACAGAAAGTTTTTTTCCCCAAATACATATCACAAATGCTTTTTTCCAAACGGTACCTATAACATGGCTGCTTAAATAAACAACATATACTGTCTTGTTCCTTACCAGTCATTAGTTTTAGGGGTGAACTTTTCCCCACTGTGCCAGATCTACTGTGCTTTAGATAGCTTTTTTATGCTAATATATAAAGTTGTCTTTAGAAATATATATATATATATATTTTTTTCTTACATCCTCTCTGGTTATCTTTAAAATTGTTATAAAAATTATTTGATTAAAAACTAAGTGTGACCACAAATCAAAAACAAGAGATCTGTAAGTGGGCAAATATCTTCTAAAAGCACCATACGTCCCTATGTGTGGGTTGAGGGAAATGTATTTCTGCTCTAGATAACCAGACCATGTGGTACGATGGTACGAGTGTGCAGTATTCCAACTGGTTGAAAGGCCGACCCAGTTTAAACGGTACTTTCATGGCTGGTCTCACCTCTGAGGGAACCTGGATTCTCTTAAAAGACAAAGACACCTTTGAGGCTTTCAGACAAAAGTCAATTGTTGTCTGCAAGTTGGATAATGGTCAGTGTCCTGCGCTTTGCCTTGTAATACAGAATAATTAGTCAGTTTGCTGACTGTATTTGATGCTACGTTTTTATTCCATTGCAGAGTCCAAAAAGGAGTACAAGCATTCGCTCAAGAACCTGAAGGCCTACGAGACCCTCTCTTATGAGGTTGTCACCAAACGGTTAAATTGGTCTCAGGCGCTAGAAGAGTGCAGTCAGCGTGGCGGTCACCTGGCAAGTATTCATGACGGAAAACACAACGAGCACCTGCAGCTCATCGCCAAGACGGATGGCTTCCCGCTCTGGATTGGCCTGTCAAACCAGGATGTAAGAGTTTTATGGAGACGAGTTAAACATAGCCCGAGCAGCACATTAACACCATCTTACAAGAGCTTCTGCCTCTTCTTAACTCATACCTCTTCTGACTTCTTTGGACAGGTCAGTGACTCAGCCTTCGAGTGGTCAGATGGGACGAAATTTAAGTACAATTACAACATCATAGAATCGCTGACGGACTTCAGCTCAAGCGAGCCCAGTTGTGTTCACATGAACCCTGCTGGAGAGTGGGTGAAAACCCTCTGCGATACCTTGCAAGAGGGCGCCATCTGCTACACCACCAACACCACCACGTCCTCCCAAAGTGAGATGACAAGTCGAGCCTGTTCCCCCACTATCGTAGGAAAAGGGATTTGTGTTGACTGCTCAATTCTGTAAAAAAACAACAACAAAAAAACCCAGTAATTGCTAAAAAGAAGCATTCAAAGCTATGCAAATGTTTGAAAGCAGCACGCTTTCCTGCGATTGTTTATGTGACGGACTGATATCAATTGTTGCTCATGTTGTTGCTGTGAAACAGGAGCTAAGCTGCAAAACGCCCCGGAGAACAACAACTGCCCTCAGGGCAACGGGACGTCTAGATGGGTTCAGCATCAGGATCACTGTTATTTATTCGACGGGAGCTTCTATAACTACGGTGTTTACTTCATGGACCAGGCCAAGACAATATGTCAGCAGCTGGGTGAGCTGGGTCTTATTAATTCAAATATAACCAGATTAATGTATATATAACTAATGGCTCTTTTTTTTCCTGGTTTGAATAAAACTGCCTGTGTTTCAGGTTTAGCATTAATACAATCAGACAATTAAAATGTACATCAGGTTTCTTGATTTGCATGTGAACTACTTGAAATCCAGCAGCTATTTTTCCCCCCTGTCAACAGATGCTCAGCTACTGACAATCAAAACCAAACAGGAGAACGACTTCTTGAACAAGCACCTCACTGACGACCCTCTCATCACCAGTCGAGTTTGGCTCGACGTCAAATTAGACTCTGCAGGTAAAGCCTGATTTTTAGATTAAAGGTGGAGACTATAAAATATCCAACTAATTTTAGATAAGGTAAGGAATTGTCATAATTGTGAAATTTTGCTAGATTTACAGAGTTTACAAAAAACATTATTGCAGCTGCAGCTACGTAAAACCTGAATATCTTTGCCATAGCTAAATATTACACTAAGCTTTGAGTAAGAACTTATTTTCAAACATAAAAAGACAAATGGGCTTCGAAAATAGAAGATTAGAGATTTGGTCAAATTAAACAGCAGAAATCAACGGAAGTATGAGATAGATATCAGTTGCAGGATGCACAGCATGAATTCAGTTGTTGTTGCTAAGTGTTGTCAAAAGTCCCTCCCTAAATATTTCAGACCCAAAACTGAACTAAGCAAATTACTTGGCATTGTTGTAAAATGAGACCTTGTCTTCCCCTTCCTGAATACAGAAGGTTTATCTTATTTCAGTTTATTTTCATGGTGTCTAGTCGGAGCAAAATTAGTTTCAATACATGCTGACAATAAACTTGAACATATGGTCATTTCTTACTGATCTTAGCTAACGGTGTGAAGCAGAAAATGGTAGAAATTGCCTTTTAAACCACATGACTTCACATTTTAGGTCAAGCTTCTCTGGCTCCTCGCAGTGGCCATACTGCTATCTGCAGAAATACACCACGACTGATCTGGAACAGCCAATCAGTTCCAGGAAGAAGCATTTAACTCAACTCAACATTGAGATTTAATGCAGCTGCAGTAATAGAAGAGCATTACAGGAAAACTGTCATTTTCTTTAGTTCAGTCATTTCACTGTGGACAATGATCCTTAAATATTAAAGTTATTAATCTATATGATCAATAATACAACTAATAACTAACTAATGTCCTTGTGATTGGTACCACAATGCAAGCAGCACTGTGCAAGAACAAAATCCTGAAGAATAACAGTGAACAACCTCTTAGAAAGAAAGTAGAAAATCTTGATTTTTATGAAGATACAAGGTCAAGTAAGGAAACCAATAGTGGGTCTAAGTTAGCAGTGATCATGTAACGGACTGAGGTCGAACTCATCTTCATCTCTAACTTCCTCCCAGGTAAACCTGTGTCCTGGCAGGACGGCTCGACCCTGTCCTACACGAACTTGAAGTCTGAGCCCTCGTCGTCAGGGAAACAGTCGAACCCCAACTGTGTTGTCATGATGGCAGGAGACGTCGGCGACTGGAAGCTGGTCGACTGTGAATCCACCAAGAGCCGTGTGGTCTGCAAAACTCAAGCAAGTGAGTATGCTAGCGCTCGAGAAGTGGAACCAACAGTGGAAGGTTCAAGTGGAATAAGTTTGATGTATAAATAGGAAGAAAAACTGATGTTTTTACCCGTTTTGCCCATCAGAGTCTTCAGGCTCCCCTGTTGCACTGGGACTCTTCATCATAGTCCTCCTCGCTCTCCTCCTAGCCATCGGCTTTGTCATCTACAAGAAGAAACGGTCCTACTTCTCCTCGACAGTTCGCTATGAGAGGACCCTTGATGACTTAGACACCACCAGTATAATAACAGGAAAAGATTGAGCTTGTCTTATCGTTCAGCCTCAGGGACTCCTTCTGTGCCTGCGTCGTCTACATTCTCTACTCCTCAACAAAAGTGGATGCAGCCTTCCTAGTTCTTTTGTTTTATTATTATTTATTTTTTTCACCCCAGCCTTAAAGGAAAAAAAAACACAATAATCTGTAAATATTGTCTGGGACACTGAATTTAACTGTGTGAGGCTGAAAACCAAAGAATTCTGACATCAGAAAAAAGAAGATTCTAGTTGAATCTCTTTTCCTGAGCAGGTTGGAGTTTTATTTGAAATTTTCTAATAATGGGTTTTTTTTTTTTTAATGCTTTTATGGGTCTTCAAGTTCCACCAAGAAGCTGCAAACTTCACTCAACTGCTAATGTTAAACTAATTTCCTTAATTTTAACTTTGTTTGTTAGAGAATATTTATTAAAAACTATTCTTCTAATTTGGTCATTGAAGTGATTTGTCAGCTACAGGGTGAAGTGAAATTATTATCGTCTCGAGTTTACAATGACGGCAGACATTTACTCAAACTTGTGCCGTAGTGCTCTCGGTTGTCTTACAATGGTGACATTTATACTTTACATTAGTGCAACGTTCACTCAGTGATCCATGTCCTGTTGAAGAAGGCGTAAATGCACAAACACAGACCCTAAACAGGAAAAACGACATTAAACCAAGATCATTCCCACCGTTGTAGCATCGACTGTGAAGGTTTTAGACTTTGTTGAGCCAATTTCTCGAAGAAAGCCCAACTTTGCTAAACTTGTCTTGTTGCTCTCCCTTTGCAGTATGGAATATGCAACTTCCCATTCGGGCTGATGCACACCGACACAAGAGTTAATTCAAACTACGCAGAATCAAACTTGCTGTTATTTTTGTTTTTAAACTGTAACTAATCTAATGGCGTAAACTACACCTATTTGCTTTGAGCCCAAGCGTTTTATAGACGAGGAGTTTCATCTCTAATACAGATAAAAGCTTTTATTTAAAAATGTGTTTATATATAAATCCAAAAGAAATCATCATAGGTTTAAGTGATCCGACCAATAACATTCTTACTTTTTTCACGTTTATATTTTCAGCTGAACTATTATCTAACAGGCAGAAATCTGACAAAAAATCAAAAAAATCTGCCTTCTAGCATCATCAGTGGCTAGATATCAATTTACACATTGTATTACTAATGCATACAGAAGATGATGTATTGTTCTGCTGACTAACAGTGAAGAGCACTGCCTTAGTCTAAAATGAATCGACAACCATCTGTGTAACGTCTGCGTCTTATCTATGCACATAACTACTGATCAAGAACGCACTTTAATACGAGAGAAAACGGTTTCTGCTGTATACTAAAGCACAAGATGGTCTGGAGGTGATCGACACTCAAATTGCACTGTTTGCTGTAAATGCTTTGTAAATATCTTATTATTATTTTTAATTAAACCAAAGATGGCATGTGAATGTTAAAAGCTTTTACTGAGCATCTGCCTCAGTTTGGCCTGTTAATATCAAAATGCAAACTGTTGATTATTAAGTTCACTGTTTTACAAAAACCGATCAACTTAAATCAGGTACCGTAACCTTTCAATAAAAGTTTTCTTTGAATTTGTACTGTTCTTGTGTAATTGCTTTTTTTAAAATTTATTTGAAAGTTTTTTATTTGCCAATATGTGATTAAACCTCTGATGCACGAGTGACTGACTATACAGTCTTCCATGAGTGGGTCTTTTTTGACTCGTGTTGGAATCAATGTGTTTTTATGCTACTTTTGTCATTTTGATTCAAAAGACTGTTTTGCATAATACTTTCTACTATGGTTTATTCCACACAAAAATTCTTTCATGTTTGAAATCTTTTCATTTTTCACATTTTTAGAACAATTTGTAGAACATTCGTGACAATTTGTAGAAGATTTTTAAAATGAAATGACAACAGCAATTATACAATAGCAATGTTGGAACGATGTCAATGTCCATTATGTGCATGTGTGTGTGGGCGTAGGGGTGTGTGTGTGTGGGGGGGGGGGGGGGGGGGGGCGTGAGAAAGAGCACGTTTCTTGAAATGTTAGATAGCTAACATTACTGTCTGTATTCTGTTGTGCTATGTGTATCACGCATGTGAGTGTATTTATGTGCATTTATCCATCCAACCATCCATCCATCTTCTGTTTATCCAGAGTCGGGCGGGACGTTCCCAGGCCAGCCGAAAAACATAGTCCCTCCAGCGTGTCCTGGGTCTTCCCCGGGGCCTCTTTCCGATGGGACGTGTCCAGAACTCCTCACCAGAGAGGCGTCCAGGAGGCATCCTGACCAGATGCCCGAGCCACCTCAACTGGCTCCTCTCGACGTGAAGGAGCAGCAGCTCTACTCTGAGTCCCTTCTGGATGACTGAGCTTCTCACCCTATCTCTAAGGGAGAGCCCAGACACCCTAGAGGGAAAACTCACTTTGCCCGCTCGTATCCGTGACCTTGTTATTGCAGACATGACCCAAAGGTCATGACCACAGATGAATGTAGGTAGATCGATCAGTAAATCAAGAGCTTTGCTTTTTGACTGAGCTCTCTCTTCACCACGACATCAGCAATAAATCTCAGGCTCTGAAAGGAGAGAAGGGATTATTTAAATCCACAAGAGGGCGTGCTGAACTGTCTTACACTAAAGACCGAGCATGAAAGAAAATTAAACCCAACCATCGTTGTATGAAGTGATTCAGCTTAGGCTTTGTAAATATTACTATAATAAACCTTGATAACATACCTACTTATCAGTACTAATATAATGTGGCTATGTTGACATTAGTATAGCTGCATTAGAATAATATTTGTCTTACCAGTGAATATCAAATATGTTTTTGGGTGAAGATGAGATCTTTATATTTCAACATACATACATAATTTATTTTTTTGTACCTATTTAATATTTAGTTTGAAATTTAGGGTCCATACTTTAATGATTCAATTACTGAAACAAATTTAATTTACGTTCAATTTACGCATGAAAACCGATTTGGTTTTTGCGCCGAAACAACACGTGGCCTCGTGCAATTTCGTCACGTGACTTCATTTCTTCTGGACGATGACAGACAACGAAGAGATCCCCTGGAGCTGCAGGCCAGAGGTCACAGAGGTAATGTTCACACTGTAATCCACCATCTCTTATTTGCAGGTTTTCAGCTGAACTCCATGTTTTCCTGCTGGAGAGGATCGACTGGGACTCGTCCTTCAGTGTTTAATTTGTTTTAACCCATTTTTTCTCCTAGACTAAGCAACTGGCAGACCTTTTGTTGCCATTTAACTTTTTTTTCTCATATATAATGCAATCAAAGGAGCTTCTACTTCAACTAACGCTCTTTTGTCCTATAGAAACACTCCTGGAGCAGCCCTTTAACTTTGTCTGTCTTTATTCTGTCCTTTCAGATCCCCAGGGGTAATGACAGATGGCCTTTCATACAGAGCCAACTTCCTGTTCTTTCTGTTAAAGGGAAGTTTATCCTCTCCACTGTCACTACATGCATCCTAAATATGAGACATTGATTTAGCTTGCATAGCTGTTAACCAATTAAAATAATTGGTGCAGTGTTAGCCTCATTTTGGAAAGTCTTCCTGTTTAAGGGAAGTTTTTTCTCCTCTGTCACCACATGCATCCTCAGTGTCTGTGGTGGTGAATGATAGTTTTGAGCTCATGGTTGAGAATTTAAGATGTTCTCAACACCACCTGGTATGTGGACCTGGGAGCTATGGAAGCTGATCAACAGTTTTTGTTGAGATGGAACAATAGGCCTGTCGCGATAAACAATAAATCAATTAATTGCACGATAAATTTAAACTATCGACCTCATTTTAATGATAGGCTTTATCGTTTCTTCCGGCCTTTTTCTCTTCATCAAGGATAACATTAAGCATAATGTAAAGCATTATCTTTGATTAAATAAAAAGTCGGGGACAACTTTATATATCCTGGATATTGAATGGTAAACATCAGAGATACAGTTAAACATCCCGGATGGCATTAAACAGAAACGATAACACTGAATGTTAAACATCAGACATGACGATAGCCATTGGTGGCTAAACTTTGACATTGGGGACAATGTTATACTTTGTAGATAAACATTGGGGGCAACTTTCTTTTCACATGATTTATTAATTTGATTTCAAGTCTCCAAATCTTGGAACCTTAAAGTGTTTTTAATTTTTAAAAAATCTACTCAGGTTCAGTAACAAAGTTCTACCTTTTTCTTATGAAACTCTGAAATTAGTAATTCATTTACAGTAACATATGTATTGTACAGGTCCATACTAACTAGGGAAAATTGGTCGATTATCCCAGAGTGTAATGATTAAACACAAATTAAGAAGAATTTATCTGTGTACATTGGCAAGGAGTTGGTAATTATTCTATGGCTTTATGTCTGATTGTTATTTAAATTGTCATTATTACTATTATGTATCCGTAGATTTTTGTTGTCTTGTGAGTTAGTTTGTAACCATTTTGTCCATGTAATATAGTTTATTTGTTGGCTCTTTAGCACAGTATATCGAACAGGAACATGAATATTATAACATGGTCCATCCTCCCCAGCCTGGAGAAAGCACTCTATCCTTTTCCGGCTCATTAATTTATTAATTTTGCATTTATTTCTAGAGCTATGCATTTTTATTTTATTTATTGAGATGATAAAAGAAAAAACCTTGAGCACATCGATCAACAGGTTTTCCATGTCATTCAACACATTCTCTCTCTTTTGGTTTTCTCATCCAGGGTGTCTCACACACACACACACACCCACACACACACACACACCTGCCCACACACACAAATAATACACGTGCACAATAAAGTGTAGGCAGTAATGTTAGGTAGTTTGGTTAGATAACTGGTGTTGGCTAACTTTGAAGAAGGCTAATGTTGATTCGTGACAATATCACTGTCACAGTACTCATGATTGACACACACATACATATGTGAGATTAAAAAAAATAAAGATAATGCTTATATCCGAGTTATTGCTGTGAAAATATTATTCAGAGGGGGACACTTAGGACTCAGTGTGTATGGTTCAAAAAAATGTGTACCTGACTGTCACAGCTGGTAAGAAACAAAGATTCCCATTAGATAGGAAATGAATGTGTGTCATTTTTGACCCACTTATGGAAGAATGGGCTAGTAATATAAAAATGACATTTTTAAAAATGTATAAAAGGCAAATTAAAAATTTTAATTGCATATCAGTAACATGTTTTTTAAGGAATACCTGGAATATGAACTGATGAAAACTTTTCATTACAACATGATGACCTCACTGGGTCAAAATGGACCCACTTGTGCATCAGAGGATTAAACTGACTGGCTGGGGCCAATTAAGAACATTTGTAAAAATGTTGCTTGCAGTTAAGGCCCTTAGTTTTGTCTGCAAGCAATATGTTTTATGAATTTGAAATCTGAAAGTACAGTTCTGGTAAGAAATGTACATATTCAAACCATTCCATCTTAGGGAGATAAATCATGACATTTCATTTAAAAAAAAAGGGTTCAAGTTAATTTTCTCTGATCCACATGAGGTCAAAAATGTTTTAAAGTTGAACTTTGTGTAAAACAGACCTAAACAGACCAGATCATATAAAAGACCTGTAAAACAGGTCTAAATAACCAAACTTTTCTCAACGTTTAAAAAAAAAAAAAGTTCAGAAAATGCTTACATGATCACTTTAAGTGTAATTTTAAAAGCTCAAAAAGCCCAAATTAAATCAGTAATTCTTGTACGTAAGCTTCATCCTGATTGGATGTTGTGCCAGGACACCTGCCCTATTTCTATCGGATAGAATCAAGAGGACACTTAAAGGAGTATTTGCAATCTTTATTCCCAAACTGAAAGCTGAAAACTATTTTTAATACATAGAGCATTTACAAGAAATAAAATAAGTTGATGGGGTAACCGTGATTTAGTTTTTATTATTATTATTTTCATTAGAAAGGAAAGCAAAAGGAATAAGCACATTTTATATTCTGACATAAAGTATTTTTAATTGGAGTAAAAAGTTCTTGTCCTCATTTAACCATTAAAGCACTTGTGGCATGACCATTAAAAAGATTTATTTAAAATTAAATTAAAGTGCACAATCAAAAGAAAAAACAGACAGAGTGGTCTTACTCAAAATATTATGCGTCAATTCATCCCAAGTTTTCATACGTGCGAAAGCCACCGGCGACAATGGTGAAACATGTTCTGTGCGCATGGTGTCCCGCTGCAGATGCACTTGAACATGACGTCAAAGCGAAGGGCGAAAAACCGAGTGAGCTACAACTACATCACGGTAAGATGATCAGTACTCTTCGTCGTAGTCCAGGTCGGAGAAGTCGACAGACGGCCGGCTGTCCTGCTCTTCCTCGTCGCTTTCTCCAGTGGAAGCTGAAATCCAGAAACATCACGTTAAGCTCTGTCGCCACTATTTGATCAGATTTTTTTTTTTTCTTCCCCCAAATGTAATGCACAAAATTTGTTTTTCCTCTTTAGCAACATGAGAGGATTTTCAACAAGAGCCAGGAGACAAGGAGTGGGTAACATACTTTCAAGACTGTCCATGTGTTCATGAAGAATTCTCACCAGGTTGAACAACTGATGATAAAGCAAAGATTTGTCCGATTTTACAACATTTAAGGTCTGACACAAATTTAAATACGTGCAGCTATCTGTTAAGAGACATCTTGTGTAGTGCAGACTCTGATTATAAAAGCCAACAAAATTGGCTGTTTTTAAAGCCAGAATTTAAGACCACAGGTGAACGTCTGGGGGTCGGTGTGTGTTTTCTCACCCCGGCTGCGTCGACAGCTCCGAGCACGTCGGAGAACCGCTGCTCGCAGAAGTGGAGCAGGACCACCAGGTAGAGGCCGCTGCTGATGAATTCATCATATTCTGACTGGAGGAAGGAAAAAATATATATTTTACATAACACAGGAAACCGATGGAATAAAACTGTAAGTAAGTAAAACTGCCTTAATAAACTAGTTCTGAACTGTTAATTATATAAAAAAAATTTATAAGAGCAGGTATTCATTTAAGGCCTTTTTGTATTTATCATTATAGCAACAGCAAAATGCTCTTGTTTGTATCCTTTCATTTGCAACCTCAGCACACATTTTACTGTTAATTAAAGGCATGTGTAATCTTGGCCATTGGTTTAACTGATTATCCCTGCAAGAATCTTAAAGTGAACAATTCATTCTGGCTGGTTCCCACACCACCATGCAAGGAAACAAAATGCAACAATCACCCTTGCAATAGGCTGCAAATGGAAACAGAACATACAATTCATTTTGTTTCTTTACATAAAATCATCAAATAAATTCAGCACCAACAAAAGTGAGTTTCTCCGTGTTAGGTTTCTAAATAAGGCGTCAGATGGCACAGTAATAGTTTTCTTAAAAGGGCAGGAATGACTCACCTGGACGTGTGTCCTGTACAACTCTTGGATGTCAAAGTTATCAATATTCAAGCGCAGCTTCTCCTTACAGAGCTCGCATGTTGTGATTGCTTCAAGGTTTGTTCCTGCAAAGGAAGGAGACAGGAGAGGAAGGACTTCCATCATTTGGAAGTTTTCCCAAGTTTAAAACAGAACTAATGACTGTCTTAAAACTTCATTTAAATTTAAGGTTTATGAAAATAAACTCCTTAGCTTTCTAAATTACATTTAGCTTGCATAATAACTTATGAAATATAACTGTTAACTTCAGCTGATGTTTTATGACTGGCTGAAACATCAAGTGTAGGTTATCCAGCAACAATGCTACAAATTAAGCAGACCATTGAAATCCTCGTTTTTAAACAGGGTAAAAACAAACATCGTCTATATGAGCTAGTGCTGGATGATGCAGCAAGAAACCCTATTACCTCAGCAAAGAACCACATGCAATAGAATGTGATTTTAAATCTAGTTTTAAAAGTCTGGGAGTATTCAAGACTTTTTGGTGCAATACTATTAAAAATCAAGATGGCTTTTTAGGACCCTGCAGAATCCATGATGTAATTTCCTAAATACAACATGAACATGTAATTGATTACGCTATGCTGTAGTTTCCTAAAACAGTTCTTGTATCTGGAGGTTACCTGAGCTGATTTTGGAGCGGAGCCACCTCTTAATGCATTCCTGGTGGACGAACTGCAGACTGCCGGTACAGTGGCAAGGCTGGATCAGGGGGTTGGAGGAAGACTCCTCCCGCATCTGGCAGATTCGGCACAGGTCTCCTTCCTCCTCGTCCGAATCCTCCATCAACAGTCTGTGGCAGCAGAGAGAAGTAAGGATTCTTTTCCACAGTCTCCTAAAATTTATACTTTCAAGAACAACCCATTTACTAAAGGATAAATTGACAAAAATAAAGACACACATTTCTAAAAACATAAAGATCATATGAATTACTTCTCTTTGATCTTGCGCAGCTTCTCCTGGTCCTTGCTGGAGAGCGTCTTCTCCTTCTGGTCCGACTCCGGCTGCCTCTCGCCGCGTCCCAAAGAGGCTGAAAGGTTCTCCAGAACTCCCAGCTGCCGGCGAGGCGAAAACACAACTTCCAGTTCAGGCAACGCTTCATCCTCTATTCCATCAGCATAAGACTCAGCGAAAGCATCCAAAGCAAACGCTCCTTCCTCCTCCTCCTCCTCATCTTCCTCATCTTCTTCCTCATCATCATCTTGCGATGCTTTATGCTCCAGGTCATCCCACCTTCTCAGTAAATGCTGCGGACGGCTGCAGTCCTGCTCTGAGCCTGAAGGGGAGTGGGGGCCATCTTCTCTTGCATACCTTCGGAGGCGGGACAGGAGGGGGGGGCAGCGGGCTCGGAAGGGGGCAGAGAGCCAGGATGAGCCCCTCCCTCCTCCTCCGCTGCTGCTGCTACTACTTACAGAAGGTTCTCTCCATGAAGCCGTTCCGGACCGGCCCAGCCCACCATGACCCGGGTTGCTTTCTTGGATAGTAGAAAGGTCCGTTCTATGACTCCTGAGGCTATCCAAGGCCGTCGCTGCACCTCCATTGTCTGGGTCTGCGCTGGACAGCCCAGCTCCCTCGTCGCTGTCCACAGACTCCCCACTGGTAGACGGGCTGTCGTCATCGAGCGAGCGAACGCTGGATGAGCAGCTGGAAGAGTCCTGGCTGGAACGCCGCGAAAACAGTCGAGACAACAAGCGGCGCGTGGAGCTCCGGCCTTCCGGCTCTCCGCCCTCGGCGGACGGCCGTGGGAGGGCGAGCTCTGGTTTGCTCAGGGGAGTGGACTGCCAAGGGGTGTGGGAGGATGATGAGGAGGAGGATGAGGAGGAGTGGGAGGCGAATACGCCAGAAGACAGGGAGCTTCGTGCTTGTTCCTGAGTTGAGCGGAGAGAAGGTGGAGCGTTTGTGAAACGAGCCGTGCTTCTGCTGCTCAAGTCATGCAGCTGCGATGACGTCGGCTGCTGCGAGAAGGATGAGGCGTGGCGACTCAGAGAGCTCTCCCTCACAGCGGAGGATGAGGAAGAGTAGGTAGTTTCTTTTGGTCGAGCTCCTTGTGCATATGTGGACGTCACCCTGTCAGTTTGATCTGAAAGACGAAAGAGCATGAACCACATAAGTTCAACAAGTCTAAAAGGACTGCACTACCTGATAAATCGTGCGTACACAGTGAGGAAGCCAGTCCAGAATTCCTCGCTCTTCTCTCTCCCAGACTTGAGAGGCCGGGCTCAGTCTTCGTCTCCTGCTCTCTGGAGGACAGCAGGGGCTTCGTGGAGGAAGGGGTCGGTCTTGAGAGTAAACGATATGAACCCCAGGATGAATCAAGCGAGTTATTTGCGCCTGTTGAAAACAGAAAATATTTTACTAGATTTCCATCCCCAACAAATCAGCTAAATGTTGATATGAAATAAGTTCATTTGCGCTACATTAAACTTTTATCCAATTACAGATAAAACTGAGGTATTTTCCCTCTCAGTAAATTAAGAGCTGCCTGGGATTATTATGAAATGCATTAGCACTCATCATGTTCTTCCCATGTGTAGAGCTGAATCTAAGCTGGGAATAAATCTCCAGTAATTGCTTTGGCTCAATAGTTTGAGCTATGACAAACCTCTGCTGTTGCTGCTGAGCACGTTACTGGAGTAGCCGGAACCTGTGAGCGAAGTGTTGGTTGTTCTGGAGTACAGGCGATTGCTGTATGAAAGTTTGGCCCTTTTCGACTCTGCATCATCGCTGGCAGTCAGAACACCCGAGCAGATCCCTGACCGCCCTTCACCATCACTCTGAGAAGAGAAAAAAAAAAAAAAGAAAAAGACAGTTTGAATGACTCCCCTTTAAAGACTCTCCCTCTAACCTGAGATCTTTTAGTAGATCTCAGCTGTGTGACCCCATATGAAAGGCAAGCTTCAGTACCGCTTTGCTCCTACTGCTGAGAGCTGATTCAACCCAGGGGCGGTCGTAAGATCTGCCAGAGGACGTCAAAGAAGGCAGTTTCCAGCTGGGGGAGCGGGTGTCAGAACTGCTGTAATCTCTTGACGAGCTCAGGAGGCGAGAACTCTTCAGAAGAAAATGAAAGTGAACACAAAGCATTAGCCGGAGCTCATATCTGAGCAATGCTTCTATGAAGATCAAATCTGTAGACTCACAAAAGAAAAAAAAAAGCATAAGAATTTTGCATGAGCAATGTTGCAATAGACTAACTGTATGTCCTTTATGTATGCAAAACAAATTAAATCATCAACAATAATCAGAACTTGATATAATCCTTAAATCGCTTAAAATGTGATTTGCTACATCCACACCCTGTACCTTCACTGTTCTAGAAAGAACAGGAACAACTCAACAAGACCCTGGCAAAAAGAAACACTATCCTGTGAAACGGACCTTGATGAGCAGCAGGACTGAAATACACACAAGGAATCTAGGCTGTCCTAAAAAAAGACCCCTGGAGTGTCGGCTGATGCACCACTGATATACGCAGTCAGCTACTGTATCATGCAGCAAAGGCAACCTGTAAGGAAAGAGCTCCTTTAAATGATTGCTCTTTGGAGATAGGAAAGGACATCAAAGTCATTTTCAGAGGGAGAGGAACACTAAAAGGAGCTGCAGTTGGTTCTCCCATCTTAGAAGAGGATGCATTGGGAACATGCACGGGAAAAAATAACTTAAGGAAAAATACCTTTCCTTTCTTATGGAAAGTTCTCATGAATTAAGTGAGGGTATGTGGAATCTTAATCTATAAAACCGATGTGCAATAAGCCAGAGTGTTTCACAATCACTACCTGTTTATCTGCGTCTGCTTTGTAGGGAGATGATGCTCTCTGGAAGCGGTCATTGTTCAGCACTGGGTCCCTGCTGTACCGCCTGCTGGATCCCAGTGACGAGGAGACCGCCGGGGTGAAGGTGTAGGACGATCTGGAGCTGGACAGACAAAACGGAAGTCTCCGAGACCTGGAGTCCATCACGGATTGCTTTGAACCTTGTAAAGTCAAGACGAGATGCCAAAGTACATTACTGAAAGATAAAATGATCTAACAGACAGGTTATACGGCTAAAAGTCTAGATATGTAGATAGATGACCATTTTCTAAATACAACAGCAGATGAAGTCTACACTTTAGCAGACAGACTTGCGTTATTTCAGTGTGTTTCAGGCCGAGCCTTGTCAAGGCAATGTGCTAGACTGAATATGTGACACACCGTCACATATTCGGTTTCGTGTAAACACTAAAACCAGCCACCATGCTGCTTCCTAGACTTCATATCAAAGTTGCTGTGCCTATCTTTAGGAGTACGAACTCTGTCACAGGAACCTGACACCAACAGGGCACAGTTAGATATGACTACGCAAGCAAGATACTCTATCATCAACAATAACACATTAATACAGCTGAATAAGAGTTACAATCCAATATTTTTCTCTCTAAAAACAAAAACAAAAAAACTCTTACAAGTAAACACAGGAATCATATCAAGGTAGTACCAGTTAAATATTCAAGTTTGAAAGCTTCTCACATAAGAAGACACAATTTGAGTTGCTTCCCAGCAGTGATATGGATACATGGATGTTTATTCGACCACCTGTGGTAAATATAACTCAGCTCTGCCTCAGATTGGGACACTCAAATGATGAGCAGCAAGTAGAGCAAGTCAAATATTTTGACCGGCTGATAAAAAAGGCCAATATTCGCCTTTTTTTTTTTTAGAGTGGGCAATCAGTTTAACCTGAGCAAACATAATGTTTGAAACCCACATGCACATAATTAAATACACATTTTTGTTTAGTACAGTACAATCACCTAAAGCCCAGCAACTTTGCTTAGCTAAAATTCATAAACTCATTATAATTGTGGAAGTTGCAAAGGCTAACATGAAAAATGTATTTGATTAATGTCGGTAATGCCCACTTGAAACTGCCTACATTTCCTTCACCATCTCATTCTATTACAATCTATGCGATGCTTGGAAATCTATGTCCCACAACGCCTAACCCAGTTATGGTTTTTCATGTATATTTAATGAAATAAAACACGAACACACAGCCTGTGCAGCAGTAACTCGGCTCAGGACTTTGCATTCACAACTTATTTGACTAGATTGTTTTATGAGAGGAGACGGTTTTAGCCTGAACTCGGTAACGCCCTTTGTTTCCCATTGCCTGTTTACGACTCGACACCTCATCATCTATGGGTTTGTTGGATTAAAGACCTACCCAACACTGGAAACCTTCCAGTCTATGATCGATAAGCTGCCTCTTTATGCATTTAAGCTTTGATAAAAAAAAAAAAAAAAAAAAATGATTTCGTGACAACGCTTCCTGATTCTCGTTGCTCGTTAGCAGTTTTCAAACTAATTAAATTCCATGACACCGAACACATTAACCGGTGGCAGCTGTTAGCTTCACTAGCAGAGATTTACAGTGAAGAAGACGTGACTTGCTGGATGTTACCGTCACAAATAAGATCCATCAGTGCCTCTATCAGCTGTTTTACTGTGGGAAATATCAGTCACAGCTCGGTTAGCTTCCCTCCACTGTTTACACTCCTGACATTCTCGCGCTAATGTTCAACGTTACCTTCAACACCGAGCTTTATTTGTTTGTATTATTTTCAGCACATGCAAAAGTAGGAAAATATAAAAAGAAAACCGACGTTATTGCCGTATGTCCTCACCTCGGCTTTAGGCTCTTCCTTGTTTTAGCACAACAGGAACTATGGCGTCCGTCCGTTCCTATGCAGCTGACGCAGATGGAGATATATGCGTTGACCTGGTGGGAGGGGCTTCAGCACGAGTTTGTTTTCTGTTGCTGCTTCTTCGTGCAAATCGTCAGAGAGAGATATACCGAACGAAATGACCTGCACACATTTATGCAATTGATATTGACTTTTTTTTTTTTTTATGGCGCCCTTCACTTTTTCGTCACCATTTGGCTTCTAAGCTGAGCAAAGCAACGCCCCCGTGTGGCTCTATTGAGCTACTGCTTTTTTTTAATTTCATTGGGTTTTTAACTCTTGTTGAAACTATCATCAGAAATGGCATTTTTTAAAAACTAACGCCGGAAGTTCTATTGACAAAACCTACATTTGTCTTTAAAAAAAAAAAAAAAAAAGACCAAATTTTACATTTCACCAAGAATTGACTGATTTATTTTTTTTTTTAGACTGTACACTTTAAAAACTATAACTTTGTTCTGAAAAGCGCTATTAAAATATCATAAATGTTTTTAATGACAGTTGGTTAACTCATACTGTTTTATAAAAATGGAATTAGCAAAAAATAAATAACTCTTTACTGCACAACTGGTGTAGAAATTATTCGTCAGAATAAAAAAAAATCAACTCAAATAAGCAATCCTTTCCTAATTACAGAAGGACATTTTGTGGTGTTGCAACTGATATTATTCAAGGTTCCTCAAAGAGTGGCAGGTGCTGACTGACGGCTGTGGCTGCAGCAAATCTGAAGAAGAATCTGACTGAAAACAGTCTCTTGTATAACAGTCACAGAGGATGCTCAAGTTGTACAAATTGTTTTGTTTTTTTGAAGAAACCTACTTTGCACAGTAATAATATGTAATGAAATATGTTCATCTCAAACCTGAAAATTTGTTTCCATTGATATAGGTTGGATAACAAATACATAGACATGTATATATTTTGTGAATTTTGGCTCAGAGTTTGACTCAACTAGAGTCCAGATAAATAAAGACATGTTTTTAAATCTTCTACTTCACAAAATGCGCATTGTGCACAGATGATGCTTTGTCATTTATGTTTTGATATAAGTTTTGATTTATTCCTTTTAATCATATCTGGTGGTAGATTTGATCACCTGTTAAAATGAGCCAGAATATTAAAGATACAGATGCACAAATGTTTAAGTAGCTGCAGTGAAATCTTAGCTACAGTCTGTTGTTCTCACAACAGTCAGTGAAAACAGGAAGCAAGGAGGAGACCATTCAATATATTTTTCACCAGATATTTGCAGGGGATGCGAGATTGCATGCAAAAGCAGAGCAAGCTTTAAGAACTGACCAGGACACAAAACATGTCTACAGTGCTGTTTTACTTTTACAGAGACATGGCAGCAGGGACATGATCCAGACTCCAATAGCTCTCTGTACAGCTGCCAGACAATGCAGGCAAACACAAACTGCAGACACAGTGACAAGAGAAAACCAGAAGGGATTGCAGAGGCAGCAGATGGTGCAATCCTGAAAAATATTACTCTGAATGAACGTCTCATCACCTCGGATATTGAACTGTTAGCTGTTAGTTTGTCTGTGTGTTGTCTGCCAAAAAAGGTTCACCCGAATTACCTACCAACACATGTGATGTGATCAGCTTTTGCTAAGCTACAAACACAAGCACAGGGCATTCAGGGCAGTCTCTGAAGATTTCAACCTGTGATTCCCTTTAGTCCCTCTGCTACACAAGCTGTCCGTCTTTCTTCTATTTCTATGTCTATGTGTATTTATTTAGGATATAAAGTATTTCCCTTAAGGAACAAAAGGTTAACTCCATTCAGGTCAGACCTAAAATGTTTTGTTGTTTAGTGGAGTGGATTACAATAAAGAGTTAAGACTCCTGTGCTTCAAACTAAAACACAAACAAGTCAAAATCTATAAAATATATGCATAAAACCCATTAAAAAAAGACTATGATGCCTTAAAAAAGGTATTTTATGTGTCAGTCACAAATATTTTGTTATTTTATATGATAGATCAGTACAAAGTCATTTAAGTTTGAAGGAAAACCTGATCTTCATAACCTCATTCTCAATCCTTTCACAGCCACCTGACAGCTCTTCCTCTAGGATTATCCTGTTTTTAGCTCCATCCAACTTTTTCTAGCTTCTCTGTTCATGGTGAAGAAAAGCATCCCCATAGCATAATACTACCACCACCATGTTTTACTGTGGAGAGGATATATCTATATAATGATGAGCTATGTAAACTTTCCTCTACATGAAGTGTTTTGCTTCTAGTCCAGAAAGTCTAGTTTCCTCTTCCACATAGTTCGGCATGTTCCCAACATTGCTGCTGGTGAACTGCTAGGACTTACTATGGTGTTCTTCTGGCCAAACATCAATAAAGGCCAGAATTTTGGAATTCAAAATTTCTAGTGTAGATTTTACCACCTGAGATGTGTATCACTGAAGCTCCTCCAGAGTTAGCTGTTTAACACTCTCCTTGCCTGGCTTGTCAGTTTGAGAGAGCCATGTATAGGCAGTTTTTAGATATTAATTTGTTAAAAACAAACAAAAAAGCCCTGAAAACTATATGTTCTTTGTTTTGTTCTATCTCATCAGATCCCACCAAACTACTCAAAGGATTGCAGTTTCACACATAGCAAAATGTAGAAATACCTTTGCTAGGGACTGTAACTCAGCAAGATATGTGGAATAAATCAAGTAAAAAACCAATAAATAGCATCAAAACAATAGTGAAGGCTTATCTATTCTCTCTGGAAATGGCTACATGTACCATAAATTACTAATCAATAGTGCTGGAAGTTTTTAGTCCATGAGTAATACAGTAAAACATAAAATTGAATGCATGTTTATGGATGTCCTGCTGAAATATAATAACATTAACAGACACAGCAGAAATATGTGTACATAAAATAATCCAATTTGCATACTTATCTGTACGTAATATAAAATAGTAAATAGGAACAGATAAAACTCGGAATCATATCTTTTTGTATGCAAATGCATAACCTATGAATGCATAAATCATCTGAGATATGTGAAACCAATCTGGTGTCCCTGATAACTGTCACTGATGTGTGGTACTGAGTGACACTGAGCAAAACTACATCTTCACTTAAAGGCATTTCTTAAAGTTGCGTGTTGTTTTCCATGAACATATTAAACTTTTTTTTTTTTTTTTTTACCAATTTAGGGTACTTTTAAAAATTTGTGTTGTGTTATGGGGGAAAAAAATTATACTGGATTTAAAATAATACACCAATTTGTCAGAATTTGACCACATGTTAGATTTTTTTTTCCCTAAAGACATAACTGCTGATTTTTTACATGGTGGTATTTCAGGTTTCTCTGGCATCTGAGATAAGGAAGGTAAGCAGAATGAATTAAACTGAGTGATGCCCTTTTGCATGCAAAACTATATAATGAGCCAATAATGACATCAGTTTTTTTTTTTTGTTTTTTTTTTAAAGATGATATTAGACATAATTGGAAAAAAGGTAACAGAAAATTGTGTTTCATTCTTGTGGCATTTGACAAATAGAAACAATTTGACTAATTCTAACTGACCTAAAACAAGAAACATTTGGCCTGATTCAACAGCAGGGAGGGAAAATATTATGCGTTATTTATTCAGTGTACGTAAAGGTTGGGTTTGAAAAATACACATTAAAGTTTGCATGTACAAATTAAGCTAAAGCTTCTCTCTGGTTACTCTTTATTTTTCAGCTACAGTTCATCTCAAGGAAAATGAACAGGCAGATGAACAAAGAACATCTTTATATATTTGTCTACTTATTAACTATTAAAACATTTGCTTGAAGGAGCTACCTTAAATACTAAAACATAAAAAGCATAATATTTATGATAAAAAGATGTATTCTTTCAAACTAACTAAAAACAATTCTGTAAATCATCTCTGCTGTCATTTTCTTAAAATGTAATTCTTCTGAAATTACCCAGATTGACCCCTTATCTGAAAATGATACTTTTTATCCACCGTGTGAACAACAACAACAAAAAAAGATATTTTACTCAAACAGATAAAGCTGGTATTCAAAAACAAGTCAAATGACCCAATTATGTATCAGTGGAACACAGTATAACTTGTCACATCAGAGCTCTATCACGTCCTTATGAGTTTTCCCGAGATATTTCAAGGGGGAAAAAAAACCATTGACAACTCCATCAATATGCTGAAACATATGGTTTGTTATCGGCGTTATGGATGGTGTATCAGTGAAAGAGAGCTTGATGTGTTTCTATCCAACCAACGTAGAGAAAATGAAAGTGGGCTGGTTTAAATGGAGTCAAGCATGTGAACCACGAAACTATCCAGTACTGCCGCAATGAATAGTGGTGAAAACATGAAAGAGGCAAACAGTACAGATGGTTGTGGAGGTGTGGGCATTCATGCATTCACATCATGTTAACACACAGCCTGATAACACTATTAACAGACCCAACAAGAGGAGCTCTGAAGACTGAATAATGGGAACAATCCAGAATCCACAGTGGGAGAATCACAAGACTTATTAAGGAAGAAAAATGTGAAAATGATGGCATGCTCAGCTATGTTGTCTGACTTGAATCCACTTTTTTTTTTCTATAGCAAAGCACAATGAACCATTTACAAAACATAACTGCAGAGCAACCTTGACATCCTTCACGCAGCACAGAGATATAAAAACAAAAAAACAAAGTGATCATATCTCTTTTGAATACAAGGAACACTTCGAACAGATGATTCATATGCAAACACTCTGTTACACGTGTAGCCATAACCAACCTTGTATTTGCTGTATATCTATTGGTGTAGTTCATGTTAATCACTCTTTGCATGAAAATTACCAGATGCATTATGCACAGTCATGTTTCCATCACACAAGAAGAGCCCACATCAGCCAACATATATATCTTTGAGACCTTTCTTAACCCTGTAAACACTACTTATCCCCCACAGTCTGACTCTGGAAACTGATTTATGTCCCCACAACATGAGTGGTAGAAGCACACATACACACACACACCCACACACGCACAGTCACAGTGGGGGGGTGAGCATGAGAGTACGTGTACTGTCCAGGGCTGACGTCATTAGATAAGTCACAGGAAGCTAATGACCACTAAGGGGCGCTGAAGTTTACGGTTTCATGCCTGCGCAGCTTTTTGATCTGCATTGTTATTTGCATGCTATAACTTGCTGTTTGTTTAATCTGGGAGGCAATTAAAGCCAGTTTCAACAGGTTTAATTAGATTGATTTGTGTAATTGTTCTGAAAGGCATCAGCACTGTAAATCCAGGATTAGGAACGTTTTTGTTTTTTTCTTTATGATTTACTTAAATTTGACTTGCATCTAATTTAGCAGATCCCAAGAGATATTGATCAGGGAAAATACATACAGTTTGTTTTCCCCACCTCCCCACATTCAGTTTTAAAGCTGCGATTTTACCTCCTCAAATAAGAATAATAATCACACACAGTGAATTCATGTTAAGTGTGTGTGAGGTAGAAGGAGGGAAAGTGTGTGTGTGTGCGTGTGTGTGTGTGTGCGTGTGTGTGTGTGTAGGTGTGTGTGTGTGTGTGTGTGTGTGCGTGCGTGTGTGTGTGTGTGTGTGTGTGTGTTTGGGGGGGGGGTCCTGGAAGGTCAATTTGGAGCAGAGAGGGAGCATTGTCGCACAGCGGATGCATAATAACGTGAAGGTCAACAGCATGCTCCTCATGCATGGCTCAAATGTAGCATCTAAAGTGGCCAGCCATCCATTATTAGTAGCTGGGATACAACAGCGAACAGTGATCAAACCAAGAGTGAATCCAGCCAAGGCCAGGAGAACAAGAGGTGAAGGAGAAACCGCGAGCGAAAGGGGGTAAATATAGGAGGGTGGAGCTGCAGATTAATTGCTGACAAAAAGGACATATGACCTAGACAAATGAGGAAGTGCAAGGTCTGGTGAGCTGGGGAGGAGGCTGCTCAGCCCAGTTGCGGGTCTGTAGGCCAGTGCCCACTCCTCACACCACCACCCCCTTTCCTCCTGCAAACACATGATTCTGCACGCAGCTAAATGAAGGGAGACTACAAGCTTCTCTTCCCTCCCCCAGTTCCTCAGATAGGACGATAATGGAGCATTCCTTGGAGCCATTTCTCATTCATGGTGGCTGCGACAAGGGAGGAACATGCCTCTTCCCACTGGGGGCAGCTGACTCTTCAAAGATCTTGGGCGTGTAACCTGAGATTTGCACACAGTGCCCTCCTCTTGTTAGAATCTTCTTGTGTTGGTCCTGTGGATATGATACTCGCCTGCCCCTTTTCTTCTTCCCTTTATTCCAGTTGTAAAGGATGATGTGGTGCAACATCAAAGTTCCCCGGCTCGGAAAAAGGAAATACATAATTATTGCAAATTGATCTTAGTCTTCTACCCTGAGGTTTCCTTGAGGCTGTGTTTATTCAGCTTTAAATAGATCTAAATAGAAGTAAAAAAAAAAAAAAAAAAAACTTCCAACAACATCTGCACAAGTATAGACACACGGATGTTTACAAGTTCATAAATGAGACTTTAACTCGAGCCATAAGACACGGAATGAGTACAAGAATGTCTGGATTTGTGTAGCGCTGTGTAATCACAAAGGAATGTCCTGAGACATTTCTGCTTTTCCTCTACAAGACCCCTCTTTTCCCACGGCTCGTCCAGGTCTTGAGAATCCCTTTCCTCTCCTTCTCCCTTCCTCTCTCTTTCTTTCTCTCTCTCTCTCTCTCGTGCTTTTACAGACTTTTACTGGATTTCAGAGGGGGGAGAACTACAAGACAAACTCAGTGTTTTGAAGTAGACAGACTTCCGGGAAGGACTGCATAGAAGCAAACATTCCTGTGGGATTTATTTAGGCTAGGTAAAACAGATTCAAAGAACCAAACATCAGAGCGGACTCTAGCCTACATAGATTATCTGCTGCTATCTCACACAAATTGTGTTGGGTTCTGTAGATTGACTTCACGAACTGTGAGATTCAGGAAATCTTCAGATTTGTGTTGTAAAACTCTAATGATCTCCTGAATACATAAACTGAATGTCAATCATTTGCGCATTTGCAATGAAAAAGTCCTTGCCACTGCTCAATGTGTCTGTGTGTGAAGTCTGCTTCAAGACTTGAGGGTATCCATCTGAACAGATCAGTAACAATGCTGAAAAAAAGAAAACAAACAAAAAAAAAGGCCACATGTGTTAACACTTTAGATCACATGTTAGAGGGCCACCATCTAAACACGCTTGCGAGCTATTTGCGGACACTCATCTCTCACCATGCGCATTCCTCAGCTGCAGGCATTTTACCTGAACTGCTCAAATCTTATGCGTCATTTAGAAACAATTGAATCCAAACTAAAAAGAAGCCCATTTCTAATTAATTGCCTTTAAAGCAATTAGGAGCGGTTTTTTTCTTCTTCTTCTTCTTTTTAGCCCACGCGAAACCCTAAAAAGGATCTTCCAAGGATTCAAAGAACATTTGTTGGGTCTTAATGTTCCCCAGACACGAAGTGACATCTGCCTCCCTCCCCTGCACGCCTGCTGCTCTTTGTTCAGATGAGCACCGAGGGGAGAGCACATTGAAGGCTAAGATGATGTCACCATTGTGATCATTACTGTGGTGCCCTATTTTTGACCAGGCGTCACTGAGGGCAGCCAGGCAAGAATGTCTGCCTGCGTACTGCCAGGAGGAACACAGGCCTGCCAGAGTTAATTAACGCAGGGCCTGCTCACATCGCTCTTAAAACAGTCTTAAGACCACCCCGCATGCAAACACACCTACATAGCTATGGTACCCATACATGCAAGCCCTAGTCCATTTGAGCAATTATCTTCCTGGAGGAGGGTTAGATGAAAAGAGTTTGCAGGTTGTCATTTGTGCGCCGTGTTTTTCTGCTTCACTGACCAGTGTTTTTCATATCGAAACTTGCAGACACACTCATTTGAAAAACTGGACTGACAGATGTTACCACCTTTTTCAGACTTGACAAGGTGTGTGCTGTCACGTCAGAGCCTTAACTTGAAGCACCAATTTTAATTGTGAAAGAGGTAGTGAGAGCTTTCCCCATGATCTCGTAGGTTAAAAGGGAAGTGACGTGGCTCTCTCTGGTTGTGGTTGCTCTCGCCAAACACGCCGAGATATTCTTGAGGTGTGTTTGTGTTCAACGGTTCAGAACACAAGAAAAGTGAACAGAGAGGAAGTGCCTAGCTTGAGTTGTCAGTGTTGTGCTCATCTTCATTTTTAAGTCTTTAAATTGAGATTTTTATTAACGAAAGAAGGGCGAATCAGTGAATTATAAGACAAAGATTTGTTTTAGACAAAACATGACAAAAATCTTTATATGGTGGAACAAATTTTTTTTCATAACTTGGGTAAATTGTTTTTAAATCAAATTCCATTAGATTTTTTTTATAAATACATACCTAGTACAGTACAGACAGATATTACTTTTTCTGAATGTCCGATTTAGCCTTTCCTGTTTATGGTCATTTAAGATTAAATATTTTATCATGTTTTGTTTAATTAGTTAAACTAGGTTATTTTTATTTTGCAGTGCAGATAAATTACTTTTTTTCCCAGAGGGAGCTATGCCAAAATTAAACATCAATTTATGATTAATTTTTTTTGTAATGAAGAACTGAATATTCAGTGGAGGATCTTAACTTTTTTACATCTGTATTTTTTTAAGTTTATTAGTCCCTGCTGCAGCAAAGTACCCACACAACTTGATGCTGCCACTTCTTAATACTTCGCAGCTGGGATGATGTTCTCAGGTGTGCAAGATTCCCCCTTTGTCCTCTAAATGTAACGATGAGCATCATGGACTTAAATGTCTTCAGGAGACGTCTCCATAATTTTAAGATAACTGTCATTGCAGTAGTAATCTCTAAAATGTCTCCGTTTGTTTGATTTTATTTCACTTTTATAGACATGGCTGTAAATTCTTGATGAATTCTCTGTTCCTCAGCTAAAACACATCAGCATTCACTCTCATTTAGAGCAATCGTAGTTTACACAAAACCTCTGGGGGGTTTTTTCTGTGCGGGACATTGTTGTTTTGCAAAGTGACCAAAGCATTTAAAAATGAATACAAGGCATCTCATGACCTTCAAGTCTAAAAAAACCCCCACAAACCTCAGTCCCACACACTTTCTCCTATTTTATCCATTTGCTAATTAAAACAGAGCACTGATGCTGTTGAGCAATACTTATGTGGACTTAATGTCTGCAGGGGGCTTCTTTTTGCATACATTTTAAAACATTCACATGCAATTCAAACAGATCTCTACAATGAAGATGAAGACTTTTCAAATGGATGGATTTGGGATGCTTGCAAGGCTTGTCTGAAAATAACTCATATGGTATGCATGAACGTTTCTTCTGCATGTAAATGAGACAGCTATAATTAGACCAAAGGTGGCATTTTGAGCATCCGAACACATTTTGTGCATGTTTTTCCCCATGCAAACGTGTTTTTATATTCGCAGTGGGATAAAAAGGTAAACTTTGAACATCACATATGATCATTTCAATGATCGTCCAAAGATGTGTTTTTTTTATTCTGTAAAGAATACAGAGATTAGTCTGCACACATTTACAGAGGGCCGTGGTTTTTAATATTTTAGCAGTTTAATTTCCTATGCATGTTCTGTTTGAGTTTGAGCTGCTCTAATGTAAAATAATACAAATTATCCTTAGAACAGATAAAATGATTATTTTTGACTGTCAAATGAATTGAAGCAACTTAAAGGTCTAAAATTTGAAACAAATGAAAATTGTCAAGAGAATAGTTCTCCTACAGTGTGTTTTCACAAGCGTTTCAAAAACCTGCAAAAGCAAATACATCCTTTATGAATTCTTTAATACATAAATGATCTGGTCTTTATCGGGTTCTAAAATTGCCCTTCATGTGTATAATATTCCTCTCTGTCATTATTTAGCGATAAAGACAAAATGGAAACATTTATGAAAAACAGAACACTTAAATAGACTCTACAGTTATCAGGATCCCTACCAAAGATGCATACAGAGGCTTTAAATTAATTATCAGGTATATAGGGATCACGGTTTCATTCTTTAGAGATTTTCTTTTAACCCCACTTATGATCTTAATGTGACTTTTAGGCAGACTTTGGCCCCTTTCCATTCTTATTTATCACATCTTCAGTTGTTATTCTATGATCCTCTACTGCCCTTTATTCATCACTATTAAACACTTTCAAACTCCAAATGGCAGCGTCAAAGACAATAGTCCCCACATATAGGGCACCTTCATAGTTCAGGTTGTTCTATATTTCATAATAAGCCTATAGCTGTAACTGGAGATCTGTGCAAGTGTAGGTGGATAGCTATTTTCTTGAAGCCATTTTCAAAAATGTTGAGATCAACACAAATCTACTTTACCTGAGTCTCAGTGAAAAAAGGCCTCAATGCCAAGTCATATTTAAGCAACAAGAAAACAGGAAGAATACTAAATGAAAGTGCAGAGTCACTCTGATCAACTAAAAATGTAGAGCATAAACGCCAATGTTTCATGGTGAGATTATGCTACTGTAATAGAAGATGGATTTATTTTAAGGCATTTTAAAAATCTTTAATAGGAACGCCAATAAATGCTGGGGACTTTGAATATAAACGTAAAGGTGGTCTATCTTCTTTTATCTTGACTGTAAGATGTTTTGGCTTTAGTGTAATTTTTCCTGCATGTAAAAGAGACATTAAGAGCTCAATGAGAAAGAGAAACATGTGATTATGAATGTAAATGTTTTTTTTTCCATAAAATATTCGTTCAGAGCAACAGTTGAGCTGTGACATTTTTAAAAAAAATTTGCTTTCACATTTTGTTTTTGCAACATCTAAACAAGCCACCCTTTTTAAAAGACCCCATTAGCTGCAGATATAAACCGAGGAGTTCTTCTCTATCCTCGTTATTTAGGTAAAATTCAAAATATTATAACATTTCTGATGTAAACAAGAAACTAGCAAACTTCAAAGTTAAAAAAACCCAAACAATTTCAGACCAGTAGCTGTTTCAACACCACTCCTGCTGTACGGCAGTGTTAATGCCAGTAATTTTATGACTCAACAGAAAAGGTTATGTTGCTATCAAAAAGTTAGTGGCTCAAGTAAAGTACAGGGGGTTTTTTGTCATGTAAGACAATGAACCTGACATAAATCATTTCAAAACCTGTTCGACATGTCGTGTGACATTTACTTCAACCAAAAAGCAAACAAGCTTGTTAGATGGGGGAATGCAATAAATAAATAAAGCAGGCAGTAACCGGGTTGCATAAGTGTCCCCGCCCTTAAAATAACACTTTTCTGAAGCATCTTCTGATTTATTTTCAGCATTCACTCTTCCTGAGTTCACACCCGCCATCCATTAGATTTAATCTGAGTAATCTACGATAATGTTCAGTTGTCCTAGCTGGATTTTCTTGATTCTTTCACATGTGCATCCTGTAGCTAAAGCCACTGCAGTTTGCAGACACGTTGAAAAGGATCAGATGTATGCCATTACGCAAAGGCTTTACCAGGAGAAGAGTGCAGAAAGTTTTATTGCATTATTTACAAACACGGCACACTGAAGAGAGTTATCCATAACTGGGGAAATTTGGGGGAAAATTATGATTTTTACCAAAAAATTGACAGTTTTCTAACGCTGTAAAAAAAACAAAAAAAACCTAAACATAAACAGTTCAGGGTGGCTACCAGGAGGACGAAAGCAAGACTGAAGGAGCGGCAAGATTTTCTGACAAGGACTCCATGTGTCAACAATGATCTGTATTCTTCATATTTTTAGTGTAAGGAGTAGTGTTGTAAGGCAAAAGCCATTTCTACCAAAGCAAACGTTTCGACCTCTAAAACAGCTAAAAAAAACTAGAAGAATGTATTAGAGTTTGATGAAACTAAACTTGAAATTCTGGGCAATGAAAGGTATGTTTGGCATGCAAACAATAGTGAGAATCACTAAAAGAACAGTATACCCACAGTGAATCACAGCGGAGGTACTTTCCTCCTGATCATTTCCAACTTTTGATGGGTTTTTTTTTTTTTTGTAATCATAAACAGCTCCAATTATTTCATTTTTTGCAGAACAATTTTAAGTGTCTGCTAGACATCTTTCACCATTGGTCTGAAAACAATCCACATAAAATTGACTCCATAAAGAGAAAAGCTAAAGTGAAGAGCCAAAGTCCAGAATGTGAAGTCACGTGAAGAGGGCCGGAGCTTAGAGACGTCCTCACAATCTGTTGAATTTGGAGAACCTTTGCAGCGCAAAGTTGGCAAATATCGCGAAGTCAAGATGCAGAATGCTGGCATTTTCCTCCTTGGATGACTGAATGCTGAATTCAAACCAAAAGGTTTCAGGGTGTGCACACTTGCGAACCCAGCTTAATGTGTGACTTTTTGTCCTTCTCACTGTTTTGTTTTGTTTTTTTAAGGTGCATTGTACGTAATAAATGTCACATTATTTAAAGAAAGAAACTAGCATTTGTGAACTTACTCTTTTCTAGAGCCATTGTTTCGGCAAATGAGAAAGAGGTTTAAAGAAGGCCTATTTATCGTTACAACAAATAGAAAAACTGTTTGTGTTTGACTGTAAATTATGCCACACAACACTTACAAAACTGTCACTTTAAAATGTTTTACCTCAGAGCCAAAAATCTCTCAATTAAATCCCAATTTGTTTTGCTTTAGGACTATTCCTGTTTACACCAGAAAGCAGATATGTTCATAAAAATTACAACTAATTTTAAGTTAGATGGCAGTTTCACTTTCAGGACTTTGGGTGCTTGAAGATTTCTGTTTCTTGGCCTTAATCAGTTTGTTGGGGGAACTCCACTAAATCAGACTTGTAAAAACCACTGGCTGAAAAATGCTCACCTGCAGAAGCCAAACTCTTACATTTCTGTTACTGATTTCACCAGCTAAGACGTCTTTCAGTGTAAGAGCCTCGTGTGGATTAGCATTTGAGTGGAATTTAATAAAAGGTAGGCTTACAGTTGACTTACAAGTCACTAGTGGGTGAGTTAATAAAAAGGAATAGGTCTCTGTGGATTAGAACAGTGCTTCATTTTTAACCATTCATTATTCAAACAGTATTATTTGTCTATTAGGCTGTGCACACTTTGCAGTGAGAGAATTATACAGCAGGCAAGCTGGGTTAAATCTGCACTGTCATAATAAATGATACAACGACGGTTATGTCAGAGAACAGAGAAGAAAAAAAACAGCGAAAGGTCAGTTTTGATAACAGGGCAACAAATTTGCAGTATCTATCAATATGTAGTATGCTCTCAAAGATATATCTGTTATGTGAACACAGCTATGTAAGCTGGGAAAAATGCACTGAAGCTCAAAAGTATTTCAAGTGTGAAAGTAGTTTCCTTTGAAAAATCCCCCAAGCTTCATCGGCACTGAATTCAACAAACAAGTGAAATTGTAGAGTCACAGAAGGGAAGTGAAGTTAATTTCGCACACACATCTGCTCTCTCTTTAAACCATTGTTGCTCCTCTCAGAGTGGGGGAAATGTTGTGCCACTTCACTTTGTGGTAATTGAACTTTAGCTCTACGCGCGCGGCTAACTACAGGTAGGTGTAACCAACGGTTCCGCCAGGCGCTGCTGCCTGCATTCTCGAGGACTTGAGGGAAAATACTAGGTTGAGTACCTTGGCTAAACCCCTGCACTTAGGAGCAGATTTAGCAAATGGAAAATCTGCTGACATTTTGTGCGACTTGTGTACACACTGACGTGGGTGAAGATGTTTTTTTTTTTTGTTTTTTTTTTTTTATTGGATTCAAGGTCATTTGGCTCGACTCAGGTTGGGATGACATTTGCTTGTGATCTCATTCTTCATGGAGGGATGCATCACTGCGGGGCCGAGAGGTTGTTTCTCCACTTTCCTGGCACAAATGACTTCTCGTTCCCAGAAAAAAGGAACATGCTTATGCTCTCCTCGTCTTCCTTGCTCTCTCTCTTTCTCTCTCCATCGGGCTTCCACTGCATCTCCTTGTTGAATGACAGTGTGACTGTACCTCATCAGCGAATGAGTCACTCTACTACTCTGCTGTTATGATGATTTCTCCCTTCTGTGTATTACATCATGCAGCAGAGGGTTCTGCTCAGTTACATTCACCACAATAAACACTCTCCAAGTGCATCCATTTCGACTGAGCAGAGGGTTTATTAGTCAACCTTGCAAGCCAAACATTTTCTGGCTGATCTTTTGAATAACTATTGAGCTCCGTGTGCGTTTACTGAGCGAAATCCACAAGCTGACAACGAATCACAAGGCAGATATATTAGGGTAGATGGAAACCATGGCGTCACCAAAAAAAAAACCCCACTTGTAACAGTTTTCCTGTGGATGTCTCTTGGGTCAAAGGTCACGGATCAATGCACATCTCACTGTCACACGGATCCCATACGCCATTAGGCATAGTTAGGCTTCCAGAATCTCAGCGATGAACCATTTTCACGAGGAGATAGGAGGAAGCGAATCAATAAAGCCGTTCATCTGGCATAATTGCCGAATTTTATGTCAGCAAGAGAATCCGAGTTACTTGAGGCTCACCGATGTTCTACATATAGCTGCCGCAAATTGGTCCCTCGTGCTTTAATCACACACAGTCAGTTCAAATCATTGACTTTTTAAATCATTACATCTCATAAGGCGTTGCATTCAAGACTGAAAGGATGTCGCGACGAGTGGATGGGCACAACAATTACGGCGCAGTCCAGCTGCGGGGTTTTCTTGCATTAATCCAAAATAAAAGATTAAATCAAAGTCAACTGCTATAAGAGTGTAAGGCATCAAAAGCGGAGAGGAGCAACGGACGGTGTGTGACTAGTTCCATACCGAAGAGCCCCCGTCTTAATTTAATTCATTGGGTGTTTATTTAATACTTGTTATGTCGGACACAACAATAAGTGACGACTAATTCAATTTTATAGGAAGACATCCTTAGGCCACTTTCTTGTGCTTGAATGCTATTTTAGGCCCCATTTATGGTGTTCAAATTAAACATCTCGGAGTTGCTGGAAGCTTCTTGTGTTAATGGAATCCCACGTAGCGGACTGTGTGGGGAAGGGAGCAGATGAATCTGTATTCCCTGAATGTGTCTGGGCAAAAATCAATAAATGCAAGCACAGCTCCTCTCTTCTGATGGCTGTCTTTGCATGGTGGACTAATAGAAAAATAATAATTAAATTTAAATCACCAGATTAATTTGTTTTCCATCAGTCTCAGGAGAGATCCTTCCCCCCCCTCCACCCCCCTTAGTTTCTTTAGTGGCTCATTATACTTTCTAATCAAGACCAAAAAAAAGTGCCTCTTTTAGACAGACATGCTGTCTCCCTTCCCCCTTCTCTTCCCTGTGGTGTGCTTTCTCGCATTGCAGTCATTGTGCTGGCACTTATTATGTTACAAATGACCGAGGTACGGCAGGCATTCTCAGTGTGCATGCAAAGAGGGCCCACCCTTCTCCGCTACTAGCGCCTTCTCCTAATGACGATGCTCAGAGTGCCCCCCGACACAGCCCCATGCAGCCCTCTTCCCCCACTTTCCGCCCCCATGTGCTCTCTTTAATGAAGATTCTCCAATGCAATTAAAAATCCTTGCTTCTTGCTGCTACTGTATGACAAACAGAGCCACTGTCATTCCTCATAGCCTGTCATCCCCGCCACAAGAGGAGGAGGAGGAGGAGATGGAGAAATACACCAGGGTGCCAGTGGCTACAGAGACAGATAGAGAGGACTGTTGTGGGTTTTTGTGTGTTTGAAGAAGAGCAAGTCCCCCCACGGCCTCCACCCCCACCCACCATCTCAACAGGTAATGGAAGGACGACGCAGAGAAAAATCAATGACCAACGAAACGCAGAGAGCAAGCGTATAAAATGGCTTTAACTGTGCACCAAAAGCTGAATAAGGGGTTCCGTCTGCGTCCGTCCGTCTGGTGATCATGAATGTTTTAGGTAGCGTTACACCACAACGCTACCTTTTACTTCTTACTCTTTTTTTTTTTTTTATCTTAGAGATAAAAAAAAAATAAAACGAAAGATTTCTGAGCAAGAGCTCTGCAATTGTTGCAACAGCTTCAGAAAAGTGTGGCGACACTTTTGGATGTTGTGACATAACGGCAGAGAGGAAGACAGAGGGGAGGAAAACAAGAGGGAGCCTTCATTTATGATCATCTGAAATGATTATAAAGCATTAGCGTAAATGTGCCTGTAAAGCAGCAGTCTGCTAACAACGCAAGATTTATGAGGTTACCCATAAACTAACAGTGGACAGTTTGTTAATCCGCTATAATACCTGCTAAAATGAATACACCCAGCGCTGTGATGTGACCGAGAAAGAGATAGAGAGACAGAGAGAGAGAGAGCGATGCACCAGTTGGCTCAAGTTCTGTGACCCATCCTCGTCAGGGTGGGGCGTATAGGAACAGTTGCCCTCTCCATCTGCAAAAAAAAAAAAAAAAAAAAAAAAATCTACCCCCCTTACCCTACACAGCAACAACGCCCCTCTACCCCACCCCCTTGTTGTTTTCCAGTTGAATGAAATAATCTTCCCCCGTCTGGAAAGCCAGTCTGGGTCAGAGGGCCTGCGTTCAGCCTGTTGCTTATTGTGCGTTCAGAAGAGGAGGTAAAGCATACAATTAGGCACAGATGGCTGTCTTTGCCAGGCAATGTATTGATCCCGTCCCGAGGAGGAGCTGCCCCATTTCTGGTTTTGTTTCACAAAGTGCCCTTTAATTTGGAGCCACTGTGAGACCCATGTATTTGTTTGATCACACATCATGAGCTCAGATAGATAGATAGATAGATAGATAGATAGATAGATAGATAGATAGATAGATAGATAGATAGATAGATAGATAGATAGATAGATAGATAGACAGACAGACAGACAGACAGACAGACAGACAGACAGACAGATAGTTAGATAGAGTGCATTGATGTTTTATTCAACATTGATTTTATTTAAACACCAAAAACACCTATTCACTAACAGCATATATCTGTTTTTATGCTCAATTGGAGCATAAAAACACATGTAATGTGACACTAAAAACTTTTATTACTACAATAAAATCATTTGAAAAAGAATCGAACTCAAGGTCCAAAGCTTATTTTTTTATTTGCTCTAAGTATAATTTGGAGAATTATTTTTTTTTTTTTAAAGTTTCTTCTTTTTTTTTTTATAAGTCTCATCATTTTAATTACATATGCTAACAGTAAAAAAAAAGAAAAAAAAGAAAAAAAAAGTTGTAACATCTATTCTATTTGTAGCTATTCTCTATTTGTTTACAACAGAAGGGGAATGAGATGCGCCACAAAACAACATTCATAAATAAAAGTCACCGCCACATCTCAGCCGGAGCCGTGCTGCAAAATGATAATGTCGCATTTAAAGTAATGACGGTCAATTACTGTATCCGCTCCTCTACTACGGCCGCTGCACAAATAATAAGTTTTCTTTGTGTGGCAGTAGTGAGCTGACGTCAGGTCGGTTCCTTGAAGTGGAGCTGAATAAACCTTGAGAAGAGTCTCCTTCAATCTGCTGTTAGTAACTAACACACACACTCACACACCGAGACTCAATTACTGCCCAATTCCCTTCTTTATCATTCGTCCCCGACCTCTTTCATAACCAAAACCGACCAAGGAAGGGAAAAAAAGACACAAGAGAGGCGACAAGAAGAGCAAACCGAAGAGTTAGTTGATCTAAAGAAGCCGCACGCTGGAAATAAGTAAAGTGTCGAAACTAAAAAAAGGTAAGTGTTGTTTTTTTTTTTTTTTTATATTTCCCTGACGCTGTTTTCAAGACCATCACTGAAACAAGCGGTGAGCTCCGCTTTGAGAGCTGGCTTCGGTTTCTAATTTCTTCGCTTTTTTCCAGCTTTTGTGGATACTTTGTTTTCTTGTTGCGAACGTAATTCATTCGGTCGGTGTGTCCGGTAGTCGTTAGCGGTACATTTGGTTGAAGTTTTGTTGTTTTTTTTCCCTCTTTAATCTGAAAACGAAGTGGGTTTTTTTTTTCTCCCCGAGCGGTGGTGACCTGATAGTGGGAATCGTCTTTGTGTCCTTCTTTCCTTTCTTCCTCTCTCTCTCTCTCGCACCGTTCACTCCTGCGCGATAACTAGTTTTTATCGTTGTGATTTTAAACTTTTCGAGCCTTTTGCGGTGTCTTTGGGTTTTTGTCGGCCGTTTAAACGAGCCGTTCGGGGTGTTTTTAGTGCGTATTTCGAGCTGTAACCGTCCAAACGTAGAAAGAGAGAGAGAGAGAGACGGATGGGGGGTAACTGACTGGACTGCCGTTGGTCCTCGCTGTCCGTCCATCCACTTCCAACAGTCCCTCGACTCGAAAATAAAACAATTTGCGACAAATTTATAAACATCCACATCAGTTTTGGGTTAAGTTTAGACGTGTATTGTTCATTTCTCTGTCCGGAGCGGGTCGGAGTTTGAGCTGGTTTTTCCGTGTTGTTGGCCAGGCTTCGCCGGGGTGCTTGCTAATCGCGGTCGCTTCCTCAAACCGAGGCGTGCAGGCGAGCTAGCAGCCGCTTGGCTGAGTTGTTGAAATTTATCCCTTTGTGTATATTACAATATCCTCCATTTTTTTCTGCCCCTTCCAAAACAACAAGCCTCTCGCCATCTTGGTTGTTTTAAATTCGTCCCTCAAGCACCCCTGCCTTTCCTCCCCTCTCTCTCTCTCTACACATACAAACACTTTTGACTACTTTAGTAGGAAATGGATCCACGTTTTTTTTTGCTTAAGTTTTACCAAAGTTTTTGACGCGCTGTGGAGAAGCGAGAGAGAGAGAAAGAGACAGAGTAAAGGGTTTTATGAAGACGCTTTTGAAAGACATTTGTAACGTTAAATGCTCCAGAGACATAATTTAGAAGCTCGTTTGAGATTAAGGGGGGAAATGTTTATTTATAAACAAGATATGAAGTTATGTGTTTTCTGTCAAGATTGGAATATATGGCTAGGGAAGCCGAATAATGTCATAGTGTGACACGGTTATGTCACATAAATTAATTCCTTATGTTTTAAACTCAAAACTGTTTTTCAGTTACATTAGCCGTGGCTTGTGTTTGCAGCTAAACATGAATGAATGGAGTAAGGAAGGAAGGAAGGAGGAAAGGAAGGACTGATGTTAGCCTTAATTACCAAGAATGCAATTAAGAGTCAAAATAAAACACTTGATGTTAGATCCTGAATAAATATCACTTTGATCACATTTCCTTTGAAATAAAAATACATTTAACACCTTTTTTTTTTTTAAACAAATGACCAATTACAAAATAGTTTCATATTTTAATTAAAAATCGACCACTTCTAACTCAGATCTTTGTTCATGTCTGCTCCTTGTAACAGCCTCTTTAGATGCCTTGGTACTTGTTTACACGTTTTCCAGACAGGACACTTGTCCTATTTATTTTCCGTCATTTTGCCTCACGCATGAGCTTAAGCCCTCCCCTAAGGTAGAGCCTGATCTCACCATCTTCTCTGTGTCCTATAAGCAGGGAAATAGGAGGAGGAGGGATGAAAACACACAGAACAAATGCTTTGAAATGGAAAATCTGATCATTTCACCTCCCACCTCTTTTGTTTGCCCGTTTATTGCTGCGAAGCCTGAGTGCAGAGGAGCAGATGTTTAGCCAAACATGAAGGCGCGGTGCCTCTGTCCTTATGGGGAATGGCTCTCGCTCCTCTCTCCGCTGCTGATGCATCGACATGACAGCTGCTTGATTTCATAGAGCTGCTAAGAAGCCATTAGTGGTATCCGTGAATTGAAACGGAACGGTGTCTTCAACTTTCCTATCTCTCGCCCAACTATCTCTTTTAGCAGTTTTATTTTGGGGGGATCTGTTTGAATGTTTGCGTGTTTTGACATACACTTGTACGTGCGCGCAAGGGCTGCAGCTGAGCACACAGACCTGCAAGAAGTGCTAATATATTTGTGCAGTGTCTTTTCTCATAATTAAGAGAGATTGAACAAGAGCAAAAGTGAAAAAGGGGAACAAATCTGTCAGAGTTTGTTTGCGATGTTGGTTTGAAATGAAAGCACACTGTGCTACCTCAAGCACACTCAAATCAGAGAGAGATCCTTCCTCACCAGGCCAAGAAAAAACAGTCAACTCTCTGCTGGAGTTTTATTTTCGCTTTTCTTCTTGTTCCCTCTATAAAATTGGAACTGTTGTTTTTGAGGAGATAAAGGGAGACTTCCGCTTGACTTGAACATTTAGGAATTAAGGATAGACATTGTTAAGCCCCATTTGCATGTCTACTAGAATCACAGCAAACGGTTGCTATTGACTAAGCTGATTAGGTGAAATTAGGTTCACGAGCTCTATGTGTAGGGGTGCTGAATCTGACAGAACTTGGACAGCTTTTGAGAAGGCAATCCCATGTCCACACAGGCTTGGATTCTCTTTAATCCTCTACTATTGAATATAAGTTTTTTTTTCTGTAGAGGAACCCCTTAGTTTATCTTCGTTTAAAAAGGAACTAAAGTGGGGTTTATTAGGTGTCTATAATACAGTATAGTGATAATCAGTTTGAGGCAACGTTTGCTATACTTTTATTTTATAATTAAAACATTTGAAGTTTGCACTGTACCTGAAAACATCAGATGATTATAATTTTTTGTCAATTATCAAGTTTTTTTCTGCAGCAACATACATACAATAAATATGTCATCCATCCATTTGAGCATTACTAAGTGTATCTTATAAGTTAAACTTGTTTCCCTCGTTGCTGAGATTTAAGAACAAATAAAATCCATTTGTGAAATGAATCTAAAGCCTTGCTGTCATTTCGACTGATAGCAGAGGAAAACGAAGGTTGTAAAACCTTAATCACTGAGTAAGCCATGTTTGAGTGTATCTGCATCAATGACCACTATTACATCAATTATAGTATATAGTAACTATATAAACTTAACCTTTTCATGTCAGTATTGTCAAATGGGGATTTGAGAGTATTTTAATTTTATCCCAATTCCTTACAATAAGGTTCACACTAATTAGGTTCATAACTAACTATATAACTTTACATTATAGTAAAATTGTGTCTTGTATTTCCTTGTGACATAAGGTCTCATCCCAGTCTGTGGCTTGGTTAAGGTTAAAGGGCCAATCAATAAAGAAAGAAAACCTAGTGTTTGCATCACATACAAACATGTAACTCTTCATCTTACTCTGTGATAAAGTATAGCTTAGAGTTGCACAATACGTCGAATCACAATTGACAATGTCAACGTGTGCAATATTGCAACTGGAAAAGAATCTTTGGTTGCAGTACTATAATGTTTTAGGTGTCATTTAATAATTGCCCATTCTCTTCCCATTTTCTTCATACCTAGCTTCTAGATTTTCTGAGCTCCACGGACTAAAAACAAGAAGGATGCGCTTTGAAGTCACAATTCTCACCAGCAAATCTGAGATCATCTCAGTGTTCAGTATCCAAGGTGGCCTGGTAGCCATACTTAATACTGACCTCGAGCCTGCTTGCATGTAAAACATTGTGAAAGTTGCAGCTATAGACTATTTATTAGCACTTTGTACTGTGATTTGTAACCAATTAAACAAAAGACACATATTAATGTTAAATGTCTTGTTGTGGATATGTCCCTTTAGTGTTCAAATGCTTAAAATTGAGGGAAACAACAGCAAATCCACTTGTTTTCTGACTTGCGACTATCAGATTGGGTGTGAAGTTGTTCCCAGCTCAGAAGTCCGATGCCCAAGACGCAGAATAAAAGCCTGATGCCGATAATATATTTATCAACTTGGGTTGACTTTTCGCATCCTTTATAACCACATCTGATTTAGACGCGAGTGACCAAGCTATTAAACCCCAAGGACATTTTTGCGATGATAAAAAAAATAAAGAGCAGAGAGGAAAATGTAGGCTAATCACAATCAATATAAGCTCAGAAATATTCCTATTAATATCACCATGTTTTTCTTTTTATCATGTCGCCCTTCTTTGCCTTTAAAAAAAATCCATGGCCCCAATGCTTTTATGTTATATTTAGTCACTGATTAATGAGACGTTGCAAATAATCTATCGAGAATAAAAGCCATCTGGTTGCACCGCCAAATCTGTGTATGTTAGTGGTGATTCAGAGCTGCGAAATTTAGACAGGAAGTGGAGATGTGCTTATTGTTAACCAAATGACTCAAGAAACTCGTGTTAGACAGAGTTCTGGTCAGATTTCTTCATCTCTCGCCATCCGGATGTCGCTTACAAATGAAAGCGCAAGCATGTATTCAGAAAACAATAAGGACAGAAGAAATGGCATGTCAGAAAATTGATTACTACAACCGATGTGATAGAGGTATGGATTAATTCTTTAACAGCTGGTTGGTCCTTTGTGGAAAAGTACTGTTTCTTCCAATAAACTAAAAACTTTATAAGTCTGATGATGTTTTACATTACTGATTCAAGTCTCACTTCAGTCTGTCTTTGTCATTTGCTGTGTGCTGCATGTTTTAGGCTTGCTTACATACACATTGACAGGGCTTTGCATGTTGACATCCTCCCTGCTGGAAAGTTAGTTAGATCTCAGATGATCTGACTAACCTCATGTTACCTTTCTATTTTGGTGACACTGCCTGCTCGCTGAATCTCCTGATAATCATCAGAGTACTCAAATAATTGTCTAAAGTGCATTCTTGGTGACAGCTGCTTTTAACGCCAGCCTTTTCAAATATTGTGGCTATCTCTGACCGCCACTGTTTGTATCCATCTGTGCACCGAGAAAGTGTAGCTCCAGTTTGAAAGCCTGGCTAATGAGATGGGGCACATATGCCTCCTGTTGTAGGAGCAAGTAAACAATCTCCACTGTTAATTAAGACTAAACAAATCAACACTCACTCGGTTTTCTCTGCATTTCTGCACGGATTACATATGGTGGATTAATTACTGAACAATAAGCGGTGGAAAGTGCGAGGGGGTCACCCTGTATTGACTTTCCAGAGACAGAACACAGAGCGGCCAAATTTGGGAGGGAAAGGCGATAAGCTGCTTCTTTGCTGTTCGTCCCGTGGGCCTCTATTTATCATTCAATGTGAGAATTTCCTTGATGAAAGTCAAGGTTGTTTGCACATTCTCCGTCTCGTTGGGATGCCTGCTTTTCCACCAGCAAGGTGAAAAGGTTGATTTTTTAAATATTTTTTTTCTTCCTCCTCCGAAGAGATACCTTGTTTGGAAAGTCCGTGCTAGTTTCTTATAATGAAGTCTCAAAAGGTCCTGATGATTTTTTTTCCACTTCAGGGCTGTTTTTGTTTTGTACATTGGGGGAGAGGTGAAAATACAAATGTGCTTCATGTTTTGTGGAGCCGTAGAACAGCGAGCGTGCTGGTCCTCATTATTCAGTATCTTTCTGTTGCATATTCATGTTTAAGTTGCCGCACCGTGTGTGAGCTGGAGGCATCCATTTAATGTGGTCTGAGTGAAACGTAACAACATGATATGGCAACATTATGAAAGCGTTTTCATGTCACTGGCATCTTGCTTCATGAAAGACAGTCATTTATTATCTCTCAGTGTTAAGAGAAGCAGCTGGATGAAGCTGAAACAGCAGAAACCTGAAGGTGTTGGTTTTGTTTTCCTGTGAAAAACCACACAAGATGTTTACCGGCGTCTTTTGCTTTATCTGTCTTATCTGGCCACAGAAACTTGATTACAAGCATCAAGGTTTGGAAGACCTGCTATATAGTTTGACGTTTACCACACTGTGACATTCTCAATCTGTAGCAGAGGGGGCCTGTAAATATACATTTCTCCAGGATACTCTCGCTCCGGCTGTGCTCGAATAGGAGAGGAAATGAATGGAAAAGAAATAGGAAGGAGGTTTTGAATGGCGGAATGGGAAAGATATTGGTTTCTCTACTGGTGTTCCTCTTGGGTCAGTGGGGTTCTTGATGGAACTATAGAATAAGTTGATGCAGGCAGGCACGCTGCAAGCTTTGCTTGGCTTTAACAAACGCACACATAAACCTTGACACACACATTGCTGTCAGAGCACAGGCATTTATGCACAGGGACAGGAAATACACACCCATTTATACACTCACACAGATACACACAAATGCACGAGATTGCACCTCGACAGCCCCCGTTTATTGATCTTCTTCAGCATTAAAAATCTGGTCACTGCTGCCACAAAGGCTTTTTATTTTAGCTGCGCTGGCAAAGCTTTCTTCAAGCTAAGCCAGAATTTAAAATATTTAACTCCTACATAACACTCTAGAAAAGGACAAGGGTAAAAGCAAGCGCACAGTTTTAAACTGCAATAGGTGTAGCTGCTCTGAACCATCATGTGAATCATGGTGATAAAATCACATCCCAGTTTATTAGCTGTGTAAACTCACAGCTTTGCATCTATAAAAGTTTCAGTTGGAGATGTGTTTTGATTCTCAATTCAACCCAACTCACTATTCACTAACATGGCCTTACCTTGTTTGCATCATTCGTGCTGATTTGCCAGTAGTCAGTGGATTAGTCATGACTGTGCCTGGGACAAGCTGCTGTTTTTAGCATATTAAGGTTAAAAAAGGATACTCATGTGTAGAGAGGCAACTTGCAGGGTTTAATCCACACAAGCCCTGTGAGCACATGCTTTTACAGTAACTCTTATCTCTCTGTAAGTACATTGCCTTTCGTTTTCTCCGGTCTCAGTGCATGCAAAGCAATGTATCAAGAATATTTCCCCTTTTTCTTCTTGGGAAATTTTCAGTCTTCAGTTAGCACCAGGTGGCGAAGAGGAAATGGTCCGACCAGCTCTGTTTAAACTCCATTTCGAAATAATCTGTCCTGAAAAGGTCAAAGCACATCTCAGTGATTTCAAAATGCTTCTGCGTTGTAGTGGAAATGTGCATTGCATGAACATTATTTATTAAATACACCAGCAGGCGACCTACGCGCGAGGCTTTCCTCGTCAGGCGAACCTGCTGCTTGCTGTTGTTTTTCTTCTGTCCAGCTCTGAAAGCTTAGCCCCGCTCCGTCTGTGGCATTGTGCTGCCTTCTCCCTCTCTGTATGTCTGTCTGCCTGTCCTTCTGCCTTGCTGTCTGTCTCTCTGTTGCGCTTGTGCTCGCTCTTTCTGAACGATGACACTGAGAGACAGCTGTAACGTGAGACGCCTCTCGATCCTGGCAGGGGCTTCGAAAGCTGAGGCAGAAGGGAGGGAGAGGGCCTTTATGTGAGACTGGGGGTGCTGACCTCCCCTCATTCCCCTTCTCTCTTTCTCCTCCTTTTTTCTCCCTCCTTCTGTGTCCGTTTGCATACTATATCCTCCCCCCACCAACAGAAGCCAAGACAGCACTCTTGTGAAGTGAAACAAGGAGAGAGTTTAGCCATATTGAAAATCTGATGGATGACATTGCGTGTTTTGTCCATTTGGTACCACTTTAATCCCCAGCATCTCTCCCATCGTTAGATTACATCGGATGAACTGAAGTTCTGTTGTCTAGGGTGACTTGTGTTTGTGATCCGTTTGAGGACATGTTTTCTTTGCGTGTGTGCATGTAGACGGAAACATCTCTGGACTCTAGGCTACGGTTGCTAAATCCTGTGTGAGAGCTCCCATGTGTAATCCAAACATTTAGAGCTAATTTAAGCATGCAGGCAGAAGCAGCATCCTTTAAGAAACAACAGCTTCCCTCCCTCTGCAACCTCCACTCTGTGTGTGTGCATGTCACGCACTTGTGTGCGTGTGTGTGTGTGTGTGTGCGTGTGCGTGTGTGTGTGTGTGTGTGTGGATGTCTTGTTGTCGCTGGAGGGAAATGAAAGTACTCAATCACTCACCTGTCAGAGTACTTCAAAATCCGCCCATAACACACTGGCGCGCGCACCCCCGCACACGGACACATATGTGCATACACTCTCGCCCCTGAGGGTTTGACAGGACTGGCCCTTTATTGACTCCCTTGATCAAGGAGACAGCAGATCCATTTAATAGAAGCTCCACACACACAGCGGCTGAAATCAAAGTGGATTCACATCTGCTCTCCACACAGCTCCACTATATCCTTTTTTTCTCTTGTATGGCAGAGCTGCTCATCATTTAAAAAATGGCTGCTTTGATGGGTGTTGAGCTAAATTTTCCGAGCCAGTACCAATAGACATCATAACGTTGTTCACTGCATGTAAAGCCAACAGTTTCTGCCAAAATAGCTCTGATTCAGCTCTTCACCCCATCTTGGGGTATTGCTCACAGTGTAGTGTAATAATGTCATGATACAAACCCAGTAGGGGTTATAGCCTGTTCCATTGGCTCTGGCCCTTCTCTTCCCAGTTGGCTATGTTTTGCGCTGAGTGTTCTGGAAGGCCACTTAGCTAAGAGGCTGCTGATAGTAGATGTGACAGCTGTGCTGGTCATGGCTACCCTGACCTTCACACGTCATTGTGACGGTCCATCAAGGCTGTAATGATACTCTGAACCTATTGTGTACTCCTGTGTTGGACTAATTGTCCGCACTGGTGATTATGTGGCCACATATGCTACTGATACTGCCATCAAAATAAAACTGCAAACAGATACAAATAAGGCCAAGTTGGCTATTTACAGATTCATGTGGCAAAGAGAAGGAAGAAATAAATGTGGATTGCTTAATGTGGCTATAGGCTCCCTGCCAGTAAGAGAAAAGATATAATGGCAACTCAAAAACATGCATACGCACAGACTAAAGAAAGAAGCACACAATCAGGCCTGGTATTTTATATATTTTCTACCTCTCACAAATGGATCGCACTAATGCTCGGAGCTTTTCACCGGTCTCAAAGCGCTTTACTTCAGCGCATGGTGGTAACCCGTTCCCTTGAGATGGCACTAGCTCCATCAAGTCAAGGAAGAAACCATTTAGCAGAATGACAAACACACACATACATTCAAGCAACACAGCACCAGGAGGCTGGGAGGATTTGGATTGCACTTAGACAAACGTTTCTCACACAAGTTCTTTATTCCTCCTCTGCGCTCCCCTTCTTTTGCCCCGAACATACACTTTCTCGCACACAAAAGTACTTGCACAGAGATTCCATTTTGTCAGCTTTCAGCCCCAGATCATGTAACGATAAAAGATGCTGCCCTGCAGTTAGACACTGCCAGTAAATCACAGGGCAAAGAAAGCTGGGAGAAGCACTTATTTTTAAGCAGCATGAGAGACCACACTGGGGCTGGGGTTGGATGGGAGGGGGGAGGGGGGGCTGAGACAGATAGGGTAAGACAGAGGGAGAGAAAGAGAGAGGCAGAGAGAGCTTCTTTGTGCACTGTGTACTGGCATTGTGTGTGATGAAGAGATGAATCACAGCTATTTAGGGATTGGTTTCCTGCAACTGATTGTGTGACGACTTGGTGGCGGACAGACTGTCAAGACTTGCCTGTTTTGTTCAAGGGGCTTCAGGAAAATGTCTGCGGCCAAGTCTCGCCTAACTCACTCCCACAGGCACCGGTGTGCTAGAGATCAGCAGAGACAACAGAGACAAACACCTCAGTGGTGTCGCTCCTCTAACAGGGCATCAAATATTAAAGTGAAATAGATTTTAGGCTAATCTCAATATGTATATTTCCAGAGTACACTTGTTATCCATTCTCCTACAGCAAATAGAGTTTTCAAAGCAAAATCTTCCTTTCTTCCTTTCATTCTTTCTTTGTTTGTTTGTTTCTTTCTTTCTTTCTTTATTTCTTCCTTTCTTGCCCTCTCTTTGCTTTGTGGTTGGTACAAAATTATGACCCATGTGTTTACCACTGTGCAGATGTCAGTGAGCTGCTGTATGTATCTGAACAGTAAAGTCAACATCTGTTCATCTGAGGAAGCAGTGGTGGTAGATTAGGAAACCCAAACAAGACAATCCAGGCAGACGTTACAGCAGTTAGATTGCACATTGCCCATGTGCAAGCATGCCTGAAGTATGAAATAATAACAGCTTTGCAGGTAATTCCTGCTTTTTTCTCTCCTCTTCATGTTATTCAAATGAAAATTACTAGGTAAAGATGGCTGTAATTAACACATTTTCTGGACATCTATTAAAAAATTATTAAATAAAACTGAATCACATTGAAATCATTTCAGCACAGTAATGTGAAAGATATTTAAAGGCAGAAGAGGTAATGCAAATAAGTTAACATTTTTATATTTGCTGATGATTGTTCTATTTTTTTCCTACTGATATTGTCTACACCTCCCAAAGTTATGAACTCAGTGCATAGAAGATGAAAGTTGTAACAACTCTTAAGGTTCACCAACCACTATCTACAGAGCATTCAGATCAAACATGTCCCACAGTTTAAATAACTCAGCTGAAAATAAAAAAGTAAATAAAGTAAAACATAAAGTAGCTTCAACAGCTGATATACTCTGCTGAACGTATCCTCCGCATTTGTGTCCCTGCATTGGTAATTGTAGAGGAACTGCAGCATTTCTCTCACCCAAAGTTTTGTCCTCTTCTGCAATCTGATATTGCAGATCTTCCTTTACAAATCTGAGACCTGGACAGTTTCAAAACAAGAAATTAATAAACTACAAGTTTTTAAAGACGGTGTCTACATCAGACTGCTGTCTCTTGCTTAGAGCAATGCTGACAGGAGGTTCAGAAATGCAGACTGCAGAAGTTCAACATATCCTGTAGAACGAACCCCGATCAACTCCTGCACCGTCTTGTGGTGCAAGTGAGCCGTGCACTGGAGAGTCCAAAGTGATGCCAGAGAGAAGACATAAGCAATACTAATTTTGGATGCCCTGAAGTCTAAATGCCTTGATCTCAATCAAGTCAAGCCCAGTGCCATGTAGGACTGCTCAAATATGAAAAAAATAAATTACATTTTAGTCAGTATTGAAAACAAAATTATTTCAAATGCTTTCTAGTTGAGTTGGAAAAACAATGTATTTATTGCACTGGAGGAGCAGTTATTTAGCCTGACCATAAGGCTGTGTGACATGTCACATGTATTTGAGGTATTATGCTTTGTTCCCATGTGCCATGTCTAACACAATGACATTGTGACTTTTTGGCACTTTTCGAGTGTAAGTTTCCCTAGCAACTATTATCTGTCTGCATACCCTGTTGCTTGAAGCAATTTTTTTCTTAGCACTCCTGAAAGCATCACTCCCCCATCTCCAAACCATGGAGGAAAACTCCAGAGTTTATAGATTGTATACCAGGTTGTGATGAGGAAGCATGGCAACACCATCAAAAATGTCAACAGTTCAACAAGAGTTCCCAAGTTTTGAGTGTCAGAGGTGGTGAATTAATAGTTTATTAAAAAAATGACAGCTGTGGATGAAGAAGTGGTGATAAGGAGGAAATGTTGAATTTAAAGGGCCTTTAGCACAAAGTCAGCCTGGATGAGAGACTTTAACAACCCAGATTTGGCAAAACAACAGAAAGTTACTATTTAGCAAGCTACAGTTTTGCTGATAATCTGACAAAAAGATGTGTAGCATAATATCAATGGCTTCGACAAAATGTGAATAGTTTGACTCTAAGTAATTTTCCTAACTGTATAAACCAGCTTTTACTGGGATTTCTGCTGTTGCCTTAAACACTCATTATTTAAGTTCCTAGTCATATTGCACAGTACTTTAATTCTGAACAAAAACATGCTGTGTGTTAATGGGCTGAGTGTTAATCGCTCCCTTCTGAACAGCGTTTTGATGTGTTGGTGCTCGACTTGCGTCTGCAATACATTACTGTGTCAGTTATTGTGATTTAGTTGCTTTTACTTTAGTTTTTTTTAAAGCAATTTTTTAATTTACTCTACTGTCATGCTTTGTTTGTAAAAGTACCATAGGCATAAATAATTTTTGGGAGTTTCCAGCCACATTGTTGTGTGTTAATTGTAAACTTAAAATAAATGTGGCATATGTTTAAAAATCTGCTCTTTCAGTCGCTGGTCGCTGTGCATTGTCCTCATGTCTTGGTGCTCCTAAATCTGCTAGCCTAGTGTGTCAACCTTACCAAATTGATATCACTGTTAAGCATCATTGTAGTATAATATTTGGCCTCATGCAGTTATGGCTTCTTTTTGCAGATATGTTTACCAAAAAAAAAAAATCCAAAAACAAGCAGTGAAACTGCAGCTTTGTTTTAAAACTGGACTGGTCACAAAAAGACTTCTACTGTTGGACTATTTAGAAAGATAGCCAATAAATATGGTGTTTTAGCCCTGATGTGGGAAGAAGAGTTTGTCTGACACAAACTCCGTTTTCTTAGGGAACATCCAAAATATTCAAAAGAAAATGCAGCTTGGGAAACTGAAATACCTAGATGCAATGCTATACTTGGGAAGCTATTGGCTGACATTTGCAAGACAGCCAATCCAGGAGCGCTACTCCTTTTTTTTGGCAATGACTGGATGAAGCCACAAGGAAGAGTGTACTAGATGTTAGCTTCCGCTTTATTGCCAACACGGTTTCCACTCTGTGTATCAATGTAGACTAAGGTCTTTTTGGAGTTTGAACTATTAAAATAGGGGGTTCCAGGTGTTTTTAGATGGGGGTTTCAAGTATTTGCAGATTTCAGCTATTGGTGGGAAGATGTGGTCCCTAACCTCATCGAATACCGTGAGGTTCACTGTTGATACTTTCTCTATTCATTGGTAACTGATCTCTCCATATTTACATTTCACTTAGTTGCACAGGTTAGTTGTGATGCTGAGTGGTGCAGACACCACCAAGGCAATGAGGTATCAAATGGGAGACAGGAAAAAAAAGCCATACTTGCAAAGCACAACATGATATAATAATAATAATAATAATAATAATAATAATAATAATAATAATAATAATAATAATAATAATAATAATAATAATAATACATTTTTTCATTCTTGACATTTATGTTGTCTTCATGATCACTTAAAGCCAGCATTGACCTTGAAAGATAAATTCAAATAATTGACCACCTTGGCACCTTAACATGAATAATAAAGTAACTTTGTGTGGGTTCAAAAACATGACTACAATTTTTGCCTTTCTGATAATTCTAAAATAATATTTTCTGTTTGCTGTACTTGTTCCAGTTTTATTGTATTCTTATTGCGTTATGTAATGGTCTTTAAAGCTTTCATACATCACACTTTGATCAAACGATTGTTTTATTTCATGTTTCAAGTGTTGGATTGTCAGTTGGAGTAAACCAAGCCAGATATTGAAGTAATGTTAAAATAAATGTGAATCATTCCTTGAGTATGAAATAATTATTAGTTGCAGCCTAACCACACCACTATGATTCATACAGACGTTTTTATTGAATAAGGGTGCAGGAAAAAGTGTGTGTATGTGTGTGTGTTTTATGTGTTTTTTTTTTTTAGCCATGTGCTATTGATGTAAAAACCGCTAAGATCTAACAGTAAAATGAGGTTAATAGACTAACAGCCTGATTCTCAGTGAGGCAAATGATGGCAGACAGCATTGGCTTTCTGATCCAGTGTAATTCACCTTCCTCATGGCTGGCAAATCACATTCAGCGCTGAAGTCCTATGAGCAGAGGATCCTTTAATCATCAGCTAATAGGCCTTTATGAAAAAGCTGAAGATGAATTCAGCCTACCTGGCTCTCTGTTGTCATTATCACGGCGATGAGTTATCAAAGTGTTTGTGTGTGCCTGCAGCCTTGGTGTGTGTGTACACGCATGTGATGTGTGTGTGTTTGTGTATCTGCGTAGATAACGTAGGAAGCCATTACAGTTAGAGTCTGATCAGTTTAGGCAATATCAATACAGCCAGAATAGCGTCTGATGAAGTGATCTGTGATGGTATGTGTTGCATGATGAGCCTCAGACACCGGCATGGCTGCAGGGCATTTGGACCGACAGAATCAGTTAGAACTCTTCAGATCTGTTTCTGTTTATTTTAATTTAAAATAAATAAAGAAAACAAAGTGTGAACATAAACTTTAGTTTTTCAACAGATTTCCATAACTGTAATATCTGTGCCCAGTCGTGCTAAGACAACATTCGCAAGGCTCGGCTTTGTTGCTGCTGACCAGATGGATGTGTTTACAGACAACAAAACCTTGTTAGATAGCTACCCACACACGCTACAACACCGCTCTTGTGTTGCTGTCGTCTGGACGTGTTTGCGCTGCTTCTCTGATGCCCCCTGGTTGTATATGAGGAGGCCCGGTTTTTTAGTTGTTGTGCTTTAACACTAACCTAACCTTTCTCACCCACTTCATAAATGAAAGATGAAGTAATAGTAGTCTAAATGGAAGTTTTAAAATCTTTGTGTGCGTTTGACTGCTGTATATACAAAGCAGGGTGGTGTCTGTTATGGTGAGCTGCTTAGATTAGGCTCAGGCTCTAAGTGCAGAGGAGGGCCTCGGAGACAATGCATGAAAGCTGGGCGTGAGAACGCCAGTAAGGCTTGGTTCTCTGCAAGAACTGTCTTGTGTTTAGGGAAAATATCCTCACACTCACAGCTCCAATGTCTAGATCCATTTCTAGCAAACAGGTTTTGCAAGAAAAGGGCTCAGGGAGACAGGGAGACTTTTTGTGGGTGTGAATGTGTTTCTGAGCGTGCAAGAGTCTTTAAGGGTAGCCACAGCTGCATGTGCGTGTTTTTTTTTTGTTTTTTTTGTTTTTTTGTTTTTTTATCACTGTATTTCTGGCTTGATGTGCCTGAAAACCACAAATACAAAGATGTGTAGCTGCAAGATTGGTACAGGCTGGTTTCAGGAGGTTCGCCCTGTTTTTTTTTTTTTTTGTCAGCATAATGAAACCGTATCAAACCAAAGCATGTTTTAGAGATCTCAGACCTCAAATTGGGGATTTAACCTGAACTTAAGTGAGCGTTTGTTTCCCCCTTTCCTCCAGGTGGTACAGCAGTTATGTCAAAGAGCTGAAGACATCTCTAACAGTGAGTACGCGCTCTTGTTTTCTTCTGGCTTTGCCCTCCACTGCATGTATGTCTGTGTGTTGCAAATCAGTCGATGCGTGACTTTTTGAAATGCATATTGTCACACACTTCTGCTTTTACTGTTGTTTTTTTTGTGGCATGTCAGAACAAACTTGCCGACTCCTCCAGTTTCAGGCCTTATTTGATTTTCATTCATTCAGTGAAAGAGGATGTTTTTTTTTCTTCTTCCCCAATTAAATTTAACAAGAGCCCCTTGAAAAGCAGTTGTTATGATTACATTACAAATTCGGGGTTCATTCAGTGAATCAAGCAATTAATTAGATTTCCTCCATTCTAATCAGAATATTTGTATGAAACGTAGGAGCCTAATAAACATTCTTTGAGTTTGCTATCTGTTCATACCCAACACTGAATGTAAATGGCTGTTAACTGAGCCTGACAGCGCTTCGGGTTTGGGATTCTGCGATTGTGCAGAGTTGTTTATGTGGATTGTTATATGCAGCTTTAATTCTCTCCTTTCTCCGAAGAGCTCCTTCTTTTCTTCTCCGTTTTTCTCACTCTCTGTTTGTGAACGCAAGCAGTACTCAGGGGTGCGGCTGCATCCTCAAGGCTTCAGTTCACGCACATGCATACACACGCACTCATCAAGGTGGCAGGTTTTCTTGTTTCACACACACAGACAATGACTTGCACTTTCCTTCCCCGCATCAGTCGAAGGCCCCCGTGCCGATGAGTGTGTCATCAGATCAAATGGGATCTTTTATAAGAAGGTTTTCACTGAATGCGGAGCTCAGGGAAATACTTGTTTCACATGTGACTGTCTCCTTTTTAGCCCAGTGTGTTGCCAGACCTGATTCTATCAGGTCTACCGTTACCGCTTCATCTCTCCCGATGAATGATACATTACACCCTCCTCTCCCCCACGCAGGTTGGTGCGGGCAGGTTGTATCATTTGTGATAAGTATTGACGAATCCTCTCCTGGGGAATCAATTTTGAGTGGGGGGGATAAGGGGGTTTGTATCCTCGTCACTCAACCCCCACAGCTGGCTGTTCCTAACCACCGCCTTGGCTGCCTGACTCTTCCTGCAGCCCCATGGAGAACAAGCACAGCGGAGCACAGGGAATGATGGAGCTCATCCAAACAGCTATGGTGTAATTAGCTGACATTTGTTGCTTGGAAGACAAGAGAAGGGAAAAAAAAACAACAAAAAAAGCGAAGGAGCTGCTCGACTCAAACACCCAAAGGAATATGCAAATGTTGAAAGAGAGGGAGAGAAAATAGAAAAAAGAAATTTGTTTAATGGCACAGAGATATAAACTATTCATATGTGATGGTGTGTGTAATTTTGTGTGTTATGAACCCATTGAACTTTGCGTGAGTGGTTGCGCTTGTGCCTTTTAACCCAACAAGATGAACTCCTGGTCTTTAACTACTCGGAGATAAAAATGATGCTTTCCTTCTCTGCTGTTTAGCGTTCTTGCTTTGCAGAGCATGTCTCAAGGCTTTTCAGCCACCTCAGCAAGGCATTACACAACAGAGCTACACAGTACCCACATGAAGAAGCATCCATCCACAGCCGGGATGATTCTTCGGTTCCAGGAAAAAAAAAAAAAAGACTCATCGTACGAATGTGCAGCGTCGGTGTGTCAGTGCATGTCTGTGCATTTAAGGAAGGGCGCTGTAATACAGACGCTGCAATGCTCACGCAGGCCCATCTGCTTGATCCGAGCTGGAAATGCAATGCTGTTTAATGGCAAAACACTGAGTGGCAGGGAGGTGTGCAGAGAAGGGAGGGGTGTGTGTGTGTGTGTGTGTGTGTTTCTCTCTCTGTGTCTAAGTGAGTGAGGGTGTGAGTGTGAAATAGAGAGGAATAAAGGGAGAGGGAGAAGGAGAGAGAAAAACATCTCGAAGGTCAGGAGCAGCGGGCGGCCGTAGGGGAGAGACACGTGAGACGGAGATAGTCTTGCGTCAGCCCCACAGCAGTCCGACTCTTATGTGTGTGTGTATCTCCTGTGGGGCCAGCATTTCCATCTGCATTGTACCGTGTGTTACAACAGAGGAAGATGCCTGTTTCTATTCTGATAGATAGATAGATAGATAGATAGATAGATAGATAGATAGATAGATAGATAGATAGATAGATAGATAGATAGATAGATAGATAGATAGATAGATAGATAGATAGATAGATAGATAGATAGATAGATTGATTTGTTAATTGCTGCTTGGAATTACTTGCATGCAGTCAGTCATTGAGCTATGGATAATTTTTTTACATGGTTCTTTTGACAGTGGAAGGGGAAATTACACCTTCTAGCCTGAGGGGAAAGAATTTGTGTCTCACTGCCTGTCACAAAACCTGAATAATGTTTCATCAATCCCAGCAACTACTATCATTTTTCAGCACTTATTCATGAGCCTCCTTTGTTTCTCACTGTGCACTTTTTTTTCCGCATGCCCTTTAAACCGGTGCTCTGTTAGATCAGGGAAGTGTTAGAGATAACGCCTAAACATTTAGTACTTTGTACTTGCCTCGGAGCTAAGATTGTTAAAAAGCTACTCCGAGCTTGTCCTCGGGATAGGGAGGCGTGTTGATTCAGCAGGCGTGCTCCAGCTTCACTTTTTGGGCTTTACCCGTCTACAGCTTTGTGTCACTTGCACTCCCACTCATGTTCGCTTCACTTTCACACAGAAACCTCTGGCCGTTCCACTCCTGCCTCCCCTCGGCCTGTACCGTCTCGACAGGATTTAGTTCTGTAGGCAGACTTTTGATTCACCCCCACCGCCAAAACGGCCTCTGCTCTCCTCGTCTCCATGCAGCACGGGGTGAGGCTGCTCCTTTTACAGACCCTTGTGCCATGAATCACTGCTTGCACCCAGGGAGCCTCAGTCCACTGAGGGCCTGCCTGCCCAGACTATAATGTGTGTGGTCATGAGGGGGCCATTTTGAATGGAGTCCAGACAAAACAGGAGCTAAAGCACCCAAGCTGTGAGCTTTCTCATGGAGGGCAACAGCAGGAGTGGTGTGTGTGCCTCTGTTTGTGTATGCTTGTGTGTGTTTTCATGTGTTTCCTGTATCAAAGGTGAGATGTTGGACATACAATGCCTGGGTCTGGGCATTGTAATACAACATAATTGTATACCAGTAATTTATGAAACATTAGGAGAAGCCCTCCAAACCTGATACTACACAAACCTTTGAGCTGAGCACAGATGCGGTTTGCAATTTGAGATGCTCAGACTCTGTGCTGATGTCTGTTTGGCTGTGAGGTTTAAAAACAAGAAGTTATTCAGTGTTAGCAACAAGCTACAGATCACATTAGTATCACCCAGAGGGAGATAATGGTGCTTTTTTTGGTTCTTTTTCTCAATGGTCTGCTTATCAGTTTTAAATCTGTTGCTCTGTCATGTTTTTTGGAGATGTTGTTTTATCGCTAAAACCTTTAAGTATAATTTTTTTGTACCCGATTGATAAATTTGTGATTCATCAACCAGGCTTTTACCGGCCTGTACCTATTTCCAGTTGACTTTGATATGTGATCCACCATTTTGTTTTGTTGTATTTGTACAATTAAATGTAGGATCCATTTGCTCCTTTCATAATTTCCACCCAACTTTGTATCTAAACTTTGTTATTTAGTCTCTTCGTGCTTTCATTCTGGACCTGTAAACAAACCATTCATGTTTGTTTACATGTTACATGTTGGTTTTCTTTACCAACATGTGTTTTCATGAATGATAAAGATATTTCATCATACAAAATAATAAAATATCTACAGCTAACATTCTGGGCCGGAGGCGGGGTACACCCTGGACAGGTTGCCAGTCTGTCGCAGGGCAACACAGAGACAGACAGGACAAACAACCATGCACACACACACTCACACCTAGGGAAAATTTAGAGAGACCAATTAACCTGACAGTCATGTTTTTGGACTGTGGGAGAACCCACGCATGCACAGGGAGAACATGCAAACTGGAGATAGGTACCAGCACCCCTCCCGACCCCACTAGGGACAAGTGTGTTAGAAAATGGATGGATGGATGGAAAATAATCAAATATAATGTGTAATTTAATTGCATGTTAATCTCTAAAAAAAATTATTATATTATAATTCTGTAAGAAAAAAATGGCTTCAAGGTCCTTTACAGAGACAGTTTGGACTTTGGGACATGCTTAATGTATGATTGGATTATCGCCTTTACTGACGTGGAGTTTTCTTCAACTTACTTTTAGATACGCATTGCTGGTAGCAGAACATTGCCAAATAACTGAGATTTGTAAGAATCACATCTTTAGGAAAAAAGTTTTTTAAAAAAAGAAGAAAAATTATAGTTTCTATACAGCATGTATAGAATCGATTAGTGTCCAAATCTTTTTTCACATCAATATAATTCATAACAAAACCTTTCAAAGTCTGATTTAAATGTGGTTGAGTACTGTTCAGTTCAATCAAATTACAACCCAGTTCTATTGATAAAAAGTCTGACTAAAGAATAATGTGGTAATATGACTTGATTAGTAGAATAAAATGTTCTAAATAATCACCATGTTGGTATACAGTACGAGTGTTATTCTCCTGTTAGGGCTATTTATGGGGATTATTTAGCAGACTATGCTCAAACATTTTCTTTCTTTCTCTTGTTCTCTCATTCTCTCACACACACTCAACCGCACACACACCCACAAGATACCAGCTGTTGCCCCATGAAAGCCTCTAGGTTTATTGGGTCTATCTGCTACCTTTATGGCCAAGCCACATCTCTCCAACTGTCTTTATTCCCTTGCCTCTCTTTCAGACATGGACCTTGTTTCGTGACATCCTCTGTAGCTTCCTGTCCCCCTTATCTCCCTCTTTAGGTCTTATTTCCTCCTCCCTGACTTCAAACACACACACCAAACAAATATTACTCTGTTGCGATCGTGGTTTTGCCTGTAAAACGTGAATGTTGCTCCAAGCGGTTGGTCCCCGCAGGGCCCTGCGCGTCTCGGGGGCCTGGTAGGACGGACCCGGGTTGTAACCTGGATACAGCTGCAAACCAGAGGAGCCATTAACAGTGCCAGGAGGCCCCCAGCTCCCAGTGAGAGCTCATTACTGTTTCTGTGCAGTCACACTCCTCCTATGAAACGCAGCAGTGTGTCTGCTGAAACTAGCCAGGACACTGAGCCTCGGGGAAACTATTACGCCTTGATTTGATGAGAGAGAGAAGAGAGAGAGTGGGAGAAGAGAAAGAACCAGGAGAGGGAAGGTTCGTCAAAACAGGAAAAACGAATACCAAGAATGATATTAATCATTAAACACATCCAGCTTTCCATGAACTGTACTGTGAGAGTGTGAGTATCTGTGTTTATTGGATGTGATTTGCTCTTTGTTCGGTGTGTTTGTGTGTATGCGTGTGCTCTCTGAGGCCCAGTTCAGCTGTCTGGTCTGCTGTGCAGATGGCTGAGTTGGGGCCTGGTGAATGAGATACCCTTTTTTTCCTCTTCTGTATCTTAATCAGTCATTCTTTCCTTTCCTTTTCTTCCCTTTTCTTTCTTTTCTTTCCCTTTCTTTTTCTTCCCTTTCTTGTTCCTTTCATTTCCTCGATACCTATTCCTGCTAAGTTTCATTTACCAGCTACATCCTTGGCTGCCTCCTCTCTTTCATCACTGCATCTGCTGAGGGCCATCTTGGGCAGAAGAGAGTTTTGCACCACTCTATTTTCCTCTCTCCTCTCCCTCCTTCTTTATGCGCCTCTCAGGCCTCAGTGCGGCAGCTCTATGCCGTGGCTTTGGAATGAAATGTCTCTTAACCGAGCCATGTGCCCCGGAGCTACGGTAATTGCAGGTGAAATTCAGCTTCCTCTTTAAAATGCCATCTCTCATTTCCAGTTACCGGCCCCCCTCCGTACCTCCCCCCCACTTCTTGCTCCTGCTCTTCTCTCCCTCTGGCTGTCTTTCACAGGCGTGTGAATCCCTCAGCCCCTGTCGCGTCTCTCTGCCCCAACAGACACTCCCACAATGCACAGCGCTGATGGTTGCACAGTGATATCAGCCATGCAGAGGGAAGGGAGGGCCGCTGCCTAGACACACTCAATATGTGTGTTTGTGTTTGTGTTTGAGCGTCAGAGTGCAAGATCAGTATGTGTATGTGAGACAAAAAAAAAAAATTGAAAGTGTGTGTTTGCTTGGGAGCGGGAGAGATTGAACACACACATGTGTGGGTGTCTTGCTGTGTGTGTGTGTGTGTGTGTGGGGGGGTGTATATGCAGGGGGAAAGTAGTGTGTTCTGTTATGTGTGTTTAAGTTTGTGTGTGTGTGTGTGTATAGCGTCAGCAAGGCATGAGCTGTGTAGAGGTGACATCAAGGTGAACACGGCGTGCAGAACGCTCTGTCGACTCGGGAGGCAGCAAATGGCTCTGTGGCAGATGGAGTCTTTGTCAGGAAAGAAAAATGGCAGCTCAAGAGCGTCAGAGGCGCCCCCCCACCAATCCAACGCATATACACACACAAGTACACACACAATCAATCTTTACGTATGTAAATTGATTTCTATATATCTATAGATGGATAGATCAATCAATAGGAATATATTTGTTTTACACTCTATCTTTCATTTTTAGACACAACACATGCTTAAACACTCTCATATGTACAGTTATATTCACATAGGCAAGTTTCACCTACTGATGTTGACATGCATACATCTACACCCCCCTCCTCCCCCAACACACACACACCTCCTGCCCGCCTCCCCCCTGGCTCCTCAGTGAGCTGGGCCAGCAGGCGGTGACCTTCCCCAGCTTGGAGGGTTCCCTGGCTGTTTGATCAATTATCCCTCTCCCATTGTTTACCAGGAAGCAGGAGCAGAGAGAGGAGAGGAGAGAAGGCTCAAAATGGCCACTGTCAGGTGGAGGGATCCATTTCCCTGCCAGCGTGGGGGTGGGGGTTAGGGAGGGAGTGAGGGAGGCAGAGCGAGAAAGACCAAAGCCGTGAAGTGTGCTTAGAGAGAAGGGAGGAGCATGAATTCCCTGGCAGTTGAGGATGATGTGACATTATACCACAGGTACGGCTCTGACAGCGGTTAACATTTGTAATGCTGACATCATCTGGTTAAAAGGCGTCTGCAAGATCTCCAAAGTTTGAACATCCAACCATCAATTATCAATGTATAAATCTGTAAAGAGCATGTTTTCCTTCTACTTGGTGCACAAACTGGCACGGGGAAATGTAATGTCATGTCTATATAATAATGCGTCCACACGCATGTATGCATAATACCACATTACTGCAGGTACACGTCTTATTTTTAGTGTGTAGAAGAGTGTGTGTGTGTGTGTGTGTGGTGGGGGGGGCGTACTCTAAAGGTCAGGTGGCAGAGAGAAAAAAAGGAGTGGGAACAAATGATGCACTAAGCGAATGACACTCTGAGGTCCTGCTTTAATATGTATGTATCGCAGGTTGATGGCTGATTTCATTAGCGCCTCTCATTGTTATGCATAGATTGTCCTCCTGCAGCAAAATGAATATTGTATTCACACGCGTGCACACGCTCGCTCTCTTATACACACTCGCGCGACAACAACTGCAATTTTTCAGGGAATACTGTACGTCTGATTTCTTGCGGAGGACTTGAAGAAAAAGGGTGATGTTTCCACAGGCTGTTATCTGTGTCGGCTATAATTAAAACAATTTACAGAGCTGTCATTTTAACTGAGGTTTCGGCAGAGCTGTGGACAATTGCTGTCAGGTAGTTGTGTGATTATTTTGAGGTCCTCGTTGATAGCGGGGAGAATTATTTTCAAAGCCGCAAGGAGAGGCTATCTTTGTTTAAATGACTTAAGCAGAACAAGTTGTTTTGTGTCTGAAGGCTGAGATTATATTCCTCCAGTTTGCCTAAAGATGTGTGTGTGAATATTATGTTGGACGCCATCCATTCGTTTGTGTTTTTGGTACACGTTCTTGCGCATAGTAAATGCATAGGGCGAGCATATGAAGACTCCTGACCACCCCTTCCTAATCCTCTAAGATGACTGCGTTTCAGCTGGAATTCCAGTCCTTAGTGAGGCATGAGCAAATGTTGAGTATGAGATATTAATAGCTATTGTGGGCGGAAAAAGAAAAAGAAAAACCCTTCTGCCTTTTTCCATATGTTTTGCAAGGAAACAGTCCAGATGGATTATCTCTTGGTCTGGAGCTTTCTGTTGCTTCAACCAGCCCAAATCCAAGTGGTGTCAGACTTTGCCAGGAACACGGGCGCGCACATGCACACACATGCACACACATGCATACACCCATGTGCTCACACTCCTCCTGTCTGAAGTACAACAAGCTATTACTGATTAACATGTCTAAACTCAGCCAGTTCAAAAAGCCACTCTTAACTCTCTTATTTTTTTTCATCTTGCTGTTGCAAGAAAAACGGATGACGTGACAGTCTTTCTTCCTAGCATACCTCACGTTCCTCACAGGCGCACAGATATGTTTGTCGCCTTCCTATTTGTTGCCTGAGAAACCATGCTGGCTTGTCTTCTCACATTTCACACTTGGCTTCATCCCCTTAACCCCTAATGCTCAGCCTGGATGGGCTGCGTGACCTCTTGAGTCATGGATGTTAGACTCTTTGGCATCACAAGGGCCGGAGTTGGGCTCTATTTTGCCCAGTGATTGTAAACACGAACAGGAGCAGACTTTCTTGGATTAAAGATAAAGAGAAAATCTGTTGACACTCTTGGCAAACACTTTGTCCCGTTTGTTCTTGCAGATTTCACTCATATTTGTTGTTTGCTTTGGATTTGAATCTCTTTGCAATCTTAATTTCATAGCACTTGTTAGCTGCATGGTCGTCTTGTATTTTAAGATCAAGCATTTGGATACAGACGTTCACACTTGGCCTTTTACGCAGAAAGGAAAGGCAAATCGCCCACACTCGCATCGTTTTTTTTTCTGCACACATACACACAAGCTTCAGAAATACACAGAGGAGCGTTATGTGGTGTGACAGGACGGCACATATTTGGAGTTTCACAGCAGGCTAGCATTCCAGGACAGCGAGAGAGAGATAATGTCAGTGCGCTGCTGGTTAACTCACTGTTTTATCCCGTTTCTGGGCCACAAACCGTGAAGGGTGTCGGTTTGTGACACGCACAACAACCCATATGCACCTACACCATGGGCCACTTTGCCTCTCCGAGCCAGCTGGGTGACAACAGCTTAAAAGAAGAAAAAAAAAAACACCAGTGACATACGACGCTCACGGACATGGATTCCTGCTTAGACAAAAGAGGTGTTCTTGTGCGAGTTTCCTCTTCTGTGAAACATAGTTTCTGGAACCAGGAAGTGTGCCACACTGACTGACAGGATGTAGGATGTTGTCATATTGGTGTTTAAATTATGCTAGTAGAGGTCGCAGTTTCCCAAAATAGTTTTTAGTTTTTTACTGAACGTATCACTGTGCAAAACATCCACTTCAGGGGAAGGCTTCATGAGAGTCTTCATTCTTAATACCCTAGTGATGCTATATTTAAATAAAGGAATCATGAAATTCACAAAGTCAGCAGTGTAAAAAAGAGCTTCCTCTCTCTAAAAAAAACAACACAAAACAACCCACCCACACCGATTTCAGCCTTGTTGTGACTTGTTTGTCAGTCGTTGGAGGATTTAGGCTCATTCCAAAAAAAAAAAGAAAAAACAATTGCACTTAAACACCCTCGGCTCCAAAGGATACGAGCTGGTTACCCATCAGCACAGCGGTGCAAAAAGAAAAACACAAAAACAAAACAACAAAAAAAAGTGAAGCCTGTGAGACAAACTAGAAAATACTCCCTCTCTCTGTATGCACGTCAGGTGCTTGTATGCTGTTGTTGCTTTCATCATCGTTGTGTGTTGTCGTGTGCAGCTGTTTGCTCTCCAGTTAGTTTACTGTGTAGTGAGTTAGTAGAGTTACGACAGTGCACAGTTTCTTTCCACTCTGAGCGTCTCTCTGATTTATTCTTAACATCTGTCTTTGGCAGGTGTGTGAAACCAAAAGGTTCTCTCTCTGAGCTTGTGATGCAGCTATCACTAGTGACTGTTTGTTTCTGGTGTATGTGCACGCATTTGTGAAAAAAAACATAGAAAAAAGCAACACAGAGTGTCCTCCTCTCCACCCACTCTTCGGGATGAGTCACTTTTGAGCCCTGTGTAATCCAAGCCTGTGTTTCATGTGTGTGAACAGACAGGACCCTGAGCAATGGTCTTGGTCCTGGCTCCCTCTGGGGCAGTGAGTGGGTGAGACAGAGCCATCAACATCAGTCCTAGGCAGCTTTGGTTTCAGCTTCACTAACGAAAAAATCAGCTTGTCCTGACATAGACAGAGATACACGAACAAAACACAAGCAGAACCAGAGCTATTATTCATTCCTCTCTTTAGCTCCTCCTGAAATAATATCAGGTAACAAACTAGGGACTGTTGGCATGTATTATTAGAAAGGCTTGAATATGTAGGAGGGGACCCAGGAAGTGTGACACGCAGTTGAACACAGTTAGCTTTTAGTATCGGTGTGTGTATTTAATAGACTGATGTGTAAATCCAACGGTGAAAGCGTCAGTAATGTCAAAGCCAGCTTTGGCGTAGTCAACAAAGGTTCAAATATTTTGACTTTTTATGTGAAATCGCTCAGGAAAAGTGTGGTGGAAATAGAGCCATGTCGCAGGGAAAAAAAAGGTTGTTCCATTTTTGTGGATATTCTGCACAGTTTTTCAAAGCTCTCCGCTGCGGGTGTGACAAACTCCTTTAAAGGCACATCTGGGCTTTTAAAATGGTCTTGTAGGTTTGGCCCCTCAGGGGAGAAAAACTGTCCTGGATAGAGCAGCAGAGGGGCGATACTTAAAAAATGGTGGAGTGAAGCCGTTACACATTAACATGCTCATTCACGAGATTTTATCCTTTTGGTAGAGGACTAAAATTATGATAAGATAATTTTTCCTCCTCCTGTAAAATATTTGGCATCAATTTAGATTTTTTTTTTTTTGCTTTTAAGTGAATATGATATATTGCATCTGTTTCCTGCCTCCAGACTGCACTGACTTAATCATATAATCTTACCCCATTCCATTTTGTGTAATATTTTAGAATTTACACCCATTTTAGTTTGCGTATCTTTTTTGTATTAATAAATACCAATTACTTATATAATTGGTATTTTAATACCAATTATTAATTTAAAAAGTACAGTTTTTAAAGCTGTAAATTAAAACAAAAAATTACAGTTTATAGAATTTTGCATGCTGGGGAATTTGCTTCTCCAACCAGACATAAGTGTGCTTTAAAACTTTGTGAGTGTTGCGTTGTCATTTTTTAAATTCTTGACAGATAGAGACGCTTACTTCTCTATCTGTTATTTAAACAATGTGACAACTTTGGGCAAATTTGTTCAAAGCAACAGGTGGTTTCTTTTGAAAAACTGGTCTGTAAAAATACGGAATTAAAAGCGATTAAAAATAAATTTAATAGAAGAAGTGACTCCCCGCTCCTGCAATCAAGAAATAACAGTTAATATCAGTTAACAAAAAATTTACAGTAAGTCACATTTTCAACAAAAGAACTGAAGCATTGGTTGTTTGATGGTGGCAAAAGCCAGATTACAGGTAAATAAACCCTAGTAATCACTCTCCACTTTACAATGAACCTGTTAAATGGATTCAATGGCAGACCAAATTTGATTTTTTTTGTATTTTTTTATTTAATTATAAGACTAATAAATTTATAACCTACAAAAAAAAATCTATGCCACTAAAGTTTTAGTATTTCTAAAACTTAAATTTTCATTCATTCATTGGTTCTTTCACTGATTCATTCATTCAATTATTCATTTACTTATCCAACAGTTAACATTTTGGGATTCGCTGGTATGTGAATTTAAAATATCCATCAGAAGCACATGACTTTGTTGATGCAATTTTAGGCATGTTTAGAGTGCTGATGCTTAGTCTTGTTTTGGAATCTTTCTGCAAGTTTGTTTCACATTGTTGCTTTACAAATTCAGACAAAGCTACTTTTATGCTGTGTTTATACAACACTTGCATGATTTGATTGGAGCAAACATCATCACAAGGCTTCCACGTCACCGAAGTCAGTAAATGTCCCAAGGGGTTTGATTAAGAAACCCTTTAAACACAATCCAATGGCCGATTATCCTTTAAAATCAGGTCAGATGTTTTATTGTGAAATTGAGAAGAAAAAAAAATTATATATATATATATATATATCTATTGTGAGTTCTGTTTTTGTACTTTTGTTTTAATGTATGTAGGTCAACTCAGGATTATACCTGGTTTTACCATTTCCATTTTGCTGTATGTGATTGCTGTGTAAGGCCTCTCATGTATATAAACAGGTTGTTGTAAATATGTTAGCAAAACTAGCACAACTCAAACACATATGTATTGTTATTGGCATAATTTTTCCATCTGCATACCATGTTTTAGATTGAAACACTTTAAACGTAAAATTGTATTTATCCCTTTGGGTTTTCTGAAGAAAATATAAATTACAAGACCTACAAATGCTATCCTTTAGTTAAACATTCTACAGCATATCAGACACAAGTCATTTCTCAAATGCCTTGTCTAGATTCCTATTACAATACTGCCTTGACATCAATCATGGCGCAATGACTATAGCTGTGAATATAGATTATGTTTTATATCTCTGTTACAAAAACAGTCTTTATCTGAATGCTATACGAGGCCAAAATGATACTGTTTTTATATTCACACAAAACAATTTATCATTGATTGATTTGTCAAAGTTACCTTTATGAGTAATGTACATCTCAGTATTGACTTCATTCAAACCTTACAGTTCACTCAATAGACTAACATGTAAAAGCTTGCAATGACCTTTGTAAGATAAACAGATTAAGTCAGCCTCATGTGCACTGTAAGCTTGTCGAAGAGAAAACAGGAAGAAAACTGTCCAGCATGGTGATTAGGTTTTTGTTTTTTGTTGTTTTTAAATTGATAGCAATTTATGTATTTATTTTCTGCAGCAGTTTAGAGTGAGGTGAATACCAGACTTTATTTGACTGGAGTGATTTGCTGCATACGAATGTAGAACAATAACATTCACTTTCCACAAGCTTAGTTGGACTCATACTCATACAGCTTTTTGTCTCTGTACTTTTTGTCTCTGTACTTTCACTAAATGTAGTGATTCAGTTTGGTTGCTGTGTTTATGTTTGCATGTTGGTCCGTGCCTATGTGTGTGTGGGCATGTGCATAGGGGTGTGTGTGTGTGTGTTTTTTTTTTTTTCTTTTCATAAGTACGAAGATATCCTAAGGGGTTTTTTCCCCCCTTTTACTCATTACAAATGCTAATGTCACATTAATAAAATCGGCTTAGTTTAAGGTTTATAGCGTAGCCTACACTGAGAGATTTGGCCCTGACACTTCCCACATATTTCAAGTCGAGTCACATTTTTTTCCTGTGGGCATACTATTCTGAGTTACTTTAAAAATGCGCTGGCCCTAAGTGAAGCTTCAGAGGGAAAGTTTAAGCCACGGTTGCCAAGGTTTGTCAGTGTTGTGAACTCTTGGGCCACATGCTCTCAGCTTATGAAAGGCAAGTGTTAACTTAGGTACAGCAGTAATGGCTTCAGAGCAGGTCTGCCTAATGTAAACATTGCGTTAATGTGCTAGCAGCGGTTTGTGGAGCCACTAGCTGTTAATCATTGCTCAACCGAGAGCTTGTCGGGCACAACAATAATATACCGGAGAGTTAATCAAAGCTATAGATTCCCTGTTTATGCCGACAACATATTTGCCAGCTGGATTTCTAATCATTCGACCTTTCTGCTGAGCACGTACTATAATATCAGCAGCCATGATTCTGAGGGTCAAATAAAAATGTGAGTAAACGACTGCTTTCAGGTGTCCTTCTCTCAATGCAGCTTTATAATGGACTAATTCGTTCTATAATATTGGTGTGTATTACTTGTCAAAAAACATGTTAAAAGCAACTATTTAATCTAGTGCACTATCATTTGTGTCATTTTAATAATCAGTTTAAAACTTTTCTGTCTGTTGATTATGACATGAGGCACTTTTCAACATTTTTCTTCACCGCTGTTTTCACTTCTTGCCTCAGTTTTATATAATTTTCTTTCAAATAAAAAAGGGACTAAACGGAATAAGAAGGCAAGATTGGGATTTCTAATTAAAAGCCAGTGTTGTAAAATTGATTAGATTATGCTAATGAATGGAGATAATATCTTAAAAGCAGCGTGAGGAAAAGAGATAGAGGGAGTGGAAAGGAGTGACAGTCCAGCCGCCATTACAAGCTGCTGATTTCTGCAGAGTGCTTCATAAAATGTCAGAGCGCTTCTCCCTGAGCAAGACACTGAAAAATGGCAGCGCTGTGATGTGCTGGCACCTCACCTGCTGCACTGTGTGTGTGTGTGTGTGTGTGTGTGTGTGTGTGTGTGTGTGTGTCTCTCTCTCTCTTTCTCTGGTGTGTGTGTAGCGAGAAACTGTGACTGTGTGTTTATCTGCAAGAGTGTGTCCTTGCTCGTCAGTGTGCGTGTGCCCATGTGTGTGTTTTCACATCTGTGCGTGTGGGCGCGTGCGTGCGCATGCACGTGTGTGTCCACGCTGGCCTCCCTCCCATGTTGCAGTGAAGCAGAACAGAGTGGCTGACTGCCTGCTGCTTTGCCTCCATCTCTGTCAATACAACGCCATTCTCTCCCAGTCGGTCATTTTCACATGTTTAACATTAGGCGACGCACCCATGTGAGCAGAGGAACACGGTTGACAGACATGTTGGGTTTAATGCAGCTAGATTTTCTCTTCATCAAAGTTTATGCACCCAGATTTTTTTTCCCTCTGAAACTACTCTGTATCTTTTAAGAGCTTCATCTGATCTCTGTACTTGGAAAAACAAATGTGAGCAAATTTTCTCACCACTGTCTCTCGCGTTACACGCATGTTTAACTTCATTGAGCATTTGTCTGTTTGTGTGGAAGAAGCGAGGTTTCTTTTTATTTTAATAAAGTCATGATTTGCAGATGTTATTAGTGCGGATTTCAGCAAAAAGCTTGAGATAATTGGCAGCGGGAAAGAGGGAAAGAAGAAAAGCTGGGTAGGGAAAAGGTGTCAAGGTGACAGAGGTGTGGAAAAAAAAGCGAGAGGTGTGAGGAGCCTTTTCATTTAATAATGGTAATAGCTAACTGAGCTGCTAACTGTGTAGCGAGGGTGGAGACCCCCACCACTTTCCCCAGTCATACTATCAGCCATCAAAATTTAGCATTTAGTGTGTGTTTAATATTGCTCTGGAGAACAAATGCAGCTCTCCATAAATTACAGACAGTGCTATATTTCAGCAGCTGATTATATGTTGTGTTATGAAAATTGTGAAAATGGATATTGGAATAATTTCTTTTAAATGAATCACAGCTTACTGATATCTCTGCGGCAGGGTTGTCATTTTATTACTCTTTCAATGCAACAGTTTGTTCTGGTGACTTATGAATTATTCAGCTGGTGTGAAGTCTTAGTCACCCGAGGTTACCTGTTGTCAGAAAAGTGGCCACTCCTTTATTTCTGTCTTATCTGCCTGTAAATGAAATCTGTGTCAAAGTGAGCCTTTTGATGAGAATACTGAACTATTACCCAAGTTTCTTAGACAAAAAAAAGCTAGTTTTTACAAAAAGACAGTGACAAATATATCTTTGGTAATCAATGATGTCTAAAAAGAATTTTCTGTCTGAAGCCACTTTCTTTCAGACTTGTAATTTGGATAGCTGTGGCCCAGCAGGAGGAGGAGTTTTCTGCCAATCTGGAGGTTGTGAGTTTGATTTTCCCCACCTCATCTCAATTGCTGCAGGGCACTTCATCCCAAATTGCCTGCTGATCGCTGTATGAATTTATGAGTCCTGTCAGTGCGGCTGGCTGAATGGGACTTCTATGTAAAAGTGCTTTGAGTGGTCAGTATGACTAGAAAAGCACTACATAGGCTCAGTCCATTTACTCATTTTAAGATAATTTAATGACAACTGAATGACAGAAGGAGAAGACCTGGATAGCAATCTGCTTCTTTGAGTGCTGATAAGGTCCTAACGTATTTGTGAACTATGGCAAAGACCTGATTTCCTCTGGTAATGCACTCATTAGTACCGTTTCAATGATATGTTCAGCTTCTCCAAAGGATCTTACAAATGTAGTAGATTAAATATAGAAAATAGTACTAGTTTTAAACTAGTCTACTAGTTTAAGCTCAATATTAGTTTTATTTGTAAAATAAATTTATTGAACCCACTTTTAGTTACTTATTCAGATTATTCTTAGCCAGTTGTAATCAAGAAACCAGACACTGTCTGACACTGCAGTGACAGCTTAACCTGGAATTAATTACTTCCTCAAAATAAATTCTGAGTAAGTATTTTAATATTCAATCTAGTTTCTTTTTAGTAAAATTGTTTAGTTAATTAGGTGAAATTTGTACCATCCGCAGTTTTATGCAGTGGTATGAAGCTGCATTCCTCAAGGACCAGTCCTGCAACTTTTAGATGTCTCTCTGCTTCAACACACCTGGCTCCAATATTAGCTCATTAGCAGAGCTTTTAGAGCTTGACTGCATGCTAGCGAGGCAGTGAAGCTATTTAATTCAAGTGTAGAGGACAAGGGACACATCTAAAAGTTGCAAGACTCTGGTTCTCAAAGAATGCAGTTCGAAGGTATATCATCAAGGTAGCCCAGTGACGTCTTCAAACCTTTTGTTGTATTATTCTTAAATTTAAGTATAATTTATGTATATTTGAGACACACTTTTGTCTGCTTTTGCTTACATTTTCACATTTATTTATTGAAGTTTCCCATTTCTGATTTTGATCAACATTGTTCTTCGAAGGAGTATAAAGTGTACAAATTATTTTTGTAAACTTTATTTAAATTCAGATTTTGACAAGAAACAAACATCCAGCTGTAAGTAACATCCTTATTTATACATGACAGCCTGTGTCTCTAAGTCTAATTTGGTTTGGAGGAAGAAAAAGAAAAAGTTTCTTTCCAGTTTGTTTTCTAAACACAAACAAACAGAAAAAATAGCATTGGCATGCCGATCACTGGTCAAGGCAAAACAAAAGAAAATGTTTAAGTTTTGATCACAAAATATATTAAAATTCCACAATCACTGGTGACTAAAACCACCTCTATTATCATGCTTGTAAAACGAGGCCCAGTCAATTTTACAAGCAGAGATGCAAAGTTTCTTCGTATCTCGAAATGGTAATTGGCGCAGACACATATCATTTCTTCATTACCAAGCATGACACAGCAGTTTTTTTGTTTGGTATATATTTTCAGAATTAAAAGAAATTCAGTTTACTTTTACTAAAACAAACTCAATACTTTAATGTTTAAGGAACATCATATTTTTTCAAAAAGTTCTCAATTAATTTTAGAACTGTTTCTCTTGTAAAATAGATGCACATGCCACCTTTTCTATCTATATATACGCAGGTTGGTGATGCCATATGTTTTACTAACTGTATAGGAAGTGTAACTCTGTGAATGTGTTAAGCAGCAAAAGTAGCGGCATCTTCTTGTTTTGTTCCTCTTTCTCATCACTTCTATTGCTTCTAGGCTCGCAAGCTAGTAGAAGCAATATCACATCAGCTTTTTAACTAGTACTCAGAAAAAGTTTTTTCTTTGCACTTCTTATCAGTCTTGCCACATTTACTCTCTTGCAAGTGAATTTGCAGAGAAATAGCACATAGACAGAAGAGGCTCCACAAATTCCTCCTGCAAGGTTCTGCTGTTCTCTGTCAGTATGTTTTGCTCTTTGACATGCATGTCATTTGCATTATAAATATCTGAAGTACACCCATTCTTTTGCTTTTCGTACACTTTATTTTTTTTTTTTCCCTCTCTATATTCTTCAATAACAGATGGTAATTACAGTTATTCAGTTTCGTATCCTTTCATGTATGTCTTGCTTTTATTTAAAGTTGCAAAATGAGTAAGATTTCCTCACAAATTTTAACCCACAACAAAGCACCAGGGTTTATTACATCAATTTTATGTAATTATATGTGACAGTGTTGATACCGATGCTTATGCTGATCACTCGGAAAGCTGGGCAGCCTATTCCTGAAATTTAGTGAAGATATGTTCTTTGTCTTCCCTTTTGTGTTTGGTTTTTTGTTGTTTTAATGACAAATTAGACCCAAAACTGTGAAGCTAAATGATATTAACACTTGTTTCTATCTAATTACATAGTTTCTCGATTGTCCCCACAAAGAACAGTATTTCTAGCACTAATTGGCATACAACTGTCTGCCACTACTGATCTTTTTCTTTTGAAAAGAAAACATGCACATGCTTGCGCACTCATCTGTTTACCTTGAAATGGAATGAAATCCTACCGATGCATCAATCTGTCTACCAAATAGTGGCACGTGTAGTTCCAAACAGTGTAGTTGGTTCCATCATGTCATGTAAGGTTACATTTTGAGGTGAAAGTATGTTGTATTTAGATCTGGAATCTAAGTACAGTCTTTAAAACAAGGTTGCACCCTTTGTTGTCATGGAGAATCAAATTTACAATGAATTGCAGAAAGTGAAACTGTAAAATGTAAAGTTTAAAGTCTAGAAATGATAACAACTCACTGTGCATGTCTTTGATGAACATCTCTAGTGCACAAGCGCAATATTCTCTGAAACATGTGTGTGTGTGTGTTTCCAAACACACACACTCTTATAGACTCTGTCTATAAGAGTCATTATAGATTCTTGTAGACACAGTGTGGCCAATGACAAACGGATCTGTTCAGTCTGAGGGGAAAAAAAATGTAATGAGTGGTGAGACAGACAGACTAGTGTGAGTGGCTAGCAGAGGGAGAAGGGCAGATTCATCAGGGATGATTGCCTGATGCACACTTCTGGTTTTTTGATGTGAAGACCCTGCTACGTTACCATGGGGAGAATAATTAGCTTTGGCTGGATGCAGATGCGAATGAGCGGAAGAGATGAGAATTTTATTATTTAGCTTATTTTATGATACTTAGAATGGTGGGTATAGGTGCACTTGCGCACACACACAGATTTTCTTTCCCAAACACATGCACACACAAACACACACAACGAGTCTTACAACCACCTCTTTCTCTTCTATTTATGGCCAGGAAATGGGAGTAGTGCTGTGTCTGGTTGAGCTGAGTAACACTATTCTGTCACACATAGGCTTGACATCAAACACAAGTGACAAGCCTATCCTATTCCCCTCCACCGAGTCATCACCATGTCCCAAAATCACATTATTGTCACTGGGAACCCAGCGGAGACGGATGGTGAGTAGGGCTTCTGATTCCAGCCTCTGGCATCTACAGTATGCTTGAAGAGGCAAATAAAGCCATTTGGCAAGGGATGATTTCTTGTCAGTTCAAAAATATACAGAATGTATGTGGCACGCCTTCTCCTTTTTACATTTCCATCTAAAGCCTCTTATGACTATATAGTTGCACGTGTGACGGGAAAACTGAGCATGGAAAGTCTTTTATTGCTAACGCCACGCTCAACCATATCATTACCTTTTCACCATGGCAAGCAGTAAGCAGGAGCTGTACCCTGGTAAGCTCCAGTGTAACACGGAAACAGAAAAGCCGGCAGTGGTGTGACTGTAATAAGACCTGTGGCCAGCACAACTGCCAAGGCTAGCTGAGGCAGGGTGAGAAATGGTGCCCATCCCCTACATGCCTTGCTCTGCCATCTGTCACTGGGCAGGAGCAATGCCGTGGGAGGAGTCTGAGTCACTCTAGTTGTTGTCACCTAGATGGGCCACCGGGGCTTGCTGCCTCTTTGTACCCCTTTCATCCATTGGCACAATTCACTGACTTCACAAGCACTCTTAGAAATCCTGTTTAAATGTTTATTTTTTTAATAATACAGAAAGATAGAAATATATTCTAAAACAACTGGACCACAATTAACTGCTAAAAACAGATTTTGTTCCATAAGATCTTATAGTTTGTGTTTATCTGTCATATTACCAAAAGTAACCAGGAGTATAATGCAAACAAATTGTGGTTTATTACAGTGATGTTTGTTAGGATAAGTTCCATCTACAGTTAAGCTCTGAATGATTTAGGTTTAAAGTAATCTTTGAGTTTTACCAACATGTTTCTTTTGATTAGAAGTCAGTAATGTCTTGGAGCGGTCCACCCAGAATCTTTACTTGAATGCAAATTTATGGAGGGAAATAAAGACTGATAGTGACTGATGGTGATAGCAATTGGGCCCTGCAACCTCAAAGACTTGGAGCGCATCACAAAAGTTAAATCATCAAAGTACCAGTAGAAATACACAAAAAGCTGGTCAGCAATAATAAGATGAGTTTGAAAGTTTTTAACTGAGAGAGGTATAAATAGGTTTTGACAGGCCACTTATGTTACAGTGGAAATAAAGCGAAGAAAGAATAGAATCTGCCAGATGTGTCATAAAAGTTGAGTTTGACTCTCTTGACCGCTACAGTTTTAGTGTAAAGGCCTGGCTGAAATATTAAGTTCTGTGATCATTCAAAAAGCCTTCAGCACTTTTAAATTGTTTGTGAGACAGCATTAAGGGGACTCAGCTGTTAAACTGAGTATAATATCTAACTGTTAGGTAGATATCTAACTATCTAGCAAATAGATGGATACAGACGAATTCCAACTATATGCTGTGAAAGTTAACATCTGCAACAGTGCTTCTGAGTAGCATTAAACTAAAGGGCCGTGTCACTGTTTTGAAGGAGTCTGAACGGCAGCGGTAAACCCCAGTTTGAAAATCTAACAAACCCAGACTGATTAAAACTCAACCTTAATAGTCCTACGCTGAACATAGATTCAGTAAATCACTCTGAGGTTTATAATACCGTTATTTACTTGTGGAAACACAAAAAGGTGCTAACAAAAGTCATGCAATATACGTACTTGTAAAAGTTTGGATTAAATCATATCTGTAAAACACAGTTTGCAATCTGTGAAATCTTTACTTGCTAAAACAAATAAAAATTATTGTTAAAATCTTCTCTTGTCATGAACCTAGTATTGTGTAGCACCTGGTCTCATGAGATGAACCTGTTGTTCAGTGTACCTTGTAGTCATGATATACCCATTGCTGCTGGTATGGCATTAAACCTAAACTACTGCTATTGTTTCATGACCTAGATGCATTCTCACTCCCCTTAGATGCAGCTGTTTTGCACTCAGCAGTAGAGTCTCCCTAGTTGTTAGTGTTACAGCGAAGTAACCTTTTTGATAATAAGTAAGCTTTAATTTTACTGTTTGTTTAAGTAAGGTTATGACTGTATGTGCAAAATAGAACTGGAGCCAAAAGATTGATGGTTTTGAGGATCACTTTTAACCTCCATTACAATAAATACCACAAAACGCCATGATAAAGTTTTAAGTCCCCATCTCATCTCATTGGTTCTTAACTTTTAGATGCTCTCTGAGTTTACATTTGACACTGGACAAAGTCTGTTACTGCTACGACAGGTGGTTATTTCATTTCTTGGCTTATGGTGCCTCTACATGAAGGTTGGCTTGAGGAAAAAGCACTTTAATGCAAGCAAGATGAGCTGAAATATTAAGAATTCAATTCTGGCTAACATCCGCATCCATATGATAAAGATGTGCCTGTAAAGTGTGGATAAAACAACAGATTTAACTACAGCGTGTCCCTGAACTACAACTGTAAAAGGGAAAAAAAGCAAAGATGATGCTGATTCAGAATGATGTGGGAATCATTTTAGCAGCACTTGTACTGCAGAAAGTAATTCTGTGCGCGTGTGCGTTATGCCTTCTGAGAGGGAATGATCCATAAAAATTATTGATGTCACCTGATAAGAAAAAGACTGTCTTGATATCACACTGATGAATTACTGTCTCTTCTCAGGATCAGTTTTATCGTTCTTGCGTTTTTGGAAATAGAAACACCGGAAAAAGATGAACAAACATCACTGTGACTCTTAAATGCAGCTGCTGATTACTCACTCCACTGCTTTTTTTGTTGCCAGTAACCCTCAACGTGACACACATGGAATGTTGACTTGCTGTTTTCCCTGTTAGCTGTTCAGTGCAGGACACACTTGAAGTGGGGTCTGAGCTCGACACAGTCGGGGATCACAATAAAAGGCAGGAAGTAAGTGATCCAAAGGAGACGGTGAATGTTGCCGTAGCAGCGATCATATAGTCTTTGTCGTCTGTGGCGAGGAAGGGGGGAAAAAAGCAAGAAAGAGAGAGAGAGTTGGGAGCCACCGTGTGTCTTTGAATGAGGTCAGGGCATCATGGGGAATAATGCATTTCCCTTCTCTTGCGCCAGGCGTTCCTTCCATTACGGCTGGAGAAGAGACATTGTGTCCACACTCTGATTACCACTGATCCATGCTGATGACTCTGTTGGCGGATTATCTCAGTTAGTATCAGCCATCTGTTACTGTGTGTACGTGTGTGTGTGTGGGGGGGTGTGTGCACGTGTGTGTTGATGGGTAAGGAGAAAAGGGGCAGGATTGAGACACACAGGAGGTTTTATAGTTTGGGGCTGTGACACACATGCAGACAGACCCTTTCACAAGCACATGTATTGTTTTGTGTAATCAAGCAATGTTGCATGCCTTGATCTGAAGCATCTCCACCAGCACTAAATGCACATGCACTATCTCTCTTTATGCTGTTGTGCCCTCCTTTTCAGATGCGACTGACAAGTGAAGGCTCCTATATGAAGGCCACATGCAATCATAAAAGCGCAGAGCTGTTTATAGCAACACTATCTCCTGAAGGGGCCGCTGCATCCAGCCACTATTAGGTGCACACGTTGACAGCTGGGCTGCTGTGTTGTATTTGTGGACGTGACTGGGAATCCAGCGCCGGAACACATCTTATAAATCATAGTTCAGCCATTAGCATAAATTCTGCCTCTCCTTGCATCTGCGAGGACCTGCTGTTTCTGGCTGCAGCGCGCCGCGTTGATTGGTCGGTGTTCAAGTCAGATTGATTTAGTCGTTCACGGAGATTATACTGCGCGCCTTATTCCGCCACTGTTGTGTGCTGTTAATTACCTATAAAATCAAGCTAATTCCGATGCTAAATCCATTTTAATTTCTTATAATTAAGTCAGGATTGGATCCTTAAATACCTTGGCGCTCTATTATTCTTGCAATCATTGTTGTGGCTGTGTGTTTGGTGGTACATTGCCGAGCTCAATCTTATTATTGTTATTAGATTTAATTGCTCTAAGTGATCAGTCTGTAGTTGTCAGAGGAAGATGGACTTGCCTCGTAGTCGTTTTTTCCCCCTGCTGTCCTTTCCCTCTCCATCTCTCATCCCAGAAAGAGGCCCTTTGAGAGATGGTAAGAGATGAGAGGAGATGAGGGGGAGGGTAGCTCTGCTTTACACCTCTGCAAAGGAGGGATTGCTTTTTTGTTGTTTGTTAGGGGGGAAATCAATTCTGCTCACATCATCACGTTTTGACAAGGCGAGGCATTAAGTGCAGATATTGAGGAACGACAGGAATGGTTTACAGCCAGCGCTTTATCTTCTCTGCTCTTTTTCTTTACTTTTGCCCTTCCTTCCACAACAAAATGAGAGTGCATTGTCTTGCCTATTCTCTTTCTTTCTCCATTTCTTGGTCTTTTTTTGTGTGTCCTTCTCCCTGAAAAGGTGGGGAATGATCCGCTTCACTTACCAGCTGACACCACATAAGCTTGCTCGTCCTCAGAGACGCGAGCCTTTTGTTTTCGTGTGCATTATGATAATTACGAAGGGCCACAGCTCCTCTTTTATTTTCATCACGCTCTTAATGATACTTGCATTCGTCATCTGGAGCCTCCGCAGAAAAGGGAAAAAAAATGTGATATTTCGGAAGGATCTTGTTTCTTTTTTCCCCTTGTTTTTCTTTTTCACCCTAACCTGACATTTAAAGGGTGACGGCAAGAGCAAAAGAGCATAAAGTGTGACAGCACTTTCGTGCAATATATTGTGGCTGGGAGGAAATGTTTCTCAGTGAAATAAGACTAAAACTCCTCATCTTCACTCAGCCAGAAATGTATCCCTGTAACTAATATGGAACACTTACTTACTTACTTACTCACAGTAAAGGTTGGTAATCTGGCTCTTTTTTTTTTTATCCACATGCTGTCACCTTTCACAAGAGTCCATTCTGAGGACCTTTGACCTTGCTCATAATTACACCGCCACCATCTTTTCCACTGCAGCAGTGGCAAGTCATGGCCGCCCAAGTCCGATGGCACACCAGCCTCCTCCCCGCGGACTGCAGCAGGTTTTCTTGTCATCCGCGCCTCCTCGCTCCCTCTCTCCCTCTCTCTTGTCAGTGTTGCTCCTGGCGAAAGGCTGATACTTGATATTCAGAGGATAGCAGCTTTTGTCTCAGAGATTTAATCAGTGGCTCTGCTCCCACTGCAGAGGGGCGATGGAGGGAGGGTGGAGGGGTGGCAGGAGAGAGGGAAGGAAGGAGAGATGGAGGCAGAGACTGTTTATGTGTAATGACACAATAACAAAGCCTGCCTGTAAAACACAATCTGCAAACTGTGCTTTTGAAGGGGATTTTCAGCCCTGGATTAGTGTCAGGCAGAGGGATATGGAAAAGGAGAAGAGAGAAAGAGTCAGGTTGATGTGATAGACAGGGGAGGTGATTTTGTGTGTGCAGTGGGGGGGTTGAAATCAGTGTGTGTACAAACGCGCGCATGTGTGTTTGTGCGTAATTTCTATTTAGCTGTTTTGTATTTATTCGGCTCCACAAGTCAGCGGCTGTGTGGGCACTTACACATTGTCCTCTCAGTTGTAAGCAAAAGGGGATTAAAGCTGACAAATATGAGTCAAATATTTGGCTGCCGAATGACCAAAATGCTTCTTGTGAGGGCTTATGTTGTTGGTTGGTTGGTAATAGCTGGCATAGTGACTCTTTGAGACTGTTAATGGAAAGCTACTGAGTTGGTTAATGCACACATCCCATAAAAAGCATGTCCATTTGGTTGTAGCTCCAGCTGAAAGGAGTCTGAACAATGCAGTCTTTTAAGGCCTCAAAGAGATCTTTTAGGTTGGAAGATGGATGTCTTTTTTTTTTTTTTGCCCCCATCACACATTATGAGGGGTTTTTATTTTGGTGGAACGCAGGTGTTGAGACGCACAGGTGTGCATGAGTTCTGCTTTTGTGCTCCCGCGTATCAGAGAGACAGGAGGGAATGACAAAGAAAAGTGACAAATGTGTTATTTGTCTATTTGAGCTCGAGTTTTTCCTCTGACCTGTGTCGCTCCAAAACATCCCACTTCAGCAAGCAAACTGTCCTGTCAAGGAAGCACCTTCTTCACGCTTTATTTTACTTTTGCATCAAAATGTAAAAACCCTGCTTTGCTCTGCTGTCCGTTATCACAGTCCTTAAACATGTCATCCCTCCATCGTACCCCATATTCAATCAATAGAGGCTGGGAGCCAGTGAGCATGGCTAAATAGAAATATTGTTCAGGGGAAGTGAGATGTGAAAGGAAAAGTGTCAGGGTGTGTTTGTGTGTACGCATGTGCGTGCGTGTAGGTGTGACGGTATACGTTTGTGTGGGGGTGTGTGTGTTTCTGTAGATGTGCTTTGCTATTGTAACCCTGCTGATTGGATTGTGTTTGACAGATATGGAGTCTGGAGAGCGGCTGGCCTCCCCTGCGCCCACCCTGTCTGCTGCTCGCACCTCCTCCCCTGCGGCCTCCTCTTCCTCCTCCTCCTCTTCTTCCTCTTCGTCATCGCCTGCGCCCCACTCTAAGAGCAGCCTGGCCCCGAGCCCATCAGCACTGGGATCCACCCTCAACACCTCTGGTAAGAAACCGTCCCCCTTCCCTTTATGTGTTAATCTTGCGTCTTTCAAAAACAAAACAAAAAGAAAAACACGTGAGAAATGCCAACACGCAATGTAAATAGTGATCACACATCCGTAAGAGGGACTCTAAATGTGGTCACCTTCATGTCTTGATAGCATTCAGAATCCATCCTCATTTCTTTACCATGAAAAAATTAGTTTCCCCCAGTATTAATTATACAGTTATTTTGCAGTCGGTGTGAATACACCTCTCTCCCAGCTCTGAGGATTTTTTTTTTTTTTGTGTCCTGACAGCTTGGGTTGCAATTGAAAAGCTGCTGCATTAATGAATCCCAAACAATTAGGGGGCTCTTTTGTGTGAGAAACACACACATGCTTTGCCATGTCTCCTGACAACCTTCAGCTCTCTGGCTCCAGCTGCCTCAGAGTCAGGCTCAGCACGCCACTGTGCACGCATGCATGGGTGTGTGTGTGTGTCTACGTGTGAGATGGAGAGAGAGAGGGAGAGAAAGAGCCTCTGCCTGCATGATTTAACATTTGTTAGCCACTCAGTGTCTAGTCAGCCCTGTCCGGCCTCCAGCTTCCTTTCTGTGTTATGGTCAAAGCCATTAGGCAAAGAGGAGTGTGTGTCCTTGTTTTTGTATGTGTGTAAATGTGTTTGTATGTCTAGGTGTTATCCAGATATCTCCTCTGTGCTCATATTTTTCTCTCTCCTCATCTCCTAATGTGCTGCTGTTTTTCTTATAGTCCCGCTTTATATCGTTATAGACGCAACTGCACACACTTACAATTGCTCTAAGTAGGAAATATGATATCCAACATTCTCTGCGATTGTAGTGTGTGTGTCCCCCCCACCCCCTCTGTTACAAGTAGAGGAAGTGGGAGAGAGCAAAATAAAGCCCCTTGTGTTGCCGTCAGGATCCTCAGTGTTGCCCAAAACGAAGAAGAAGCCATTAGGAGCATCTTCCTCTAATGCATTATGCATCCCTCTTATCCCTCTGTACTTCTATGTGTGCTCAGATTTTCTAGATAAGCGATTTTTAGATTTGGATGAAAGGCTTAGAGGCAGAGTGTTGGCTCTAAACTTTTACCTACTTTGTGAGAATCTAGCAAGCCAGGCCTTTTTCTTAAAATATTTTCGTGGAAAGCATTTGTAAACTCGACCTCAGCTATGTGCAGTGCAGTGTCTTACAATAATGTATACGTTGCCTCACATTTTGCCACATTTTGATAAATAATCTCTATTGATATCCTGTGAGATATACCAAAAATTGTGAAGTGCTTGAAAAATTGTAAACTTCCTAATATAATGGCCTCTCATTTGTTTTGGCCAAATATTATTTTGGCAAAAATTGACTTGACAATATTTTAGGAAGATGACAAAATGATACAGGATTTAAAAAAAAATTTGTAGATTGAAATCTGAAAATGTGGCCTGCATCGATATTTTGACATGCAGTGTACACAGGGAGATCATTCATCAAAAAAGCACCTGCAAGAGCTGAAGAAGCCGACTGATCAGGTTGCAAATTTGTCAACACAACAGCTATTAATCATGCACAAAGTTTGTGATTGTAATCAGACAAAATGGGAAGAAGTTTAAGTTTTCAAAAAGTTTTATGAATAAAAATATAAATAATTGTGTCTTTCATTAAAATTCAGCCCCATCCAGTGTAACTAGTTCCACTCAGAAGTCACCTAATTAGTTAATAGTCAATATAGCTGTTCTGTGGAGTGCTCAGAGATTCGTTAGAGAACATTACTGAAGAAACCGCATCATGAAGAACCAAGAAATACGACGGACCAGTCGGGGAAAAAAAGCTGTGGAGTTTGAAGCACGGTGAGATAATAGAATGATATTTCATGCTTTAAAGCTCTCACTACGAGAAGTGAGAACTGCAAGAAGAAGTACAGAAAACTCAAAGAGTATAAATAATTTTGCAACCCACCATATTTATGGCTGTTTCTTAATGGATTTCACCTTAAAGAAGGTGAAATCATCCTCTTTTCCTTTCTACTCTGTCTTATGTAAAGACATTTTCACTTGCAACACGAAACATCTGTAATTATTGCAGTGTGTATCACAGACATTGGTTCAAGGTTCTTTGCAGTTTCGCCAGCAACACTTAAGAAAATAAAATCTGAAGAACACAAAACAAATGAGCACTGACTTTGTTTGCATGTGTCATTGATGAGGATATCACTTGGAGAATAAATAAAAGCTGATCAGCGCTTGTAGCGCTCTCTCCTTATGGGATCAACTCACGGATGCAATTAACTTAAATCTGTCTGTGGAAATTTGATTGACTGCAACAAACAACAAATTAATCCCCCTTCGGCAGCATCCAAACATGAAAAAAAGCAGGCGGTGCAGTTTGTCAGAGCGGAGGAAGGATTGAAGCGGAATGAAAAACAGGGCGAGGGAGTGAGAGTGAGAAACAGAGAGACACAGCGTGAGGAAGAGTGAGTAGGTAATCCGAGGTATGTCTTTCCCATGCCTCTCTCCCACTTCAGATTTTTAGATTTAATTATTCGCCTTCTGGAAGCTTGCATTAATATTGAAAAGGCATTTGCAGATGTCACTTTGTGTTGCCTAGAATGAAAGAAGGGTGCAGAGGAGGGGGGAGAGGTGGGCACCCTAGGCGTAAGTGAATGCTGTGGCCGGCCCTTTTTTAAGGGGGGGTAGTTGCGTTGGAGTCGTTTATCTTCGTATCCACAAGCTGACGCTGGCAAGGCGGGCACATATACATATTCAGCATATTCTAATGACATTCAAAAGGCAGAATTTGCTGTCTCGTGGCAGAGAAGGACCTTGAAGCCAGCACAAAGGGCTACACTCTCATATGTCACACACCAGGATGCTGGCAAGGCCACATAACCACAGACAGTTTGTTCACACCTAAAAATACCCCAAGATTCTGCCCATGTTCATTTTTAGTTTTTTCTTTCGTAAAGAGCATTTATAACTGACCCTGTTATTATATGCTTGACTGCATTAGATCAGGAAATGCTGTGCTCCAGTGTCACTTTGCTCTACATTTCTGTGATGTGTGCATGTGTATAGAAGTTTGACATTTTCATCTGCAGCATTGAACACAACACTTTCCTTTTCTACAGTCATCACTTTTCTCTTTTCTTTTTTTTTTCTTTTTTTTTACTTGTGTATTACCTGGCTTATTCAGAGGCATCAGACAGGCTTGCTTTCCTTTTCTGGAATAGAAATTGAATTTGCATGAAATATGCTCACACCAAATTGCATCTGACTCTGGGAGGAGGTAATACGTGGCAGTCGCCCCTGCCAGAAATGATTGTGCTCAGGAAAACGCTAGACGATGATGATGTTGATGAAGTATTCTTCTGAGCTGGAATTGAATGCCAAAAGGATGGAAGGAGGTTAGCTTTTTACACCTTATATAGATGGTTCATTTTTTCCCTCTGAAGTTGTCCAGGCATTTTCAGTTTGCAACATATAGTGACAATGATTTTAAGCAAAAGATACATCAGCAATGCAGTAGATCTGTACTGAAACAGGTGAATGGTTTATCATATACTTGCAAGCATTAAGCTGAAGCATGTGTATGTTGTGCAGTTGAAAATTTGTGCAGTTTTCAGGTAATCAAAACAGCCATCCTGTATGTCATTTCTTTAGTAATGTGAAAAACAGTGACACCATCGAAAACATTTAAACCTGGCCTTCTCACCCTGTCGACTCCTACTTCAGGACATTAAAATGGTCAATTCGAGGACAAAGTTCTCTGTGAAGATAAAATTCTAAACATTTAACAAGTGGACAAGGAGATTTTGTAAGGTTCTTCAATGTAGATCAGTATTAAAACTTTAATTTCTTGGATAGAAAATTTTAAATAGCAACCAAGTTCATTTTCTGTATGAAACAGTGTAAGATGGTGTATTCACAATGGTAAACTGAAGCTTCTGCTTCAATAAAAAAATATTTTTTTGAAATAACATCAGTTCCAGCAAGAAATGTGATTCTTATGGCAACTGTCAGAGTACTTGTAATGTGTTAAGTAGAAGAGTGGAACATTTGATTTGTGATTTTATTGTGCAAAATGAAAGGAGTTTTATAAGTAGTCAAAGCATTGAAAGATTTTCACACCTGTTGCTGTATGGCTAGTTCTTTAAAACATTGCCTTCCTTTGTTTACATCTATCTAAGGCCGACTGTTTGGAGGAATGGGAGATCAGCCCTTCATTGGCTCCACGTTGTCAAGTGCCTTCCCTCTGGTGAACCACCCTGCCTTTGGAGCCCTCTACACTGCCGGGGCTGGCAGGCCCGAGTTCGGAGGCCTGGGCTCAATTGGGATGTCAGCTGCTCTGGCTGCCCACCCACAGTTAGGAGCTCTGACTGGTAAGCAGAAAAGGTTTGAATTCCTGGCAATAGTTCTTGGAAATAAAATCACACCACTAATTAACCCTCCGCTCCTCTCAGAGTGGTGGCGAGCTGCTGAAGCCCATGGACGCGGAGCTGCTGCCTTTATCCCCTCTTTCATCGGCTTTCCTCCTTTCTTCGCCCCCCACATTCAGCCCAATCACAACACTAGTCCTGTTCAGGTCAGGACGCCTGGCAAGAATAGCCATGACCCGCCTAAAGGTACAGCGGTTTGCTAAAGACCCCTTCATTGATCTGTCTCTCTTCTTCCACACTCTGTCTTCCTCCACAACCTAAATCCACTTTGCCCTATGATGAGATTTTCCCTGTTTCAAGATAGATTTAATGACTTCCACTGCTCACTTAGTCATTCTATTAACTTCTTTCTCTGGCTCTTTCCCTCGTGTTCCCTCTCGTAATCTCTGTTTCTTGTGCTCTTTTAATTTCACAGTATCTTTTAATTTATCTTTTATTATGTAAACCACTCATGTTGGGCTTGTGCCTCGTACGGCCAAGCACATTTGATGAGATACATGTATAAATCAATATTTTTATTAGCCTCATTTCATTCTGCAGTTAGTTCCAGATATTCAATTATCCCCTTGTTGCCAAAGTTCTCAGGAAAGATGAAGCTGATCAGTAATGCGGCAGATTTTGTGCTTCCAGGGGTGAATGGTGCAGTGAATGGCAGCGGGGTCTGTCCTCCCACCACACAATCAGGGAGCTATTCTGCGAGTCCGACTCCCGTTCAGGCACCAACAAAGCCGACCAGAAATTCCGATCCGTCTAATATTCACCGTAGCAGCCCTGAGAACAATCCATCAGAGTTGGTGGAAAAGACGATTGTAAAACCTAAAGAGAAGGTTAGTGCTTACATCAAGTCTTCTCTTCAAAGAGAAATCTCATGATGTGATGAGGCTGATTCTTACTGTTTTACATTTAGAAGTCTCGGAGGAAGCCAGCAGGGGCTTCTTTGGCAAGTCACAGTGAATCAGGCACGTCCTCGGACAGCTCGAGCGACGGCTCTCTCAGTAGCGATCTGGAAGACCTCGCAGAGGAAGATGAGGATGACGATGACGATGAGGAGGACGATGAGGAAGATGACAAGCAGAGTGAACTTTCAGAATCTGAGAAGCGGATAAAGAAGAAGGTAAAGATGAAATGAGGACATTCAAGGCTAAACGTTAATGTGCAGTCTACCATCTTTATTTAAAGCAACACTGTTAATATATATTATTATAAGTTGTCATCCCATTTGATCTAATGCTTTTCTGATGATTGTCCTCCTCAGGTGTTATTACCAAGCACTGGAACTGGAAAGAGTGAAAGGTCACTTTCTAGGGAGGTTCAGGTCAAAAAGGACAACCAAGCTAAGAAGGGGCCCTCTAACCACCCAACTCTTGTGCCATTACCCTGCTCTGTCTCCCCGCCCACCTTGTCCCAAACTTCGCCTCTGGGCCTGCAGAGCTCCAGGACCCGGATTGAAGGGCCGCAGCAACACTTCAGTGTGATTCAGTCCACTGGTCTAGCTGCCAACCCTAAGCCTCTCGCACTCCTCACCCAGCCTCGTCGAGAGCCGTCACCAACCTCCTCCCCGATAGCTCTCACCACATCCCCAAGAGCACTGTCCAGCACTGCCTCTCCCAAACCTCCCAAACTGCTGCCGTCCTCCTCTCCCCAACACCTCCCTCTCTCCCTCTGCTCCTCCCCGAAGCCCCTCTCTGTCCCCTCTCCACCCCGCTCCACCCTCCTGGCATCTACCTCCCCAAAACCTTTTGGTTTGACCTCGTCTATAACGAGCCCGCAGAAGTCGTCGCTGAAGCCACCGAGGCACACTGTGCCCAGTGCCGCCAAATCCAACAAGAAAAAACAGCTGGAGGCTTCACTGGCACAGATCAGCGAGTTCAGGCTCAAACAGGTAGGCCTGCCTGATGATTGCAGTTGAATGTCATTTTTTTCCCCCTCCCTATATTCACACAAAGACACAGCAGATACCACATTGTATGTTGTGAGAAGCAATCTAGAGAATCACAGCTGCACATTCAGCTTTAGTGAACAAAGTTATCCTCTGCAAATTGACTGTAATGAAATTATTCACTAAAGCTGAGCATAGTTAGACCCGCAGCTATAATTATCTCCTGTCTTCATCATTACTATCAGATGACCTGCACTTTGTTAAACCTTTTAGCCAGTTACTACATTTTTCAAGAGAAAACCCAAACAGCTCACAGACATTCACAAGGGAACATACATGCCTAAGAAGAAAGTAAATCTTTATATGTTCACACGAGTGACTGCAGTTTCACAGCATTTTAAAAGTATGTTCTCTGTTAAAGATGTGTAAATTAGACGAAGTTGAAAAATCCAACTTATTCCAAAGCAGATAAACGTAATTGTAAGATGTAGTTTTTTTTATTTATAAAATTACTGACCCTAAAGTATTGACATCTCAAACAGTTGCTGTAAAGTAATTTTACCTAAAAATATATTTTTTTATCTACGCTATTTTAAGTTGATCAGAATTTCTCACAACTATCAATAAGTGATCCTTCATTTTCTGTATCGCTGCAGTACACATAGGATAGGACTCAGATATTTGGTATTTGTGGTATTTTATCCACTAGCCACTGGGTTGGACAATGACCCATACTTATCTTGGCACTCTCCACAGCAAGTGCTATAGTAGTGGAGGTAAAATTTCTCCACAGCTCACCATTGAAGTACGATAGAAAAGAGTGTCCTCTTGACTTCTTTAGTCTCATTGATAACCAGCAGATGTTATTTCAATGCCAACTGACTAACATTAAGCTATGCCAGGTAAAGGCCTTTTTTATTAAACCATCACAAACATAAGGATGTCTGGGAATTTAACTGGGATCTTATCCTGTGGTTGCAAAAGACTAAGATTAAGATTTTCCTGTCACAACCCTCCAGGTGGGTTTGGCATGAAAGAAAAGATAAACATGTGGAAACTTATTTTTTAAAAATCCCTGAGAACCTTGTAAGACTGCAGAGCGTCAAACCTTTTGAAATATTAAGGGGTTTCACAAAAAAGCTGGTAGATTGTACCCGTAAATAGAAAATAAATAGAAAATCATCTGTCTATCAGCACCAACCTTTGAAAATGTTATTATTATTGGTAATTACTAAAAGGGAGCAATGTAAAGCACAGAAAGGAGTATTGAAGTGTGCCAATGGTAATTCTGTTAAAAAGTATTATTTCTTAATATGAGAATTCACCCACTAAATAAATTGTATTTATATTGAAAGTCATGTAAGATTATGCTACTACAATCAAAGACACATATACTTTAAACAACGTTAGTGGTACGCCAATAAATGTGGCCAGCACTGTACATCAGAGGAAGCCTTGCTGTAAAGTTTCATGTCTATTTGAATTTTTAGAATCATGTTGCATTGTGGGCTGTAGAGTGGAAAAGTTATTAACACGATGGATGGATGATGGGGTTATTTATGAAAGAAGTTGGTCTTTTCGAATGAAATATTTCTGTGCTTTTGGGAGAAAATTTTCAGAATGCATGAATGATGTAGTATTTGAAATGGCCTAATGAATTTTCATTAATGTCTGCCTACCTTGCTGGAACTTCACATTGTTATTTTGTTCAGTTTGTTAGGTAGTTATAATCTGCTTGTTAATTCCAGTTGTTTTCCCCTCAGAAATCTAACTTGAGTAAATTAAAGTGTCCACATCTGTAAATCTTAGCAGGCATTTAAAGATGCTACAAGCTAAACATTTTGAAACCTCTTTTCATCATTGAGTCATTAAGCTGTATGATTAATTTAATGTTATAGTGTTCCTTGTTTTGATTGTTCAGTTTTGACTGATTTACTTTGCTCACATTTGCTTTTGAGTAGCCTGTTGATAAACGGGTTATTGGTTTTAGTTTAATATCCATTGTATTGCACTTCTTGCAGTGTTATTTGCAGTTAGTTCAGATGAAATTCTTTTAAGATTGACTTTTCTGGCCCTTAGCCGTAAAGATTTCATTTTTCCCAAATGAAAGGACTATAATGAATTGCATAAATGTATTAAGATCTTCTTATTTTATGAAAATCACTTCTCCTTTTTTGTTTCAGCAGGCAGAGAAGTTTACACTGAGCTAAATTCCCCCTGTGGTTTTAGCACTGTTACTGTATTTCATGGTCTGTGAAATTGATTTGTTTCACTTCATATCACATCCAGTTGAAAGTGCAGCATAAAAGTCTAACCTGCTTTTGCTTAAACACAGATTGAACTAAACTTGTCATCGGTACAGAAAAGGCAAACATGCCCATCCGAATGGATGATAACGAATGTTCAGCTTTTCAAATGCGCAGACAAGTAATTACAATTTTAGTAGGATGCACAGCGTCTTTTTTTTGCGAACTTGGTCGATAACAATGTCTTAGGTTATTGCTTTTATGTTCGTTTTGTTTCCCAAAAAGAGGCTTAGACACAGTTAACCGTACCAGTGTTCAGCATTGTAGTTTTGTCACCTGCTCAAACAATCCAAAGCAATGCGAACTGACAGCCAGAGTGGCTCCACTTTGTCCCATTTCTCTTCTAATTTTTTTTTTCTGTAACCTCTTTTTGTTCCTTACATTCTGCATCTCCCCCGCCCCCTTTCTCCTCGCCTTTCCTTGATCTCTACCTCCCTTTTTCTCCTCAGACTCTCATGTCCCAAGGGCAGACATTCCCAGCTGAGCAAAAGAAGCAGCAGCAGGGGCCAAACAAATCCCCAAAAAGGACGTCGCTGTCTTCGCCGCCATTGCCACCTGTTCCACCTACTGCACCCCAGAACAATCACTCCAACCTCTTCCTTTCAAGTGCCCTGCTGGGTCTCCCCGAACCTCATCACCCAAATGGAGTCATCCAAAGCACCACTCAGGACACACCTTTGGCCCTCATCACCAAACCTCGCAAAGATGCTGCCTCTCAGGGCAGGTCCCCCCAGCCCAACTCAGACGCTGGGTCAATGCCTGTCAATCTGAGCACAGGGGCAAGTAGGACCCCAGCGAGTGCCCAGGCTGGTCCTCCATCGCAGCCTTCAACTACCTCACCCCATGCCACGGGTCATACATCTAGAAAAAGCAAGACGCCCAAGGTTAAAGGGCAGACACCAGCGCCGGGACAAGCAGACCCTTTAGCTGCCTGGAAGGGCTTCTCTCAGAATCACCTGGTTCAGTCTCTGGTAGATTTGTTTCGAGGAGGAGAAACTGGTGTTGGGATTCCTGGAGTTAGTATCCCTGGGGTTGGAATTCCTGGCGTGGGAATCCCTGGAACGTGTAACCCCACAGCGGGTCTTCCAGCCAACAAGGAATCAGACGACTCAGGAGACGACGACGATGATGATGAGGATGATGACCTCGAAGAGGAGGATGAAGAGGATTCTGATGATAGTCTTTCAGGTAGGGATTGTCATTGCGTACAACCTAAACATAACTAAGAATGAACATTTTTAATAACCGCCCCTACACAAGTCAATTAAATTCCACCAGTTTTCCCTTGACTGTCAATGAGTGGTGATCAGAAGGCCCAATATAGGAAAAGCCATTTTTTCTCCTATTCATCAAATTCATCAAAATTAAGAACAAACTTGAAATTCACTAGATTTTTTTCCCCCTTCCATTCTCTATAATGGTTAACTAATTTCCTTTTTGTTGATTCTCATGTTCCATTTCCAGAGTCTGACAGCAACTCTGATAGCGACATTTCAGGAAAGAAAGTGAAGGAGTTAAAGCTGCTGCCCTCTGGATCATCCAAAAAAGAGATGACTCCTCGCAGGCTTACCAAAGGTCCAGAGCTACTGAGCACCTCAACCAACCACACCGCCACCAGCTGCTCCCCTCTCAACCTACAGGTCATCAAGAGTCCCTGTGTTGCCACCAGCTCCAGTGCCTTGGCCTACCACAGCTCTGCAGGCTCTTCTTCCTATAGCCTAGCTTCTCCATTAGGTAAAGCCTTGCATTCTTTTTTTTTATTTTGTTACTTACAATGCCTTGTTAGAGAGAGTTTGTGAGGACTGATTTAAAGGTACTGGTGGTCAACATCATACAACTATATATTTAAAAGGATGAAGCATGTCAAAAATGCTGTTGTGGCGGTTAGTCTGTGTATGTTTAAGAAGCAGAGGGAAAAAATATTGTTTCATGTTAATGTTTGTTAACAGTATGGTGAATTTGTGATTGAAAAATCACTTGCTCTCCACAATGACTCTAAAAACCAGATCAAGGAGGCAGCATCATATATAATAAAAATTGTCTGCTTGCAGATATGAGAGTACATTGTTTGGTGTTAAACAATGAGTTCCGGCTATTTTCTCTGCAGGTGAAATGTTTATTCTGGTGCTGCATGTATGTTTTTAATGTAGTGATAACATTTAGCATTTGTTTGTGTTTTGTGAGAAACTTGGGTTTTGCATTGAGGAAGTTGACTTGTATTTTTGTAAGAAACCCATGACAGACAAAAAGCTGACCTTCAAGTTTATTTAGTGTCACAGACGTATCTCCAGGAAATTCCAAGCAAAAATGTAGAGGGGTAACAGACTTAACATTTTTACTTGAAGGGACAGTTCAGATTTGTTTAGAAGGGGTTTTGTGGAGAGTTTATGATGAGTTAGTATGTTTTCTGTTGTAGATACACCATTGGTTGTTTTGTTCCTAGAGGCTGAAGTGGATCTCTCTCTTACAATAATTCCAAACCATTCGAGCAGTTAATAGGGATGTTTTTGGGGAATAATTATTGAATTTTCTTAGGCTTTTCATATGAACAGTCATTGTCACAAGGCCTACAAAAATAACACTTTTCTAATTAAACAACAATTTATGGCAAATAAAGTTTTATACAGTATATTATGAAAAGAGTTTACATAAGACATGGTAACATTTTTGTTTGATTTGTTGATTTGAAATCCTCTTTTACCTGGGCCCTGCTCAATCTACCTCCAGCCTCCAGGCAAAAAACCTTTTTGTATACTTGCATTGTTTAAAAGGAAGATGTAATGAGAAGTACCTAATGTCAGTAAGATGCTAACCGTTCATTACCTCTGCTGAGAAAACCTTTTTAAAAAAGTATAAGCAGCCTCTAGTTAAAAAATAGATGCTTATGAAATTAAACACTAATTAGCCTTCAAGCTAATCATTACATGTAGTTTACCTCATGTAGTTGTATTTTTGCCTTAAGGCTGTAATATGCAATCCACTTAAGTTATGTGGGATAGAATAATACAGAAGTACACTTAAGTTTTATTAAAAAAAAAAGAAAAAAAACACCATTCACCTTTTAAGGCAAAAATAAGTTAATAAATTCCTCTCATCCTATTTTGGTGACACATGCTTTTTGTATGATATAAGGTCCAGCTTGTGTTTTTAAAGTGACACAGAGGAATGCTAAGATTTTAAGAAAAAGTAAAGCTTTAAAAAGCCTCACTCTAGAGAGATCCACTGATCCTTAGTGCAATTTTACACGGAAGGAAAATTTCCAGATTTTTATGTAAACAAGGGGTGTAAAGCTGTTGCCTAGTTGTTCCCTTTGGAATATTGTTTGCTATTTTCAACCTAACCGTAAGGCCTTATGGGGCACAAAACCCTGTACAGTCACACTTTTCACAGCTCCCACAACAGCTCCGTACATACTATCAAATGCATAAAGAATGCAAGTGTGCTGCCTAAAAGGAAATACACTCCCTTTATACTCAGGTGAGTATGAAGAGGGCTTGTTCCTCTTTGCAAGACAGGAAGGAGACAGTTTGTTGTCATGGCTCAACCGCAGCTCTGAAATCCTGTAGGGGCATGCCCAAGAGTCCTGACAAGTTACTTGGCACTGCAGCAAGGTTTATTTCCGCCACATTCAATGAGAGATTACTCAGATCACAGAAAACAGGACATAGGTGTAACTAGCCAGGAAGCAACACATTTACAGTATTTCACCTGCGCTTTTTGTTCTCAACTGCTTGATCTTCTCCTCTGCATAAATATCTTTCTGTTTCAGTATTTAGCTTTTACATACCCATCTAGTAAAATTTGGATCAATTGCTATACGTGTCATACAATGCTGGTAGTGGTGGTAAAAACAAAAGTCTGGCTTCTCTTCATATGTGAGTTTTCCCTGATGGTTCACACCACCTCTCTACAGGTTTAGGGAAAAGGAAGAGGGTGATGGATGAAAAGGAGTTGATGGTACCTCTGGAGTTGGGGTATGTACAAAGTAGTTCAGAGTCAGAAAATAAGTCAAGTATATGTTTTATTTAGCAATCACTTCAAATTGTTCTGCTTTCATGCACTGTGCAGTGTGAAGAACGATCTGCATGAACACCTGTTTTATTTTTACTCCTAGGTGGCGGAGAGAAACAAGAATCAAGTCGGTGGGTGGACGCCCGCAGGGTGAGGTGTCCTACTACGCTCCCTGTGGCAAGAAACTCAGACAGTACCCAGATGTGATGAAGGTATCTTGCTCTCACTGTGCCGCATTTAGTCTCATTAGTGATGCACCAGCAAATTTGTGGGCAACCCAATGAAAAAAACGATTCATAACAAGACATATAATGTTAGTCATTGCTGACAACATGTTTTATTGATTTAAGGGACTATGTTTAAATTCATTTTGGAATACTCAGCTTGCTCACAGAAATGTTTGTGTATCAGTATTAGAGAACTTTGCCTCTGCTTCTGCTTCAGCTCAAATCCCACCCCCATCCCACTTTCCACGACCCTAATAGTGAAACGGTGCTCTTAGATTCACTTCTTGTGCCAATTTATTCACCTCTCCCTGCCACCGAAATGATTAATGCTTAGTTTCGGGGGATGCACAATTTTGCTCCATTTGCGCAGTGTTCAATTGTGTCTAGTCTTCTGTGTTTGCTTCATTGAAATTTCAAGCATAGTAGTCATCCAAACTGCCTCAGAGTATGGTGCTGACAAAAAAAAATGTCTACGCAGTAACATTCGCTCACTTCTAGTCATTCAGCAGGCAGTAAAAGACTAGCAATGAAACAGATAAATAGAAAGGGGCCAGAATTGTGCATCCCAAGGTCAGATCCATTTTTCTCTCCTGAGAGCTTTTGCTCTTTTTTTTTTTTTTTGTCCCCTTGCTTTTATAATGATTAGTAGCACTGCACAGACGCACTGTTGCCGTAGACTTCCTTCAGTCTAGTGCCTCCAAGATGCTTTTCAATGTCGCTAATTTCGTTTTTTTTTCTCCCTGCCTAAACCAACGGCATTATTATTTTCTCTTCTTTAGTATCTATCCAGAAATGGAATAAGTGGCATCACGCGTGATAATTTTAGCTTCAGTGCAAAGATAAGGGTTGGTGACTTCTATGAAGCCAGAGAAGGACCCCAGGTGACTGTCTTTCATCTCTCTCTCTCTGTCCCTGATCCCTGTTCATCTTTTCATCTAGCTGCCGTCAAAGCTTCGTGCAGCAGTCACTGTCACTGATAGGAATCAGCCTAAACCCTTGGTAGTCCAGGTTCATAGAATTCTCACTGTGCATGAAGAATGTAAAAATCAGTTGACATTACTTCCACAGGTGACCAGTGATATGTTACAGTTCTGTGAAAAAGTCTTCATCCACTCCTCTTTCTTTTTTTTCTTTTATATTGTATGATCCAGACTTTCTTCTAATTGTTTAAAATCCTCTGAATGATTGGCTTCATTTGAGTCTTTTCCTTTAGACATAAAATATATTTTTTAAATGAACCTTTCTGCTATTCAGTCATCAGTTATTTTGTTTTAGGAGCAGAGGAGTTGTCATACCATGCACTACAAGCAGCTTCTGTAAAACAATGTGTTATTAACACTTCTTATTTGCAGTTAGTATGGCTCCCAGTAGGCTGGCAGCACGTTCCATCCTAGACAGAAGTTGAATGTTTCAAATAATAGAACAACGCAACTTTACCATAACTCATTCAGCCTTCCTGTTGTCTGCTGACCGATTTGCCTTACAGCTGGAATAAACTACAGACATGTTGAGGAAAACGTAGATTACATTTAAACAGCTTCTTATATTTCAACACCTCACTAATACTAAAAAGGGTTAAATTCTTCTTGCCTCTGTAACAATGTCTACACCAAACAGTGTTTATCAGTTTAGCCTGGTAACGTTTACATATGTTGTTTTCACTGATCAGATCAAAATACATTTTTTAAATTTTGATAAGCTGATCACTGGTCCGGGTCAATAGAGCTTATAATATAATCATATTTCTTGGTGCACTCCTATTAATTTTCATTTCAAGCCGAATACTTGGCCAATTTTAAAAAGTTGTTAAATTTTTTAGTCCCTTACCACTGCTACATATATCATATACAGCAAAATACCTAAACTATAGGGAATGATACTTAATAATTACTCTACACTTTTGAATGTATTCATACCCCTTTCAACACATTTTCATGTTATATTAGCCACAAATCTTAGTGTATTTTATGTGGTTCTTATATAACAGACCAACTCAAAGTAGCACAAGGACTGAACACAAACCTGTTACATTTTTTCAGACTTTCATTAGTAGAAGATTGTGAAAGCCATTTTTTTTCTTTCACTTCACAATTATACACTCTTCTTGTTGGTCTATCTCATAAAATCCCGACATGTTACACCAAGGTTTGTGGTTATAAAGCAACAAAATGTTGCAAAGTTAAATGGGTAGGACAATTTTCCTAAAAGAAACTTTACATGCACAAAACTATATGTAGACATTCCATTTTAGCTCTATAATATATCCACACAGGTCACACTGTACCAAATGTTTATCTTATTAATACATCTGCCAGGTTTACGCTTAAAGTCATCTTTAATTTTTACTGTTATATATTTGGAGACTTGAATCTTATAGGGAATTTGTGGAGGGAGCTAAACATGAGGGTGATGGTATGAGGGCCTTGCTGTAATATTAATAAAGATATGTCAACATGCAATTTTTAAATTGAAATCTAAATTAAAAACCAAATAAAAGGTGTGGGATATGTAAATTTTTTGATACTGATACTTATATTACTGTGTTTAATTATCCATTTCTCATTTCTATCGGTAACAATTGTCTTGGTTGTATAAAAAATATTTTTCATTTATTTCTACCAGGAGTATAAATAATTTTGGGCTTGGATCATTTTTATAAAAACCAAGTAAAAGAGCAGCTATTGTTCAAAGGTCTTTAAAAGCCTGGCAGAAAGCTTGCACAATGATTGATCAACGCTACTTGAGTGGAGCATAAAAAAGTCATGCTTCTTGGATTCATAATACAAAGAAAGAAGGTGTGGGTAAAGACTTTGTGCGCAGTACTTTGTGTCTATGATGCAATGAGTGAAACAAGAAACTAGGTGGGGGGTGTGCGTGTAAGTGTGTGTGTTATTTGAAGCATTTGTCATTTGTGTGTCATTTTATACAACCATAAATAAAATAAAAAGATTTACTTAGTACATTTCTGAAGGAAAGGGAAACAGAAGGGATCAAATGTGATAGTTTTTTTTTTAATTATAAGTATATTAGAATATTTGTCCTTTATTAGTCCTTAATAATGCAACAATTTTCTTTGTTAAACAAAGTTAAGTACTAAAAGAATAAATTTATCTGCTTAAGCTCACTTTGTCCTCCCCATTGTTTGTTTTTCCAGGGTTTGCAGTGGAGCCTGTTGAAGGAAGAAGAGGTTGTTCCTCGAATTTTGGCCATGGAGGGTCGCAGGGGTCGTCCTCCAAACTCAGAGCGGCAGCTAGCGGGAGATGTTACCAAAGCTGGTCGACGGAGGAAGGGACGGCCCCCCAACGTGGGCGATCAGCTCGTAACTGAAGGGCCCAGCCCCAGTGAGGTCAAACTTCTGCGCAAGCTGGAAGCTCAAGGTTAGAGCAGGAAATGAGCCCCGATGTTGATGGAGCAGTTTCTCTGTCTGTATCAGCAGCATTTCTATTTGTTTTGAAATAGATATTAGTTAGTTTTCAAAGGATGTGGATAAGAGTTAGAATCTCACTCATGCTTTGTTCCAATGAAGAAAAAGGAAAACAACCTACAAAACAACCTACTTCTACTTTAATTACCGAATTAAACATACCTTTTATTAAGCCCATATTTTTGTATTAAAGTAGTTTTTTAATAAGTCTGATGTTACATTCTGATCTTAAATGTTGTATTTTCATTAGCTGTAAGCAAAAAAATCATAATAATTAAGTGAAATGCAGGCTTTGAAACATCTGTCGGTGTGTAATTAACCTATGCAATGTCTTTCACTTGGTGAAACATTAGTGAAATAAATGAATTTTTAAATTATATTCTAATACATTGAATGCGACTGTATAATTCCTGATCAAATTTGAAGCAGTTCACAGGAATATGAATAAAGAAAGACATAAAATGCTGTGGAATATTACAGCCGTGTTGAATTCTCCCCTGAAGTTTACCACTGATAGTGCTTTTCTTTGTTCTTTGTGCAGAAATTGCCCGACAGGCTGCCCAGATGAAACTGATGAGAAAACTGGAAAAGCAGGCGCTGGCACGTGCAGCTAAAGAAGCTCGCAGACAGCAAGGTGAGGTAGTACAGAGCGGTAAACATGCTGGTGCAGGTTATTCAGTTGGTCAGACTGTCACTTCAAACTACTTTGATCTGAATGAGTTCAGTATGAATACCGGCAGGACCTTTTGGGAAGCTCATGCTGCTCTTACAGCCTTTGTTTGTGTCGATGTTCGTCTTTAAAGCACAAGCTTTAATCTTCTCCCTACTCTAATCTTTTTGCTACCATGCTGTTAGTTCATTATGCTTATAGATTTTTTTTTAATATATTTGGATATGCATGATAATGAATTTCAAAAAGTGAAATATCATTTGCTTAGCCTTCACTTATATTGAGAAGTGAAACCAGAGCAGTTTATTGTAATGGATCACCACATTTCAACCGTTTTACCATTTCAAGTTTATTCCATCACTTGTTTAATTTGATGTGAAACTTAGCTCAAATACAAATTACTTAATATGGTTGATTGCCTTTGCTTTATTATTGTCTTTTTCATAGAAACAAATGTCTTTGTTAGGCTGTTTTTGCCAGTAGCTTAATGCCATCATCTGATAATCAGCTCACGCTTTCAGTCACTTTTAAACCTCTCTGTTTAATTTAAGAGTTGTTCTGAAAACTTACATGTATTAAACGTACAACTGACTTTTGCACATATTGTCAATGGCCTGAAATAAATTGTTGGTGTAGTATTCTGAACACTAATAACCAGAAAAAAAACAGTAAATAAACTTAACAAACCTCATGTGTGCTCTATAATCCTAAACCTGGAAAACTGAATAAGATAAGATGGTCCTTTTTTGACCAATAAGTGGGAAATTTAATCTGTCAGAATGTGGAGAGTACAAAACAAGAGTAATAAAAATAAAAAAACAACAGAATAAAAAACAGTAAAGTAAAGTAAATACTTCTGGTCTTTATACTGGGATGAGCTCAGTCAGTTTAACTTTCAGATGTCTTACGATAAGTGACCTCTTACTCCTGTCCAATATGATTCTCACAAATCTCTTTTAATATCCCTCCCATCTCCAGAATAATAATAATAATAATAATAATCACCAGTCGGGTGAAGTATATTTTTTGGGGTGGAAATAGAACTGACACCCCTTCGTACGTAATCAGCGGTGTTACTTGATTGATGGGTAAACTGTTATGTTCATAAGTGTTGATCTTATGAACATAAGATCATGATTCCGAGATTTAGTGAGGTTTAGTATATTTTAATTATTTATTCATTTTAGCTTTATATAGGAACTTAACTGAAATTTGATTATATAATTTAACATTTTTAAAGGGAAAAAGGCAGGAGTATAAAACATCATATGTGTACATTTCAGTGTTTGAAACTAAATATGTCTGAGTACAAAATTATGAATTAGCTGTTCACACGAATGCTTTTGGGTTTTAAACAAAAAGAGAATATAGCAACTTATTTGAACTAATTTAAAAACTAGTAGAACAATGATCTCCAACTCATTTATTTTCACTTTGTATATCTTTCTACGACCAGATTATTTTAATGAAATATTTGTTCTTTTTAGGCATTGTTTGTGTTCACTCGTTCTCACTGTGAAAAGCTCAGACGCTCACATTGTACATTCTGATCTGAGCACAAACACATTTGTTCTTATGAGTTCTCATAAGAACAAATGTGTTCTTATGAACTTAAATTGTAGTGCTCATCATTTTTTCTGGCCAGTGATAAAACGCCACCTTGTCTCTTTGCAGCCATCATGGCAGCAGAAGAGAGAAGAAAGCAGAAGGAACAGATCAAGATACTCAAGCAGCAGGTGTGTGCTGATGACATATCTGTCTGTTTTTCCCTCCTATCCTTCCTTTAAAACCCTCGGCACTGAATCTTTGGTTAAATGTTGACTTTTGTCACTGACTCCTACTTTCCAATTGCTGCTATTACTTCTGCTTGTAAACTACACGGTATATTTTATCTTGCGAAAATGGAGTTGTAGGAAAGTGATTTTGTAAGTGGATGTCTTCCACTGTCTAAAATATTAAGAGATTATGGGTTTTTTTTTTCTTGCAGGAAAAGATCAAGCGCATTCAGCAGATTCGGATGGAGAAAGAACTGAGAGCGCAGCAAATTTTGGAGGTAGAGAATCTGATCCAGCAGCACCTCTGATTAAGCAGAGCATTCCTGGATAGCTGGAGCCCCCAAGTCTATAGTGTTTTAATCTTCCTAAAGCTCATTACTGAACAGCAGCATGCATTGGAGGGAGTTGCGTCTTCTTAGGCATAATTCCACATGGAACTAATGCTAAATTGGTCTTGGTTGACGGGTGTTGAATATTAAAATGGATGTTGCTGCCTCTTCAGACCTTATTTAAATTGGACAGAAAAGTCTTTTTTTATCAGACAACAGTAACAGTTTAGCATAAGTGGGTCAAGGGGAGAAAAAAAGTGCTGTTTGCCACACGCAAACACACATTTCAAGTTGCACGCACGTCACACATCTGCAGACGCACACAATTATTCTGTATGAGCTTCAAAGTGTTTTAACAGGACTAAATCAATTTTGAGTTGACACGGTTGGCAAGCCACACTTAACAGGAGGCTTCAACATTTTCACAATTACACGTTAAAGAGATACATTATTCATTCCCTCTGTTTTACAAATTTGACTGGCATTCAGGAGCGTGGAAATCTTTGCTCAAGCCAGAAAGCTGCAAACAGTCACTTTACGTGCAACAAAGCTCTCAACCAAGACTGATTGATGTGTTCCTGTCACTGTATTCTTTATTCATAGGCCAAACGGAAAAAGAAGGAAGAAGCTGCCAATGCCAAAATATTAGAGGCTGAGAAGCGCATAAAGGTATGTTTTGCAGAGGCATACATTATAATGCACATTTTTGAATGAGGATAATTATGTTAATTAAAAATGTATAATGGGCCTTTACTACTTGAAAGGCACAAAGCAAACAAATGAAAAGCAGCATTTAAAATAAACAAAAGTCCCATCTGTCTGTAGTCACTTCCATGATATTAACTGGAGGGGAGCATATTAATTCCCTCCCCCCATCATTTCTTTCCTGTTTTCAAGGAGAAAGAGTTGAGGAGGCAGCAGGCGGAGATTCTTAAACACCAGGTAGGCTTTTACTACAACTTTCTTAGGCTCTCAAGTGAAATGATTACTAATGTAAGAATGTATTTAGCTTAAGCATGGGCTGGGATCAGATTGTCACCTTGAGTAAAAACAATACAGTTTCCCTCCTTTCACTGTTTATACAGAAACTTTGAACAAAAATGTAAATCATGTTGTAATTGGTTAAACTTGAAGAAGAAAAGCAACAATTAGAACTACAAATTAATGTCATTTATTTTTGGCATTTTGAAAAAATATAAACAAAACACTGGTCAAATTTAAAAGTATTTTTCAAGTCCTTGTTGCACAGAATATACCTTTTTGCTGCTTTTTGTAAGTAACAAGGTGATGTTATCTTGGGAAGCTCGATAGATGTACTGCTTGTAGTTTGGAATTGTAGTTTTGACCCAAAGTTATGCTCGTAAGGATATTGAGTATGTTCTTTTTATTTGCACACCAAACAGCTCAATCTGTTTTTCTTGTAAGCCGGATTCTTCTTTAAGTCAACTTGACTGGCATTGTGCAGTAATAAGTAGGAGAGGGGCAGCACTTTATGCTCCATGTGTCCATCCTAACAAAACACCATTAAACTGTAAGATTGAAATTAGCAGTTTTGACCACTGAACCACTGATCAACCAGCCCATGCCTAATTTACCTTAAACATCCTTAAATGTGTGTGTGAGTATAAATTTAAATACAATACATATAGTAGATGTGTGAGAATATGAAGTATGAATGAGATTAGATCCAAAACATGTTTTTAATTACTTGTTTCAGCATTTCTCTTTGTTGAACTCCTTGCTTTTTGGTATTGGTGATTACTTCTGTTCCATAATACTTTGCCAACTCTCTCTGCCAGGAGTTGGAGAGGCATAGACTAGATATGGTATGGGTATGTTTATTTTTGTACATCTAACACCTGCATCGTGTAACTGGTTGTGTTATGGTTGTCATAGCAATGCATTAAGTGTAGCACTGGCTGCTGTCATACTACATTCTTCTGCATGGCTTTCCAGCAAAACCAACAAAAGAGAAAAAGAGTCAGTATGCTGCCTCCATCTGCTCGTCCTGAGGGACAACTGACCCTGTCACGGTGGCCAGGCAGCTTCTGTCCCCCTCCCCCTTCCTCGTCCTCCCCCTTCTACTCAAAATGCATTGCAAAGACTGCTCAGCAATCCACACTCACTGTCTGAGAGAGAGAGAGCGCTCGAGGAGTTTCCATCCATCACGCACATCGTCTAACTGTTGTATCGGAGTAGCCTGTGTTACCCATGAGTGCTTGACGATTTCAGCCCAGAGATTGAGCTTGTGTCTGTTCGTCCGTGCATCTGTTCTGCAGTCCATAGAGTTCTGGACTTTAACCTGCCCCATGCCAGCCTCTCTGTCATTCACTGTTCCTGTACTTTGCACAAAGAATGAAAACAGCTACTGGGAGTCATTTTGTCTTCATGGTGGTGGCACATCCAGGAACATACCCCCACAGTCTTAACTTTAGTGTTAAAATTGACCCATTTCACAGAAGGATAAGAACATATTTGATTCCACCATGACAACAAATATGGTTCTGAGTAGTTTGTTTTTTTTTGGCCTGGCTCTCCTGCTTGTAGACCTTTTTTCACTCATAATGCACAGTTGCAGCTGAATCTAAAGATTGGCCTATTTGTATTTAAAAGGACTGAGGAAATCAATGCCTCGCCCCACTTATAACTTCATTCAGAGTTCAATGAGTGGGTAAAAAGTGAGATCCATAAAATAATGTTGACCTTTAAAGTCTGTTCTTGTGACGTCTCTATATAGTTTTTTTAGAATTAAAAGGATGTGTGGGTTTCATTACCTCTTAAAATGTTCCTGTTTTTTTTAAAGTTTTACATTTGTTGACAAAATAAACAAATAAGGGAAATAATTATTGCTGCAGAGCAGAACTTGTGATGGCTAGTTGTTTATTTGTTTGGTTGTTTATGACTATGATAAACCAATCTTCACAAAAAGCCTGTTTTAGTCTGTGTGCTGGGAATGTTTTTGGCAAACCCTAATAGCAGCAACTGTGTCTACCTGGTAGATCACAGAGGGAATGACAGGTTGATACAAAGGAACAGGAAACCGTAAAGAGATCACATAAAACGATAGTCAGTCACCAGTGAGTCCTGTGCCCTTTTGCAGTAGGCGGTGTATCATGCACCAAAAGAATAACACAGATGTCTCATCCTCAGCAGTCACATTTTGTGCTAATACTTCAGCTGCCAAAACCACTGAAGTGGAACTGCTCTGTTTTTTATTTTGTTTTTGTTTTTGTTTTGTTTTTTGCTGCTTTTTAACTATCCGTTCCTCTTTGTCATTCCCTCACCAAATATTACTGGAATGAGGCTGAAAATAAAGATCAGCGTTGACTCGCGTAATTTTTTTTGCTGTTGTTTTGATTGCAACGACCGTGTGGCACGTTAGACAACTTGTTGGAACTAGCATTTTCTCGCTTTTGTTGTGTCAGCTTTAGTTTAGAGGCGCCGTCAACGATTCAAGCTGCTTCTTTTTTCCTTTTGTTTTTTTTTTTCCTGAGCCTGTCATCACATCTACTTTGTATCGCATCTATGTGTTGCTTTTTGGTTGTCATTGTACTACCGTACTGTTCACTTATGCTTCCACCATACATGTGAAAAGTGTATACATGTGAAGCATTGTTTTGTGTTTGTTCGAGTATGGTGCCTCTTAATGAATTCAGTTTTACATGAATACATAAGCAACTCAGTCGACCTTGAGTGGTGTTTGTACAGTTCGTGCACCTTAATGCGTACACTTTTTTTTTTTTTACCACTTTAGGAGAGGGAAAGGAGGAGGCAACATGTAATGCTGATGAAGGCTGTTGAGGCTCGCAAGAAAGCAGAGGTAGTTCACATGCACACGACCGAATTCAGAAACACACACAACCACATGGCCACTGCCATAAAAAGGGGCAAAGTCATTATTCTCTCCATGAATTCCTGCTTTCTCTCCTTCCGTTGCACACTTTTCCTCCTTTTTTCCCCCCACTACTCTCATACTGAGTTAAAGGATTCTGGCCCTCAAGCACTTTTCCTCCGAATGCACAGCAGTATTAGGGCTGAATTCTAACACTGCTCAGCAAAGTCATGTAAAGCCCCTTGTCTGCTTTACACACAAGCACACATACACACACTTGCTTCACTTCCCTAATGCTCCCTCAAATTTTGGACTCTCTAGGAGCGTGAACGCTTGCGGCAGGAGAAAAGAGATGAGAAGCGCTTGAACAAAGAGCGCAAACTGGAGCAACGGCGACTAGAGCTGGAGATAGCGAGGGAGCTGAAAAAGCCAAATGAAGACATGTGTCTTTCTGATCATAAGGTTGGTGCTCTTTCTGTTATAAACACTGTTATTAGTCGCATTAGCGATAATACTGATGATGTACTGGGAGCAAAAGACTTGTTGTGAGAGCTGAGTTAGTGGAACACTTTCTCGGGTCAGTGTTAAGATCATATGATTGTGAATTTTTAGACATGTGTTCCCCCAAGTGGTGAAAGTGAGGAACTGCAAAATAAAACAAAAGCTATGGAAACTGTAACCTGGAAGTAACCATCATGTGAAGTCCACACAGTTATTACATAACTGCTTTTCTGCTTTGATTTGCATCTTAATACATTAGTACACCATTAAGAAGTCAATTATTCTTTGTAATTTAATTTCAAAAAGTAAGACTTTTACATGGACTCTTTAAACACAGTTACATATTTCAGCTGGATTTTTTTTGTTCATTTTGATCATTATGGCTAATAGCTTATAAAAATCCACAATTCAGAATATAACAATATTAGAATATTACATAAAAACAACAACAACACAAAAATGCATAAGTCATTGGTACCTTTCATGAGGAGTGTTAGTCACAAAGAAACTTGAGTGTTTACAGGATGCTGTATATGAGAATGTTAATGAAAAGTTAAGCGGAAGTAAAATGTGGGATAGAAAAAAGTGGTATAACCAAATAAATAACTGCAGTGAGAGGATTCAAGTATTTGGGGGAGATTTACAAGATACTGACAGCAGCCGATGTCAGTGTTTCAAAAGCTGCCACACACAGATGTACTCTGAACACGAGTGAAAACCATAACCATCTACAATTTACTGAAATTAAATATTTTAATTATATGACCCTGTTTGTAAGGACTCTGCATAATAATAAAAGAAAAACTTTAGCTTTGGAAATCAATTAGCGAACTGTTTAACTAACTATTTGATAAGATCCTAATGTCTCCTGCATATTGACTTACTTACTGCTTTATGTTGTTGACATTAGATTTAGTAGGCGAACCACAGCAAAAGCATGCATCAACCTGAGTTTTCCCTGTTTTTCTGTGTCCAGCCTCTCCCAGAGTTCTCCCGCATCCCTGGCCTCATCCTCCCTGGACGGGCAGTGTCAGACTGCCTGATGCTCATGCAGTTCTTGAGAGGCTTTGGAAAAGTTTTAGGACTTGATTTGAATGCAGATGTTCCCACCTTGGGAATGCTGCAGGAAGGCTTGCTCAACGTGGGGGACAGCATGGGCCAAGTTCAAGACCTTCTAGTTAAACTGCTCTCTCTAGCAGTCTGTGATCCCGGTTTGCCACCTGGACAAAAGGTAAAGAATTTGTATTTGAATCAGGAGGGATTTTATAAGAGGCTTAGATTATCACAATAGTTATGTATTGCCTGTAATTACTGCATAGTACAGGCATATGGAAATTTTGTCAGCGATATATTGATAATTAGAGGCTTAAATTTGACATTTTTAATTAGAATAAATACTATTTTAAAATGCTATTTTTATGTAAATCTTAATGTGTTTGAACTTTTGATTTGTTGCTTTTAATTACAGATGAATTACAATTAAAAAATAAAAACATATTTTTACTTGGCGAACAAACTGCTATAAAGACAAATATGCTGACAGTTCTGATCAACTTGAATTGAAAAGTTAAAATGATGTCATAACCCTTTTGTCTTTCTCATCAACTCCTTCACAATCAGACAAAAACCATGCTGGGGGACCATTTAACCAACGTTGGCATCAACAGGGATAATGTCTCGGAGGTGCTGCAAATGTACATGAGTGCTCATTGTTCCAACACAGACCTGGCTCCTTTGGCCCTCAGTCTGAAGACCAAAGCCTTCCAGGCTCACACTCCTGCCCAGAAGGCCTCCATTCTGGGGTTCTTGGCTAATGAGCTGGCCTGCAGTAAAGCTGTTATCAGGTAGGGGAAGAAACACAAACTCAAAACAGTTCATTTTTGCAAATATTCTCAGTTTTAGTTACAAAGTACCTGGTGGTTTTGAGGTTTTCTGCATGGTTCAATTTTTTTCTCTCTCTGGGTTTGCTTGAGTGAAACATGCTAATACAAATCCAACACGGATGGATGGATGGATGGGTGGGCTGTATATTGCTTATTTTGAAGGTTTTTTTTTACAAGCAGTAATTCTTTTTTTATTCAGTGGAAAACAATTAACTGCAGAAACGGGTACTAATTTGCAGTGCTTTTAAACAAAGTGTACAAGTAATTTGGTCTCTGGGATACAGGCTATTACATTATTTTTTTTCTTTGCCTCTCTATAGCTGCCTGTTAATCTCAACTTTCATTAAAAGCACAAGTGTAATTAACGGTAACGCATTTCCTGTTGCAGTGAGATTGACAAGAATCTGGATCAAATGGCTAACATGAGGAAAGACAAGATTATTATGGAAGGAAAACTGAAGAAGTAAGTTTTCCTCAAATGTCGTTATTAAGAACATTTGTTTTAATTTTGATAAACAGTCTGGCTGAAGTTGTTGTGCACCTCCACGTAGGCTGAAGACCATTCACGCCAAGCGAACTGGAAAGAGGGAGGCCAGCACGGGTATGGAAGAGAACCATTCCGTTGGTACTCCATCCTCCGCCGCCAAGCGCAAGAGGAAGCTGGGTGGAGACAGTGAGGATGACGACGATGACGATGATGACAGTGATGACCAGGCAGAAGACGACGATGACGATGAGGAGGAGGAAATTAAAAAAGTTAAAAAAGTGGAGACCTTTGACGAGGTAAAACCAAAATGATTGCAACTTTTAATGCTCATTATAAAAAATTACCTCATTCTAATCACTTACAGACATCTACTGTTTGTTTCTTCCCCTCCTATCAGGATGAAGTCGACCAGGCCACCAGCATTGAGGAGCTTGAGAAGCAAATAGAGAAATTAGCTAAGGTACACTCCTCTGTAGAATGAGTATGTGGTATGACGAATCTAATCACTGTAACCATAAATGTTTAAGGAGACAGAGAAATTATGCATGCTTGGCTGTTGGTAATAATGTGTGATTGCATGCAGAACTCAGAGATTAAACTACTCTCCTGGGAAGTCTATTACAAAGAGATAAAGCTCAGAAGCAGTAATTATTACTGCTGTTTGTTATTTTATAGCATTACTATACATGATTATGAAGTGCTTATTTTCATGTCAACATGAACATTTCCTTCTAGTTTTTGAATACATCTTGATAGACAATTGGCAAAATGAGAAACAAGTCCCACAACTAAACTATGCATTAGCTATGATGTCTTAAAATATATTAGCAAAAAGGTATTCTATGAATATGTGGGCTGGCATGCGGATATTATTTAGCCTATTGAATTACCTCATTAGCATCTTGTGCAGTGCTTCATATTCATTGTTGTGCCTGGTTATCGTAGACGGGAACGAGTTCTAGATTCAGGTCACCCAGGTTAAAATGAATGAATTCATGTTTAGTGTTCAGGCATATTCTGAGTCGTGCTCACAGCTTCAACATGTCTGTTATTATGACTGAATTACCAAAACTCACATATTTTAATGCATTTTTTTTCAAAACAGCAAAAGTAGTTTGAAATATTTCTGAAAAGCAGTCAATTTTGATAAGTTTTGCAATTTTTACCACTTTTAACTAACACTGTGGTTGATCCTCCTATTTAATAAAAGGGAGAGAGAATAGTCATATATTTGTAATATCATGTGAACAACAACATAATTTAGCTCGATGTTCTCAAAATATTGAAGTTAAACAAAAAGAGCACAAAGTATCATGTGTTTTCTTTATATTTTTGCAGCAACATCATCAGACCAGAAGAAAGCTCTTTGAGATATCTCATTCTCTGCGCTCCATGATGTATGGTCAGGACCGGTATCGGCGCCGGTACTGGGTTCTGCCACACTGTGGAGGGGTATTCATTGAAGCTATGGAGAGTGGAGAAGGTAGAGGCAGCACAAAACACTCGTGACTTGATCCTCTTCAAGGCAATTGGAAAGTATGTTGTTTCAAAATATTTGCACTAAATACTCTGTTATTCTTTCCTCAGCCCCAGAGGAACTGGAGGAGGAGCGACAGAGGAGGAGAAGAGCAGCCGAAGAGGTCAAGGTAAAAGAGGAACCGCAGGAGTTTGAACTCCACAAGGAGAAGCCTAGCAGCCTCGATGGACAGAACCTTCGGACACCGAGCTTGGAACAACAGAAAGACGAGGGTCAGGAACATGGGGGAAAGAAAAACACTCAGACTCTGTTCTACCAGCAGGCCGCTTGCATCTCCAAACTGTGTACACTCCGAAACGTTGGCAAAAATGTCGGCAAACAATCTCTAAAGGCAGAGGAAAAGGAGAGTCCACTTGGGATACAAGACAGCAGTCCCATGAACATTCCTAATGCCTCCAAGAAAGAAACATTACCTTCCCCCAATCATACTACCCCAGAGCCAACGGCAGCATTAATTCCTTCCTTAGTGACCACTAATGACACTACACATATCCCTCCTCCAATTTCAGCATCTTTATCTTTCCCCTGCCTGCCAATACGACAGGAAAGCCCAGGGAACACTCCTCCAACTTCTTCTCCTGCACCATCTCCACACCTCGTATTCCAAACCAATGACCAGTTGCTCAGAGTTCTGACCGAGAGGAGTGGGCACTGGTTCAGTCTACTTCCTCGCAACCCTTGTGACCTCTCTTCTCTTACCACTACTCCGCCAGGAGCGCCGCGTGGCTCTCCTCAGGCGTCTTCAACACCTGGCAGACCTAGGTCTCCACCTCCTTCCCCTGCCCTACCTCTCACACCTTCTGCCGCCTCTGCGTCCGCTAGCCCGCATCACCCAACTGGTCTCCTCACCTACCCTTTGTCTGCCCTGCAGGTAAGGCTGATGTCCAGAATAAAACATAATGACTGCATTGAAGTTTTATTTCCAGTTTTACTAAGAGTTTGTTTGTCTCTTTCTTTTAGTTGAAGTCAGGGGGCTCATTGCTTGGGGTTTCTTTTGCAAACTGGCCTAGTGGTGTGATAAGTCCCAGCTTACCTCTGTGCAGTAGCCCCAGCCCCATGCCAGGCCATTCCCTGGAGGGCAACACAACAGCAAGTGTCTCTAGTAAGAGTGAGTCACCTATACCTCGCATTGAGAAAAGCTCCTCTATGCCCTCTCCCGCCTTGGAGATGCCAAAGTCTCTTGACCACCTTGCACCTCGCCCAATTCCAGAAGGTGAGTGACCTGGACATGTTGGTGATAACAAAACACCAACTTCTGCTTTGTATGGATAATTTTACTAAGTTGTAACATGAAGAATATAAATCCATGTCTACAGTGTTCCAACTAATGGGATTGTGTGTGTTTGTTGTCTCAGAACTGCTGACAGGTTGGTGGCGGGTATCTCACATCGAACAGCTGCGGGCACTGGTTGATGCTCTCCACAGTCGAGGAATCCGGGAGCGGGGCCTCCAGCGGCAGATGCAGAAATACTTGGAGATAATCCCACAGGTTTGCACCAAACACAAAGATGGTGAGTAATGCAACAAGTCTTCCTGCTTGTGTAAATGTTCCAGATAGCTGCATTAGCAATTGTTTTTGTATGTGAGTCTGTAACTTCTGTTGTGTCAATCCTCTAGTGGCCATGATTGAGCTCCGGGAGCTTGAAGAAAGCCAGGTCAGTGTGGAGTCAGTGCGGGGCTGGTGTGTGGAGGAACAGGCCATGGAAATGGACATTGCTGTGCTGCAGCAGGTTGAGGAGCTGGAGAGGAAAGTGACTGCAGCCAGCTTGCAAGTCAAGGTAAGTTTTGGATTTCCTTCTTTATGTTGTGTGGCCAAATTAGAATAAAATAGGCTTGAACACCATCTGGTCAGAAGACATAACAAATTATATCCCATCCAGGGTTGGACCTACCCAGATCCTCAGTCTGAGCGAGAGGATCTGGTGTACTACGAGCACAAGCCCCCCACTAAGTCAACACCAGCATCAGGAGGTGCAGGAGATAAGGACTCCAAGGAGCATCTTGAGGAACGCGGAGAGAAGGGCGGGGTGATGCGTCACCCGGACAACCCTCTGGACATAGCAGTGACACGTCTGGCCGATCTGGAGCGCAACATCGAGAGAAGGTACCTGAGGAGCCCCTTAGGTACCACCATTCAGATCAGGCTGGATAATGTGGGTACGGTCACTGTCCCTGCCCCCGCCCCATCCTCTAGTGCTGACAGGGAAGGGTAGGTCATTTCTCCAACCAAAGCTCCCCACTCTCCCACTAAGACCCCTTCCTCTCTCTGTCTGTGCTTTTTGTTTCCCATGTCACTCCAAAACTGAGGGTCTTGGTTGCTTTAACAGCAGATGTTTGTGGTCGCTTGTCAGATTTGTGTACATCTGTTTTTGTTGGGTCTCATGGAGTTTTTTGGGGCTTTTTTTGGGGAGGCTGGTAGGGGCTTCACTCAGTTTCATTTCCTGCACATTGTCATTGTTCAGTGTTGTTTGGACTTTTGTTTCCTTCAATCATTTGCATGGTGTTGTTACTCTGTAACCTTGATTATGAGCAAACCTTTGGCTTCCAGAATTTAACAAACCCTCAAACTTTCTGCATGAGCGTACCTTTAACCTGACAGAATGGGTGTGTACCTCTCCCCAGCACCTTACACCCTCATGCCTGTCTCTGCACAGCCAGAGCTCATAATGATCTGCTGTCTTGCTGGCAACTTTTTCAACCGATACCAAGCAGCTTGTGTGAAAACATACCCATATATCCTTATTTCATTGTGAATTTTTGATCCTCATCCTTCTGTCCTCTCTTAGCGGTGAGGAGGAGGTAGCCCACGGTATGAAGGTATGGAGGAAGGCTCTGAGTGAGGTCCGCAGTGCTGCCCAGTTGGCCATGTGCATCCAGCAGCTGCAGAAGTCTATCGCTTGGGAAAGGTCTATCATGAAAGTGGTAAGAAAATGCTCCGAAGATTATAGACAAAGCTCAGGAAGAGCTTTCTTGTTTTAATGGACGGGTTATTCTTTTTAGTACTGTCAGATGTGCAAAAAGGGGGATAATGAGGACCTCCTTTTGTTATGCGATGGCTGTGACAAAGGGTGTCACACTTACTGTCACAAACCCAAGATCACCAGCATTCCCGAAGGAGACTGGTACTGTCCAGCCTGCATTTCAACGGTATGTCACTGTAAATAGTATAATCAGGCTCATATCATTTAGTTTTGAGTTTTAGGATCCTGTAGGATCTGTACCATCGATGATATTAACAATACATGCAGTGATCTCCAACCAAGCCATGTAATTGTTTATAATTCGAAAATTGAGTTGACCAACATAACTTCAAGGCTCAACAATTTTAAAGATTTTGTGTACTAACTGTTCAATTTCACAGGCAAGTGGTCCATCCCCAAAGACCAAAAAGCCTCCAGCCAAAACTGTAGCTTCTAGCGGAGGAAGCAGCAAAAAAAGCGGGGAGTCCAAGAAGAACGTGAAGCAGACAGGTAACGGGGAGGTATCAGAGGAGGATTCAGTCAGTGCCAGCAGCACGCCCAAAAAAGGATCAAAAGACACCAGCAGGAAGAGAAAAACGGAGGAGGCTTCACCTGCTCTGATACCAGCCAATCAGGAGAGCCCTGTGTGTGTGAAACGAGCCAAGACAGCAAGAGACAACAACAGGGACCTGGGATTATGCAGGTATCTGCTCTTGGCATGTTCACTCTTGTTGTTGCTTTTTTTGTTGTTGTTGAATAGTTCTTTAAAGTAACTAAAATCATCACACATTCTTTGTTGTAATCAAGAGCTTGTTGCCTCACCAAAACCAATTCTTGTCTTTGCGTTTGTGTTCCCAACAGAGTTCTTCTCGCAGAGTTGGAGCGGCATCAGGATGCATGGCCTTTTCTCACGCCTGTCAACCTAAAATCGGTCCCTGGCTACAGGAAGGTCATAAAAAAGCCGATGGACTTCTCCACTATACGTGAGAAGCTTGTGAGCAGCCAGTGAGTTCCCAACTAGTTCTGTTTGTTCTTTTTCTTCCTTTAAACCTGCGGGGGATTTCCATGTATTTTAAAGCCAGTTTTTCAGGAAGAAACTTGCTGCAACAACGTAGAAAATGCTTTACCTGCTTTTACAGGGTGTTTCTGTAGTATGAAATAAATATGGCTAAGTGTCTTCATTATGAAAAAGAAAACAGAATATAGAAGAAACTTTCATCCATATAGTCTGTGATTTTTCTTGATTCCGTGTTTAAAGACAAAGAACACGAAATCTGTATAAAAGGCCGTAATACCTTTTATACAGAAAGGCATTTTATTGGTAACATGTTATGGCTTAATGATTGTTTTCCTTTATTTCAGGTATCAAAACCTGGAGACTTTCATCATTGATGTCAACTTGGTCTTTGATAACTGTGAAAAATTCAATGAAGACAATTCGGACATTGGTCGAGCTGGTCATAACATGAGGAAGTTTTTTGAGAAGCGCTGGACTGAGCTTCTGAAGCAAACAAACTAAACTGTTCAGACTCTCCTTGTGAACCCATTCAACGTTTCATACGGAACACCAGGTTTTCTTTTCTTTTTTTTTTTTTTTCTGACGGAGTTTGTGGCTTTTTGCAGGATGGAAGAAAAAGTCGGCTCCTTCATAAGGAATCCATTGTGTGCTTAAGAGAGATATCACCATACAAAACAAAAAAAGAATAAAAAAAACATTGTTACATGTGGTGCGCTGGATTTATTACAACAGGGATAAAAGCCCCAAAGAGTCCCAGAGAAATGGGGTGTCCTAGTGCAATACCATTCCCTGTCTCAGAACACTGCACTGAATGAATCCTCAAATGTCACTGATGTATCTGCGCTAGAATACTTTCCACTACCTGTACATAGTCTTTTGTTATTTAATCGTATTATAGTGAATGTATTTAATTTTGTAATAATTATTTATGAATCAAGGTCCACTTCATTTTCTATGAAAAAGGAGGAATCATCTAAACTGCTTTGAATTTAAACCACAACAACAACAACAAAAAAAAGGAATGTGTCTTTGTGTTTTAATTTTTTTTCCCAAATATCAAAACAAAGCCAAGAAAAGAAAGAGGAAAAAAAACAAACTGTTTACACTGTTCAGTGCTTTGGGGCATCAGAGAACTGTATTCATTTGTTCAAACTGTAAAACTGCGTTTATTTACAGGAGCAGCAGAGGAACAGTTCGACAATGGCGATCCGTGTGTATATACTGTTTATTAATGTCAATATTATGTCTTGTTTGCAACGATGTGTAAAAATTGTTTAAGAATATTAAGATATTGTTTATGCCTTAGAATGATTGTAGCATTCTATTTTAGTGAACGTGATGAAAACATTATCATAAATATTGTTTGTACAGTATATACATATCCTCTGCAAACACTGTGGTATCCTTAATCTTGGTAGTGCCTACCCTTCCAACAGGGGCATGTAGGGGATGTTGTTGTTTTTTTGTTTTTGTTTTTTGTTTGTTGTTTTTTAGTTTTCATTCTTACGACAATTATTTTTTTAATATGATTTAAATCTGACAGGGCCTCCAAAGTGGGACAGTAACACAGAAATCATTCCTCACCTCAGCAGAGAAACAAAGGAGCAACAAGCATTCGGTTTCGCTTCCACGATGCATTTCCTCAGAATCTGCCACAATACAGAGGACCTAAAGGCCATTTGTAACCACTGTGTTGAACCTTGCTGTGTGTCGTGGCCTGATGGAGGCAGCTAGATTTTTTTGTACCCAAGTCGAAAGTACTTGAAGTTACTTTATTTAAGATATTGTGGAATAAAAGTATCATTCTTTTGTAGGAGCTTTATTTTTCACTAGTGTGTGGCACGGACCTATTAAAAGGATGTTTTTCAACGTAAGCGTCTTACACTTGATTCATTTCAGTTTCCACGTCACATAGTTGCTGCTTCTGTTTTGGATTACCGGATTAATAACCTTTATTCTCTTTCCAAGAAGAAATTAAAGCTCGGTATGCGTGTGCTGCTTAAACTAAGGGTATGATGCAACCCACGATGAAATAAATTGACAAAACTGGTGCCAAAAGCAGAGGCACAACATATTTTCTATACTCTAAACCTTAAAATGAAGAAAATAAGAGTAAACATGAGTGGCAAAATAAAACATGAACTTCACAATACAATACATAATGTATACAAAACGCTTTCATCATAAACATATACAAGAGCAGTTTTATAAATGTTTACCTTTAGTATGTCAATGATTACTAATAAAATGTATTCTTCAGTTAAATGATCTTACTTCAAAATATTAGGAAAATAAGTAAAGTATTCATTCATATTGTAGGTACTTTAATGTCCACTATGACCTAGCTTCTTGTTTTGCAGAGTGATAGAATTACGTTAGCAGTTTTACAAGCAGGTGAGGTTTTCTTAATCTTAATGCAGAAACCAAGACAATTTCCTATTATGTTGCATGTCTATTTGGGGTGAAGAAGAAGATATATTAGAATAAATATACAATTCTATATCTCTAAAAAAAATTGAACGATAAGGGGGGCCTGAGAATTTTTTTATTCTGTAGAAAAGTGCATCTATTGATGATAATGCATTGGTAAAAATACATGGAAAAGATGGAAACAAAAATTCAAATCACTATTCTGCATATCACCGCTCACCTGTTCCTCAAAAGTCTCAAAAGAGGTCGTGATGCTGCTTGTCAGCAGCCAAATGGAGATATACACTGCTCAAAAGAATAAAGGGAACACTCAAATAACACATCCTAGATCTGAATGAAAGAAATATTCTCATTGAATACTTTGTTCTGTACAAAGTTCCATTTGCACAACAGCAGGTGAAATTGATTGTCAATCAGTGTTGCTTCCTAAGTGGACAGTTTGATTTCACAGAAGTTTGATGTACTTGGAGTTGTATTGTGTTGTTTAAGTGTTCCCTTTATTTTTTTGAGCAGTATAGATGTCCCACTCCCTTTTTTTCCCCCTCACCTTCCAGCCTCAGGTGATCAGGCAGATGCTGAGAACTACAACAAGGCTGCAGGTCCAAATGGAGTTTTCCACAGGTTCTTGAAAATCTGTGCAGACCAGCTATATGGGATTCTGCCCCCTTCTCAGCCACAGCCTAAATGTAATTTAAAAACTAGCGCATTAATGAAGTATTATAGTATTTAATATAACTGAAATTAATTAAAACGTTTAATAAAAATCGGTTTTGGTATTACCATAATCAGCACTAATACGGAAGGTAACATTGTTTTTAAATGAATTTGAATATTCCATCATGACTTCCTATTTCCGAGCTACAACGAATGCAGCATCGGGGAGATGCAGTGACGTCACGGTCAGCTGAACAGAGAGGAAGTAAACAGTGAATAACAGAGACGGACAGAGACGAGTAAGATTGACGTTGTTCAACAATACCAGATGCTGCAGGACGCGGTCTACTGACTAGTCTTTTTTCTTCTGCAGTCTGGTTTTTTAGGCTGGCTTTTATTTTTTTATATATATTTCGCATAATGGCAGAAAGTAGCTTCATAATCGTGAAGAGCCGTTAGCTTCTAAAGCAGCAACAATTAGTTGTTCTGGTGTGTTAATTAATTTAATTAAGACCTCCTGGCAGAAAAAAAGGTGATCAAGCTTTTGGGTTATTATTTCATTTATTTCGGTTTCGTTTCGTAAAAGGGAAATAATACAGATATAAGCTGTCAGGATTATTTTTTAGCCTGGAGGTATAATAGTGGTAATATACCTCCAGGCTAAATAATTATCTATTATCTTTCTCTCACTTGTTGGCATCGGACTATCCTATCCAGATGTCAAGAGTCTGATCAGGAGCAAACGATGAGATCTATTAAACTTCCTGTAGGAACCAGATTCTGACTATACGGAAAAAAGAAAGACAAGTCTGGAAAGCTGTTTCTAAACTTTTCTTAATCTTTATTCCATTATTGAAAAGAAATGTGACTTGCTTATAAATAAATTGATTTATGCTGGTTTCTATTTGTTCGTACTTAGATTACTTTAATTGTCCTTGTACTGCCACATCAAAAAAATAACTATTTGTCCTACTAAATTATTAGATTAATCTAAATTCATGGGAGATGATCATTTGGGTGATTATTGGGCTTGTAGACCTTCAGAGGTCAGGGTTTTAAACTGCCAACAAATTCCAGTCTTTGGAATTTTATAAACAAAATAAAAGTTACAAAAGCTTATGAATTGACTAAAAGTACCTGTATTTATTGTTATGGATAACCCATGCTTGATTTAACAAAAAATAGTATCCCAGATTTTAAAATGAGGTCTATATATATGCATATATAAACAGACCTTATTTATATATATAAGTTACCTAGGTAAAGGTTATTTGCTTAGCTGTCAGTAATGTCATGCTTGTGATATCAGTTTCAAAAAAACGGAAGGTTTTTGTGCAGATTTCTTTGTTAAATTCTCTGCTTAACTTATTCGAGGTCTCATTCTGGTTCTGTTCTTGATCCAGTGTCCTCCAAACTTCAGCGTTGGCTCTGCGGATGGCGTCTGTAGTCTGCACCTTACGAGACCATCAAGACGACATCAACTGGTGTGCCTTCTCCGCCAAACTGTTGGCTACCTGCTCCGGGGACAAAACCCTCAGGATATACAATGCTGAAGACTTCTCCGAGCTGCCTTTCTCGCCTCTGAAGGGACACAGCTACAGCGTCCACTGCTGTTGCTTCAGCCCCTGCGGCCAGTTCCTCATCTCCTGCTCCACAGATGCGACCACGCTGGTGTGGTCCATGGTCACGGGGGGCATCGAGGCCGTCCTGGAACATCCCGACCGCAGCCCTGTTCGGATCTGTGCGCTGTCTCCCAACGCGGCCCACCTGGTTTCAGGTGCGTCTGATGGCACTTTGGCTGTCTGGGATTTCCACTCTAAGAGGCTGTCCAGGTAAAGTGAAGCTTTGTGTTTCCTGGGAGCTGAAAGTCGTTGTTCAACTACTCAATAACATGAAAGCAAATTTGTTTCTATTGTTAGTGATGCAAAAATACAGATACTATTTTATCTACTTTCTAATGGGAAATTAATGTTTTCAGCAAATTTTTAGTCAGAAGAAAGAATTTGTTTAGACTAAGAGCTGCTTTTTCAGTGTATATATAATCATATATACAAGATATAATATAATATAGTAATATATAATCAATTTACTTACACAGCTGTTTATATTTATATACAGCATAATAATAAAATTGCTTCATAAAATGAACCACAAAGTCAGTGCAAACAGCTCTCCCTACGCCACATGGAGCAGTGCTGTGACAATATTTGCTCATGTTGTCGGCACCAGATCCGTTTGACTCTCAACAGCGATGAAAAGCAAACTGTTCGTTCATCTGTTGTTGTTGTTTTTGTTTTTTATGTTTTATAAAGGACTGGAGGAGTGAGAGACACAACAATGGTAGCTTGTTCCTTCAGCCCTTGCAGTCAGATGTTCATGACGGGCTCCACCTATGGAGATCTGCGTCTGTGGGATCTGCACTTAAACCAACTCCTCGCAAAGAAGGATGCCCACGACCTGGGGGTGTCCTGCTGCAGCTTCGCTCCCAGCATCCTCAGTGGTGAGAACTCTAGTTGTGGATTTATATAAAGCGCACAGTCCACTACTATAGATAGGGCTTTTTTTTTTTTTTAAATCACCTCACAGAAATGAAGAGAATAGTGGAAATAGAAAGGCAATATTTTTAAGGTTTCTCTGAGAATGGTCTTTGAATTAATTGTATTTGGCGTTTTTTTTAGGCAACCAAGTTGTGCAGTTTCATTTGGCATCTTGCGGACAAGACTGTCACCTGAAGATCTGGGTTATTAACAAGTTCACCTCTGGAGGTACAAATGTTTTTAGGTCAACTGTGTTGCAAATCCTTCCTCTAACAGCAGAACAACATACTGCTGTATGTTGCTACATACAGTAGTTGGTATAAAAACACCAACTACTGTGTCCATCTGTGTAATCTCAAGAGAAAATCTCAAGGAAAAAAAATGAGAGTGCCGAAAGACAGCAATCCATTAGCCGACTGTTGAGTAACAAAGTTGCCGTTGTGGTTACACTAATCTAATATATTGATTAGCCCTTGAGGCCGAATATTAATGACCAGTATCCTCAAAAGTGCCAAACGTAATCTGTGATAAATCACCACCACATTATGAGGACATACAAGCAAAACAAACATGACGTTTGATTTTGCACAAATCCGTGCCATTCTCCTCAGAATTACAAACAACACTCCACCCACTGGAATTAGCTTTCTTCACTTATTGGCGATATTTAAACCTGTGCAGAACCACACTTGTTGCTTTACCTTGCAGGCTTTGACATGGTGCTCCTACATACACTAACCGGCCAGACGGCTCCGGTCTTCTGCTGTGCGTACTCCTCTGATGGGCAGCTGCTTGTGTCTGGGTAAGATCCTAGCTTGAAGAAGAAACAAGAAGGGGGTCTCATTCTTTCATTCTCTTTTTTTTACCTTCACAAAGCATCCTTTATGCTTGTAAAAGGCTGTGTAGCTGTAGATTGTAAAACTGTGTACAAATGCTCTAAACAGAGACCACCACTCGGTTCCTTTTGCTAGTGAAGCTCTAACCATTCTCATTCTCATGAGAAACTCTGTTGCCATATGCTTAATGTAATTTCAAATCACTATCTGATGTGTAATAGGTTCGTCTCTTGATCTGTTTATGAGCAAGCTATAGATTTATGTAGACTGTTTACTTGAACATGCACAGTAAGTACTCTAGGCCAGTGGTTCTCAAACTTTTTTCAGTGATGTACCCCCTTAAAAATATATTTTTAGTTAAGTACCCCCTGACACTGGCAAAACATTTTTGGAACAAAAAGAGGTACAGTGCCTTCTTTTTCACTTTATCTGTACTTTCAGCAGCATTGCTGCTATGCTTTAGCCACGTCTCCATAGTTACAGTGTAATCATGATAACGACAGGTCGTTGACGAGTGCCCTGGATCCGTGGGTCAAACTAACTTGGTGGGGGGGTCCGTTTTATTTTAAAGGATATTGAAACTAAATACTGAATATAAAATTCAGTTCATGAACACACATTTATATTTTATCGAACTTTTTACAAAATAATTTTTCCCAAGACTTATTATGAGGAGCCTACTGATTTTTTTAAAGATATTTTGAAAAGCTTCACGTACCCCCTGCAGTACCTCCACGTACCCCCAGGGGTACGCGTACCCCCATTTGAGAACCACTGCTCTAGGCCACCTTCTACATATTTGTAATTGCAGTGTTTCTTTAAAACCACTAGAGGGAGACAAATGATCAGGGTTTTTTTTCCCCTCAAAATGGAGAACCTGGGTTTGAATTCATGTCTTGGAACTGAGCTGATGTTTCATTTTTATTTCTTGCAGCTCAGTGGACAAAAGTATCAAGGTCTATGACGCGGTGAGTTTCTCTTGCTCACATCGTCGCTCTGACAGATGTGAACTTTTTATCCCTGGATCCATGTTCCTCATGTTGGATTTTTGCCGCTTTTTTTCTTAGAATAATGCCGTTCTGCTTCACACACTGAACCACCATGACAGGTAAATATTTATTTATTTTAATGTTGTTAATTTTGGTCATTGCAAGCACTTTTAAACTATAGTTTTTAATTACAGGAGAGAAAAAAAACTTAACCTGTGATGAGATGGCAAACTAATTATTTCAACCTTTTTAGTTATGCGTCATTAAGGGAAAAGAACAGAATGACACAGACGTTTTCAGGTTCATTTGGATTATTTTTCTTTTTAATTAGTAATACTTTAAGAAACCTTCAATTTTAATAGACTGAAAAATACATACATATATTATGCTGCATCACTGATTCCGAACATTGCCTTCCATTTTTAAATGCGTAGGACCACGCTCTCTTCCCCCCTACACTAACAGATAAGTCACAGATGAATGATCACACAAGCCATTTACAACAATTCAGCCACCTGTGTCTGAAAGGCACTGAGCTCCTTTCAGTGGGGGCAAATGAAAGTGCTTTTGGAGGAGAGAGAAAAAAAAATCTGTATCTAAAATAGAAGTGGGATAAGATAACTGAAGGGGAAAAGAAGTAAATCAAGACTTTAGACAAAAAAAAAAAAAAAGGCTTCCCGGAAACTCATTTGACTTTAGATTTAAATTCAGACAGAGTCTTGATTGGAGGTTTAGCGAAGCTCTCCTCTCAGCTTCTGTGTGAAGCCAAGGAGCTTTTGTGGATCAGCGTTTCTCAGCAATCCAGCTTAGGTTTTAGAGAGCTCTCCCTCATTAACTCTGCCTTTGCCTCTTTAAATCAGCTGAAATTTTGATTTTAGATCAGTGGATCCTGAACTGTCTGGAAAGGTGCTGTGGTTCTTGATTTAAGTGTTTCTTTCAGGTCTTGAAAGGGAAATCAGTGTGTGCTGGGAAAGAGTATTTCCCCCCCTTGCAGATTTCTTCTGATCTTTCGCTTGTTTTTAATTTTAATTTAATTTTAATGTTTCACAACATCAGTAAATACAAGATAAAGTTTTCACATGATGATTTAATATATAATATTATTAGTGTAAGTAAACAGAGCATTTTCTAATAATGAATTAAGTAAAAAAAAAATCTGATTTGAATTAGAATATTATATAAGAACCCTAAGACTGCTGTCCAAAAAGAGGGTAAGCCACAAAAGGTCATTTCCAAAGAAGGTGACAAGTCACAGGTGGAGAGTTGAGTGGAAGGAAAAAGTGTGCTAGGAAAGGAAGTGGCCACAAAAGGGGTAATTACTCCCTTTAGACAAGTTTTTCACATCCAGCTTTCTGTAGAACATAATTTTGGATATCATTCATGTACCTGACTCCCCCCTGCAGGTATGTGACAGCATGCGCCTTCCATCCAACAGCACCACTGATCGCCACCGGATCCATGGATAAAACCGTAAACATCTGTCTGCTGGAGGACGGATGCAGGGGTGAGGAGAGAGCAAAGGCTCAAAAATCACACCATAAAGAGTAGCATATATTAATTTATCTATGAAATAAGTGCAATATGATAAAAACTGCCCTGTATCTTATGTTATATTTCCCTCCTTTACTTCACATGCTGTTCGGCGGAAAGGCGGGAAGTCGTTGCCTGGTTAGTTTTGCATTTTATCTTCAATATTAGCATGCTGTTGTTACCTTTACTCTCCTAGCGATTATTCAGAATAGAAAATAATTGGTGAAATCAAAACCTGTTATTTAAATCTGGGTTTATTAAATTGGTCTCTCATGCTAGTAGTGCCATTTTTTTTTTTTCATTTTAGTCCAGCTCCACCTGGCAACGAGGGACACAGGTGTTGTGTGCTTGAGTGCTCTCTCTTCAGCCTCAAGTGTCTCAGGTTGCTTTAAAAGTACTTTGCAGGTCTCTTGCTTTCAGTTTTGGTTTCATTTTTCTCTGTCTTAAAGAATAGTCTGTGAAGACACCCTGTGAAGGTGAGGGATTAACAAAAAAAAAAGAAAGAGAAGAAAATCAGTTTAGCTTAAAACATAGGAGGGAATATTTGGTCTTGTTTTTTCCTAAAAGGTGCTGCAGCCATCAGCAGCTGACCCCCCTCTCGCCTTGACTCGCCCTCTCAGGAAAAGCCACGGCGGGCCGATCGAAGCTGCTGGTCGCTGATTGGTCGGAGGGGGATGTGTCAGAGTGGCTGGTGGAGGAAGGGCTCCAGGGATTGGTGGACAAATTCAAGGCCAATAACATAGATGGGACAGAGCTGCTGAGTCTCACCAAGGAGACGCTGGCGTCAGAGCTGGGCATAGGTGAGGAAGACAAATGTCACACTCTGCTCAGCGAGAGCACCACCACTTGTTCACTTCCTCCCTCTCTTGTAGTTCTCATGTTCATCTTTTTGTCTCAGATAGAAGAAAAATAAATGTTTTACAGCACTGATCTCTTGTAAGAATTGACAAGGAAATGCACATGGATTAGGATTTCTTTTTACCTATTCACATGGATAAAGGGTAGTACAGTGGATTAGAGTGCGGGTGAAGGAATGAGTGTTTACGCGGGGTTTTACTCAGCGAGATTACATAATGTTAGGCTGGAGCGCCACAGCGCTCAGCTTTAAAGACTTGGTCAGTTCTGGCTTTAATCTGGTGCACTTTGTAGGTTACATAACCCAATCCTCAAAGCAGAATTTCCCATAAGTAATAAAGTGGATTTTACACCTAACATCATTAAGCCCCTTATGGTTCTTTCCGTGTTTGTTTAGAATTATTTTTTTTCTTTATTTATTTACTATAGCATAGTTTAGCCCTTTTATTGTTTCTGTGTGTTTGTGAGGCGATGCCACAAAGGCTGAAGTCTGAGTGTTATGTTGTTGATTTCGGTCTACCAGCTAAGGCATCATTCGTCACGTAGTTCTCAGCGAACATTTGCTGTAACGCCACGAAATGTCGTCATATCCATCCCACAGTCTCTGTCAATCACTGCTCAGTTTACACGGCATCAGCGCTGTGACAGCTTGTGCTCACATTGATCTGTTTTTAGCAACACGGCATGAATCCCACCTTCTTAGCAGAGCTAACTTGGAGAACAGCGCCGAGTGGCATCATGTTTTATCTACTGCTATGACAGACAGACAGACAGACAGACAGACAGACAGACAGACAGAGGGAGGAGTCGTGGTTTTTTTCTTCCCCAATGGTGGGAATAAATCGATTCATACTTTGCTTCCTAAAAGGTAGAGTGCACCAGTAGGTTTGTCAGGGAGGTAAAAAAAAAAAAAAGCTGTTTTGTGTTCATCTGTTAATTATCTCCAATCTCTTCTGTACTTTTTCTTCTTGAGGCTTTTCTGCCTGTTTGCTGTTTAAACTGGACAGACGTGGTTTGCTCCCACGGCGTTCACTCTCACCCACGCTCACATTTGCCATTCAAGAGTGAAAATTGATAAACGCAGGAATGACAAATGCTCAAGACGCTCACAGTGATATTAATTGTGTTGGGTAAGGGCACATTTTCTGCTGTGACATATTTCTTCATCTTTTTTGTGTGTGTGTTTTGTTTAGAGTCTGTCGGCCTGCGAGGTAAACTCCTGAGGAAAGTGGAGGAGCTGAAAAGTGGTTCAATATGCTCCGGGGTTCCTGATGAGTTTCTGTGTCCAATCACCAGAGAGCTTATGAGGGAACCGGTCATAGCAGCTGGTAGGTCAACATCACTGCTTAAACATTTTTCACATTTAGCCTAGCTATTACTACAAAACTCATTCATTTTATTTGGATTTTATGTAGGAGACCAATACAAAGCAATGCATAATAGTGCACATTTAGGATTTATTATAAATAAAAATTGTAAAAGTGAGGTTTATATTTTTATTCAGAAACTTTTTTCTTTTTATTTGGAAAAAAATGCACTGCCTCCAACTGCCTTCGGAGGTCACTTTAATATTAGTCTGGGTAACATGTCGGTATCGACACAGCTGCTCGCAGAGGTTTGTTAGAGAACATTCGCAAACAAACATCGTCACAATATAGGAAATAAATCAATATTTAAGGCTTTATATTACAGAGACTGCTTTTCAATCCATCATCCCAAAAGGGAAAGACTTGGGCACACTTTCAGTTGCAGTCAGAGAGAAGCAGCAACGAGGGTCATCGTAACTCTGGAGTAGCTACAGCGATCCAAAGCTCAGGTGGAGGAATCTGTTGACAGTCTAAAAATGTGGCCTGCATGGAAGATTGCTCAATTGTTGAAGAATTTCCCTCCTCGGTTTGCTGCAAACCATTGGGAAGAGTTTCCCTTCTGGATCCTGGCCATCCTGAAGGAAAACTGGTTAGAGGCTGCAAAAGGCTGGAGACCGGGAAGGAGGTTCACTTTCCAGCTGCCAGAGATGCAGTGGAATCTGATTTGGCTTGAGCTACTTTGAGAAAATAAAAGGGCAAAATTTTGTGGGTTTTTATTTGTAAAAAAAAAAAACGACTTCACAATAATGCACCACTTTGTGTTGGTATACTACGAAAAATTGCATATTACAAGACACTTAAATCATGTTTTCACCGACCCTACCTGCTCCTACAGATGGCTACTCGTATGAAAGGCAGGCAATTGAGAACTGGATCCACACCAAGAACCGTTCCAGCCCAATGACCAACCTTCCCCTGCTGACAACACTCCTCACACCCAACCACACCCTCAAGATGGCCATCAGCCGCTGGAAGACCAGCCAGTAGCGTCCTCCGACCAGGTCGGCGTGTTTCCTTCTGAAGTCCATAGAAACAAGATGCATCTGCTTCTGATTTATTCTCACGCTGAGGTTCTTTGTGGAGGAGCAAAGCTGGATTAGGTAAGGACGAAGATTAAGTGTAGATCTGTCCGACTCTTAACATCGGAGGCTGGCAGCTGCAACACAGCAGAGACTAAGATCTGTTTGTCACCCCTGTTGACAGACAACGTGTTGCTAAAAATATAATAAATGTGGAATAATCAGTTTAAAAAGTCACAAAAAAAGAAAACTTTTCATTAGTTGATTTTTATTCAAGTTCCACGGTTATGTTTTTATTTACTTTATAAGTGGGTTCACAATTATGTCAGAACAAATTAGAGGAGGGTGATATGATGATGTTAGATCATGAAGTACTAGAATGTGTTCTGGAAAGTCAGAAAGTCAAAGTTGGTAAAACTGAACATCTGTCGCCACCTGCCTACCTTATATCAGCATGGGATATACTGGCATTATGAATATTTCCTGAAGTCTTAATATTAATCAACCCGAGCTGTGAGAATCTGTTGTCAGAGAACACGGTGATGTTGTTCTTTGCCTAAACTCTTTACGTTATTTATTTCTAGAAACTCTGCATTACAGATAAATATGTTCATTTTCAGAAACGAGACCTTTACCTGAAATACCGCTGATCACCACTTGGTGCTTATTTTGAAGCATCTCTGGCCTCTTATATTGACTTGCACTTAAAATCTGTAAAGAGGATGATTAAAGTCACAGTGCCAAATTTATTGGCACCTTTAATAAAGACGTGTAGAAAATATTTTTTGTTTAATAGATGTGTGGTAATTTGCTAAGACATGTTTAAAATCTGGTAGAAAATTTTTTTTACAGAAAACCTTATGCTTTTAGTTTACAATATTTGTTCATTTCGGTACGGGATCTGTTGTTGCAATGTCGTTTCTTGGCACCACATGCGGGAAGTGACAACACCGGGCCAAAACAGTTTAAGCTTTACTTCTCAGGAACATCTGTCAACATCCAACTGGTAACAAATCAATTGCATTCATTAAAACTGCGTGACATTTATATGCGGCAATGTATAAAGTTTAATTAAAGCAGTCAGCGTCGTTTTACTTTAATGTGAAGACGGACAACAGTTTTTCCATTCATATGCATGTCAGAGCTCAATCAATGTTTTTGAATTTTACTGTGAAAGAAGCAGATATAGAAATACAGTCCTTCGTTAATATATATATTTTTTTATTATACCACAGTTATAATGTGGCAACACTGTGTATATCATAGTATAACTCTGCAAAGGGTATATGACAACTATGAACATAATGCAATGTAATAAGTCTCTTAAGGTTTATCTGTCCTACATTCTGTGATTTCTCTCTTGGCATCCTTTTAAACTCATGAACATTCGATCTAAATATGTTCTCTGCTATGTAAAAATAAATAACATACTATATACTGTGAATATCGATGCAGTAATGTCCAGTTATGACAAGAGCTTTCCGACAATGTCATTTACAGTGCCATTTCTTATCAAATGTACCAAGGAAGAGAATCTTAAAGTCCACAAAGTAATCTCTGTTGAAGCCTGCAATGCTGACAGATAAATCACCTACAAGGAAATATATTATCTGCAAAGGTCTTGTACACCGTACAAATATAGATGTTTTTTAAAAGACACTTGACAATAGAAATGGTCATAACCTGTAGCTAACAGCGTGAGGTTTTCGTCTATTCGTGCACAAAGTTTCCTCTGGCTTATTAACTTTGTATAATTTGCTAAAAGTTGACACAACATACTCCAGTCTCTGTTTTAAATCTCTACTTAAGGTATGTCTGGTTTCCATAAATACACTAGTGTGGCTGTATACGTGTAAGCAAAAGCATCGTAGCCTGAGTTCTGGTTCTGGTTCTAGATTGTATATGCAGTGCAGCAGCAGAAATCTACAAAAACAGGCTCAGGGAAGGGAGCTGCTCTCAGATCAGTCTCCTTGCTACCTTATGTGGCGACTCAAGCACAACTGGGCTCTGACGAACTCCACTTAGACATTGGACTCTATAAACGAGCGTTTGGGTTTAATGGGAGCCATGTGTAGAGCAGGGTTGTCCCTCGTGAGGCTCGCCTGTCTGTGCCGGCCCTCGGGGAAGAGTAGCTGGGAGGACGCGGCGCCTCTGCTCTCTCTCTGATTGGTTCGCTCGCCGAACTCCCGAGCCTGCAGCTGGCTGCTGGAGAGCTGCTCCTGGAAGGAGGCGCGTTTGAACTCGCTGCTCAGCCCCTGGAACTCCATGACGGACATGCCGAAGCTCTCTGCGCCTCCCGGGCCCTGTCGGCTCATGCTGGAGCTCTGCTGGCTCTGGACGCGCACCGCCTTGTCCATGACCCCCATGAAGGGCCGGGGCTTCAGCTCGGGCTTGGCCTTGAAGCTGCCGCTGCTCTTGATGGGACACGGGGCCAGGTCCGGCCCCGGCTGCCTGCCTCCGCCATCCGACAGGTTCCCGCTGGAGGCCTGGCTGGAGCTGGAGCCCCTCGAGCCCGCCGTCCCTCCTCCTCCACCGCCATCCCTCCTGCCGTCCAGTCCAGACCCCAAAGCCAGAGCGAAGCTCTCCAGAGGGCCGGAGTGGGCGGACAGTCTGTCAGAGCCTCTGGAGAAGCTGGAGGAGCGCGGCTGGAACATCTGGAGAGGCCCAGGAGGGGATGAGCTGTTGGGGGACAGCGGGTGGTAATGCTCGGTGGGACTGTGTCGCGAGTGTTCGCTGGCTGACCCGGAGCAGATGTCTATCCCGCCCGGAGGCGCTGGCCTCAAGGAGGTGGAGATGTGCCTGCCTGGTAGGGGGCTAGACGGGCCGCAGAGAGACATGGGCCTGACTGCGCCTCTGCTGCCCGACTGCAGAGAGTGGCAATTGTGATGAGTCCTGCTGCTCTGACTCTGCGTCTGTCTGCTCATGCCGTGGGCAGGCTCAGACGCGTCCACGAACAGCTGGTTCTGAACGAAGTCGTCAGGAGGGAAACATGGAGACTGATCGGGCAAACCAAACGTTACGCCTCCGGGGAGCGTCCGGTTAGGACCGTACGGATTCAGAGGCCAGAACTCCGGACTCTTCCCACAGTGGAGACCCACCTCGTCCCCTTCCTCCCTGTCCTCCTCCCTCTCTGGATCGAGCTGCTCCACTGGGATCGGCCTCTCCAGACTTCCCTGCAAATAGACGTCTGCTTCCTCCTCTGTGGGCTGGTGATGGTGGGCGTGGGGGTCCCTGTTGTAACCCGGCGCCGCGTTGTTGCCGACTAGCTTCTGATGATGTTTGCATTCCTCCTCTACTCGCACCAGCAGGCGCCGGATCTCCCGGTTGGACGGGCAGAGTCGTGCTGCTTCGTGGAGGTCTGCCAGCGCTGCAGCAAACTGCCTGAAGAGGACAGGGGGAACCAAGAGAGGCTTTTTAAAGCAAAATACTTTACAGAGCCACAGAGGATTTTCACATGAATTGCTCTAATTTCACATAACAATACACTTAACGCGGTATGATTTACCTGCTGCTCCTCTTGGCCCGTGCTCGGGCGTAATGAGCCTCATAAGACCGGGGTTTCAGTTCCAGCGCTTTAGTCGCAAACTCCTCTGCGATGCCAAAATCCTGAGTTGTCACAAAGAGCCATCGTTTTAACTACACTGCTGTGAAAATGTATCATCAAACAAGTTGTAGTATCAGACGAAGGTAAGCCTGAGAAAAATCTAAACATTTGCCGTGGCATATCATTTAGATTTAAATGCCCACTTTGACTAGGCCACTCTAAAATCTTTGATTTGTTATAAGGTGAGATATTGATCAAATACTTTGCCCAGTCTCTTTCTTATTGTTTAATCGTGACCTCTGACCTGGATTGAGTCAAGTGAGGCCTTTCGATGTAGTTCTCTGGAGCAGCTTAGCAGCCTTCTACAGACTGAAAGTGACTAAGTTTCTTTAGATCAGGCTGTGATGTGTTGCTTTTTGACATCTTTTAACTGGGTATATTTAATGGCAATAATCAGACCTGATTAAAATGTGGTTAATTGCCGTTCATTTGTGTTTTAACAAGGGGCACAGTTATATTTTCACTCAGAGGAACCCACATCTTGTAATTATTCAGGTTATTAGCTGAAGAAAAAAAACCAAAGAGATATGTAACGCCTCTAATACGTTTTCACAACACAGTCTGATGCAGTCACATGCTCAAGCCTCAATCATTTTTATTGACGAGAGGGAGAGCGAGCGAAACAGGCTGAGAGCTGCTGCTTGTTTTCCGACAGGTTTTCTCTGCTCCTCTCATCACTCCCAGGTGAATATTTAATGACACCGACACAATGTGAATTTGTCCTTGGAAAAGGTTGTCGAAACAACGGCGCAGAATTCTGATAATCGCTGATGAATGTTTAATGACGGCATCATGTACACTCTCCCTCGTTGGCTCTTAAAGCCGAAAACCATTTGAGCTACAACGACGAGGATTCAGCCGCCGCACATGTAAATAGGCCGCCATGTCGAAATGCACAGAAAGGGAGAGCGCTCCTGTCGGTCGGAGAGAGTGACCTTATCACATCGCATTATTTGCTCCATTATTCATCGGCCGCAGTGACCCTAAGGATGGCATTTTTACACAGTCTGTTAGGACGTCTGTCATCACCAGGGTGGTTTCTAAACCTGGCTGCAGGCCACGCACATCCGTCTCCACGCTAACAGCACGCACATTATGCTTCCACCTGCTTCCGGGTCTTTCTCTCTGTTTATCGTACCAGGGAGACATCGAATTAGGTCTGAAAAGGAGCAATATTTCTGCAGGGTGCCGCACCAGTAGCTTTTTATGTTTAGAGAGATAAATTATACATCCGAAGGAAAGCATCCCCCTGAACTGGTCAGCCGTCCTTCTTTCCCTTCCCTCAGCATCTAATAAACCTGCTGGTGTTAAATAGTGCATGAGTGATACGGCTTTTTTAGGACCTCACGTTGGTTTTTCTGCGGCAGCGCGAGAGGTTCAGATAGAGGGAGACTCGCAGGTCTTTGAGTCCTTTCAGCTCGTCTCCTTGGCCCTCGCGAGGGAGCTTCCTCAGAGCGTACTGGTAGCGCTGGCCGGCTTCCTTCATGCGCCCCTTCTGAAAAACACAAAGGATCGCCAGGATCAGGCTTGGAGCGTTTTATTCCAGAGATTCTTCACAACAAACCCTGGATGAAAGTTACCTTGTATAGTATGTTTCCTTCCTCCATCAGTTTCTGCAGCAGGATGAGGAGAATGTCAGGTTTGGAGGAAGCCATGGCCCACGTAGCGTGACCTGATGGAGGCGTACAAACGTTTATCTTCACGCGATCCGGCTCACCACGTCGCTTTTGCGTTTGATAAATCACGTACCTGATCGATCGTGGGGAGCGGTTTTGTAGCCTTCGTCGTTTGCGATGGAGAGCAAAGGAGGTTCAGGAAAAAAAAAAAAGAAGAGGTGAGAAGGAAATTTGAGTAGATAAGATGAGAATGTAGCAATAAGCTGCACAGCGATGCTAAAGGAAAACAACTCTAAATCATCTATTGATCAGGGTATAGCAAAAACACACAATCTTACCAAGTATTTTGGTCTAGATTCCAGTGCAAATATCTTTAGTACACTTGAAATAAGACAAAACTAACTTGCATATCACTTTTTAGTACAATATAGGAGCTTGTTTTAAGTCAATTTTTGCACTGGGAACTAGATAAAAAAATGGCCAAATTTGTCTTTTCGCGGTGTGATGTGAAAATGCCATCAGCTTAAGAAGACGATTCAGTTTTAACAGCCTGATAAAACGTTCAGTTATTACAACGATAAAATTCCTGCATGTAGAATTCATTGCTGATGCGTTCTGCTACTCGTTGTACTTTTACTTGTTTTGGATCCTTTCTTAAGCAGTGAAGCAACCAGAGCTGGGTTCTGGCAGCCCGCCGGTCGATCCGAACCTCTGGTACCGCCGTTGTCTGACCGCTCCAGCACCGCTCCATGCTCCACCAGGCTGTGCACCTGAAAGCAGATTCACACTCCAACAGAGCATCTTCGATACCTCAAGTCATCTGGTTGATTGCCTCCTGCCCTCTGTGCTGCAGTCGCAAACACCGACAACAAAGTGCTTGGCTAGTTAATCCCACTGATTCTCGAAAAATGTTAATCATCAAAAAGTTTTGATTGTCTTCCCGGTGATCAAGAGGCTCGGCGTGAAGCTTTGCGACTCCGTGTGATGCGTGATTGCCGAAGTGCAAACGATTTAATTGCGATTCCAGTCAAACAATAATTATGTCTTGCAACTGATTGTCATCAGGCTCTCTGCAAGGCCACGAGGACCTTAATTCATATTTCCCTTTCTAAAACAAACAATTTTTGACACAAAAGCAGGAAACCCACTGTATCCGCGTCCCCGTTGAGGGCGGCCAGGTCGAGCGGAGTTCGTCCCTGACGGTCCGGTTGGTTCAGATCAGCTCCTGCCTCCACCAGGAGCTGCACCACGCCCTTCTGGCCCTTCATGCAGGCCCAGCTAAGCGCCGTCAGCCCCTCCTGATCGGTAGAGGACATAGAGGCACCTGCCACCGACACATGATGCAAATGTTTGATTTTAGATCAATGGTCAACAAATGTAACTGTAAATGTAAACCGTGAAAGTTGGGGATGTCTCTCACCCTTCGCCAGCAGGAGCTCAACGGTGGCGGCGTGTCCTTCGGAGGCGGCCAAGATCAACGCGGTGCGCCCCTGTTTGTCGCCGATATTGATATCTGCCCCTTTCTTTAAAAGCAGCTCAGCGACCTGGGAAAAACAAAAGGGCAAAAAAAAAAAAGCTTTCATATTTTTCAAATTTCCATATTTTTCTTGCATTTTCTTTTGGCTTATTTTTATTCCTAAAAATAATTACTTGCTACAGATTTACAGTGGACATTTTACAGTGGTGTAGCCTACTATATAAAACATTAAAGACTGTTAACGAAACCTGATAACGGTGAAAACAAACAAAAACACAAAAAATCTTAATTTTTCAAATGTGTTTTTATTGCAAAAGTATATTAATTATTAACTTGGCTAGGCTCAAGTAGAGAAGCTATGTGTTTATGTAACATATTGCACATGCTTTGTAGATTTTTAGAGTGAGTTTTTATTTTTGCATTTAATTTCTAATTTAGAAACAGCTGCCATGCAAGTTGCTGCCATTTGGAGCAACTTTGGAGTTTCCAATCTGGTCCAAAGACATTTCAACAGCTGGACAGGCCATGAATTTAGCTTTAAAACCTGGCACACCTGAGAGACACTCACCCATAAAACATGCACATAAATCTGTATAAACACATATTTATTATGATTTCTGAGTGCTGAAGGCTAAGCTGAAGATTTAAAGCAGCAGATTAACTAAATAAAGCTATTTACTTTAGCCTGGAAACAAAAACAATACTTTCTCATGCTCCATTACACATTTCCACACTTCTCCAGACATCATAAGCAGTAAAAGCAAATTCTATGTTCGTAAGATGAGGACATCCTGTGCCTGCGACCGAGGCCCTCCCCTTACCTGTGTGTGGCCATGCTTGGCGGCGCTGAGCAGTGGGACCATTCCTCTGCGGTTTGGTACCTCCAGCTCTGCTCCGTGCTCCAGGAGAAACACACACATCTCCAACCGCCCTCTCCCCGCTGCCGCGCTCAGCACTGATGGAGAGGTTGGCAGGGAGATCAAACGACGAGGAGAAGTAGAGGATGGAATCGGCACATTTGGGAGAGAAGAAGAAGAGGCATCACTCAGACACAGAAAAGGGAGAAAGAAAAAAAAGACTTTTCATGTTGCAATCATTCGAGTGTGCTATTATGGTGAGAGGCTTTTGTGCTTTTAAAGATTTATTTCTGTTCCTAGTATAGAATAAATTGTACAACAAACACAAGTATAGGTTTGAATTTATTGTGGGTTTTCTCTAATCCACAAATGGTTAAAATTTTACTTAGGGGCTCATATGTATACATACATCATCAGTAATATTTGGCTAAGTGTTGATGATTGATTCTGGCCAAAAACTGTCTTGGTTCCATGACACAGATCCAGATTTTAAGCACAGCTTTAGTTTTTCAACAGAGTGAAGGTCAGAGCTTCACTAAACCAATTCCAGAAGCTTAGTAATTCCTGATTTGTCCCTTCAGAAATGAGTTTTAATGTTCTGGGATCATCGTCCTGTTCGGTCACCCATTCGTGTCCAGGTTTTCAACCAGCTGGACCAAACCGTCCCTCCCTCCGACCCTTCTAGATTGTTTAATAAGTGCAGAAACCTCCCAGGCTCCAAACATCTATTATGAGCTGGAAGTTGATGGAGCACAATCCACATCATTATCCACAGTGAAGCACGTTTTAACACAACTATGGGGTGACAGGCTGCAGACCAAGAAAGAAGCCGCTTTTCCTAAACCAACCTTGAATATCAACTAAAATTTGCAACTGTCTACATACACAACCAAATGAGAACGACTCTTATTAGTCAGATGAAAAAAAAAAGTAGAAAAGATGAGAACGTTTGAAGGAGTCATGATGAGACATTAAAATCGGTGTGTGACTTCATTGGTAGAGCAGGTGCACCATGGGTAGAGACTGTAGTCCTTAATATTGTTAACCTGGATTTGATTCCCAATTACATTTTTCCCTTTCTCATCCCTTTTCTTCCCATCAAATTACTGTTCATTAAAGCCAACGGGTGCCAATGAAATCTTAAAAATAATCTAACATAGAGCCAACACCAAAGTATGGTGATGGCAGAATCATGTGGAAATGTTTTGCTATCTGTGACAGTGGTGGATTAAATATTTTAGAGGTAAAACCATATCCATCTCATCTTATATCCTATTTATATTTGATCTGAAATCAGAAGAGAAACGTAGTTGGTTGGTCCAGCAGGATAATGATCCCAAACTTGCATCAAAACTCTTTGAAAAGGATAAAGCGAGCTACTGCTGACCAAAACGGGAGCTTTCTAAAAAGGCCCTGAGATCAAAATGTTATCAGTTTTCCTTAACAGCTAGATAAGAATCAGAGGCAGCTTACAGAAGCAAATCTCTGAATAACCTGCACCCTCCTTAACCGGCTGACATTATTTTGACAAATGGTGGTCCTTATTTTTGTTACAGTCTTGCTACTAATTGAGCAGCTTGGGATAAACGCGAGGTATCGATGCGTTTTAACCCCACAGCGAAATGACTTTATATTTCACGCGTCCACATGCCTCAGAGGCCAGTCAATTATATAATGCTGCCTTTAATGAGGAGACATTGTCATAAGGGACAAAGAACAAACAGAGGCTCAGTCTTTGCTTTGAAAAGCTTAGATTTAAATACACACAAGTGAAAATGTTCTCATTAAAGACAACATTCAATAAGCGTGATGCACTCTGTACACCGCTGCCTGGGGTAACCTAAAGAGAAGCTGGAAGGCCCGGTTCAGTAATAAGACCTTAACATGACTATTTTACCTGCACTAATGGACTCTAACCCAATGATGCAGAGATTTCTTATTATATATGTGATTTACAAGGCTTTTTCATGCTCCCACGTTTTCGATCCGAGGACTGCAGGGGACTTTTTAACACAATTACACTGTAATGGTGGGGTAAGCACAGATGCAGGCTTCATGGTCTCACGAAATGGACCAAACGGAAATCTGCATCTGTGATGAAGGTGAAATATTACAGCTGAATATAGGCTGCTCTTTGTAAAATTGCTTTTGCTCGATTTAGCTTTATTTCAGTAAAACCAAGTTGTTTGATATCAGCCAGAGCAGAAAAGTTCTAAAAATGTAACTTTAAATTTACGGGAAAGAGACACAACCAGCCTGACATGTAACACTTGAGCCCTTGAGCGTGACTCCAGTACCACGCTGACGGACAAAAATAGGTGAGAAAGATAAATCTTTGTGACTGATAGGAGAAATGCACCCGTTTCTCCCCAGAGTGAGTCGTGAGCGTCCATCTGCACTGCCAGCTGTTCATCTTTCAAGTCCAGAAAGCTTTTCACCACCTGCAGAAAAGAAATAACACATTTTGACAGTCTTCTATTGCTGCCTTGCTGCGTGCAGAACAGACCAAAGCACTAGCGGAGCTTGAAGTAGAGAAAACAACAATCGGCTTCAAAGGAAATCTCCTGCGTCTGCAGAGGACTCGCACCGTGATCTACATACAGATGTAGTTCATGGTTGTTTTGTTTTTTTCATCTGAGTCGTACCTGCGTGTGTCCCACACTGGCTGCGGCCGTCACCGCTTGCTGGGCTGCCTGTGTTTTCCCAGTCGTCGTCTCGTTGCCGTGTTGCTGCTGCGGATCGGCGGGAATATCTGCGCCCCAATCCTGGCCCAGCAAGATGCCGGTGATTTCCGCATGGCCTTTCAGCCCGGCATGGACCAGCGCACACTGGCCACTCTTATCAGCATGCCCCACCTGGCAACAGAGGGGAACACAGAGGGACCCTCAACCCTCAGCCTGGCTGAAGCTGTAATACACTGGCCTAGATCAGTCCTGTTTATTTCATCTCTCTCCCAGAATAGATCTTCAAACTGTGGTGACTGTAAAACCAGAGCAGTCCAGATATCTTAAGAGGCAGAGTTCTGTCACCGTAGTGCAGAATATTACTGTAAGAACCTTTTCAAATGCGGATACAAGCATAAAAATCTGTATGCCCACCCCTTACATCGTATGTTTCTTCTTATTTCCCATTGGCCACATGAATTTCAGTATCATAGCCATGTTTTAAATCGGACAAAGTTTTTGACACCTTTTACACCAATTATTCTCATAAAACGTTACCCATTATTATGGATGAACTTTATCAAACCTGAAACTGAGGACTTTGCTCTTTGTATGTCTCACCTCAGTTGTCAACTGGGAGGAGATGAAGATGTGTGACAGACTGAGAGACAGTTGTCTTTATGGTCAGCTTTAGCCGTTTAGCATTAGCAGAGCTAAGATTCTTGTTTAGCGGATTAATGGAACTTTTTTCAGTTAGCTGTGCTCACCAGAGGAAATAACTACTGCCGATTTTGGTACAAACATATATTCTCCATCACGCCATGGCGGCCATTTTGAAAAATGTCCACAAGAAAAAGGAACTGGCAAGATCACCTATGTATCTGATTTCTATGGCTCAAAGTATGTACGTAGCTATAATTTAATTCCGAACACATTCATCTAATTGATGAGTTTGCTATGACAACCAGGTTGGCCATCTTGAAAAATATAAACATTTTCAGTAAACATGATTTTTATTGGTCCAATCATGTATCACTTGACACCAAAAGTATTCTTCTGTGATAAAAATGGGCAAATTTAGTGGAAAAAAAATCTTCCTTTACAACCATCTTGAAGAAACTTTAATTTTTCAGTAGCTAACCTTCTTTTTTTTCTTTTTCAAAACGGCAAGCATCTCTGCCAAGTGAGGTTCTTTTATCCACATGTGAGAGATTTTGCTGAAATATTAAATTACCTGCTATAGTACGAGAACATTTAGATTGATCTACGGTAAACTCTACAGAAACGACACTGACCTTAGCTCCTTTCTTGCAGAGCAGGCTGACGATGTCGGCGTGTCCCGCCGCAGCCGCCAGACAAAGCGGCGTCATGCCGCTGCCAGTGGTCCCGTCTACAGGCGCACCCATTTCAAGCAACAAAGCCACCATCTCCACATGACCCAGGTGGGCATGAACAGCCAGGATGGGGGCGTGTCCTATCACCTCCGTACACCAGGTCACACTTGCCCCACCGAGCATCAGCAAACGGCTTACCTGCAACATCATTTTCACAAGCAACAAAATATATATCGTTGTCTAAATTATCTCCGTGCAGAAAGATGCTCTGTTAAAGCTCACTGCTGTGTGTCACCTTGATGTTAGGGGTGTACAGGTTCCTCAGGGAGCCCAGTGCAGCTGACAGACTATCTGTGCTGCAGTTTACCCACATGGCCTGAAGAACGCTGGAGGACACGCCAGTCTTCTTACTCAGACCCTGTGTGAGGAACACAAACACAGAGTCAGATAACACCTGCTCCGCTCTGCACGGCACAATCTGAATCGTGTCTCAGGAGTAAATCAACATGAACAGCGTGAAGCACCCACACGGGCGGAACAATATCAGCTGTGGGTGTTTACGTATGTGACTAGTGGTTGATGTTAAGGGATTTTTTTTTTTTTAAAGTGAGGTTATATGGAGTTATTATGAGTAGTCAGTGTCTTCTAAACAGTAGAGGTGAACCGAGTATGAAGAATAAAGGGGAATCATCATAGTCAACCAAAATAAAGGCTTAAAAACATCAGTCTGTGTGTAATTAAATAATATGTTTCACTGAATGACTTGAATCTGAAATGAATTAACCTTTTAATAATATCCTTATTTATTGAAAATGGACTGCATATCACTAAATATTACACATCTCAACTTTTGCATGAGGCAATTATTAAAATGTTCCCACCTAGTTAATACCTGATAGTAGTACGTAATAATAATTCAAACAAATTAAAAATGCACTCAAACTGCTAGTAATGTCTAAGTTTGGGTTGCTTAAGGGGCATTATACGTACTATAAATAAACACCGACTACTTATTATAAGCCCATACAACCTTAACCCCCCCCCTCCAAAAAAACCTGACTTTTACAGACCAGAGGAAGATGTTCATATGTTCAGTAACAGGCCTAAAGTTAAACACAGACTCCTCCGTGGTGTTGTTACTTTGAAAATGTGGGCTTTGAGGATGTGGTGTCCCAGCTCCATGGTCTGCTGACGGTTCAGCTTTCCCTCCTGTCTGGAGAACATGAAAGCCAGCAGAGCGTGGCCACTCCTGTAGACACACGCGTGCAAGAGTTTGATCGTTTGAGCGCTCCGACACCAAAACTGATGTATCATGAATAGAAATTTAGGCTCACCTCGGGTCACAAAGAAAATCTGTGCTTTCTCCATCCGCTCTCCAAACCAGCCACTCTCTGAAGGAGGGATGGCACAGCATCCGAGTGCCATCCCTGCGTCTGACCTTCAAATCACAATAATTGAGAAAAAATGAGTCAAATTACACGTTGGGTTGTTTGAGGGGCCTGTTTGCAACTACATGGACCCTGACTCACAATTAGATTGATCTACGTCAGTCTAGCAAAGGTTTCTATGATCAAATCCTCACAGTAAATAAAAACCCTCCATATTATTTGAACCACAGAGTTAAGTCCATAAACACCAGATTCAATCCAAACAAAGGCTGAACCATTATAGATTCTTCCATGAAGTAACATCAGGGGTCTTACCGTGAATCCAGCCAGACTGTCTAATCTCTGCTGGAAGTCGTTCCACTCCAGTTCTCCCTTCACACTGCCTGCGTTCAGCGCCCTGAACATTTGTTCATCAGTCAGTGGGTGCAGAGACGCCAGCGCCACATTTAGCACCGGAAGGACCTGCTCGAAGACGTCGTTATCCGGAAAGCTCGCGCGACACATCAGCAGGTACACCTAGCAGGCAGAGCCAGTCATTGAGGCGTTACATTTGAAACATGACGTTTTACAAATATTGCCGTACGTTAACTCTGATTGATATCGCGTTGATGCATGAAAAAAAGTCTGCTTGTGGAAACGTATGCGCTTTTTGTGCACAGTGCTGCATTTGGTTCGAAAACTCTTACATGTCAGATGTTTGTCTCATATGGGTTCATTGTAAACACTAATTAGATCATCTGGACCGAGGAAAGCATCTGCTGCGGAAGGGAAACAACAGAAGCTCGTCAGCATGTTGGAATCCATTTTCCCCCTATGATCTCAGCTGGTTCGTGTTTCAGCTATCCGCTGGATCGTTAGACTTCTGATGTCGAAGTCAAAAGTTTATGTACAATATATATATATATACAGTACAGACCAAAAGTTTGGACACACCTGTCTAATTCAATGGGTTTTCTTTATTTTCATGACTATTTATAAGGCAATAAATCCCACTTATTAACCTGACAGGGCACATCTATGAAGTGAAAACCATTTCAGGTGACGACCTCTTGAAGCTCATCAAGAAAATGCAGAGTGTGTGCAAAGCAGTAATCACAGCAAAAGGTTGCTACTTTGAAGAAACTAGAATATAAGGGGTATTTTCAGTTGTTTTACACTTTTTTGTTTAGTGCATATTTCCACATGTGTTATTCATAGTTTTGATGCCTTCAGTGTGAATCTACAATGTCAATAGTCATGAAAATAAAGGAAACTCACTGAATTAAAAGGTGTGTCCAAACCTTTGGTCTGTACTATATATATACAGTATATGACTCATAGTAACACAGAAAGAAATGCTTTGTTTCTGTATTACATGGCTAGTCAAAAACGTATAATAATGCATCCAGTAAGGATTAACAGTGATTATTGTTTTCCACACTTTGTTAAAAAGTGATTCTAAAACCCATTTGTTAATAGTTTCCTCATGTTTTATGAGAATAACGCCAAATTTAAACCAAACTTTAACCTTAAAGAATCAGCTTTTGCTTTGAAGCCGACTCTCGAGTCGCAACTTTATTCAGTTGATTGGACAAAATACTTAATGTAACAATCTAGTCTAGTCTATATGGGGTTTTGCAGTTCAACATATGTCAGAGCACAAACGGGGCTCTGAAGTCAAATGAAATGTTTGTAGATATTCATAGCTGAACTGCATGAAGGCACAAATCTGGGAAAGGCTATAAAATATTGGTAACATTGAACGTTTTGAATCCTACTGTGGTCTCTATTGTTTTGAAACCGAAGAATTCCTCATTATACGGCCTGAGGGAAGTGAATAATCAAGGAAGAAGGTTCTAGGACAATGAGGGGATCATTAAGACTGAGCTCAGACGCTCAGCTTTTCTTGTGGATGTAGCAGAAAAAAACAGAAGTCCAACCACCAATAACTAATCAGGTCTTTATCTCCCACTGGCGAGGCCTGCTTCAACAATAGCGGATTCAGATGGCTGACTTAGCTTTTTTTTTGCCTTGGTGGTCAAAACTGTCAAGTTAAAAGTACTCAAGTCACAAAACCTTTTTTAGTTTGTTTGATTATTGAAAACAACAAAAACAATTTTACTGTAAAATTGTTTGTTTTCATCCAAATAACAAACTAAATAAACTATATTTTATTGAAACAAAACTGTCTTCTGATTTTTTTTTTTTCAAAGATCTGTGTTGAACCAAACTATAAAAAAGGGAAAAAAAGTGGGTTTTTTTTTAAACTGCATTATCCACCTGGGCGGATGAATCAAATTTATTCTGTTTGTGAAATGTGGTCCAGGGGCCCCAACAGATCCCAGAGCTACACTTAACCAGATTTGTACAAAATTCTACATGTTACCGGGTAAAAATTTGTTTGTATTTGATTAAATTTTTGGTGCATCGCCAGTTTTAAGACAGTGTGGACAAAACAAATCTATTTTTCTATAGTAAGTGTAGAAAGGGTGTCCATACTGATTGCCTTTCCCTCTTAGTTTTCTTTTCTTTTAAAGGCAAACATTAACTAGCAATACAGAGAGATTAGTGTAGCATTGTGGTGCCAATATCTCTGTGCGGCATATTCATTCAGCTGGATGTTAAAAGTGCTGATAAGTTCAGGAGCCACTGACAGCTTGTAATTATTCTTTTGAACCTGAGAAGAATGCAAACATCTATACAATCTAGACACCCAGAAAGCTTTTAATTTAGCCCTAATTTGGCCCAATTACAGCCATTTTAGACAAAAATCTACAACCTTTCTATTCTAGGAGTTCAAGAGAGAAACCAACACATATGTAACCCTCTATTATTCTCCACATTCATCACAGAATCGCCAAATCATTATGCATTTCAATTTGTGTGAATACAACAAGCCATGCTTCTCTGACATCCTAATTTCTTAACACTTTTGATTATGTCACATCACAATGCTTTTACCTTTGTTGCAGTTTCCTAATTCTGGCATTCTGTGTAAAGTTTCTGATCCTGTCATGTTATCTTTAATAATCTGAGCAGCGTGGGGGTAAGCTTCTTCTCTGTTTTCATAAAAGAAAAGACCAGAACAATAGCCGCCTGCCTGCGTGATTGGCGCGTGGACACTAATTACTTCAGCTTCAGGGCATTTTCTGACAGGCGGCTCACCAGGGTGACAGATGAGTGTTAAGACATTAAACTTTAGCCGATAAAAGACAGAAGGGCAGCTTCCAAAAATACACCTACAGGAGAGAGCGCCTCTCTTTCTGTGGTGGGATTGAATGTTAAAGATTACGCAAGAAATAAAACAAGACCTTAATAAAATAAATGTCTGTCCACCTCTGAGTTGTGATCTAGCACACCATATCCTGAAACAGTAACACATTTTTTTCACCACAAGCTTTAAAATATATTATTTGGACTTTTGTAGGATGTACCAACACAATAAAAGCACAAATAAAAATCTGGAAAGTGTGGTGTGCATTTGTTTTCATCCTCCCCTCAGCCCACACTGTGCAAAGACACACTTTGCTGCAATTAGTCTCTTGGGGTAAATCTCTACCAGCTTTGAACGTCTAGAGAGTTTTCGCTCATTCAGATTAGCTCCAACACAGATTCACAACTGTATTTAGGTCTGGGCTTTGACTTGGCCAATGCATGAATGTGCCCTGTGATCTAAACCAGTCCACTGTAGGTCTGGCTGTATGGTTACAGTAGTTGGCCTGCTGGCAGGTGAACCAGCTTGAAATCCTAAAGTATAATAGTTGAAATGTTAACAAATTTTCCACCTGAGCCATGGATCTCTGCAGCTCCTAAGTTACAATGCTCTCCTTGGTTTCTGTGTTTAATTCTGTCATTTTCTGTCCTGTCAATTTGCATAAACAGGATTGTCTTTGTAGGTTCGCAGCTGCGCTGTACCGCTCGTTTCGACTGGTGATTGATGCATGAAGGTAAACTTTATTTATTAGGTAAATGGCTTACATTTGTACAGCACTTTATCAAGTCAGAGGACTCCAAATCGCTTTACGCTACATTCAGTCTTTCATACAAACATTCACACGCTGATGTTGGTGAGCTATGTTGTAGCCACAGCTGCATAGCGTATTTATAAAACAGTCGTGGAATAAATCGAGGTTTGTGGTTTTAATGTGACAAAACGGGAAGAAGTTCAGAATCTTTTGTAATGCAGCATCCGAAGATAAACACAAATGTCTGACCTCTGACAGGGAGACGGGCACAACCAGGTAGTTTCCTCCTTTCAGAGCCAGTTGACCTTTGTGGAACAGATCCAGAGTCAGCTGGAGATAGAGGATGGAGCCGTGGCTCCGGGTCGAGAGGTTGCTGCTGAACTTGCTGAGGAGCAGAGGATCAGGAGCCGAGCCTGTCGGCGTGGTAACATTAGCGGCAATCTGGCTGCTGCCGCTGACCCGGTGATGGATGTAGTCGCTCAGGTCAGCTCCCAGATCGCTGCTGTCTGGCAGGATGTCCAGCGAAATGCCAGCGAAGGGAAGGAGCGTGGTGATTTCCTGCACAGGAAGAAGATGGCTTAATACATATACATCAATATTTAGAGAAGCATCTCTTTGGCACTTAAGCTAAACATAAAAGCACCAAAATTCTGGAGCCATTATTCAAATGCTGTTGTCTCTGACTCATGCAGAGCCATGGGAAGGAGTACAGTAAATAGTGTGACAATGACTCAAGCTCCGCCATTGCTCACAGGCATCTCTCAGATTCACATTTCAGCTTCTCTCTTGCCATCTCCAGCTGCTCAGTGTTGGCTAAAACAGGCTATGATGAACAAAAAAAAAATTGTTTCTCAGTCAATAAGTGCTTCAATTAAAGAAAACTGACATTTAGTTTCAGGAACACACAGTGCATCCTGGTTGCAAACTGTGCTTTGCTTAACTCTTTCACTGCCCTCATTGTTTTTAATGAAACTTCCCGTATGTTGAGGATGAAGACGCAAGACTACAATAACAGTCCTATTTTTAAATTTTGCCATCTTTTTTTTTTTTCTGTCTTCGGACACAGCTTGAGGAAAAGGACCCTAACATGTTTTGTATTTCTCCAAATTCTAATTTAATTGTGTAATCGGCTGGCGAGCTGTCAAGCTCCATGCTCCCAGCAGACTCCCGCTAGCATTACCAACAATTCAGTGTGTAATCCATGCAAGCTTTTGGAGGCTTGGCTTCGGTATAGGACAGATGTGCCTACTGTTTGGTGAGATTAGCAACCAGATTGAGAAAATACATCAGACTACAGAGAGCAGCGGTGCCAAACTCTGAACGCTATCGCCTAGTAACGTGGTGGGAAGAGCACAGCATGCTACTATCCAGCAGTTCAAGCAGTGCAGGAGTAAGACTTTACACAAAGATGAAATTGCAATAGATTTGACACAATTTTGAGACAATCTGTACAATGCTCATTTAACTCAGAAAGATTTCACACACGCAAGGGTCTACATCATTTAACAAGATTTCACTCAACAGATTTGAAATCCTCCCCCCCCCCCTAAGTTAGCATTCACAGTAAAATTTGAAAATTATGCACAGTAACTTGTACATTCTGTATAGGAAATACAAAAAAATAAATAAAAAATCCAATCAGTTGATTGCATCTAAGCCTGCCTTTTCTTTGCAAGACAGCAGTGGAATAAAGCTTTTTTTTTTTTTTTCCCAGGGAGGTGAGAAATGCGGTGCACAGAAAGGCGATTATTTGTCATTTCGAGATAATCAGCATGGACTATCTCTTGAGGGAAGCACAGAAACAACTGCATCGCAGACAGCCTCGTCAGTGTGAGTAATGTGGAGAAATTTTATTTTTTTTCAATTACCTTTTGGTATTATTTAGCTGACAGGTGTAGAATGGATTTGCTTAAGCACGAAGAGGCAACATAGACACAGTGGTGTTGAATGCTCATCTGAGCGTGACCGTTTCTGTCTAACATTATCAAATGTCTTATTTTATCGCAGAAACAGCCAGCTGGAGAATCATCTGTACGTAAAATACTATCAAAAATGCTAAATATAAAACTTTTTGACAGGAGGCCTCGGTAATAAAAAAAAAAAAAGAAGAAGCTATTTTCACTTGTTCCGAGTTTATTCTGACCACAGAGTGGGACTGAGTGGGTGGGAAATGAGGGAAACACAGATGTAGGGAAGCAGAGGAGGAGGCGAAAAATCTTTTTGGCTTATGTGCACAGTGAGCAATATTAACCTTATAAAACAGGCGCCACCTTGGAGTGCATTATTAAGTTTTTATGGGACATGACTGTATGTTGTGACAGTCAATGACAGAGCTTAAAATACAGGTAGAGAGGCAGGATTCCCGCACAGTCATGTGCCTCCAGTGTTTGTGGGGGGATATTTTAGGGTTACGCAGAGGAACAAAATAGAACAGAGCCATTGTATGCTGCTACCTCCATCCACCACACACCAACTCACCACCAGCCCCGTCCTGACCGTGACCACCAGCTTCAGCCAGTGGGGAAACTTGGAAATTATTTTGGTGATAAAGGTAGCGACTGTGTCCCCATAGTCCGGCTTATGAAACTCGGCTTCGTTGAGACTGTCGACCAGTATGATGTAGTCTTCCTCAGGAAGCCTTCGCTCTGAAAACAGGAGACGGAGAAGAGACGGAGAGACTGATGCACAATGACCTGACATCGATGTTGTTACCCTTGTAAACGAGTGAGATGTTGATGAGATTGGTGCATCTTTCTCTAACGGCACAGGATGTAATGAGAAAATGGTTGATGTATCTTCAGCTGAAAGAGGCCGGAGGCCATTGTTGCAAACTGACTTGATACACGAAGTATCCATCATGTTTCACATTATCGAAGCTGTCAAGCCATTTCCACAAGGCTGCAAGGACCAGACAACCCACACTCACTCACACGAGGGCCTCTCCAGGTTTTGTTTTTTTTTTTCTTTTTCTCTGACCTCTTTAATAGAGATGAAATAGACAAAACACTCCTCTGCTCAGACTGTGGAGGGCCCCGGCTGTAATAACACATCCATCTAGCTGACTAACTGCATCATGAGAAAGTGAGCCTGTGGCTAATGAGCCCACAACATCCGAGGCCCCCCCTTTAACATATTTGGTGACCTTGAAATCCCGGGGGAGGCCGATGATTCACCAGGGCAAATATAACACTCATTGTTCCTCCATCTAAAATGACAACACATCCGTTTGAACGCTTTAATGTTTCCAGCCGCTGACCTTAACTAGGGAAAATAATCTATGAGCCATTATAGTATCATTAACAGGCAATTTCGCACAGGAGATGGACCGTTAGCACGCCTGAAAGCTGAGCCTATTAAAAGCCAAAAAAGTTATTTAGATTCCAACGTCACATTGTTTCCCTCGGTACCTTTGCGCAAGCTGACCAGAGGCTCGAGGACGCCCTTTCTGAAGGCAGCGATGGGATCTTGAACGCAGGAACGCAAGCTGAGCTGATTTTGTAAGTGCGGCTCCTGTGCCAAGAGTTCCCGGTACGGGGCAAGCTGAGGCGCTCTGGCCAGCAGGGCGGCGACACTGTGGACGAACTCCGGGACCAGGCAGGTGTAGGTGTTGTCTGCCTGGCAGAAGTGGTAGGCTACCACCTGGTAGGGGAAAGCAGAGAGTGAAACAGTGTAAAACTGAAGTGCAATCTGAACCTCCTTTTTCGCAATATTTAATTAATGTTGCTGGCAATATCTGGTGGAAACCAGAAAGGCTGTAAATGTGGAAAAAAAGAAAAAAAAAGAGTTGGACAAGGAGGGGGAAGGAATGTGTGATTTGCCCATAAAATAAGCAACATGAAGTTGGAGACGCTACTGAGAGAAACATTATGTGAAAGTAAGACCATACAGACTGTTCTGTATGTCTGAATATTTCATTCATCCATCCAGTTTCAGCTACCGTATTGAGATAAATAACAAAAATTTTGTTTTTTTTTCTGCTTCTGTTTTCAAATAAAAAATAGCAATATATCTTCCGTAGTCCCAAGAGTTGCTCAAGGAGGTTTTAATTAGGATTTTTTGGTGGGACTGTGAATAAATGTCCTAATTTTTTAACTATAGTGATGATATGATCTAACAGCCTGTCTTGGGGATCACTCCTAAAAGGCTTTTGTTTTGCTAGATCCAACCAGTACAAGCAGCACACTGATAATGAAAGCAAAGTAAAAGTTTTAACAGGAAGTGTCTTGTTAGCCAGCAACACCTCATGTTCAGTTTGCCCATTTACTTATTTATTACATAACTTTGAATCCCTCGTATTGTACCAATACCAACGGTAATCAATGCTTTGTAATGGACGAGGTTTCCTGTAATTTTAATGAAATAACAGAAAAAGTGTCACAGTGCCCTGTATGACATCACAGATTAATGTATTACAGAAATAAACATATCTAAATTTTCTCATTATTATGTACTGCAGTGTTTCATCGTGTATATTTTACTTTTATAAAAGTATTTTTTAGCATTAATCGTCCAATACCAAAACTGAATTCAGCTAACGACAATTTCATTTTTGAGTTTTCGGCCCACATTGCAATAATTTACAGTAGCTGCACCGCTTTTAAATTGGAGGAGTGGAGACAACACAGCTGTATAATTTAGAGCCTCTGTTTGCATTCCCTTAAAAATACACAGCAGAGGTTCAGGTTAATCTACAATACATGATTTTAAAGTATTGAGTGTTAATGTAATAACACAAAGATATAACACAAGAAAATGTCTGCAGAAAGTAGTGACTAAATGAGCCATAAAGTAGTTTTTTTTTGTGTGTGTGTGAATCTCAACCAGAGCAACTGTACATACAGCAGATTAACACACAATTCCTCTCCCAACAAACAGTCAGAGCAAACGCAAGCTGCTTTATTCAGGCAGGGGACGAAAAAGAAAAGTAACGAGAAGAATAAAACCAAAAGAATAAAACAAGCACTACTGATGAGACCAGGAAAAAAAAAATACAATTATTTGCTTGAAGGTTCGCCGTTCCTCTGTGGTGTTTCTTTTTGCAGCTAGAGCAAATACTCCAGTTCTGATTGATTCCAGGTCTGAACGCGAGATATGGGTAGTTCACACACACATCATCAAAGATTTTGCTTTTGAGCAAACATCCTCACCATCACAAGCAGTCTGACTAGTTCCCATGGAAACTCTTATTGAGGCCAAGTTAGTAAATTTAGAAGCTTCTATGTCATCTATGCGATGCACTCTGCAGCGTGTTCCACATGTGCCCAGAAACAGAGACCAACGCTCTGACATTGGTGTCACAAATGTGCAGCCGTGCAACTCTTTGAACATAAGACAAAAAAAAAATAACCAAACAGAAAAACTACCTCCAACTATCTAAATGTCTTGTATGATGCTGGATACACTCATAGATCCCTGGAGTGCTGTTTAGAATGCCTTATGTTATTGTTATATTAAAAAAAAAAAAGAAATAAATAAAACTGGCAAGACTACTGAGAACAAACAAATGAAAAGACACTGAGGGCATTCCTATAATATGAATGTGATTTCTTCCTTTCATCTGGTGTGAAAGGTGCACCAACTGCAGGTGAGTCAGCAGTCTGCTCAGCAACAGCATGAGTAACCATATAGACATGTTCTCTGAGATAATACGAGTGTGCAGTTGTGCTTTCTCCTGAATGTGTGTGTTTTTCCAGTTCGATTTCTGAGAGAGGAAGTGCTGTGAGAAAAGGGGTGAGCTTGGAAACAGAAACTTGGTTTGGGTCCAGCATTGAAATCTGGTTTAAAAGTGTGTCGCTCCAGGCATTAGAGAAATAGTTTCATGATCGTCTGATTGCAAAATATCTCTCATTTCAAAGCAGTGCTGTCTTTAGAAGAAACTGCGAAAAAGGTAAGTCAGTTTGCTTAAACATACAAGCATTTTAATGTCAACCTTCAATCGCCTCTACAAATCACAAGAATATGAAATATAATTTGCTTATTGGAGTAAAATTTCAAATAACCCCTTCAAATAAAAAATATGTCATTAAGGTGAGAATTTAAGTTTCTTACTTCAGATTAAAAATGTTTCCAGTGTTGCATTTTATCCCTTGAAAAACAAAGAGTGAATATTTCTCTGTGAGTTCAAGGTAGAGAGTTTAATGCACACTTTTATAGGTTTACAGAATAAATTACTGCAATTCTGTTTTCTTGGCTTCCAGAAGAAAACAAAAAAAACAACACAGTCCCTCTACAACTACAGCAACATTTATATCCATTAATGCTGACAAAGACCCGAAAGGAAGCTCCCATTATCCCATTTATTTCTAATTCTCTCCTTTGGTTACCTGAATGTTTTAAAATTGATGTTAAGGTACTCTAATGAGTTTTAAAGTGATTAATGGTTAAAACCCTCATATGTTTCAGATCTGCTTTTATTTTACAAGCCACCCATATCCTTCAGATTGTACCTTTGTTCATACCTAAAGAACAAAAACCCACAGTGAGACATTACTTTCTTATTTCTACTTTCTCATTGCTTTCAAATATATATATTTTTTACAATGTTTATTTTATTATGGTAATAATTATATCAGCTGTTTAAATTAAATATGAATCTTATTTTATTGCTTATATTTATTACTTTTTATTACCGATCAGTCGTCCCACTATTATTACAATTTCAGAATCCGTGACTCTTAGGATTTGTATATCTTCCTTCAGCCTCTCTTCATCCTCATCATCAACAACACAATCACAATTTCTAACTGTCACCTCTGTTTCCTTTTCAGTCTTGTATCTGTCATTCCTTTTGTATTTGTTTCTTTTGTCATTTGTTTGATTTTAATCATCTCCTGTTCATAGCAGTCTGTTTATATATATATATATATATATATATATATATATATATATATATATATATATATATATATATATATATATATATATATATATATATATATATATATATATATCTTTCTTTTTAAACCAACCAGTTGGTAGCCTATAGCTTTAGATACTAATTTATGAGAAATGAAGAGAAAGCTTTTATTTATTCCAAATAAAAAAAACAAAAAGAAAATGTAAATGCATATACATTTTCATATTACCTTGGCAGCCAGGCATCTCACAGCCTCCTTCCTCTGTCCTGCATTATCACTTGTTCCTGCAGCAGAGCTCTGCTTGTCGCCAGCTGTAGCAAAGCACAAACCAATATCAAGAAATGCATAGCTGACATAAAGAAAATCAGTAAAATAAATGAATAATTAGAACATCTCTATGCTGGAAAGCATTTACTTCTCCTGGAAGCTAGATTGGAAACAACAAAATAAAGAAAAAAAAAAAGCTTTAATCATCGACTCACAGAGCTTCTTTCCTGCCTTGATGTATCCTTTTGTCAAGTTAAAATGAAATGACATTTACAGTAGAGATATCACTAAATAATGCAACAGTGCTGAAAATAAATGCAACCCAGCCTTTTCCATGCTACTTTGCTTTTATCCTTCAACCTGACAATACTCAGGTCTATAAGCAAGACACATCAAGAAAATAAAATTCAAATTTGTCCCTTCCTGCATTTTCGTCATCATTTCTTCAAGATAAACTTTCAGCACGTCGCAGCATGCACCGTGCACTTGTGTGCACAATCCACTCGCATGAGAGGGCTGTCTTCGCATTGTTCAGACAAAAGAACAGTTTCTGTGCCACTCATGGGAGGAAGAAGAGAAAAAAAAATAATAAATCTCCCTCTTCTTACAAAACTGCAATCAGTAGACAAACCTCAGGGGAGAACTTGAACAAAGATTGTGTGACCTAGTTGCTAACTACTTGTCAAAAACTTTTTTTCCCCCAGTAACTCAAAAGATATTGAATGAATTCAGTTTAAACTAATCTTAAACTAATCTTACATTTAGGGGAGGATTTGGGGCTGTGGGGGTCACTGGCGGCTCCCTGTGGCGTTCGCATTCCGTGGCAGCTGAGCGTCACAAGCCGCCAGATGATGGCAGTCTTGCCCGATCCGGCGTTCCCCACTACGACTGCGCCACGGCCCTCGCAGGTGCTCGTTTTCCTCAAGACTTCCTCCAGCCGTGCAAATAGCCAGTCCCGGCCGACGAAAGGCGTTTCTGCGGTGACCCCGGGGACTTCGAACAGCAGCGGTTTTAGCATTATGTCTGTTTGCTTGAATGGCACCAGTCTCCCTGCACACAATGAGAGGGCAGAGTTCACACAGTTTGAGAGTGGATAACTTTATGCACTCTTAAGAGATGGGGAGAGGGATTTACAGATCTGTTTCTGCAACCTACTGAATGAAAAAGTACCCCAAAGTGAAACCAGAAAGTACCTTTGGAGTCATCGCTTGTGCGCCCAGCTGTGTTGTGCTTTCGGACGGAGCCCCGGTGCCCCGAAGCCCTTTGGTTGTCCAGATAACTCAGATCCTCCAGTCGAGTGGAGCTTGTTGCTGTGCAGAGAGAATGGGTTGGAAATAATTCAGTGTGTGAGAAATATGCAGGAAATGTGCATAAATAAAAAAAAACACCTGCATACTGCAGATATGCAAGTCAATTACTGTATCCATGGAGATGTGAGGCATAAACAGATAAAGACACAAGTTCAGTGACCTTGAGGAGACAAGACGGAGAATGCAGGAATGAACATATCTCACACTCAGTAATCTGAATCTGACAAAGCTGTAAAATGCCTTTTGTACCTTTGCCAAAAGGGATTTTGACAAAGGCGTCAGAAGGAATACATCTGATTGTAATGCAAGAATGTGTTGGCCAACCAGAAGCCAACTTGGGAAATGAGAAACGCTTCATTGAAGTTCTCAAAAACAAAAAAAGTAGATGTCTAAACACCCACATTCCAACTATAAACCCACTCACACCACAGAGTTTATCATAGCCTACTTTCTGCAGTTTTAATGATTTTTATCTGAGTCTTCTCTCCATGTTGCAGGAAACAATAAGAACTAAATGGGTCGCGCACCTTTTAGTTTTTTGCAAAAAAAAAAACATTTCTAAATTTTTCAAAACATCCAGCTGCAAAACTGAACCAAAAAGAAAGAAAGAACAAGTCGACTGTATATTAACAAAGCTCTGATGACACAAGACTTGATGATGCACATTGGAAAGTGTCTGTTATTATTACTGCCAAAGTAATAATATTACTGCCAAAGTGTAATGTACGACCACTAACCGTCTAATTACACCTAAATGTGGGCAAACAAGTACAGTAAATTCTAGCATTTATAGTCTAATCTATTTTGTAATACCTAGGTTAGTTGTATAAAAAACATAGAAAATATCTTACAATGTTTAAAATGCAAATCATCAAGACCATACGATACAAAAAAGCTATTAATAAAACTAAATGAGTTCAATTTAACCAAAGCATGGTGCTGCTTCAGCTTTAATCTGAAGTGACGAGTCATGGTTCACTGTTAGCTCTGCAGGTGAGGAGTTTCACATGTCGACCTCTCATGCAGGTGGTCCCGGGAGGTTTTACCTAAAGCCACCTGATAATTCCCACTGTATGGTTCACAAGTTGTCAAAAAAAGTAGCTCTAAGGTTGCTGAGCAACTGAGGACCCTTAACATGTAAGCAGGTACAAATACATCCGAGGTAAGAACTTTTTTGACATTTTCAAAGTTCATTAGATTCAGTTTCTCAAGAAAATAGAGGAGAGGAAAACTGAACTAGAAAGTGATGCTCTCTCTGGAGAGACACAGAAATAGCTTTAATAATAAGCTATAATACTTTTTTGTTACTGTGTGATTATCACCATATGAAAAACATTTACATGCTGTAAAAATCAGTTCATTTTACGGTTTAGCTGCTTTTCTGGCTGTTAAGCTCGCAGGGGGGGAAAAAAACCCTCTATCCTAGTTTAATCTGTTTTTAGTTCCTCTCTCTCTCTCTGAGTTTAATCCAAGCGGTTTATGAATCCAAGCATGGCAGAGAACCAGCTAAATAGATTACATCCACTGCAAGTAGAACTGTTTCTGCTTACTGGGATGAAACTTGTTTTTATTATTTTTGCTCATCTTTAAGTTTTTAGCTTCTAAAGTTTCTACTTGTTATTTTTTTGTGTGTGTGGGTGAATTGGTGAATTAACTTTGTTACACAATGTGCTTATTAAGATTTTATGTGCCAGACCCAGCAGAAGTACAACAACACTGCAACAGGGAAGGAAAATGGTACATGACACTCAGATTGTGCTTTGGTGTGTGTCTCTACCAGCGTTGCACATCCAAAGACTGAAAACTGTACAAACGTTTATTTTTTTACAGCTCAAGCTCAGTCATGGTGAATGAAGAGTCAGTGAACAAGTTCACAATTTATTTTTTAGCTCGCATAGTTTTCTTCTAGGATTGCTCTGTATTCTGCATCACTATAACTCATTTAAGCAACCAGCTTCCCTTCCCCTACTGTAAAAAGAAAAAAAAAAGCATGTCCCACAGTATGATGCAGCCACCACCATGCCTCACAGTGTGATTAGGATTTTGAAGGAGACGTGTGGCGTGAATTTTCTGCAACAGAAACCGCTGACAAAATGCTAGGCCAGGGATATTTTTTATAAACTAACCCTAAATTACAACTTTACCTCTGCCTTATCTGGTGTTTTCCTTCGTCTTCATTTTGCTGTTTGTTCTCCATTGACAAACATCCGATGCCTTCGCAGACACGTGGATTTATACTCAGGAGGATTCTGCTTAGAGTCATTAGATTACTTCTAAAGGCAGCTGGTGGCATTGATACATATATGCAGAAGAGAAATGGTGTAAAATCTGTAAATCTGATATTACTGTTGTCTCTAATCTGCTCAGAGTGAGATGAATAAAAAGGGAGAATCCTTTAGGGCTATAAAAGACCAGAAAACGGGCAGTACAAAATGTGCCAAACTTATGTCTCATAGTTCAATGATCTTACAGTGCAGTGATAGTACTAAAATTTTTTTAAAATGTATGTGGCTACTCTTTAGTGATACAAGCATTTTTCATTTCTCATTTATTTCAAACAGCGAGATAGAGACACAGAAATGTATTAAATTACTGTACATCCTTCAACCCACACTTCTAAGACCGTGTTCTTCTGATACATCTGCTAGCCCTATGTGTCCATCATCCTCCAGAAGCAAAGTGTTACAGTGAGAGACTGTGATTGAAGGCTTGTGAATATTATAATTTACTGGGCTGTTAAGAGAGCATAAAACCTGTTCTGTGAACAACATGGGCCTCCCTTATGCGAAACATATCAGTTTGAATCACTATCATGAAACTAATAATACAACTCGATCGGTGTGGTGCAAGCAATATGCAGCAGAAAAGTAAAATAATATATTTAAAAAAACACACACACACACATTTCTTCCACCAGGCTGCAGAAGGCTCTTAGGACATGGCACATGCATGAAATTACAAACAAGAGTGGAGAATTGCAGCTTGAAAGAACATCCACAGTGAGAGGACGGAGCACAGTCTGCGGAAAAACGGTGTGAAGGAGGTGTGGAGTGGGATGAGAGAGAGAGAGAGAGAGAGGAAGAGAGAGAGAGATTACTGGCTAAAGACAGCCAGGCCAAATGTCTGAGAGAACCAACGATACAGTGAATGAGTAAAAACATGTTTTCAGCCAGTTTGACACAGAGAAACCAGAACAACTCATCCTTCCACCCGTTCACGGTCCAACCTATCCCACACTCACTGCCCACCTTCATCCTTGCTGCTGATGACTGTTTAGCTGATTGCCCCAGAACACTTGTTGATCCTTCAACACTTTAAAGGTTAGCTGTTCAGCCCCGGACAAGCCCCCAGCGTCTCTGAGAGGTTAACATCATTTAAAGACGTATTGCAGGTGGAGCAATCACTCGGGCTAAATGTTTCTACTTCAGAGGAATTCAGAAAATGGGGTTTATTTTAAAAGTGGATTTGTCACAAAGATTATATTCAGAAATTTCTGACTAGTTATGGTTTCAAAATGCGTGAAAAATAAAGAAGAACCAGTACTGTTATTAACGTAATGCCATTTTGAAAGTGCTGTCACTAGGGATGCACCGATTTATCAGCCAGCCGATTTATTGGTGCCGGTTTCCTTAATTTTGAGAGATCAGCAACCAATAGTTGCATGTAAAGCCGATCTAATCCCCCAAGCTCACCTACCTCAGTCTAAAAAGTCTAAAAATCAACCACTGTCCTCTTCTGCTCTGCCTTTAGAGAGGTGTGACTTTCGAGAGGAGATACTTTCATAATAAAATGTATGGAATTTTATGTTCATAGGCTCCATCTATAAGCTTTAAATATCTTCTTTGGAGAAGAAGCTATTTTGCAGTTATGATCTCTGTTAATCTGTGATCTGTATTATCTGGTACATAAGTATGTTGTAAGCTCATCATATATATTGTGTGAGTGAATAAACTGAAAAAAATTTTTAAAAAATAGACCGGTCATGTCTTCATGTTTGCAGTTAACAATAGTCACCCCACTGTTGCCAACTCAGCAATTTCCTTGCTATATTTAGTGAGGTGGCAGACAAAAAAAATTTATCGGAATCAACAGATTGGTTTATTTAAGGATTGGTAATTGGTGATCAGTCAACAAACTGCAATCGGTGCACCCCTAGCCATCACTGTTATGCAGCTCAGTGCAGACAGCATGCTGGAGCAGATAGCCTGACTAATTAAATTCCTAAATATTGCTTTTTAAACTGCTGTCGTTCAAGGAGCAGAACTGCAAAATTTTATAATATTGTGCAAAATAAGAATAGTTACTTGAATATAGTGTTAAATGTCACTGATGTTTACATATTCAATTCTGTCAAAAAACAACAAATATACTGAATAGTTAACATTATTAGAACTGCAATAAACATATTATCAATGCAATACAATCAAAAGCATTTTAATTCAATCCTAATTGGAAAACACAGTAGTCATGTTTAATCTCATTATATCTCTGACTTTACAGAAAAATTTCCTTCCCAACAAGCATTTTGGATCACTGGACAGTACAAAGGATCGAGTCATGAACTCTCATACTGGGCATGCATGTGTTGACAGTGGCAAGAAAAACTCCCTCTTAACAGTGAAAACGTACAGCTGAACCTGCCCAGTGTGACCGGCTATGTTCTATCATCCACTGGGGTTTGAGATGACAAAGCAGATGCTCAAAAACCACAACTAAGTCAGTTAAAAAAAACAACAGAAACCACCCTATAAAGTCGGATTTCCTGCTTAGACAGTCAGAGGTTTCCTACCAACCTCAACTTCAAACCCCAATACAAAGCCTGTACACAAAACATGTGGTAATACCTGCAGCTTATCTGCACTTGTCTCGGTTGTATGTAACTACAGTAAATGAGTCACAGCCGCAGTACTGAGCAACATCTGTTTAAGCACATGTTCCTTCATGGTTACAATGCCTACAATGCCAGAAAAGCACTACGTAGCTGAAAATATTCAGCAGCATCACCGTGATCAACAGCAGCAAAAGCCCATTGACTTTCTCTCACTGAAGTTTGGTAAGATGCCATTCACAGACTTGAGTTCTGATTTCCAAGGTATTTCAAAGGCAGTATTAGGAACAGCTACAACTTAATAAGGTCAGCAAAGAGACTGGAAGCAAACAAAATAAATAAATACATCTAAAAAAAAAGAGAGAAAAAATAATAAAAGCGCAGTTAAGGCTAACCAATTAAAATGTCATTCCCACTTTTCAATTCTGTCATAGCTGTTACATTTCTTGAAGGATTGCAGAAGCAATGATTTTGCTAAATATTATTTCATTACACGACCTTACTACAAGAACATTATGACACCAGCTTACAGACAGGATTTAGGCAAGGCAACATTAAAACAAGATTTACTACAGGCTCTGGGATACCAATGGGCTGCTTTTGTTAAACTTCCATCTCCATCCATTCAATAGAAGCAGCAGTTTTTAAATATATAAATTCATCAAGTCAAACCCCCACAAACTGCTCAGTTTGTAAAGATGGCGAATAAACTTAACTGAAATGAAATGTGTCAGCCAAATAAATTGTTTCACTTCAACAGTAACAATGTGTACCTTGTAAAAATGCCTGCTCCCACCACAGTTCTAGCTGCAAAGGAGCAAATACATTTCTAGGGGCATCTCATTCAGAACAAACCAAACAAAAAGCTGAAGGAAGCTGAGGAATAATATTACACACTTGTTTTGTAGAAAAACAACACAGTAACCCATTCTGTTTATCTCATTTACACAACAGCAACTGTCACTTTATGGAAATTTACAAGACAAATGGGCCAAATTGATGTCCCAGTTTTAGAGAATCCAAATGAAATTCAAGATTCTGAATCAAATTCAGATACATTCGAAACCTGCAAGAACTTCTCGCCCCCCTCCAGGCCCTGACTTTGCCTCAGGCTCTCTCTCTGCCAACATCTCCCATAAAGTTCACCGCTATCTATAAAGTATGATAAAACATGCATTTTGCATTAAATGAAGAACATATCTGTGGAAATGTTACTGCAACCAGAATCGGATTTACAAGAACGTGGCCCCTGAGCTTGAGCCAGTTTAGGTGCCTTATCCACAACAGAAGAAATTGTCCTGCTAATGCATTAATAGGTAGTGCAATGCAGTTGATACATGATAGGTTCAATACTTCCCCTGAGCAACAGCTACATGTTGTTCCCCCCAAAACTGCTATAGCTTATTTGTTTTCAAATACTTAAGTATTGTTTAAATTCATAAAAATCCCAAAATATTATTATAATTCATTTGTCATGGGCCTATACGTTTTATGTTTATGTAATGTTTTGCCTTTTAAACAATGTAAAACACACATTCATAAAAAAAAAAAAAAATTTAAAAGTCTTTGGGGCAATGAGCTACTGCCCCGGTAAACTCAATCTAAAGTCAGGCCCACCAATCTGGAACTATAATTTCAAATTATGAACACAGTAACAACAACACATGACTATCTAGCCTTTCAACTGACAGTAAAATTAGACCTCAGCATGGTCTCTGAAACATGCACTAGTTTTAATGTGAGTTTTAATTTAAAGGCAGCATTTTGTGTATTTAAACTGACTCACACAATTATAGTTCTGCTACAACAACATTTTTCATCCAGCAATAAGTTAGAATTGCATGTGATCTTGCGTCGTTAATCATAATGCGCATTTAGCTTCATGCATTTGAATTCCTAATGAATTTGAAACGGGATTGTTGCAGCCACTGTACATGCGGCTTGGTAAATCTTTATTCCAAAATTCATCAAGAGTGTCTAAATGAAAGCACCAGCTGACAGAAAAGAAAAAAAAAAACAACAAAAAACTGGCAGGCATTACTGTGAATCGGCTCCTCAGGGAATCTCTCCTTTTTGCTTCCACCACAAATGAACTGAGATCTAAGGGAAGAAAAAGAGCCTCGCGCACCAGCAAAAGATCGTGACTGTGGAGAGAAGGGGAGGGGCGGCGTTACTTTTATGACAACTGGAGGCCTCCCAGGACTTTTAACTGGTGCTGCTCACTGAGCGTACCCAGCCTCGGTGGTAAGTAGAGCACCAGTTCGAGGTGCTCTGCATCGCAGAGATCTCGCAGATTATGCCTCTACTGTATTTAGAAAGTGGCGAATCAACAATCAATTCAATCAATTTGCCATTCACACCAGATTAATTCCTCCATTAATTAATCACCCAGGTCACAGCTGCTACGTTTATGCGCTCATTAGCCGACTTCATGTACAGTATAATGGGAGCTTAGGCAACTCTTTCTCACTAATTGTGTCTCATTTGTTTAAAGTTTATGAAGGTGTGAAAATGGGCGCAACGTGGCATAAAGAAGCGTTAAGATCGGGACTATTTTCAGATTTCCTGGAGTCTCTGCTGCTTGATTAGAGGCTTCAACTTAAATGTGATTCAGAGAAATTCATGGAAGTTTATGAGCTTTGTACTGTGCATAAAGGTGGGTCTGACTGCAGAGTTCTAGCTACATCTGCCATTTTCAAAACTCCTCAAGCACACAGCACGTCTCTGTTAAGCTGTACCTGCCACTGAATTTGGACGGGGCATCATGAGCGAGGAGAGGCCCTGAATGTGGTGCTGGGGGAGGGGTCTTTTCGGTGCTGGTGGAGTCCTGGGCTCCATGATTTCACTCCTGGGTAAGGCGTCAGGTTGTGGAGCTGTCAGATTGTCTCTGGTTTGCCCGGGATGGCGGTCGTCGCCCGCACTGCCCATGACACCGCCGCTGCCCCCCGGGCCCTCCTCCTTTGTCAGAACGTCGCTGGAAGTGCTGCGCTCCTCATTCTCAGAGGAGCTTGTGATGGTTGCTGAAATGGGGAAAGAAAATCTGGTTGAAATGTGCTGAGAATAGCTTGAGTATGGTTGTAAACTTTCTTTTTTTATAAGATGTAAAATACAACACGCATTTTACCTAATCAACAGAGAAAAACAGGAGACATGACCTCTTTGATCAGCGGGGCTTCATTGCACTTGATGTGTCTTTTGTAATCAACTATAAATACAAACTCTATTTAAGGAGAAAAAAAGTGTCCTATTTTGAGAGAATCAGACCCATACGCAACAAAGACAGCAGTGTCCCAGTTTTGACAGCAGGGAGCTGAAGCCTTAAGGCCGAGGTGGCACAAGCGGCTCAGAAAAACCACATGTGAGGTTAGGGTGTATGTTTGAAGATTTAAAACCTATTTATGTTCAAGCAACTTTAAAGACTTTTAAAAAAATGTAAATAGTTCCACCATGTATTAAACAGATCAATAAAAATAGATCATATATATATATATATATATATATATATATATATATGTATATAGCCTATATTATTTTTTTGTTTTTACAGCTGACTGTGTTTTCTCATTTACTGACACTCCTCTAGCTGTTGAAGAAAAAAAACATCTGAATGTGGAAAAATACAATTTAAAGACGTATCATATCCACCTATAATTCCACTATCCTTGCTCTCCAAGGTGGAGGTGGGGCTCTGAGTTGGAGGCCCAGGACTGCTCACAGAGATCAGTCCAGAAGTAGGACAGGGGGTAGGGCTGTGTGCAGGGCTGGATAGAGTCCCACAGGGGCTGCTGCTGGAGCCACGATGAGGAGAGGATAAGGGTAAAGGCTGGGGAAGGGACTGGCCTCCAGCACCGGTGCTCAGGGTGGATGTGGGGCTCTCTGTACAAGGGGAAGTGGTACTGCAGGTAAGAGTTGAGCTGGGACTCCCCCCTTGGGCAGAGGTGTCACCCTAAAACAAATAGAAGAAAGAAGAGAAGGAATTTCAACAACATTTTGTATATAATCCAAAATGTTGTATTATATACAACATTTTTATATATAATACAAAATGTATCCGATAACTTAGAGAAAGGTGAAGGAAATGACTACTTCAAGTAAATGAAACTAAAGGGCTTCTACTACTACACATTCATTGGCAGAGGTAATTGTACTCAATTAAGAGTACTTGAACATATTTTTACTCAAGTAAAAGTAAACCGCAGCCATCCAAAAAATTACTCAAGTAAGAGTAAAAAAGTATTTGGTAAAAAGTCTACTCAAGTACTGAGTGACTCATCAAATTATCATTTAATATTTAAAAATTACACCATCAGATGGACCGAAATATAAAATTTAATGGAAATTCTCCCAAATACTCCCAAACCAAAGTTCTAACATGCTGCTGCTTCCCTCAGATCTAAAGGAAAATAGACAAATCTGATAGTGAATAGTTTTTATAGCTGCAATGAGGTAATATTATAATTTACGATGCCAAGCTGACATAATTTAAGTACAGGACACAACCAAAACGGAGAATAAATCTGTTAAATAAATACATTTTGAGCACAAAAAGTTTATTATAGTATAAAAATCCGCAAATGTATGCAAAGTTAGAACCACAGGGATAAAAACCCTCATTGCAAAAATCAATAAATAAACATCCTTATTTGCTTTTATCACACATCCTGGGAGATTTTGGTCCTAAACTGCAGAGTTTTAGAAGAAGAAGCAAAACTAACCCCAGCTGAAGATCCCTTACCCTTTCATTTAATTGAGTGGATTTACAGTCTCCTCATTACTGATGCAACTTTTCTGCAACACAGAAACTGTTGGGAGGCAAAGCGGTGGAGCTTAAACAGCTCCTTGTTATTCCCTTTATACCAGAGCCTCATCTATCTTAGCCGGGACAACCCACATTCCTCACATGAACAGTGCTATCTCTGCAAAGCTGACTGAATCTGGAGCTCAGGTGGTGGAAAGAGGCTGAGAAAATGGGCCAAGGCTGAGCAAGGCAAAGGCACAGAGACGCACAGAGGGGTTAAAACCTGTCGGATGCTGAGTAGAAATGGAGCTCTGTGGAAGATGATAAAAAAGAAAAGAAAAAGAAATCTACTTTTGTGTAGATTATCTTCATAAAATGACTATAAAAAAGAAAGAAAGGCAAAGAAATCTATATTTTTCATGCTTAATGACCTCAGAGAGGGCTGTAAATCAATGCACATCCCACCTTCTTTTCCCTCCTTTCCTCCATAGGAGAGCTAGCAGTGCTGCCCGTTGCTTCGCCCAATAAGAAGCATAGTCTGGTCATCAGTTCCTGGGTAGAAAGGGAGGAGCCGAGGTGGGGCTCCACTTGGAGGTCTGATAGGGACACACAAAATCAATACTTGGTTAATAATGGTGAAATGGCAGAACGACAACCAAAAGAAGACAGACGATGCCCGTTTTAGCTCCGTTTTGCTCGTGAGGTTCCCACACCTACAAGATATGTATGCATCCACAGGTCAGTATGGACCTCCCTTGTCACCCGCACCCCCCACCCACCCAATCCCCCAGCTGCACCAGTTATGAGTGCACAAACAGCGGCTCTCCAGTCCCCCGGTTGGGGCAGCGGCGGGAGGTTGTGTGAGGTTCCCCGCGTTTACGCCTGCCAGGTGCTCTCTGTCGAGAGACGGGCGGCGAATTTCAATGAACTCAGCGGAGAGCTCCAGCTCTCGCCTGCACCGTTTCTCCGGGAGAAACTGGGCCGACACGAGCCATGTGCTGCATTCATTCATCACTGTTTAAGCCTCTCCTCACGCAATGACCCCAGCCCATCCGAAGCGTGTGCTCAACCTCAGCAACAAAAGGCTGTAGCAGAGTTGTTGTATTTGTAACTCTCTGTGCCCACCGTTACGTTACTACGTCATCTTACCACATTTATGTAGTGGTCTCAGCTGAGTCACATGAATACCGAGTAGGCATAACCCCCCCCCCAAAAAACGAACAAGAAAAAAAAACAGGATGACAGAGCATCACGGATTACAGGAACAGTTCACTCCTCCTCACAAACATCTTTTCGCTAAAACATCACATTCATTTCTCACTCCCTCCACTGCTTCTTTCTCATTCTGCTTTATATTTGAAGATCCTGCACCACATTACTTTTTTTAATTCATATATATATATATAGATATATGTATATATGTATATATATTTTATTCTTTTAGACCACACAATGTGCCAATCACAAGACTATAATTGAAAGAAAATTAAGGTTGATTTCAAGGGGAAAGCTTCACCAATTTTGTTTTTGCACGTTTCACACATCAACAAGCAGCAGAAAACTTAGTTGAATATGTGCACTTTAAAGAGGTGTAGAGGGAGGAAAAGTTTCCTTTCAGTTAGCATAGTCCAATCTGGAGTAACATGAGGACATTTCTGCATGTCCAGTACTATTCATCAAACCACCTGGCAGTTGCCAATGGAAACGGGAAGCTGAGAGGTGCCTGGCAACTGGGAAGGGAAGATGCCTCACGAAATCTGCTTAGCCTAAGGGTAGCCCTCTGGTCAAAAACACAGGGAAAAAAAAAAAAAGCTCGAGGAGGTGTATTTACACCACGGCGGCTTTGATGTAGCAAAATCTGCGCAAACAAAATTTAGTGAGGACTCAGAAGACAAAACAGCTCGTCGCTTGAAACCACAAAGACAATTTTTGCCCTACACACACATCTTTGAGAAAAACTTATTTTAAAGCCTTCGGGGTGTAACTAGCACGCAGACAAAACACACTTTCTTTTTTCTATTTCACCTCATTCCTTCCTCTGCCTCAGCCCCCACTCGGACTCTTATTCAGCTTCATTGATCAGTACCTGGGGAAACAAAAAAACAGCCACGATGCTAAAAACACACCCATGGGCTGCCATTCTCACCTCTGTGGTCCGGCTTGCCACGGCAGGAAGCAAAGATGAGAGCTTCTCTCGTACTGGAAGAGCCGTCCACATACTCCGGCTTCCTCGCCCGTCCTTTGGCCACGGCAGAGAGGCAGGAGGAAGAGGGAGGAAGAGCAAGCCAGGGTGGGAGGCAGGGATTGGAGGGTGGAGAAAAGGAGGGATGAAAAAAGTGAGTGAGAGTGAGTGAGAGAGAGAGAGAGAGAGAGAGGGAGATTAAGCCTGCCCAGATGAGATCTGCGGTGCAAAATTTTGAATTGTGTCCCAGGAGTATACAGCAGAACGTACACAGAGAGGGCCACGCATGCAAACGTTATTCACACTATTGTGGGTGTTTATCTATGACATATTAATGCCTCTGCTGTGTGGCGGCGTGTGTGTGAGTGTGTGTCTGTGTGTGGTAGAGGAATCGGTGCTCTCTCATGTGTGTGGGTGTGTCTCAAATTATGCATCAGCATCTCAGGGTTGTTGGAAGCAGGTTCTCCTGGAGAGGAGATGAGACGCTCAGGGATGAGGCGTCTGCAAACACGGGAATGTGCTAATTTGGTATTCTCGGGGGGGAGAAGTGACCGTTTGAATCGTGTGTGTCGACAGACTGAGGGAAAACTCTGCAGAGTAACACACTGCAGTTATATCTGATTGTACATGACCGCCAAAGAATTTGGAGGCTCGGGCGCTACGGACGTTAACTTGCTGTAATTTTCCCTTCCTATTTGCTCAGGCTGCGGCAAGGATTCATGCAATGAAATGTAATAGGACTTCTTTTTTCTGAATGGCTAGCTGGACTTGCTAAAAGATACTGCCACCTACTGTTTCTCCTAATGTAAAGCATCCCTGATACAAGCAGGAGCAATCAACATTACTGTAGTTTTTGAACTTGTTCAAGAAATGTGCTCACTTTAAAGTTCCTTCGCTTGCAAACTGTACAGTCTTTTCACTCGTCCAGTTTTTGAAAAAGGGACCAAAACTATAATAATGTGCTTTCAAAACATTAACATGTTCCTTAAATCCAGCTGCAATCAAGGAGCCCATCGGAGAAGCAAGGGTGCACTTCCTGGAAATCTTTGCAGCATTTGCAATTTCAAACAAAATTAACAGTAATAATTTGTCTGACAGAAGACAGCTGCACGGATTTAGAAATACTGCTCTGATGATAAGCATGATCAAACTGTGCAAGTAGGACTCTTTTCTTAAGTGCTCGCTGTCTCATCTGCTTCACTCTGTCACTCCCTCGGCTCCTGATTTTTGCTTTGCAGTCGGGAGGGAAGAGGAGAAGAGAGGAGATGGGCTTGCAGAAACTAAGAAATAAGAAGATGGTTACATCAAGGAGAGGCTCTCTCTTTGACCTATTTTTAACATATGATGTGCTCCACCCTTTCTTTTATATTCAGGATTCTAACTGATTTAAGCAGAGATTAGGATTATTTATTTAAACTGCACTTTACATCAACCAGGAAAATATTTTTTTAAAGATCTTTCTTCATTAACTTTTTATCTCATGTGGAAAGGAAGAAAAACATGTTTTTAAAAACCGTGTAAAATATCAAAAACTACATCCAACAATACATAAAACCCGTGTGATGTTAAGCAAACTATAGCCAAAACTGTATTTGCTTTGAGTACTCTCATCAATTCCCAGATTATTTAGTGTACGGATCCAAAACAATAAGATGACTTGACATTGAGCAACCTAATTGGGGGGCATTGCCTTCAGTTGTTTCTCTGAATTATTAACTCTGACAATCTGTCTCGAGTTTTTGGGGCCCGGAGGACCTGCACTTGTGCTTTCTGTCACGTATGGAACAACTGAACGCACTGAAGCTCCCTGCTTAACAAAGTGGAGCCATGCAAAAGCATCTTGCTCCCTTTACGGCTAATCCCTCACGCGCAGCTCTTTGTCACTCAGACGTTGCTTTGTGTTGATTACTTTAAAGCGACCCACCTTGGAACTTGACGCAGGACTGGGAGGAAACTATGTCGCCCTGGCGAGGGAGAAGCGGGGAGGACGGTAAAGAAATGGACACGCCCTTAGTCAATCTCTTCCGATTTAAATGGCTGCCATTACGGCCGTGGTGGTGAGTGGCACGCTGGCCGCTGCCTCTTTGCTGAATGCAGGGCATGTGCACCTCGACGCCTGCATGGAATAGATGGGGAAAAAGTGTTGATTAGTCAGAACTTTGACCAGGAAGATGGCCATATCTCTCCTTCCTGCTCGTACATCAGTTCATAATAGTAACATTATAATGTTGATTGCAACAGAAGCATCTAAGCCTAGGCTTTAAACTTTGAAATGACATCAAGCAACACTCTAAATTCTTCTTAAAATTTATAAATAAAATGTTAAAATGGTGCGGGTAGTTTTGTAATAAATCAGTGTTTGGTAAGCCATTAGTGTGATGAGTAAACTAGAAAGATATGCTATAAATAAGTTATTGTAAATCCACAAGATCACTAGAGATAAGACGAGATGAAGTGGTCTTTTTTCAAAAGATTAGAGTCATGCCAGCGCGTACTGTAAACTCACTATATGAATTTAATGAGACTGACACAGTTCTCTGTCCTCCTCTCTGTTCTTTGCTTCCCAGAGCAGCGCAATATTAAATATTAATGAGCAACATGGTTGCTCTAATACTGAGCTCTACTTATGTTCATGTATCTTCGCCGTGCATGCTGAAATCTTCTCTGTACTGCTGCAAGTTGACAAGTTCAGCCTCTGAAAAATACATAGGGCTTCCAGAGCATGCTAAAGATGCGAGCTGCTAATTCACTGACAGCACAACAAAACATTCAGTGTCTGCGGCATCTCTGCAGATTAACCTTATCTGCTTTGTATAGCCACTCACAAATTCTTTTGGATTTCGTTTAGTAGGTCATGATGTTTGCCTAGCCCAATCCAACTTTGACTGACACACTTAAAATAAAATCAGCGGGACACTGTGTGAAGGACAGAACACACTGATGAATTAGGCTAATTGAAATGGCTCCATTTGCCTCACCCAGGAGGAGAGAACCTGAATATTGTCAGCAAATAAAACAAGAACTTTTACAATGTACAAATATATTTTCTTAGCTGAATACTAGATTCAGCATGAAAATCCAACAGAAGAAAGACTTGGAAATTGCAGTGAATTTGTACACATGCCAAGTTTCTCTTCAACTTTTAGTGCATCAGTAGTTTTACTCTTACCTGCATTTTTCTGGTTCTTTTTGTCTCCTTTTTTCCCTCCTCCTTCCTTCTTATTCCCGAACACTGCTCTGAACATAGCTGGAGTCCTTCTCTGGTCTGTACCGCCTTTAAAAGAAACAAAAAGCCACACATTAGATCCGCGCATATTATTTCAGGGAACTCTACTCGTTGTGTTTCTTGTAGAGTATTTTGAGACCATTACCGTCTTTTTTTTGTTTGTTTGTTTGTTTTAAAAAAAAAGGTTATTTTCGCTCACGGATGGAAAACATAACAGAGATATTACACACAAACAGTCCTCTTGTACAATGAGAGCTATGGTTACCTTTATTTAAGTCTTCCTGGATGCCAGCATGCCTTCACATATAACCATGGGAAGCAGCAGAGAGACTACTTTCGCTGGCTGGCGGAGTCCAATTAAAGAGTGTGATGCGCTCTCACAAAATGATCAAGGGAAGCGGGAGCGCGTCTCCTGCGCAGGCATGTGTGCCTCGTGATCTAAATTTGGCGTAAGCATTTTTTTTTAATATTATTCCAGACTTTCATGTTTTCACTTGAAACATATTATTTGATCATTAACGACTGCTGTTTATATCACTACTGCTGCATATTATCACTATTACAAATGTTAATATATGATTAACCTACCACAAAATTATTATAACAATCAGATAATCAAGTAAGTCAGTAAAAAGCGTGCGTGAACTGCAACCCCTTCTGTGAACACCAGGGGGCGGTGGCGTTAATAAAATGTTTCTTTTCGTCCACAAGGGGGCGAAACGAGCATCAACCAGCAACCTATAAAAGCTGGAAGCTAAGCGCCGTAGCGTCCTTTTCTGTAGCTGTTCGCTGTGAGAAGCCAGCAGGAGTTCACAATGTTTTACAAGATTATCAGTCTAGTTGCTTCACATGTCGAGTTGCTCGGTAAGTATTTCCGAACAGTTCTTTTCCCCAAATAGGAAAGTCTTTTGACAGTGATGGTGAGTTTTTATTTCACTAACCAGCAACCACGTGGACAGTAGCTAGCTCCACATTGTAGGAAACTAACAAGACATGTTCGGTCCTGGTAATTAAATAAACGCTGCGAAATTGTACCTGAATGTCACGTTTTAGCTAATGTCAGTTTGTTAGCTTGGAGTGGTGGGTTTTTAAACCAATAATGTGTCGATTTGAGGTAGCTTCCTGTAATTACTGTAAAGATGTTTGTCTTTCTGAACCTCCCAATCTGCTCAAGGCAAATAACTTTTCCGCAGTGCATAAACTTGTACAGCATTTAATCTGCTCCATACATATGCAATTGTCACTATAAAAGTATGTAGTGAGAGATTTGTAAGGTTTTTTTTGGGTGGGGTGGACTGTTTCCTGAACAGTTGCTGCAGACTATAGCAACTTCACATCCACTTAAATCACCCATAGGTTACAATAATCAACCCTCAGGTGTTTCTTATGTGTATAATGTAAATGCTCTTTTTTTTTCTTTTACCCCCGCAGCTATTCACATTTCATTGGATGATTTCTTCGGACCAGATTTTGGATGATGGCTGTGTCTCTGGCTTTATTTCATTGACCTGCTAGGTGACTGAAGCAGGCTATTCAAGCATCTTGCTTAGATTCAGCAAAATGTGCAATGGATGATCTCAGAAGAGCAACAGTCATTTTTGTAAGTATATGGAGTTTTGTTGATTACTGAGACTCTTTATTTTTGATTGGCTGGTTACGACGTGCATCTTTGACAGCCTGGGCTCTCTGTTGTGAGAGATGCTGGGTTTTATTATTTCAGATGCAACAGTAAACGTCCCTGCGCTTTCTGCGTGCCTGTTTTCAATGGTGCCACAGATTGAAGAGGGGAAAACAAACTACATACTTTGCTGTTTCTGTACTATAAACTCCATGGGTATACTTTATAATGTCACTAGTTTCAGGTCTTCATGCTTTTTGCTCTTTCCCTTGTTTTAAGGTTGCGTTGAGGTGACGTTTAACGGCAGCAGTGAGCCGCGTATAATGGCAGGTGAGCACAAATGAATGTATTTGAGACTTGTATTTGCATCCACTGATAGACCTGAAGCAGGCTTCTTTGGCTTCTTGGTTTGCACAGCGATGCTAAACTGAGCCTTCCTCATGTTTTCTGACTGTTAAATGTTACAGTAGCCAGATTAGATTGAGGAGTACATTTAAACCTGCTGGGCATGACGCAAGTACTAAAAATTTAGACATTTCATCCAACTGCAGTAAATGACTATGCATTTTGGAGAAATTCAACTTCCAATGTGTAAACGTGACCTGTCGCAGAAATGATTGAGTTGAATGTTCCTGAGCTCGCTGCAGGAAGATGACCATTTGCTTCATGCATTCACTGAAAATGATTTCTCTTGCAGGGAACAGGTGAGGCTTTTCTATAGTCGCCCTGCGTCGCTTGGAGTTTATCGTCTCCATCATTCTGAAGGCTGATTTTTTTTTTTTTTTTGTGTGTGTGTGTTTTCATGCTTTTGTAATAAAAAATTACAAATCCCTAAATGTGTTTTCATTCTGATTTATCTTTAGCTCATTTCATATAGCATCAGTTTAGTTAATTGTCATAGAGAAATGGCTCAAATTTTACAATTATCCAATAAACATCCTTTTTTATATATATAACGTAAAGCTTTATATTTGCTTGTTTTTAAATGTCACAAAGCAATTGAAATATCTGGAGATGCCTGTATAAGTGTAAGATTCAAACTGACATCTTTGATGAACCTGGTGTGTATACAGAAATATCTCAAAAATATTGTGAAACTTGTTAAGATTAATTTTAGTGACCTATTTTCAAGCCTTTTCCTTGTAATTTCATGGCTTAAAATGATAGCCTAAAATTGTCTTCTAGAGTTATAGAAGTGTGTATAAGTCAGGCCTCCGAAATGGGGGCACATTAATACTTTGTGCACAATTTTGCAAGCCTTTGGTTTTCATTAATCACCGACAACTGCTCTCTTAATCCAAATTGCTTTAAGTGAGGGTTTGGCTTATCTATATCTGCACAATTATTGTGCATAATTGTTAAACTACATAAACATTAACTTGCTTGCATCTCTTAAGTGAAAATTGGGCCCAAACTTTCCACAGAACATTTGACAAAAATCAGTGACCAGTATAAGCCTCCTTGATCCATAATTGTGATAAGCCCTTCATTCATTAAGTTTCATTGTTTTAATTTGCTGACAGCTGCAAACACAGCTTTTCATTTAAGAACTGCCCACAAGGTCTCAATTGCTTCCCTTGTTTTTTGGCCCTAAAGAAGAGAAGCTGCATAATTATGCACACCCTCACTCTACAGGTATACATAACCTGTATGCTTAAATCCATTATGCATTCAAGTTTGGCATTTGAAAATATGACAAGTAAAATACTAACTTGGCAACTATTGTGCGTACAGTTTATACTTGATGCTTGGGAGGGCCTGCACTTGTATGAGTGCCTGCATCAGCCAGTGGCTCTGCTGAGGATGGCTCCTCAGTGCAAGCCTGAATGTACAATGTTATCGCTGTTGAATTTTTTTCTCTACCTCACTTTTCCTTCCACTTAACTTTCTACAGCACTCTGGTTCAGCAAAAACATGAGCTTGTGTTACTTTGCAGGTATGTTACATTAGCTAATTAAGACTTTTCACAATGTTGTAAATTTGAGAGACACTGACTTTAGGGTTTTATTAGCTCAAAGTCATAATCATCAAGATTACAAGAAATAAATGTTTGAAATAGTTCAATCTTTAATCAAGTTTTACTTTTAGAAATAAGTGACGAAAAATTTTAAATTTCTTCACATTATTATTTTGAGATGTACCTGGCATTACGCCTCTTGTTTCCAGAGGTCTAATGTTGTGCTGTTTATCACTCGCATAAGGCAAAATAGCTCCACTGACAACTTTATTACATAAATCAAATGTAAAACACTTAAAACCCAGTAAAACCTCCAGTGCAGATTTGTTCCATCCAAATCACATTTGGATAAAAATATTTACCTGCCACATCCTACATACTTAATTGCTCGCAGTCAAAACACTACAATTTTACATATTATACAAAAAAGGCATCAAAAGCAGCCTAGAAATAAATCCCCAAATTGCTAAGCATTGTTACAGTTCTCTAATGGAAGTCAAGCTGAGGGTCGTGTGTGCAGAAACTGTAACAAAAAACCTCTTCTCACTGCTTCCCATGTTGAATCCTAGCGTAAAGAAATAGGAACTCAAAGTCACAACCTGTGTGACAATACAAGGATTTACAAATTTAAAAAAAACCTATTCATCAGTTTTTTCCTCTGCCTGGTAATGTCTGTACTCCGGCTTGAGTTCCCAGGTGTTCTTGTGTGTTCCCTTTACATTGTAGATGCCAATGTCACGCAAGATTTCCTTCAGGTATGTCTGTGAAGAAAACCAAATATAAAAAACAGTCAAAAATAAATCTTTTAACAGGCTGCAACATTTGTTCGTTTCCATAAAAGGAATCTTCTGGACAAACAAGATTCTTTAAAATCCCTCAGCATTAATGGCTTAATAATATAATTTTTTCTGTCGTGTTCTCACCACAGGCTGTTTGGTGATGTCTACCAGGTCTTTGATGTTGTAGTACTGGTGCTTCTCAAACGCAGAAAACAACATGTCCAGCACCTGCTGTTTGTCAGATCTCGCTCTCTTGCCTTCCTCTTTCTTTTTCCGCTCGTATTCACGCTGCAGCAAAAGTAAGCAGAGCTCAGTTACCAGACATAAACTTGCATGTTTTGCAAAAAGTGAATATATTTCTACATGAGGCCTGAAAATTCATGCAGATAAACGAAATGAACAACGAGGCAAAAAAAATAATTTTTTTTTTTTTTTTACATTGTAGTCGTGGTTGGCCACAGGTTTGTAGTTGGTGGTGACAGGCTTCAACAACTGCTGTGACAACCTCGCTGGTTTGGAAGACTCTTCAATTTGTAGCCTGGAAGATATGATGACATGCACAATGCAAACACACCTGAAATTCACAGAAAACTGCAAAGGTTTGTTGAATGGATTAGCTTTTTAACCCTTGTGTAATCTGAAGAAAATATACTCACCGCTTTAATTTCATGTAGCTTTCACTAACAGCAGGTCTGCATTCTGCTCTCTGCACCACCACTCCCTCCAAGGCTATTTTATCTGAAAAACGGCAAAGTTATGTCAAATGTTGACTAGAAACAAACAGAATTAATTAGTTTCAAAATGTTTTAGTCAAAGTTCAGGAGACAGAAAGGACGGGGTGTTAAGAACAGAAGGTTCTTTTGCAACTTGCACAAAAAACACAAAAAAAATCAGTCTGAAGTAAAAAATGTGATTAAAGCTGCAATAAGTACTAGATGGCCTCACACCAGCCTATGCAGCAAGGCTTGTAAACCTTGTCATCTGTTCACTACATCACTTGCAATACTGGAGCCATTTTTAAGTTCCACTGATGTGTATTTAACATGAATGAAAGCTGTGTTATTTAGTCATGTCCCGGTTTGTTTACTCTTATCAGCTGTGAAACATGGCAGTGGAAGAGCTGCAGTAGGGCCTGGCCAGAATCACCATCACAGGATACAAAATCAGTTCTACAGTGTATCAAAGGATGTCTGAGGTAAAAGTGAGGCCATCTGTAAAAAACAAAAAACAAACAAAAAAAAAAACATAACCAGAACTGCAGGATGAAAATTACCCAAACATACTAATTAGTCAACCAATGACTGGTTAACAATTTTGAAACTGAAAGCTCCTGAGCCCAGTAAAAGTCCACATCTTGGTTCCATTGAGATGCTACAAGACACCCCTCACTCATCTTTGTGAGGTAAACTTTCCTCATATAAATGGTAAAAGCTGTTAGTTGGCTAAATAAGTTTTTCACTGAAGATATTTCTACCAGGGGACGAGACTAACAATAAGAGGGTAGGATGCTCTACCTTTTTCCCCAGCTGCAAAATCCATATTTGTCATTGATTTAATAAGTAAACAAAAGATGACGAATGTGGATTTTTGTTATTCAAGTACAATTGACTTATTTTCTGTTCTAGCAATAAAAAAAGACATATGAATATTTCTTAGCATAGAGCTAAATATTCAAGAGGTTTCCATAATTTTTTATAACATGTTTCATTCAGTAAAATCTGTTTGGAAGGAAAAGCACACATCAAGTCAATGACAACATTTTACTAAAGTCCAAACCAAACAGTTTTCTATAAGATTTCCACAACTTCACCGACCATCACACAGAACTGTAACCTGCTCACAATGAGTCATATTTGACCAGTGGTGGGCACTCCTGGTCCTCGAGGGCCGGTGTCCTGCAACTTTTAGATGCATCTCTACTTCAACACACCTGCACTTAGGAGGAGATTCAGCTGTTGGATTCAGGTGTGTTGGACCAGGGAGACATCTAAGAGTTGCAGGACACCGGCCCTCGAGGACCAGGAGTGCCCACCCCTGTATTTGACATTTGGACTGATTTCTGACCACAACCAAAATCAAAATGTGGGGACCATTAACACAAGTGTATGTCCAACAATTCTTTAGGATAAAGACTTTGTTCTGCTTCAGAAGAGTCTAAATGTTACCACCATAAAAATATTCCAAGCTCCAGTGTTGTCTCTATATGGCTTCATGATGCAACGCCACAACTTCCAAACGTTTCTAAAGATCGCCACTCCTTTCATAGAGCTCTCACTTTCTGCAAAAATGGAGGACTCACCTGGACCTGTCCCCGAACCTGAGCTGCTGCCATCAGATCTTTCTTCTGACTGGCCTACAGGAAGGGAGGGATGGTACACATGAAAACACAGGGGGATGCAGAACGAGGGGAGGAGGGGATTAAACAATAAGAGCCATAGCCAGGGTTTAGTCCCACACGAAAATGTTAAATCAAACAGCGTCATTGCATATTTTCCAACAAGCAGAAGCCAGAGAGACCTTAACGCAAGCAAGCAACAGACACTGTGTATCAGCGCCGATACACACCCAAAGGGCTGCATAGAGGCTTATTTGATGAACTGAATTTCAAAAAGGCTTTATGCAGAGCTAGAAAGTGATGAAGGTTTATGTCTGTTTTATAGGCTCTAAAAATATATAGTAAAGTTTAAAAACAGAAGATCCACGTGGTATTAAAATGTTTATTGTTCAACCTGTGTTTAGCCTCTACAGTGTTTCAGTGCAGCCCATCACACACAGATGGACACAGATGTTTGCAGTCAAAGAAACAACTGCAGCACAAGTCCATTAGCACCAAAAGCACATAAAACCAAACCTGAAAACATTCGCAGGGGTCGGGGGGGAACGCATCTGAAGCCCAGACTAAAACCACGGAAGCCCATGCAGAAATTAAATAAACTCCACACATTGAGTGATGATTTGTGCTGATTCACCAAAACAGTGACATTGCAACAGTTCCCACAATAAAGCCACTCCTTTTACTCTGAGTAGACTTAAAAAGTGAATCAAAACCCAATAAATGACACATTATCAAACAAAGACACGGCAACTCTCACCAAAACAAGACACAAAGCAGACAAGATACAGACTATGATTATTGTTTTCTTTTGAGTGTTCACTTATCCACTGTATGCGGTACGTTACTGGTATGTACAGTTTCATTACTGTGGACAACATCTCACTCAAGAAAAAGTCTGTTCTCGGCACATGGAGGCGAGGAGTACAAGCAGGGGAAAGACGTATAGAGCAAGAATGCACAGGTAGCAGAATGGATGCCTTCACCAGCGAAGATGTTTTACATCACAGAAATCTAAGAATGACTGAGTATTAACCGAGTGTCTCATACTGCCATGCAAGTAATCATTCTGTATCGGAAACTCACCGGATGAAGTCTCCGTGAAGACCGCCAGCATCTGACCCCCCACGGACTGCATGGTGAAAGGATGTTCGCGAGGTGCAGACACCGTCTTGTCCTCGATGCCTTCAATGGTAGTCAGCTCTTCATTTAAAGTGAAAGACACCTGTGGAGAGCAGCCATGTGGGAGTTTTGAGACCACTAAGAACAGAACAAATAGTTTTTATTCAGTTCTTATTTCATTTTATTTTTAGCTAGTCTCTTATTTAAAGGTGTTAAACTCGAGATTGCAAAATGTACACAGAAATATGACTGATTTATCTGAAAAGTTGTAGAAATACAGATTAATGATGTGTACACCCAGGTATAAAATCACAATTTGTGAACTTATTCTTGGCAAAAGCATTGCGTCACCTTTTAATTCGACTACGATCATTCTTACTTTTGATTGTCAAGAAGGAAATGATAAAAGTCTGTATTGTACATTATGTTTTACGTATGCATTTGTTGGATGCTGCATAGTTCTATAAAACATCACTTACCTCTGGTTTTCCTTGGTTTCCTTTTCTTTAAAATAAAAGCAAAAGACAATATTTCACTGAGCTA